>NC_136062.1:398732062-399332062 GCF_964261635.1 Lissotriton helveticus
AACAAGAACGAGAAGCTAGTGAGGCCTACTGGGTGAACAACCAGGTTTTAAGACCTCTCCTGAAGTCCAAAAGACTAGTCGCTCCCCGAAGTGAGAGTGGAAGCGCGTTCCACATCTGTGGGGCTAGCAGACTGAAAGAACGGCCGCCCCGGCGAGCTCTCTTAATGCGAGGGACGGCCGCCATAAGCAGCGATTCAGACCGCAGAGAGCGGCCCGGATGGTAAAAGACCACTCTCTTCTGGAGATGTTTAGCTCCTACTGCGTGGAGTGCCTTATAGGCCAATATCATGGCCTTAAAAGCGATCCGTTTACGGATCGGAAGCCAATGCAAAGTCCTAATTAACCCAGAAGCACTGGCGCGTCTGTTTAGACCGAAAATGGCCCTGGCCGCCGCATTCTGCGCGACCTGAAGCCGCTGCAGCAGGTACTCAGGTAGGCCCAGGTAGAGAATGTTGGCATAATCCAACCTGGAGCCTATCAGGGCCTGCACTGTCAGCCTCCTATGCTCCTCCGACAAAAGAGGCAGGAACCTCCGCAGCATTTTTAATAGGCCGAAGCAGGTGCCGGTCACCCCAAAAATCTGGGCTTTCATTGACAGTCCCCCATCCATCTTAACCCCCAAGTTCTTAGCCACAGGGGAAGAGCCGGACGGAGGGAACATGTCAATGGGCCACCAGGCCTGCCAGCTAGGCTCCGCATCGCACCCGAAAAAGAGTACCTCGGACTTATCGGAGTTGCACTTGAGGCTGTGCAGTTGGAACCATGAAAACACAGCCCCAAGGCAACTCCGGATACTCTCCCCGTCAAAGTCAGCCCCTCTCTCGCAAGAGAAGAGGAGCTGGGTGTCGTCGGCATATGACACGATCCGGACACCGAAAGACTCCACGACCGCCGCCAAGGGGGACAGAAAGATATTAAAGAGGGTCGGGCTCAAAATAGAGCCCTGAGGGACCCCGACTCCCAATGGCGGCATCACAGCGGTGTCAGGCGGCGTCCAGATCGTTTGCCGGCGGTCGGCAAGAAAGGATGAAAACCATTTGAGCACCGTCCCCCGCAGGCCAATCTCATAGAGTCTTGCGAGAAGGCCATCATGGGGGACGGTGTCAAAAGCCGCCGACAAATCCAGCAACACCAACATGACTTTGCCCCCGGTATCCAACACTCCCTTGATGGTTTCAGAAACCTCAAGGAGCGCGGTTTCGGTACTACGATTAGTGCGGAAGCCAGACTGGGAGTCGTGCAAGATCTCATGAGACTCCAGGAAATTGGAGAGCACCGACTGGACGTGCTTCTCCAGGATTTTAACGAGGGCCGGCAACAGCGAAATCGGTCTATGATTGGCTGGGACCTTCGGGTCGAGCCCCGGTTTTTTTAGCAGCGGGATGACCATCGCCTGCTTCCATCCTGGCGGAACCACTCCCTGACTCAACGAAAGATTGAGAAGAGGGTTCGCCAGTGGGTTAACCACCTCCGCCAACTTACCCAAAAGCTTAGCTGGGCATGGGTCAAGTGGCGACCCCGATTTTAAATTGCCCATAAGTGCTAAGGAGGCAGAGGCCGGCAGAGATGGAAACTCGGCCAAAACGGCGCCCTGCCAAGCGGGAGAGGGAAGGCCAGCCGCGGAAATAGACGATGTTTCCTCAGGCGCTCCCGATGGAAAAGAATCCTGAATAAGCTTTATCTTGGCCGTAAAAAAACAGGCAAGGTCCGCCGCCCAGGACTCTAGGGGCACCTCTTCCGACGTGACGGTCCGGGGAGAAGTAAATTCTCTCACAATAGTAAAGATTTCCTTACTAGAGTTCGATGCTGCGTCGATTCTGTCCGCAAGATAAATTTTCTTTGCAAGGCGGATATCCCGATGGTAGTCATTCACCACGCGTTTGTAGGCAGACCTGTCCACAATGTCATAGTGTGCCCGCCAGGCCCTTTCAGCAACCTTGCACTGCTGCCGCGTAGCCCGCAGTGCTGCAGTAAACCAAGGGGTCGAGACCCGCTTAGATGTTAAGCGGGGAGGCAACACCGGGGCCAGATCATCAAGCCTATCCGCAAGCCACTCCTGCAGGGACTCCAGGTCTCTCTCGAGGTCTCCGACAAGCGGGCAGGGGTGATCCACAGCGGCCTGAGCCAACATCTCAGGGGTCACTCGATTGAATGCTCTGGCAGCACCAGCCCGTTGCTGAGGGGCAGGGACGGACGATCTAACACTGCCAGTGATAGAAAATTTGGCAAGGCAGTGATCCGACCACACAACCGGGAGAATCTCTTCCACCACCAGAGGCGAAGTGGAGAAGACCTGATCAAGCGTGTGCCCCTTAGCATGAGTCGGCCCCCTCAAGTAGGGGATAAAGCTCAGCGGTACATGACCGTAATATCATCCCTTTCCCACAATACGGCCCCGGGCTCCCTGTCACTCTGCCCGGGCTACACCCACGTGACAGGCTCGCAACCCCGTCCTGCCCGGATGAACCTGAAAGGCTGCTCTACTTACAGTTATCGCATAGTGTACAAGGCCGGTTACCTACATCACTCCTCCGCTGCCCCGCTACAATGCCGGTGTGTCTCGTTCGAGTAAAAGCAACGAGCCGGCATCCGGGCAGGACGGGGTTGCGTGCCTGTCACGTGGGTGTAGCCCGGGCAACACGTCTCTGCAGCTTTCTACAGGTGCCGTGTTTGGCCAAAAAAGGTGCCTGTCATGTGGGTGTATGTGGTGTTGCCGGGGCAACTAGTGCTTACAGAGTGACAGGGAGCCCGGGGCCGTATTGTGGGAAAGGGATGATATTACGGTCAATTAATGACACTAAATCAAAGGCAGAGATGTCCATTAGGGTAGTACGGAGTGGCATGCCAGATATGATCTGCACATCGATATCACGCCAAAGTGACACAGAAGGTGTTGTGGTCTATCAGCCGTGTGTAGTGGCAGATTGGGTTCATATGGTAAGATGATCTGTGGGCAGTTGTCAGCGCATCTACAGTGTGCTCATTTTTGTATCATGGGTGAGTCATTGTTATCATGGTGCCTCAATTAATTGTCAAGTCTGCCCAAGTAGGAAGTAAAGTTAGTGTCTTTTTTGGGGCAATAGAACAACCGGTATTATTGTGATAATCAGGGACTAGGGGTACTCACTTTAAAACTGTTGCCCAAGGTATATTGTCATTCAGGCCAATCTTATGTGTCGAAAGTCTGTAGATCCAGCGTTGTTCTTTTTCAAACAAGCGGTTCTGTGAATTTGGACCTGATTGTATCTGTTCTATGACTGTCCATTGCATGTCATTAAGTGTATGCTGTGCCGCCAGAAAATGGTCGGTGAGTCTTGTGATGTTTTTCTTGCAGCGTATCGTGCTCCGATGTTCGCTGATACGTTGCTTCACTTTGCGTGTTGTAGCAATTAGTGTGTGATCGCTGTTCCCAGGTTTTGCCTTCCTCCAGATTGAGGGTTTTGGTGTTTTCAGTAAGGTGGCATACGCTACAGTCACCACACTTAAAGTATCCTGTCAATGTGGGCATGCCCCAAATTTGTGTTATGCTGGGGTTGGCATTGGTGGTTGTAGTCTTAGGCCTGGTATTGACCAGACTGTCTTTCAAGCTCTGCCCTTTTCTGTATGAAAAGAGGGGTTTGTCCCATTTGAAGTTACCAGTGTTGAGTATTGACCAGTGTCTGTTGATGCTTCTGCTCACTTGGTTGGATATAGCGTTGTAGGTGGTAACGCATGTGAGTGGTGTTGCCAGGGTTTTGTTTGTTTTTTCTTCCAGTAGGGCGTCCCTCGGCTGATTTCTTGCCCTTTTCTGGCATTTGTTCACGATTTTGGAGGGGTATCCCGGTAGTTTCAGTTTTTTGGTGAGGTCCTCTGCTTGGTTTTTGTAGTTTGCTAGTTCGCTGCAGTTCCTCCGGAGTCGGAGGTATTGTCCATATGGGAGGTTTTCCCTAAGTGGACGAGGATGGTAACTTTCATATCTCAAAAGGTTGTTTTTAGCTGTAGGTTTGAAATGGGTTTTTGTTACCAAGTGTTCCTCCTCCCTGTTGATCTCAATGTCCAGAAAGATCATTTTGTCCCTATCATAACAGTGTGTGAACCGCAGATGTGGGTCACACGTGTTGATCCATGTTATGAAATTCATGAGTGCTTCCTGTGGGCCTTGCCAGATTGCCAGGATATCATCACTAGACCTGCGCCAGAATTTTATGTTGGTATCATAGGGATTGGCATCTGATAGGATGTATTTCTGCTCAAAGTCATACACGTATAGTCCTGCCACACTAGGGGCAAAAACGCTGCCCATGGACGTGCCCCCTATTTGGAGGTATAGTGATCCGTCATACTCAAAGTAATTTCTCTTAAGGGCAAGGGTGGCACATTCTAGTATGAACGTCTTTGGTGTTTGGTGTTCCCAGGCAGCTTCCTCCAGGGTTTTTCTGAGTACAGTTATGGTGGCATCCTGTGGAATGCTTGTATAGAGGCTCTCTATATCAAAGCTTACAAGGATGGTATCCGTCTCCATTTTGATCTCCTTTAGGAGTACAAGTAGGCTTTTTGTGTCTTTCAGGTATGTTGAGGTGCCTTGCACTTTTGTTTTGAGGAAGTAGTCACAGAACCTAGATAATGGTTCTAATAGTGAGCCTATTCCGAACACGGCACCTGTAGAAAGCTGCAGAGACGTGTTGCCCCGGCAACACCCACGTGACAGGCAACCAACTCCGCCCTCCCCGGATGCCGGCTCGTTACTTTTACTCAAACGAGACACACCGGCACTGTAGCGGGGCAGCGGAGGAGTGATGTAGGTAACCGGCCTTGTACACTACGAGATAACTGTAAGTAGAGCAGCCTTTCAGGTTCAGATATCGACGCCATTACGGAGCACGAAATCTACCGTGATTCGCGGCTGATCTCAATCAGTAACCCTCCCCATAACAATCGACTCCGTGTATTTTCAGAATACGTTACAGAAGTGGTGATACCACTCCCTGCCCTCCGATGCAAAAGACACAACATAGGAGTAAGCCATTCATTTCCAACCACTATTTGTTTGTGTGTCTTCTACGTTATATGTTAGTAAGTCCGTGTACGTCCATTGAATTTTTACGGGTAATTTACGCACAAATAAAATCCCTCACGACCACAATAGTAGACATGCGAGAGTGTAATACCACGCCACTATAAATTTACTATGAGTGCGCGTGATTGAATAAATGTAGCAGATGCCACTGAGCACGCTGCCACCGAGCACGCACTCCTTGATAAGTATGCGTGATTTGGCAACACAGCAAGCCCCCAGTGGGCCGCATAATTTCACCATGATACCAACACTATTTTCCTAATGAGAGTGGCATGAAGCATGAAGAAATAGAAACACGACACGGCACAACGTAACAGGCATGTAACTTGGTTCACGTCTGATTGATGTATGTTTCTTTCCTTTCTTCCTACAGGTCTTTTTGATTTTTACTCACCCATTGAGGTTAGAGTTTTTCACCATATAGCGATTTTTGCTATCCTTTGGTCACAGGGAATTAGGACTGAGTGTGCCTTTTAGGGGGCACATACCGTTCTCACGGTCCTGATGAAAACCTGGTACACTCCTTCTTTGGTTGAAACATGTAGACCAGTACACATATAGAGATACTTTTGGCCTTAATTACCCTCAGAGTATCTCCCCTCACCCCTTTTTAATATTGTCCAGTTGCTTGTAAATAAAATGTATCTTTCCACTAAGTTAAACCAGGACAATTTTTACCACATTTTTCTGCACTTACACTCACAACCTGCTCCACTGTATTTCAGGTGTTGTAGCACACCCTGGTGGCGCTAGGCCGCCAGGGTGGACCCCAATGATGAAGCATGTCACCACTAGGCTGGTGAGTGAGGGGTGTTTAACAAAAGGATAAATTTCTTTCCTTTTGTCAGTCAACCACCCCATTAGGAACTCTCTTGAATTTTTAATGGTGGTACTCCTCTCTTTGTTTATTTAGTCCTCCCACAGGGGAACAGGAGTACTCTCCGTTCACTTAAGGTGAACATGATCCCTTACTCTCCCCTCTGTTAGTCTATCCTCTACCACAAATATCACCAAGTCCTCGAGGCTCTAATTCCCCCTGACGTACTCTCCAGCTGGGCCCAGCGGGTCATTATATTTCTTGCAAACACTAAGTGTGCCAATTTTAACTGGAAGGAACAGGTCCCTGATAATGTAGATCGATTCCAAGCTGGGAAAGTTTACCACCCCAGAGGCGGGACAGGTAGAACAAGAAGGGCTCTCCAGCGACCTGTTCATTAAGGAACTTAGTAAATGCTGCTACTGTTAAGTGCATTTTCAATGTGCTTGTTTTCTCTGGGGCTGGCCGTGGTAGGGGGTGATCAGCTGGCCATTCCCAGTACTCCTCCGGAAGAGGACAGCCTTCACAACATAGACAGTGGCAACACTCCTCTCACTATGAAGGATTTTACCCCACCACAGGGTGTTCGCGCCCCAGAGTTCACCGCCATGGACCCCTGGGCAGTGGTGCCGCCTCCAACTCTCACAGTGAGTCTTTCTTCCACTTGTTGTACTCAGTTAGGGAGAGACGCTTGGCATTGTTTACAGACAATTGTCAGATGGTCATATCGGACGCTTGGGAGCTCCAAACCAATCAGGAGTATCATATAGAGTTCTACAGGTCTCCCTCCTAACCAGTACCCCCCTATACCATATCTTTGTCTGGGCAAGAGGTGTCCTTCATTTTGTTAAAGATTCAGCAGCTTCTGACTAAAAGTTAATTTGTCCTACCAACCCCCATCCTGCAGGCTTTATAATCAATCTGTTCCTAGTCCAGAAACCGGATGGTGGCCTGCACCCGGTGATCAATCTCCGAGAGTTCAACGAGTGAATGGTTAACCGCCAATTGCAAGATGGAGGGCAAACACCTCTGCGATCTTCACCGAACTGATGATTGGATCGTCCGCCTGGACCTCAAGGAAGCTTATCTCACAGTGCTCATTTATCCCCACATCAGTGTTTTCTCCAGGGCCATACTTTTGAGTTTACCTCTCTACCCTGTGGCCTGTTGTCGGCCCAATGGTGCTTCACCAAGGGTTTGAATCCAGTGATAGAACGCCTGAGGGTGTCAGGTATACCTAGACAACACTCTCCTGATGGATAAATGCCAAAGAGTCCTATCACGCCACCTCCAACTGATAGTCCATCTCTTGCAGTTCCTCAGCTTCGTAACCAACCAAGTGAAGTCGAGTTTAATACCTTCGCGTGCCACCACCTTCCTGGGGTTCGAGATCGACTTGAGGTTGGCCATGCTGAGCATTCAGTTGAGGAAAATAGCCAAAATCCGACATATGGAAAACATTATCTAAAGAGAAGACCTTGGGCGTGGCTTTGGAGCCATGCATGGCGTACTTGCCTCCGTAGAGCTCCGCTAGCCCGAGCCTGTTTGATGCCAAATTCCTTCCCTTATCCTGACCCCAGCTCGCGCAGTTGCTGTGAACTGCCTGCGGACCTCATCGGGACCTTTGAGGCAGAGTTTCATGGCTGTGGCAGGCGTAGTTGGCCCAGACCTGAAGCCGATGCATGTGAGGCGGGAGAGTGTGGGGCTCACTCGAGGGACCCGCTCTCTGGGCCGAGCGGCTGTGGCCGGCAGAACGACTGGGGGAACCTCATAGTGGAGACCACCTTTGCTTGGCGGGCCTTGTCTGGGTGCCGATGAGGTCTGGGGCCAGGGGACAGTGGCCGGCGAGTGGGATTGGGTCTTGGCCTTCCCTGCGGCACCGTTGCTGAGGGCCCCTCAGCCTTTCTCCCCCAAAGCTGCTGCGGGGCGCAGCGGCTACTAAAGCCCGCGACTCCCTTGGCGGGATGCGTGTAGACCCTGTGCCTGACTGGTGCCACCCGCCCGTAGAGCCAAAGATATCGGCAGGGGCCTTGGGCTTGGCAGCCGCTCCCGCTACTTTGGGCCTGCCGTGTCAGCTGGAGGATACCGCCGGCTGGGTGCCTGCGGAGCCCCGGGCTATGTGTGCGCTGCTGGCTTGGTTGGTCCGGGCAGATCGGGCCCGTGAGTAGACGGTGAGGAAGCCCTCTTGTCGGTCGCGGCCTCAGTGCTGGGAAAGCCGGCCAGCCTGCTCAGGTGAGATTGCAGTGGTGTTAGGAGCCCTAGCTCCCACGGACATGTGCGCACACACCTCAGGGCAGGCGATGCCACTACCGCTGCCTTTGCTGCCCCAGTGACCTACCTGAGTGTCTCTTCTTGACGATTGCTGAGGGGCCGCACCCCCCCCTGAAGATCTTGGGGGTCAGAAGGACGTGGTGCCTCGAGACGGGTGCTGTGGCGGCAAAGGCGTTTTCGACACCGGACTTGCATCCTGCTCATGCCCCGACATAGCTGGAACTGCTGGAGATGAGGCGTAATAATTGCGGGGCCTTTCTGTTGTGGATCCTGGTGCAATCGGCCGGCCCCTAAGTAGAACACCATCGATCATTATACCACCACGCCCGCTGGAAAGGAGGGTGCAGAGGGCCAGTCCCCAGACACTGCAACTCTGTTTGCGGCGATTAATCAATCATGTACCGCACTTGAGGCCCTGATCGGGGCGGTTGGATCCCAGGTGTCGTTTCTCTGCCAGGACCTTCGGAAAGCTGTGGATCGGATCACATAAGCGGAAACCAGGGTCTCCACAATGGAGGACATTGTGTCCACCCTCCAGAAGAAGGTCGACAAACTCACCATGGTCTCAAAGGAGCTGCCATTGCCGGTCGAAGACGCAGAAGGAAGGGCGCGGTGCATCAACATCCACCTGTTGGGCTTTCTAGAGGGTTGCAAGGGCACATCCATGGACGATTTCCTCTCTGGTTGGCTCAGGGCATTGCTGCCGCCCAAGGCCATGCTCCGCCTGATTTTCGATCACGAGGGCCCACCATGTCTTTACTAAGAAGCCACCTCCAGGGTAGCGCCCGAGGCCTGTGATCGCCCGGCTCCTTAATCATGCCGACCGCGATGCGATCCTCTGCTTCGCCCGGTTCAATAAGGATACAATTATTTTTGACTCTCATCCAATCAGGGTCTTCCCTGATTACACCAGGCTGGAGCAGCAGCAGCGTCAATCCTTTGTTGCAGCCAAACTAAAGCTCCGTGAGCTGAACTTATCCTATGCGCTGCTGTGTCCCGCTCGGATGAAAGTGGTTTACAACGCTAATACTCACTTCTTTGACTCTCCGGAGGAGGTTTTTGCCTGGACTGATGAGACGTACCCTTAAGCCGTGCACGCCACAACAGCTGGCCTCCCACTTTTTGCAGGTGTCTCATAGGAGCGGTCAGCAGGACAGAGACGCATCATCAAGGTATTACAGACCCCGTTCTAACTGGCAAGCCCATGGTCAATCTGAAACCTCTGACTGAAGCAGCTGTGGTCGGGGTGTTTAGCTTGTTTTTCTTTCTCTGTCTTGTGGCCGCCGCGCCTTACTGGGCTGTATTGGATCCTGGAGTGTTGGCGACATCTGCACTAGCTCTGGGAAATGTCGGACAATCCACTCTCTTGACATTTTGGGTAATGTAGGGTTGGGTGGGCTCCTTTGGGGGAACTGCTTGGGTCATCACGTTTGGGGCCTGAGACATGATTCCACCGTGACAGGTACTTCTTGTTACTGGAAGTATGGGGGTGGGGGAGTTGGAAGGGACATGTCCGGTTTGTGGTTGTTGTTTTTTATGTTCAGCGCACCAGACACACTGTCACACGCTATGCCACAGTTCCACCATCGCTCGACGCACACTGTGATGCTCTGGGGTGACCCATAACGCAGGTAATCCAATGGGAGAACTTCAGTCGACATCCTACTATTGCAGGAGACTCATCTCCTAGGTAATAAAGACCCTTGCCTTACCAGATTTGGGTTTACCAATCCGGCGACACGAGGGGCGAGTGAGGCATAACGATTCTTATCCACCGCTGAGTAACGATCCATATTACACAACACTGGCTAGATTCCGGTGGGTGCTTCACAGTTGTCTCTGGCACTGTTGCCGGTGACCAGATCACATTTGGGAGTGTTAATGCCCCTCCACCGCTGAGCCAGACATTTATATATAAAATTACACAGCTATGGGGGGACCTCCATGGTGGCCTGATGATACTGGGTGGAGACTGGTACAACACCATGGCCCCGCATGACAGATTGGCGTGCGCTATGGCTAGATAGACCTCCCACTGTCTCAAAATTGAATATGCTTGCACATACACTGGGTTGGTAGGACTGATGTTGGGCATTTCACCCTACTGAGGCGGGTTCACATATGCATCAGTGGTCCACCCTACAGTCTCACGTCTTGATTATATTTTTCTTCCACATAGCTATATACATAGTAGCGCACACATCCGTTTTTCCCAGAGGCCTTTCGGATCATTCGCCTATTCAACGTAAGCATCGCCTGCAGATCCACCAGGCCCCATATAGGTGGCGCATGTCCCCCCGGCTCCTCTGAGATGCCAATTATTAGGAGATGTTACATTATGCGATCGCAGACTATCTCAGTTTCAACGTGGGCACCTCATCTTCGCACATCACTATCTCTTAAGCCAACAATTAGAGGGGCGCACATTAATTTTTGCACCGGGGAAAAGCAGCGGCGCTTGGCAGAGGTGAGGGAACTAGAGGACCGTCAGGTCCAATTGCAGTCCCAGCTGAGGTATCGGATCCCAGTTCCCGCCGGAATCTCCTGCATGTCCAACAGCAGCTTCACCAGCTACATACGGAGAGTGCCAAGAGGTGTGGTTGGCGACAGAGTACAGAATTTATCAATGGGGCGACAAGTCCAGTCAAATGCTACACCGGTTGTGCCAGGTCTGGTCGACTCCGACACAGGTTCCCCTATTGAAGACCCCAGATGGCACGATTTGTACCTCCCTTGAGGCCGTGGTCCAAGCTTTTGCTTCCTTTTACATCGCTCTGTACGAAGAGCGAGAGGTGATAGCTGAGCCTGTTATAGATGAACTCCTTTCTGACATCCCCTCTCGCCGATTGTCCGATGAAGTGCATGAAGTACTAGATACCCCTCTCACTTTGGGCAAATTGCAGGCGGCGCATACTAATGTACACCCAGGCCGGACTCCGGGTCCGAATGGGTTCCCCCTGTGACTTTTTGCACCCACATATGGCGACCCTTGGATACCACGTACTTGGGGCACTACACGAAGTCCTGGAACAGCGCATTTTGCCATTTGACTGGTGACACGCCGAAATTGTTGTGTTACTTAAACCCGGTCGTTCCCCGGATGACCCAGGCTCATATTGTCCCAGTTCATTGCTGAATTTCGAACCCAAGCTTCTGGGGAAGGTTCTGGTCGACAACCTTTGTACCTGTGTTCAAGACCTGGCTTTATGCCACAGCCCTTCACCAGACACAATATCCGGCGAGAGTGCCCCCTTATCCTGTATGGGTGCGTCGAGATCCCCTTATTAGGGGACTGGATTGGTCGCCGGAGCACTCTGACAGAAATTCGCTTTAGTAGATGACGCCCTGTTCTTCAGGTCAGACCCATGAGCCATGGGGCCTCATGTCCTCCAAATTCTCTGTATCTTCGGGGAGAATTCCGGTCTCTTCGTCAACCCGTCCAATTCTACACTGTTTCCTATCCATGGCGAACAGAGGAGCCAAGCCTGAGCTTCAGAGCTGATTATCGCAGAAACGGGCTTTAAGAACCGGGGGGTCTATATCTCGTGGTGTCCACCGTTGCCTGGACGCACAACATTGCTCCACTACTACCGGCCGTTTGCGATGAAATTATGATATGGTCCCAATTACCCCTATTGCTGTACGGCAGATCTGCCATTTTTAAAATGGTGACTCTACCGCGCTTACTCTACAGGCTCCAGAATTATCCATACCCTATCCCCTATCGTGGTTTACCCAACTCAATTACACTATTGAACAGATTCCTCTGGCAAGGGGGCGCTGTCCGTGTGGCGCTCTCTACGTGTACACAGTCCACATATTGATGGGGTACAGACGTTTGAGCGTACTACTGTGCCTTGCACCTCCTGGTGATTAACCAGTGGTGGTACAGTTCCCAGACGGATCCAGCCTACGCAGTGGAATGGATTGCCATGGCGGGTACTTCTCTGCTCCATCTCTTATACATCGGTGCTACCCTAGATACACTGCCTCCGGCTTGCTGGATAGTCATCCAGGCGTGGAGGCAGGTGGTTCGGTCCGTGGGCTGGTGAGAAAGGGTGACATGCACCACTCCCCTCTGGCAGGGTACTCATCTACAGCCAGTATTGGCGCTCGTGGGATTTCGCAGGTGAGACCTTATTGGTATTGCTATGCTTGGGGACATTATGCAGGGCACCACTCTTAAATCCTTTCAAATGCTGCAGTTTGATTTTGACCTTCTCAATTCGCAGTTCTACAGCTATCTGCAGCTTCATCACGCCTTGACCCCCCTGATTCGGAAGCTAGAGTCTCTACAACAGTTTCACCCGCTGGAGGGCCGCCTGCTGATGGGGGATCATGGGGCCCACAAAATCCGGCAAATTTACCAGACGCTTGTTACACACTCCAAGACCACCATTCAAAAAACCCAGGAGGCTTGGGCAACTGATCTGCTGGCCCTCACAGACGATGACTGGGCAGTGGCGTTGGCTAGCCCTCGCTATGCCACGGTCTCTACCAGATATAGACAATCCAATTTAAATACCTCCACAGGGTATACTATACTCGTATTCGGCTTTGGAGAATGGGGGAAATCCAGTCGCCGGGTTGTCTTCGTTGCAGTGCAGACAAGGGGTCGTTCCGCCATACGGTGTGGGGCGCTGCAGCTATTCTGGACCGGCGTGTTGTCTTGCTTAGGTTGTGTCCTGGCGTGGGATATCCTGTCGAACCCCAGCCTGGCGCTCTTACATAGCACAGAGGACATTGGGGGAACCAGTACAAGAGACACCTCTTATTTTTGGGCCTCACCTTAGCTAAGAGCGACATAGCGCAACATTAGAAGGACGCGTCCCCACCCAGAGTAACTCACTGGAAAAAGGCACTGGACAGGTGCATGTCTGCAGAGATTATGGTATTTCAGGCGAGGGGGATATCCTCAGAAGCATGGGAAGATTTGGTCCAGGTACAGAGGTATAGATCAGACTCCAATGGCACAGTTCGCAGCTCACGATCCTATTGAACGATTGGTGGTGAAAAATGTACCTGTCTAATGTATCGCTGTTAGAGAGATGTGGCGGGGAATTTCCTTGGCTTATGCATGTAATGTTTCCTAAGTGTGTACGGTGCGTATAAGGAGGGGTGGGGGTACATGGTTTTCCTGTTCTGATGTTCTGCAGACTATTGGGAGGGGTTTTATACGGTATCCAGAGATATTATTTTATGCACTTCCTCTGTACTTTGCTGGTCTGGCTCCGCCCCTCTGGTACACTGAAAATTCAATAAAAGACCTCTCTGTCAGTTTGCGAGGGTGGTGGGGCTGTTGTCCTCCAATTCAGGCCATTTTTCCCGGGCCTCTCCACTTCTGAGCCCTGCAGCGTTTGAAGGATTGGCATCTTTGTCGTGGTCTTACGTAATCCCAATGCTTTCTTCTCTCAGACGAGGCCAGGGAGGCACTCAAGTGGTGTCTCTCCCACATGGACGGTACAAAAGGTGGTGGTAATGGACGGAGCATCTGAACCAATCAAACACTCACACCCAGTCAAAAGATCTGGGTTTAATCCCTCCCCGTTCTTTAGCCCACTCTGCCACCCCAGTTCAGACATGGCTATATGCAAATCAGTCTAACCCTGTGCCTCATGGGAACAGTCCAGCCCGAACTGCCAAGCCAGGCCTTCCCTGTACCAGAAACAAGCTTCTGAGGACCAGTTTCTGGCATTACATCCGTCTTCAGCCCGGTTTGCTTGAATCCAGTGGCAAAGTGAGCAAGGGACTCACGTCTGAGCATACCGTGCCACACTTATGGTGGCCAAAAGCGGTACAAAAGGGGGTGGTAATGGACGGAGCATCTGAACCAATCAAACACTCACACCCAGTCAAAAGATCTGGGTTTAATCCATCACCGTCCTTTAGACCACTCTGCCACCCCAGTTCAGACGTGGCTATATGCAAATCAGTCTGACCCTGTGCCTCATGGGAACAGTCCAGCCCGAACTGCCAAGACATGCCTTCCCTGGACCGGAAACAAGCTTCCGAGGACCGGTTTCTGGCATTACAGCCGTCTTCAGCCCAGCTTGCTTGAATCCAGTGGCAAAGTGAGCAAGGGACTGATGTCTGAACTTACCCTGCCACACTTATGGCGGCAAAAGCGGTACAAAAGGGGGTGGTAATGGACGGAGCATCTGAACCAATCAAACACTCACACCCAGTCAAATGATCTGGGTTTAATCCATCACCGTTCTTTAGACCACTCTGCCACCCCAGTTCAGACATGGCTATATGCAAATCAGTCTGACCCTGTGCCTCATGGGAACAGTCCAGCCCGAACTGCCAACCCATGCCTTCCCTGGACCGGAAGCAAGCTTCCAAGGACCATTTTCTGGCATTACAGCCGTCTTCAGCCCGGCTTGCTTGAATCCAGTGGCAAAGTGAGCAAGGGAGTCACGTCTGAGCATACCCTGCCACACTTATGGCGGCCAAAAGCGGTACAAAAGGGGGTGGTAAAGGACGGAGCATCTGAACCAATCAAACACTCACACCCAGTCAAAAGATATGGGTTTAATCCATCACCGTTCTTTAGCCCACTCTGCCACCCCAGTTCAGACATGGCTATATGCAAATCAGTCTCACCCTGTGCCTCATGGGAACAGTCCAGCCCGAACTGCCAAGCCATGCCTTCCCTGGACCGGAAACAAGCTTCCGAGGACCGGTTTCTGGCAAAGTGAGCAAGGGACTCACGTCTGAGCATACCCTGCCACACTTATGGCAGTTCGGGCTGGACTGTTCCCATGAGGCACAGGGTCAAGGCTGATTTGCATATGGCCATGTCTGACCTGGGGTGGTGTGGAGTGCAAAAAAACGATGGATTTAGGCCCAGATCTCTGTACTGGGGTGAATGTATGACATTGTTCTGCATTCTGTCCATCAATTGTTGTTTTTGCATTTGTCACCCCGAGTGGGATGGGTATGCTCAGATGTGAGTCCCATGCTCTCCACACCACTGGAGTCAAGCTATCCAGGCTGATGAAGGCTGATAGCCAGAAACCGGTCCTTGGATGCTTGATTCCGGTCCAGGAAAGACATGGCTTGGCAGTTCGGGCTGGACTGTTCCCATGAGGCACAGGGTCAAGGCTGATTTGCATATGGCCATGTCTGACCTGGGGTGGTGTGGAGTGCAAAAAAGGATGGATTTAGGCCCAGATCTCTGTACTGAGGTGAATGTATGACATTGTTCTGCATTCTGTCCATCAATTGTTGTTTTTGCATTTGTCACCCCGAGTGGGATGGGTATGCTCAGACGTGAGTCCCATGCTCTCCACACCACTGGAGTCAAGCTATCCAGGCTGATGAAGGCTGATAGCCAGAAACCGGTCCTTGGATGCTTGATTCCGGTCCAGGAAAGACATGGCTTGGCAGTTCGGGCTGGACTGTTCCCATGAGGCACAGGGTCAAGGCTGATTTGCATATGGCCATGTCTGACCTGGGGTGGTGTGGAGTGCAAAAAAACGATGGATTTAGGCCCAGATCTCTGTACTGGGGTGAATGTATGACATTGTTCTGCATTCTGTCCATCAATTGTTGTTTTTGCATCTCCCACATGGAGGCGTGGTATGGGCGCAACATCTTCAGGTCCCTTCCTGATCTTGTAATCGAGTCCGAAGCCGACGGCTCAGGTTAGGGGGCTCGTTGTGGTCAATTCGCCACATGCAGTGTGTGGTCCCCTGCAGAGCAATCTCTACACAACCACTGCCTGGAACTGTTGGCAGGTTCCTCTGTGATCAAATGCTAGACCAGGGACCGCATGCAGTCCTGTGTGCTGCTGAAGATGTACAATGGTGCAGTGATCCACTATATCAATCACTTAGGGGTCAGGGGGCACGAGTTCCAAGGCCCTCTTGGATCTGGGCAAGAATTTTTGGGAATACTGCCTTAAACACCAAATTTCAGTGACTGCAGAACACCTCCCCGGATAGACCAATCAGGTGGCAGATTGGCACTCCCAAACCTTTTACCTATTCACGTCCAGTCTGGACCATCACTACCCCATACTTCAGTTGGAGACTGGATCAGGGAGCAGTTGCGACCAATGCATTCCTACAGGATTGGTCCCTGGTGCAGGGATATGCGTTTTCCCTGTTCTCAATAATCATGCGACTGACCGCTCAGGTACGCAGACAGAAGGTGGACATGGTGCTAATCACCCCATTTGGCAGTCGCAAGCATGGTTTCCAGTTTTCATGGAACTTTCTTGGGATTCTCCAACACGTCATCCCAAATTTCCCCATCTTCTGAGCAATCCGACGGGTAACCCTCATCACCTGAGGTTCGTGGCATGAAGATTACAGGGTGAAAGGGCAGGTGCCTGGCCTATCAAGACACCCTGTGGACCTCCTCTTTTGAGCCTGGGCTGACAGCACCGTCAAGAGATATCGCTCTGCCTGCTCTCAATGGGTGGGTTGGTGTCTGCTGCGGAGTCTGGATCCCGTGGAGCCTGACATTGTGCACAACCTGAACCTCTTAGCCTCTTTAGCGGCCAAGGGTATGGCTGAAAGATCAGTCAATAATTTTAGATCCGTGGGATGATTGGGGGCTACCCGGTGGGGGAGCACCTATTGGTCAGGAAATTGCTCCGGGCATTAGGATAGCTTTACCCTCAGAGTCTAGGTACTTTGCCTCCTCGGATATGAATAAAGTTCTCAGCTCCTTGTCTTTGTGGCCAAGCAATTGATACCTTTCCCAGAAAAAGTTATCAGCCAAACTAGCCATTCTGTTTTGCTTAATTTCATGCAGGAGGGTGTAAGATGTTAGAGCCCAGGATATTACGGGGAGATTGTTTACTCTCAACAGAGTAAATCTTCCATGTTTCCAGGCAGACTAAGATACAGTCCCAGGTGATTTCCTATCTGGCCTTCCGAGAAGGTCCCAAGCTATGCAGGCTGTGGTGCTTCAAAACCTACAAGGTGATGCCGGCGGAGCTGAGCCCTCATGGGGAGAGGCAGCTTTTGATTGCTTTAAAGAAGCCTTTTCGGTCTCCTCACTGACTATCGAGAGATGGGTGTGGTGGATCATGCAGGAGGCAGGCATTGACACCAATGTCTTTGGTGCATACTTGGCTCGGGGAGCGATAGACTCCAAAGCTTTAGTCTGTGGTTGTCATTCACATTTTTCTTACAACAACTCCAGCATAAATCATGGGGCAATGAGTCAGCCTACTTCAGCCACCCCAGAGGCGGGACAGGTAGCGCAAGGCGGGCTCTTTGTCGATCTGTTCATAAGCAACTTAGTAAATGCCGCTTGACAATGCACAATATACTGTTAAGTGCATTTTCAATGTGCTTTTTTTCTCTGGGGCTGGCCGTGGTAGGGGGTGGTCAGCTGGTAGTCACTTCACTATGACTTGCAGTGTGTTACCTTTTCACAACGAGCACATCCATACTAAAAGTAGTTCCTTTCAGTGCACTGGAGTTCTATAGTAACGTCTGCCATTTTATAGACCAAACATTTTTTGCCTTTAGCCAATTTTTGTAGATTGATAAGGCAGCTTCTTGAACTATAAAGTTTTACAAAAATCACAAAAAAAGGATTGCCACAAGACTGGCTGCCGATGCCAGACCTACTGGCTTTGACAATGCTCGTTTCAAATTGCTCTCAGGGCAAGAACAAACCAGAACAGCTGTAGAGGAAGTTGGCTTTGTGAAATTCAGAGTGGATGTTTATGTCACCACCAATGTCAGAAATCACTGCTGCAGTCCAGCAGTATGCAAAACTCAAAATTCATGTTCAGCTCAGTGCGGGATTTGCAGACGACAGACCATGGGTAACAAACCCACAGGCTCAGGCTGCAGAAAGAGATTTATGCAGGAACCAGTCAGCCTGGGTGTACCAAGGCCGGGTCAGACACTGTCCCATGAATCTCTTGGGAAGCCTAAGCTCCAACATTTTAGTTGGGGTCAGAGATGGGTGCCTTGCACTAATATTGAGTGTAAACAGGATTACAGGCGAAACACAATCATCGCTGTTACCAAAATACACTCGTTTTTTTCTATTGTACACCTACTGGCACCACTCCTTTATGCAAGCCTGATAAGTACACACCTTCCCAGATGGTGAAATATTTATTTTGGCCTGAGAGTTGTGGGTGTAGAGTGAAACGCATCACCTAAGTCAGAACGGTTTGACAGATGTTGCTAAAACTACATTGCGAAATAGCAGGGCCCGTCCTTATTGGCTGGCATCAAATCCCAGCGGTGATGTGTACTATGCGGTCTGCTGGTAGGATATAGCTAATGTCTGAGTAGTACAAAGCAGCCTTACAGTGCAAATACAGTTGGGCAAACAGCTCATAACAATGTATTCTCTGCTCCTCGAGATATTTAGAGAATACACAACAGTGCCCCAGAGATGGGAACACACGACCATGGACAGTACAAATATATAATCACAGAGGGTCTAAACCATAAAAATAAAAATAGACAGAGGCCTAGGCACATGGCAATGAATTACAGTGATTTACAAATTCACAAAAACTTTAAGCGTGTATCAAAGGAAAATACTAATTCTGAAGCTTCCTGCTTGTTTTCCACACAAATTGACTCAGGCGTTTTATTATGACTTTTGCTGGCCTTTAACCAATGTATTTATAGAGTTACAGGATATGTTTTGATAATGGCTATCCACATCTGCTTAGTCTGAGTCTCCTGCTAAGAGGGTATTTTATTTCCTGCATTTATTTGGATTTGGCTTATATTTTTGTGACCCAGTGCTAGCTTGTGCTGTCTTTTTTTGCAGTTTTTATTTTTGTTTATTCAGTAGCTTTGTGGGAAAATTATGTCATCTTAAGAAACCTCTCTTGGAGAGGGGAGGAGCTATGCAGCAACCAAGATGGCTGCATAGGCTCCCGGCTCCGCCGCCCTCCGTCTGCTGCTTGATGATCCTGCCAGATATCCTGATTTTACGCCCGACCCCCGTGTGGATGAACTGTTGCTGAATTTGATGGTGCGGTCCCGAGAATTTTATTGCCCAGATTGACGGAGTGGTGTCGTGTTTAAGGTCTCGGCTTAACCCAGCTTCTGAGCCGGGGCCTCGAGTACTTGCCCAGTACTTGCAGTTGAATAACATCGGCCGTGGGATTCAGACAGGGTCCGGTCTCTTGCAGTGGAGGTTATCCTGGCCTGTTTTTGGTGGCGAGCGTCTAGTCTGTTTTATACTGAAGGAGTGGTGTTAGGCTTCGTCTCTGGCTGTGGGGGGGAGTCCCCGTCCCCGGCGACCCGGTCGCCACCTCCTGGTTCTGCTGGGCCGAGGCCCTCTCTCGCGGTGGCGTGCTGCTGACCGATAATGCACCCTCCGTTGCCGTCCGCTCCGCTCGTGCCTCTTCTCCCAGAGGGACCCGGCTCTCTGAGGAACCCGCCCATGCTTGGAACCGAACGAGTGGAGGCGGATCGGACGCATTGTGAGCCGTCTTTGAAGACCGTAATGGCCGCCATCTGGGCACTTCAATTGCATCTGCAGACCATTATCCATAAAATGATCGCTGGTGACATTGAAACTGGGCGACCGAGTCTGGGCTCTGTTCTATGGCATGACTTTCAACGAACTGATTCTCCCACAATGCCCGTAGGATGGAGACCCCGTGCGCGATAATGTTTTGACGCCATTGACCTGTTTGCAGAATACTCGCGGAATTATTTCTCTGGGGGTATTGCTGCATTCACCATCGCAGCCGATCATTGTGGAGCTACCTGGTTCTTCACTCCTTGAGACTATGACTTGCAAAAACCGAAAGTCACTACCGTCCCTTCCCTCCCTTTTGGTTCTTTTACATCTACGGAGGAAGGGATATCTGGACTGCATGTCAGTGAGGGAGATCTTACCGGTGGTGGATGCTTGCAGAGACTCTATGTGTTCCACTGGTCTCATATTAATCTTAATTGAACTTCCTACGAACTTTGATTCTCCTGGGGCAGTGATGGTATTACCGGACAGAATCCGCACGAAAGATCAGAGGGGTCAAGGATGAGAATGTTGGTCTGGGTCTGATTTCGGGGCTTTAGAGGACAAGGGATTCGCTAACGTAATGCCTGCGGCAGGTTGGGTGGTGTTCAACGTCTCCCCTGTCTGGCTCTGTCTATAATATTTTTGAGTACTCTGTGGTCTTAGGACAGGGGTTGTTCGTTTCAGGCGGGGGGAAAAGGTGACCGGGAGTTTGTATGACATTCTCCTCCTCCATTCTTCTTTGACTTTTTGTAGTTTAGTTAGTCGGGGCGACAGGCACGCTGCTAGTTGGGGTCAGGCGAAAGCCACATGCAGGGGTGCAGGGTGGGGGGATGGGTCTATAGTTTTGTTAGTTAGTTTAGTTTTTATGGTCTCTTTATCTCACGCTTTCCTTTCGCTCTCCTTTCATAACGTTGGGGTATTATCCTGATTTCGTATGTCTTCCAGTATCTGGTAACCGTACTTCTTTTTCTATCCTGGCGTCAATGGGTGGGCGGAGTCTGTGTGCGGGCGACTGCGTTGGGCTATAGATTGCTTTGTCGTACATCCTGTTTTGTGCTTCCTATCGCAGGCGTCTCGGTCGTTCCCATTAAATTGATCTGTGATTATGCTATTTTTGTACCTGCTCACTTTTTCTTAGTGTTTGAATGTATGGCACCAGATATGTCTGTTACTTTTTTCCTGCTTTTTAGGTCGGGGGGGGGGGATTAAACATAAAATGAAACCTTCGTCTTATCCTTTAACGTGTTGTGAGTTCAATACAATGTTTATCCTGATTTGCTGCCGGACCTCAGGGATGCCGGCTGAAGAGCTGTGTCACTTGATACTATAGTGGGTCTTATTCTTGTGTTGCGGCCGGCCCCTGCGGTTGTTGGCCCGTGCTTGTAATTTTATTGAACTGTACAATAAAGGTTTTTAAAAAAAAAAAAACTCTCAGGCTCTCTTTAGTTAAAACCTTCTAACACTAGCCTGTGCTTTTATCTCATACTGTCATGGATGCTAATTCCATATAGAAAGTTTGTACCTCTTAGTCTAACGTGACAGGTATGCCTGCAGATCCTACTGGTGGTAAAGTGTTAACCAAAAGGCCGAAAAAAGACCTTCCAAATCCTACAAAGATGATGCCTTCTGTCTCTGTAGATCTTTTATTAGATGAAATAAGGGCTTTGCCTACGTTCATGGAAGAGACAAACAACAGATTACAGACTCTCAGTGAAAGATGGTCACTCATAGCAGAACACATCTCTAATGCTGAACAGCAAAAAGCCAATTTTATTGCAACCTGTACAACAGTGTCTGTCTTTAAAACGCAGATTACTTTCCTCCAGAAACAAGTTGAAGACCTCCAAAATTGTAACAGATGGAACAATTTAAGAATGGATGGTCTTCCTGGAGGGACGATAGGGTCTGACCCGATTTCCTTTTTCAAAATGTTCTTGCCTCAGCTTCTGAATTTGCCTGATGGTCCTATACTTAATATTCAGCAAGCACATAGGTTGGTCCATCTTACTACGGCTTCTATGACCTCTTAGTAGCATTGAGGTGTTATCTTTTACTTTCTATAATTTACAGAACTAAAGCAGGACATCTCAGCTGTGAAACAACTCAAACACATTTCTTGGTTAGGTCACAAGATCTACTTCTCCCAGGACAATACTAAAGCTCCAGCTGACCATCGGAGTGCTTTTTTGAGCATGAAACCTGAACTTTGTTCTATTGTAGCTCGTTTTGGTCTTTTTCACCCAGGTCTTTTTATGGTAAAGTATAAGAATAAGGCAACCGCATTCTAGGATCCATTTTGTTTAAGGACTTTTCTTGACACCTGTATAGCAGAGACTATGGAAGTTAGTGCTCAACCAGTTTATTTAATGGATATGTCATTAATGTAATTGCATGTTATGGTTTAGTTATTGTTGGGATGTTTTCTCTTCTCTTTGTTCTTAATATTTTTTCTTATTCCTATATTTGGTTTCTGTGATATTATGTTCTTTATATCTCATGTATATGTACATATATATGTACACATATACACACACACATTGTTTTCCTATTAGGTCATTAGTCTAACTATTTTTCCATTTATTGCAGGTGTTGTTCCCCTATTGTGTCCTGCTACATACCTTATTGCCGCTAATGCACAGTGTCTTCCCCTTCCAGTTTAGACGTGCTGTCTAGTCATGTGGTCTCCCCCCTCCTCCTTCATCAAAATACTGTTAGGTATGTTTCTTTTTCGTTATTTATCTGGTTTCTTCTTTATAGTTTCTGTACTAATTTTATTCCTTGCCTTTACTTTTCATTCCTCTTTTGTTTCCTTATTTTTTCTTTTCCTCGTCATATTTTCACCTTTTCTATCTCCTGTTCGGAGTCCACTTCCTTGCATACGATCTCCTTTTCTCTGGTCTGTTTTCATGTCTGATTTTATTTTTATTTTCCCTCAATGGTGTTGACAATGGTTTCATGAAATGTTGAGGTTCCGTGGTTTTCGGGACCGGACTCCATTTTGTTTGCGTTGTTCGAGACGCCATTTTGTGTTGCCCTCACATAGGCCGTGGAAGTAAACGAACGAACAAAGTTGCATGAGCTTCATTGTTCATGTACATATTAACTTGGCCTTTTCGACTTGCGAGTGAACTGCAAGATGCTGACCCCGTCACCTGAAACTGACCCTTTCACGAAGCCAATTTCTCTAGTAGATCGTTGTCTCAAATTGGCAATCAATGTTCAGGATATCGTTAACTTTTAGTTTCTTGCACATATCTTATCCTACTCAACATCTGAATTGCTCCTTTTCTTATGTCTTTTCATTACATGGGTAGTGCTCTCAATTATGGGTTTGTCCGGGTTTTGGTAATCGAATTTGGGACAGTCCTAATAATTAACTTGTGGGTTGGTACGATGTAAAGTGAGCTTTTTGGAATGTAATAATGTGTGTAAAATGTACTTGATTCGTCAGAATTTGCCTCAGTGGGTGTGCATTCGTAATGAACTGAAATTGTGCATAAAAGATGTCTTGCTCTACGAAAATTGAGCAGTTTCCTGAGTTGTACACCGTGTTGTATTGCTTGGTTTACTGTTACTAGCTGCAGCTAATAAATTTGATCACTGACGCCACCTAGAAGTATTCCGTGTCTCTGTTTGCCAGGACAGGGGAATCCGAAGGCTTCGGGCGTGTCCGTGACGCCGCTGGGTTCTAAGAAAACCCGGTTCTTCAGTTGGCGCCCCACGTGGGGCGACATCAAGCGGTACCGGTCCAAGCCCGAGGATTGTGAGGAGCCACGTGAGAAAATTCTGGAGGAAGGCCGCCACTTCATCGACCCCTGTATGTCGACGTGGACCGAAGGTTTTTGCTGCGAGGCTTCCCGCTTTCCGACGGCTACGAAGGACTGCTGCCCTGACTGTCGCCCTGTCTTGGACCCTCGATTGATTCTTTGTAGAGCGAGACGATAGACGTTCTTCTGGTGGCATGACAGATATTTTGGTTAAGTATAAGTGGGTTGCTCCCACGACTTTGTTTTGGTTCTTGGTTTGGTTTGATTCGGTTACTGCAGCAATCGAAGCCGAGGGGCTCGTATATTTGCGAGTGTATCGATAGTTGATAACCCCTTGAAGTTGGAAGCTAGATTAGTGAGCTATAAGGTGCCTGGTCTTAGCAAAATTAGGAAATGGTTTAGTTGTGGTTGCAACAGGGATTCCCGACTAGAGAATTCGTGTCCGATACCTCCAGTTGGAACTCCAACTTATGAGCTCTATTCAAAACACGGAGTGGGCCCTATTACTTATAATGAAGTGTGGGTCCGCTATACGAGGACAGATGGTGTTTTACGATGGCCCCAACATGGTAGTTTCAAATTAAATATTTTAGATAATCTGGAAGTTGCGCTATTTAAGAAGAAAGCCCGGCCGGCAATGATTGACTCTTTCCGCCTTTGGCGAAAGGAAGCCAAACAGCGAGAAATTAAGCAAGCAAAAAGAGATAGGAAAGATAAGAATATGTCAGTGCTACAAGCTGCTAGGCAGTTTAAGGAAGATGGAGAAGAGCGTGCGAGTGAAGTCTCAGATAGGCAACGTTGCATGGCCATAGATAAATGTTATCCGGCCTTGCTGTCTTCTCCTCCGAAAGTGATTGAAGACCTTGAAAAAGATCCTTTGATCTCTCATTTACTGAGATTGCCACCTCCTTATGTGCAGGGTTCTACTGCACCTCCATTACCCCCGGTTGTTCCACCCTTTGTTGTTTAACCACCTGCTGTTGTTCAGCCACCCGTTGTTCCACAGATGGTTCTCCCTTCTACTGTGCAACCCCCTCTAGGGTCGCCAGCTTTGCTACCAGCTTTGCCTCAAACTCCTTTGCCTTCTACTTCTGAATCTTCCATTTCTACTGTTCTTGTTCCTACACCTCTTTTGCCTCAGAATACTTATTCTCCTGTTCTTATGTCTACTTCTTCTCCTTCTGCTCGAAAACGAATGCCTGAGACCGTTGTTAATCTGTTGTCTCCATTGTTTGGGTCATTAAATATGACCTCTGTTTCGGAACGTAAGCAGAGTCGTAGTCAGCTTCCTAGTTCCGAGGAACGGACAGTGTTGGATTTGTTGGCTCGTAGGTGGATTTTAAATGCTCCGAGGTATGATTTGCTAGCGGTTATGGTTGTTTTCTTTCAGTGGGAACCGCCTAAGCAAAGGTATGTTTTTGATGTAATGTGTACTTTTCTGCGTCAGGAATGGGAAGATAATGAGTTGGGTTTGATTCCGCAGGATGTGCTCGATGTTCAGTCAGAGTTTGCTAAAGGGATGATAGTGGAATCTGATGTTACAGATGCCGTAGAGACGATACTTGCTTTCAGATCTAGGCTTCCGTCTCAGACATTGTACGAACCTGATTCCTCTGTTAGGAGAAAAGTGAAGCAGTATCCTATGAGAGAAGTTCCTCCTTCATGGAAAGAAGCAGTTCAGGCTAATGCAAATCAGGGTATTCAGGCCGCACCGGCTCATTTTTAGCGAGTATGGGTACATGTCCCTTGGAAGAGAGCAGAGGTCTTGGCTCTTAAGCAGACCTTACCTGACCCTCGTAAGAATCCTGCTGGTTATTATAAAGAGTTGTCTCAGACAGTAGATGTGTGTATTATGAATTTAGCCGACATTAATATGTTGATGGGTAATGTAGTCTCTCAACCTTTGTGGGCGAAGATTCGTCATGAGAATCATGCGCAAGAGTCAGGAGATACGTGGGCGAATATTGTTGCTGCAGATGGTCGACAGGTAGGAGGTGCTAAACCTGAACCTTTAGTTGCAGAATTACCAGGTAGAATTATTAATTTGATGAAAACGATGATGCCTGCTTTACGAGTGAATTGGGATAAGTTAGCAGCATGTAAGCAGAAGAAAGACGAGAGTGTATCTGATTTCTTCACTAGGTTTGATGAGACGTTTATTGATCATAGTGGTCAGGATATGAGTACAGAAGGTGGTCAAAGATTATTTGTGGACAAAATTGTCTCTAATTTGCTTCCCGAACTTTCTAATAAGTTGAAGGACTCTGAGAGTTCATGGGCTGTTTCTTCGTCGGCCCAGATATTGGCTACTGCACAATATTACAAGAATAGGGATAAAGATGAGAAGGATAGAGCGGAGAAGAAAACTAAAGATTTAAAGACGAAAGTTCTTTTGCAGCAAGCTTATCCGCCTCGTACGAATCAGCCTCAGTTTCAGCAACCTCCACAGTTTCAGAGATTGTAACAGAAGCCTGAGCCTTATGCTCCGCGATTCTTTCCTGGTCCTAATCAGTGTGCTTATTGCAGAGAGGAAGGTCATTTCAAGAATAGTTGCTCGGCTTTGCTACAGCGTGTGAATGGTGTATCTGGTCAGAGAGGTCGTGGTGGTTTTCAGCAAGCTCCTAGGGGTAGGGGACGTGGTGTGTTTCCCCAAAATGAGCGTTCCTCTTCCCTTCAGAATTCTGCGAATTATTTTGACAGACAGAATGTTCCGAGTGGTCAGTCTGCCCAGTACTATGTTGAGGATTACTGTGTTGAAGGTGAGTGTGTTGGTTATAATGATAACTAGGATAGCCAAGGACAAAGTGAGGGAGTAGTGTCAGTTCCAGTAGACCAGAGTGCACCTTATGTCAAAGTGATTACATCAGGTGTGGTAGAACCTTTTCTTTTGGCTACTGGTGCGATGAAGAGTTCTATTATGCACTCTAAACTTCCTGGCGCACCTTTGTCTGGCTTGACCAATGTTTCAGTAGGATTTTCAGGCGCCCCAGTTCGTAATCCGGTTTCTAGTCCCTTGTCCCTTTCTATTGGCCCTTGTGAATTGGAAGCTCCACTTATTCTAACGACTGGTTGTGGTGAGAATCTGTTGGGTTTGGACTTGCTGAAAAGATTGTATGTGACATTACATTGTTCTCCTTCAGGAGTACACCTTACCTCAGGTAAGAGAGTGATTTCTCCGATATATTTGTCTAAAGATTGCCTTCCACTGGAATTACGTTCGCTTCCTGATACGCTTTGGGCTACAGGTCCAAATGATGTTGGCCTTTTGCAAATTCCACCGTATGTTGTTACCCTCAAGTCGAATGCTAGGCTACCTCGTATTCGGCAATATAAGATATCGAGCGATGGCGAGAGAGCTCTTTTAGCGATTATCTATGATCTGATTGAGAAGGGTGTAGTTGAAGAAACAAGAGGAAATATGTGCAATAGTCCTGTTTTGCCTGTCCTTAAGCGTACTGATGCTTCTAAGCCACCTGTGTATCGGTTTGTGATCGATCTTCGAGAGGTTAATAAGATTGTGGTGCCACAGTTTCCTGTTGTCCCTGATATCACTGCTTTGTTGACTCTGATTCCTGCTTTGGCTGCTTGGTTTTCTGTCATCGACTTGAAGAATGCTTTCTTCAGCATTCCGATTGCCGAGGAGAGTAGAGATATTTTCGGATTCTCTTTAGGAGGACGAAGCTTCCGGTTTAAGAGAGCTCCCCAAGGTTATTGTGAAAGTCCCTCAATCTATAGTCAGGCGTTGAAAACTAAGTTTGATGGTTTTGTGTTGCCTTCTGGTGCGACTCTTATTCAGTATGTTGACGATCTTCTTGTTGCTGCTGATGATGAAGAGATTTGTAAAGAGGCTACTCTTTCTTTGTTGCGACATTTGTCTGACCTTCATCATAAAGTGACACCTTCGAAGTTACAGTATTGCCGCCAAGAAGTGACCTACTTAGGTCATCTCTTGTCGAAGGAGGGACGGCGATTGACCCCAGAACGAATTCAAGCGATTGCGCAAATGAGTGTGCCATCTACACAAAGAGAAGTACGTGCCTTTTTAGGTATTACTTCCTATTGTAGACAATGGATTCCAAACTTTTCCCTACTAGCGAAACCTCTGTTGGCATTGACTCTTAAAGATACTCCGCATCCTCTTCCTTGGTTTGATGAATGTCAGAAAAGTTTTTCTGAATTACGTAATGCATTGTGTGCGGCTCCAGTGTTGGGCACTCCAGACTATAGCAAGCCTTTTACGTTGTATGTACACGAGAGAGAAGGTTGTGCATTGTCAGTATTGACACAGTGTTTTGGAGACAAGCAACGTCCATGTGCGTATTTTTCAGCGACGTTAGATCCGGTAGCTAAAGCGTTGCCGAGTTGTCTGAGAGCTACAGCGGCAGCTGCTGTTTCTATCCGACAGTCTGCTGGTTTGGTATTGGATAATACGTTGATTGTGATGGTCCCACATGCAGTGGATACATTGTTGAATAGGACCAAAACACAGCACCTTACTGATGCACGTCTGTCAGGTTATGAGTTGACACCGTTGGCTAGCCATGTGCACATCAAAAGATGTAATGTGTTGTTGCCGATTTCTGTAGAGACAGATGCTCAAGAACAGCATGATTGCTTTCTTCGTACAGAGGAAGAAATGAAGGCTAGAGTTGATTTAAAAGATACTCCTCTTACGAATGTTGATGGTACCCTATGGGTAGATGGTTCATGCTTTAAGCTTCCGAATGGTGAAACGACTGCAGCGTATGCGGTTACAACTTTGCATACAGTTGTTGAAACAGCACGCATAGCACAGAATTCTGCGCAAGCAGCAGAGTTGATTGCACTGACTAGAGCGTGTATTTTGTCAGAAGGAAAGCGAGTGAATGTTTATAATGATTGCCAGTATGCGTTTGGTGTTGCCCATAGTTTTGGACGTTTGTGGACAGAGAGAGGATTCCTTACTTCCCATGGCACTAAAATTCAGCATGGGCAGTTGGTGAATGAACTTCTGGAATCACTTACTCTCCCAAAGCAGATTGCAATTGTGAAGTGGAGTGTGCATAAGAAAGTCGTGGATGATGTAGGTCGAGGAAATGCGTTTGCGGATGAAGTTGCGAAGGAAACGGCGAAAGACATGATGAGCCGTATGTATGTTGCAGGCCCCGCAAGATGGGTCATGGCAGGTGGAATGTGTGAAGACCCAATAGAAAGTGTGAAGTTGATTCAGGCTGAAGCGACTGAGAAAGAAGTGAGTATGTGGAGAAAAAGTACGGGTATGTTGGATTCGACAGGTTGTTGGGTTGAGTTGTCGGAGCACCAGCGATGGTTGTTGCCAGATGCGTATGTGCTCCCAGTGGTTACTATGGCTCATGGAATGGCTCACATTTGTTCGAAGGGAATATGCAAGTTGTTGGCTCCAGTATGGCAGAATGCTGGAATTCCGAAATGTGCTGAGAGTGTGGTGAAGCATTGTATCATTTGTCTAAAATACAATCCTGGAAAGGGAACTCCAACTCCAGCTGGTCATTTTGCTCCTCCGACAGATCCGTTTGAGGTGATACAGTTAGATTACATTCACATGGAGAGATGCAATAACTTGAAGTATGTCCTTGTGGTTGTTTGCACCTTTTTCCAGATGGATAGAGGCTTACCCCCTAAAGAATAATACTGCCTTGTCTACAGCCAAGGTTTTGCTCAAAGAGTATTTCCCCAGATTTGGTTTGCCGAGAACTGTATGGTCGGACAATGGGAGTGAATTTGTGGGTCAGATCATGAAGAAAGTGTGTGCTGGTTTGGGAATTAATCAGAAATGTCATGCTGCGAATCACCCCCAGTCAGCTGGACTTGTTGAGTGCTATAATGGCACGTTGAAACTGAAGTTAGCTAAGATTCAAGCGAGCACTGGTCTTACATGGCCAGATGCCTTGCTGTTGGCTCTTTTGTCAACAAGGACGACTGTGCATTCTCGTGTGGGACTAAGCCCATACGAAATAGTTTTTGGTCGTCCGGCTAATGTTTGGAGTGTGCCTCGTCCCAAGAAATATAGCGACAATGAGTACCCTATGTTGGTGGATTATTTACATGACTTGACTGCTAAATTGCGTGTTCTCCACCAACAGGTCTATGACAGTTTGCCGACAGCTACTACAGATCCAGGCCATACAATTCAACCTGGAAATTACGTGTTGACCAAGAATTTTCAACGAACCAGGAATTTGGAGCCAAGGTGGACCGGCCTGCATCTAGTGTTATTAGTCACTCGGACTGCTGTTAGAGTAGCTGGCAAAAAGAACTGGGTGCATGCCACCCATTGCAAAAAAGTTCCTTTGCCCTTACCGTATGATCAGTGGGTGAGGGAGGGAATAGCTGATTCCGATTGTGAAAGAGTTCCTAGATTCGTACCTTTTAGTGATGCTCATTTGATATGGACTCAGTCAGAACGTGCAGATGACGACATTCTTCAAGCTGCTGTGCCGCCGCACATGAGAATTGACACGACGAATTCAGAGCTCCTTTTTCGAGACCAGACTGTGCCTGGTAAAGAACGCTACGATCTAAGACCGCGAAAGACTGATTAATGGACAAATAAAATTGGAAATTTTTCATATAGTGAATTACACCTTGTCAGATCAAGAAACTTTTTTTGCTTTTTGCTTTTTCGAGTCACCATCCGGACTCCGCTGCAGGGTCGCGGTACAGCCTTAAGGGGTGAGCCGCGTATTGACACAAGGTCTGTGGTTCAGGGTCGTTAGTACGATCTTGACGCACACTTAAGTGCAGAAGGTAATAGCCGTGAGCAGCACGTTAGAGGATGGAGTTTTTTTAGTCTGATAAGAGTGTTGAGAAAGTTGATTTTAAAGTGAGAATATGTATCTTGATTCGTAGCAAATGTTTTTTAATACTGTGTTTTCTAATGTTTTTGAATATTACGTTAGCTTGTGTGGGTTGGATTTTCTATGTCACACAACAGACGCTTGCATCTACGTCCAAACCTACTCTTTCTTTTCCTACTGTTTCTCCACATGTGTTTCATTTGTTGCCTGAACATGAACAGACACGAAAATCAGAATTTGTGAGCAATTCGTTTATACAGATGTTGCATCAGCATCAGTTAGTCATAAATTCCACGAATTGTTGGGTTTGTGGTCTTATGCCACATACGACAGATAAGGGAATGCCATATTTGGTTTTGCCTTTTTCGCCTAATGGGTCAGTATGGGCACTTCAAGCAATGTTTATCTATGCGAATGAAGCATCTCCTGTACGTTCCGTTAAAGATAATGTGAGTAATAATGCCTTGAAACGGGGAATAGTCGATATGATTAGAGATATCGATGCGTATAATGCAATCCCTAAAGATGAGGTACGAGCATATGTTGGTTGTAACAAGACGAGATATAGCATTAGTTTGACTGAAAAAGAGAGACAGAAAAGGTCTCCTCCTATTTGGATTGTACCCCATCGAGGTCATTTTTTTTTGCAAGGCAATGGTCAGAACCCGAGAGCTCAGCTTGGTAAGAGTGTGTGTGTTCACACCTATGTCTATACGTCCCAGAAATCTCCACTGTTCGTGCCAGCCAAAGGCACGTATTTTGTTTGTTACGACAGAGCATATACATGGTTGCCATCTGATTTTTCAGGCACAGGTTATGTGGCATTTTTGCTTCCCCCTACATATACAGCTGCTTTCGTTTACCATAAGACAAGATTTGGTAGAGGTATTATCGATGCGAAAGATACTGTTGCACAAGAAGTTGGAGACTTCTTTAAGGGCTTCCTACCCTTTTGGGGTCCTTTGGCCAATAGTAGGAATATTCGTCATCTTACGAGAGTGGTTGAGGCCACTATAAATGAGACTGCAGGTGCCCTTAGCAATATTACAGCTGAGCTTCAAGCGGATCGCCTTATGACATTACAGGACCGTTTTGTTTTAGGTATTATACTTGCAGATAGAGGTGGAGTATGTAAATTGATCGGATCTAGTTGCTGCGTTTTCATACCAGATAACGCCCGACAGTGTACCTAGCCATCTTGAAGTTGCATAAGTCTGCTGTCTATACATGTAGACGAAGGGAACTGGTCGCTGATAGGATGGTTTTGGGAACTGCTGTCCAAATGGGGGTGGAAGATTCCGATGTTTTTTGGTATGGCTTTAGCAATCCTTTTCTCGTGTTGCTTATGCATCCAGTGTGGTCCCGCCATTTGTGGCCTTTGTGCTACGATCTGTGTGCAGAGACCCGTCCCGAGAGAAGTGAAAGATAATAAGATGATGTTAAGCAACACCTTGATGATCTGATGAGAATAGATATAGACCTGGATTCAGATTGACGTGAGTTTGGGTTATTGCCTACGTAATGGCAAAAGGAGGGTCTGAGGTTCCGTGGTTTTCGAGACCGGAATCCATTTTGTTTGCGTTGTTCGAGACGCCATTTTGTGTTGCCCTCACATAGGCCGTGGAAGTAAACGAACGAACAAAGTTGCATGGGCTTCGTTGTTCATGTACATATTAACTTGGCCTTTTCGACTTGCGAGTGAACTGCAAGATGCTGACCCCGTCACCTGAAACTGACCCTTTCACAAAGCCAATTTCTCTAGTAGATCGTTGTCTCAAATTGGCAATCAATGTTCAGGATATCGTTAACTTTTAGTTTCTTGCACATATCTTATCCTACTCAACATCTGAATTGCTCCTTTTCTTATGACTTTTCATTACATGGGTAGTGCTTTCAATTATTTTTATTTATTTATTTATTTTTGACATTTGTAGAGCGCGGCGAATACCCGCAGGCGTCTCGGCGCTAACAATTCATCTGTTTCATATTCATACTCGAAGTCTCATTGATTAAACAGCCATGTCTTTAAAAGTTTGCGGAACTGGTAGAGCGAGGAACTCGTCCTGATGTTTTGAGAGAGAGTATTCCATAGTTTGGGTGCAGCCACTAGGAAGCGGCGGTCACCCCAAGACACTGTTTTTGATCGTGGGATCACTAGTTGGTGTAAGGTGGAGGAGCGAATCTGTCTACAGGGTATGTAAGGTTTCAGTTGGTCCTTAAGAGAATGCGGTCCTTGATTGTTGAGTGACTTGTAGACTATGCATAAGGGCTTAAACTTTATTCTATTTTGAATCGTCAGCCAATGATATTGCTTTATCGTTTCAGATATGGGATCAAATTTGGACGTTCCAGACAGCAGGCGAGCAGCCGCATTCTGTATTGATTGTAACTTTGTTGTGACCCGGACCTGAGCATTAAGAAATAGACCGTTACAGTAGTCTAGAGATGACAAAACTAAGGAACTAACCAATGTTTTAGTTGCTGCCTCCGGAAGAAAGGGGCGAATCTTTCTGATCATTCTCAGTTTAAAATGGGCCGTAGTTGCAACTTTGTTTGCATGGTCCATAAAACTGAGACCTTCGTCAAAAATGACTCCCAGATTCCTGACTGTGGCTGTCGGAGTGGGAGGTGAACCAAAGGCTGCTGGCCACCAGCACAATGGCCATGCTGGGAGAAGAGGTCCACAGATGACTACCTCAGTTTTTTCTGAGTTGAGCTTGAGGCAGTTTGTAGCCATCCATTCTGCTATTTCAAGCATTCCGATTTTGAAGTTTTGTGCCACTTTTCCTCCATCACCCTTGATGGCCAATACCAACTGCGTGTCGTCCGCATAAGATGTTAGGCTCATCCCATATGCTCTGATGACGTTGGCAGGTCGGACACGTAGATATTAAATAGTGTCGGACTGAGGGATGAGCCTTGGGGAACCCCGCATGGCAGCGAGAGTTGAGCAGATTGGAAAGGTCCAAGGGTGACCGCTTGAGTTCTGACAGCGAGAAAGGAGGCAAGCAGGTCTCTGGCAGAATGACAAATGGCCAGCTTTCCGACACGGTTGACCAGGATGCTGTGGTCGACCGTGTCGAAAGCCGCTGATAGATCCAGCAGTACTAAGATTGCTGTCCCACCTTGGTCCCGGATAGCCCTGACATCGTCTGCTGCCTTAATAAGGGCAGTTTCGGTCCCATGATACCTCCGAAAGCCGAATTGTGTGTCATCCAGCAATCGGTGTCTCTCAATATAGTCTGATAGTTGGGAGTTCATGGCCTTTTCAGCCACTTTAGCTAAAAAAGGAAGACTGGCGATCGGCCTGTAATTTTTCAATTCGTTTTTATCTAGGCAGGGTTTTTTTAATAAAGGTTTTAATCAGGTGTTTTTTAACGAATTCGGGTAGATCCCTGATGACAGTATGGAATTGCAGACTTGTGTCAACACTGGGATGATGGACTCCATAACTGGTGGGAGGACTGAGAAAGGGCAGGGGTCAAGAGCGGATCCTGTTTTGATAGTTGAGACGATGGTCCTTATGTGGTCACCTGTAAGTGTATGAAAACTAGTAAAAGCATTTGCCGGGGGTGAGCAGGGTGGGGCCGAGTTCACCATAGGTGGTTTAGAGGTAAAGGCTTGATATATATCGTCCACCTTGGTGAAGAAGAATTTCGCCAAGGCATCGCATAGTGCTAGTGACGGAGGGGGAATGAGGTCGGGGCGTTACCTGTCAATGTTTTGGTGATTTCATACAGTCGCTTACTGGAGTTTTTAGCTTGGTCAATTTGGTTTGTGTAGAATAATTTTTTTGCTTTTATGATCATGGATTTATAAAGCGCCAATGATTCTTTATAAACTTTCTTACTTGCCATATCATAAGTTTGTCTCTAATGCCTTTCCATGTTCCTGTTACTTTGTTTTTGTAGTCTTAGATCATCAGTGTACCATGGAGCGGTCGGTTTGGATCTATTCCTGGACAGGGATTTGATGGGGACTGTATGCTTTGTTGCATGGGCGAGCCAGGTCTGGAATTGTAGTGTTGCCACATTGGGATCGGTGGTCACCATTGGAAGAGTATTGTCCAGCAGTGTTTTCAGCTCTATCTTATTTATGTTCTTCCAATCTTTGAAAGAACTTTGATTGGTTAAGGTGGATTTCTTATTTAGGTGAGTCTTAGTTGTGATTTTACCAAATATGGCATGATGATCAGGCATCGGTAGGATGTCCGTTATTTGTAGACCGTCTACATTGGAGAATATGGCGTCTAAAGTGTGGCCTGCTGAATGCGTGGCGGAGGCGACTAATTGTCTTAGCCCCAGTGTTTCCATATCCGCTATGAGGGAGGACGTATCAGCTTGATTAACTTGTTCTAAGTGAAAATTCAGATCACCTAGGACCATAAATGTGTTTTCTGTGGCTAAAGTTTCCATTATTGTGCTGATGTTAGCGAGGAAGCCGGTCTTTGTTCCTGGGGGGCGGTATATCAGTATTCCCTTAAAATTGAAAAGGGAGGAGAGCTTGATTCCAAACTGCAATGCTTCGCAAGAAGTGGATGGGATCGGGGTGGTTCTAACAGTGAATCAATCTCTGGCTATAATGGCCAGGCCACCTCCTCTTTTCCTTACTCTATCCTGCCGATAGGCTTTGTAACCGTTAGGTACTGCGGTGACCAAGTCTGGCTCTGACGACTCGTCAGTCCAAGTTTCGGTGACAAAAAGAATGTCTAATTTATAATCAGTAATGAGATCGGCTACTTCCGGACTATGTTTGCATAGTGAACGGGCATTAATAAGTGCCATTACAAAGGTGTCCTCTTTGATAGTGGTTGACTGATTGGGGTGAGCGGGAGCAATGTGTAAAGGAATGGAACTTTTGCAGTGTGGGCAGGGCGCAATGAGATCGTGTAAAGCCATTGAAGGGTCTAGTCTTGGACAGCTTGAGTCGTGCAATGGTCGGAGTTCTAATAAGGTCGTGCGCGAATATGAGAGGTTGTGAATACTCGGCGACCGACCAGGGGTTATGGCCCTGGGCCCGGCCGGGCGCAGACGGGCTTGCCTTTGGCGCGCCCGCCCGCTGCGCGGACGGGATGGTCTGACGTTTTTATACATTTGAAAGGGGGAGGAGGGTGGGAGGAGTCCAACCACTACACCGCAACCCTTACCTCGCTCAAGATGGCTGCTGAGGTGGGTCGAGTGATGTGTCAGCGCGTGGGTAACAAAAGCGCTGTGGACCTGAAGAGCCTGTGTTCAGCCTCGGGGCGACGCTAATCTCGCGCCGAGGTAAGGGCTATAATTGTAAAAACGATCTATTTAAAATATGTACAATCTCTAAAAACGCTATTTGTAGTCAACAGCGCACAGTCAAAAGCACAAAGAGTACAGCAGAGATCCCCCGGCTCTCCGCCTCAGGGGAGAGTATGAAACGAATATGAATTTGCACGAGAGGGAATCTCCGCCCCTTAAGTATTCTGGGAGGGCGGGAGGGGTCCTACCACTACACCGCAACCCTTACCTCGCTCAAGATGGCTGCTGAGGTGGGTCGAGTGATGTGTCAGCGCGTGGGGAACAAAAGCGCTGTGGACCTGAAGAGCCTGTGTTCAGCCTCGGGGCGACGCTAATCTCGCACCGAGGTAAGGGCTATAATTGTAAAAATGATCTATTTAAAATATGTACAATCTCTAAAAACGCTATTTGTAGTCAACAGCGCACAGTCAAAAGCACAAAGAGTATAGCAGAGATCCCCCGGCTTTCCGCCTCAGGGGAGAGTATGAAACGAATATGAATTTGCACGAGAGGGAATCTCCGCCCCTTAAGTATTCTGGGAGGGCGGGAGGGGTCCAACCACTACACCGCAACCCTTACCTCGCTCAAGATGGCTGCTGAGGTGGGTCGAGTGATGTGTCAGTGCGTGGGGAACAAAAGCGCTGTGGACCTGAAGAGCCTGTGTTCAGCCTCGGGGCGACGCTAATCTCGCGCCGAGGTAAGGGCTATAATTGTAAAAACGTCCTATTTAAAATATGTACAATCTCTATAAACGCTATTTGTAGTCAACAGCGCACAGTCAAAAGCACAAAGAGTATAGCAGAGATCCCCCGGCTTTCCGCCTCAGGGGAGAGTATGAAACGAATATGAATTTGCACGAGAGGGAATCTCCGCCCCTTAAGTATTCTGGGAGGGGTCCAACCACTACACCGCAACCTTTACCTCGCTCAAGATGGCTGCTGAGGTGGGTCGAGTGATGTGTCAGCGCGTGGGGAACAAAAGCGCTGTGGACCTGAAGAGCCTGTGTTCAGCCTCGGGGCGACGCTAATCTCACGCCGAGGTAAGGGCTATGATTGTAAAAACAATCTATTTAAAATATGTACAATCTCTAAAAACGCTATTTGTCGTCAACAGCGCAGAGTCAAAAGCACAAAGAGTATAGCAGAGATCCCCCGGCCGTCCGCCTCAGGGGAGAGTATGAAACGAATATGAATTTGCACGAGAGGGAATCTCCGCCCCTTTAGTATTCTGGGAGGGCGGGAGGGGTCCAACCACTACACCGCAACCCTTACCTCGCTCAAGATGGCTGCTGAGGTGGGTCGAGTGATGTGTCAGCGTATGGGGAACAAAAGCGCTGTGGACCTGAAGAGCCTGTGTTCAGCCTCGGGGCGACGCTAATCTCGCGCCGAGATTAGGGCTATAATTGTAAAAACGATCTATTTAAAATATGTACAATCTCTAAAAACGCTATTTGTAGTCAACAGCGCACAGCCAAAAGCACAAAGAGTATAGCAGAGATCCCCCGGCTTTCCGCCTCAGGGGAGAGTATGAAACGAATATGAATTTGCACGAGAGGGAATCTCCACCCCTTAAGTATTCTGGGAGGGCGGGAGGGGTCCAACCACTACACCGCAACCCTTACCTCGCTCAAGATGGCTGCTGAGGTGGGTCGAGTGATGTGTCAGCGCGTGGGGAACAAAAGCGCTGTGGACCTGAAGAGCCTGTGTTCAGCCTCGGGGCGACGCTAATCTTGCGCCGAGGTAAGGCTATAATTGTAAAAACGATCTATTTAAAATATGTACAATCTCTAAAAACGCTATTTGTAGTCAACAGCGCACAGTCAAAAGCACAAAGAGTATAGCAGAGATCCCCCGGCTTTCCGCCTCAGGGGAGAGTATGAAACGAATATGAATATTTATGGGTTTGTCCGGCTATTGGTAATCGAATTTGGGACAGTCCTAATAATTAACTTGTGGGTTGGTACGATGTAAAGTGAGCTTTTTGGAATGTAATAATGTGTGTAAAATGTACTTGATTCGTCAGAATTTACCGCAGTGGGTGTGCATTTGTAATGAACTGAAATTGTGCATAAAAGAAGATGTCTTGCTCTACGAAAATTGAGCAGTTTCCTGAGTTGTACACCGTGTTGTATTGCTTGGTTTACTGTTACTAGCTGCAGCTAATAAATTTGATCTCTGACGCCACCTAGAAGTATTCCGTGTCTCTGTTTGACAGGACAGGGGAATCCGCAGACTTCGGGCGTGTCCCTGACGCCGCTGGGTTCTAAGAAAACCCGGTTCTTCAGTGTCAGAGGTTTGAATTCTTCAATCAAAAGGCAGCGGGTATTAACACATTTGTCTAAGCTCAATGCTCATACAGCTTTTTTACAAGAATCTCACATTTTTTAAACCAAAACCTTGAAGTTACTTAAAGGGTGGGTTAGTGAGGGTTTTTTCTCGCCGGGGACATAGAAAAACCTGGAGATCTTATTTTATGTTATAAATCTCTAAATGTCCAGTTGGTATCTCTTGAAAAAAATGACGATGGAAGATGGTTGTTGCTTAAATTGTCCTTGATAAAATTTCTATTGTTTTTTTTAATGGTTATGGCCCTAAGGCTCGAGATAGTCAATTTTGGTATTTGATTTCACAGTAGCTCATGCAATGCCCTGATGATAATTTGGTTCTTGAAGGAGATTAAAATATACCAGTTGACCTATTCCTTGATAGGCGATCATTGTCCCTGTATATTGCGAAAAAGTGCACTACAATGCACTACATCATCATTGCCTGATGACTGGCGATTGAGCAATCCGACTTTACAAGAATATACATATTTATCACCAGTACATAATACACAGTCCCAAATTAATTATTATTTTATCTCAAATCATCTTACTCAATCTCTTCATTTGGTGGATATTGGGTCTATTCTAATCACTGACCATCCTAAGTTTCCATGCGTGTGGCTATTTTACCCAAATCTACCTCACTTCAAAGATGGAGATTTAGCAATTCCTTTCAATTAGATACTACTTTCACTGCCTCTTTCACTACCTTTGCCCAGGAATATTTTATTTTTCATCAGATGGAATGCATCTCTTTTCATAATGTATGAGATGCATTTAAGGCCTCTGCCAGAGATTTCATAATCAATTTTGTCTCTAAGAAAAAGTGATCACCTGGCACTCAATCTAAAATAATTCTATATGAAATAAAAAGCTTAGAACATTCTTATTGCATATCTCATTCACAACAATTAGTACCGCAACTGAATAACGCCAAGCTTAAGTTTAGTAAGATTTCTACTGAAAATGCTGCATCTTATCTATTGAAGTCCAGTGCTAAATACTGCGGGGCCAAAATAAATCTGGAAAACATTGGCAAATTTCCTTAGAATTAAACAAAGCAAATTATTCATTGATTCAACTATTGATTACAATGGCCTCACTTGTCATAAAGATACTTATATTGTAGCTCAGTTTCGGAACATTTACAATGTCCTATATACACCAGATTCTAATCCATGATTTTTTGGATTATGTATCTTCCATTCAAAACACTAATTCTTCTTAGACTGATTTTTCTTCTCTGGAAGGAGATGAACCAATCTGAACTTCATCTTGCATTCCTCTTTCTCAAAAAAGATAAAGCTCCTGTACCCGATGGCTTTACAGCGGAGTTCTATAATTACTTCTCTAAGTTACTCCTCCCTAAATTGTATACACTTATGAATTCCTTTGTTCAATCCCCTTTAGGTTCATTTTTAGATGCCCTTATCTGTCTCATTCCAAGGGAAAGGAAAGAGCCCCAATACTGCATACATTATCGATCCATTTATTTAGTTAATTTGGACGATAACGTTTTTTCTAAAGCTTTGGCCTTAAGGTTCGAACCTTTCATCTCTGGCCTTCTGGGAAAGGAGCAATCAGGATTTGTCATTGGGAGATATCTCTCGGATGGCACACGTTTATTTTCTAATATTATCTCCAAGGCATCAAATATGTCCGAATCTATGGCAGCTATTACCTTGGAAGCAGAGAAAGTTTTTGACCGTGAGAATTGGTCTTATATGTTTCATATGCTTACTTGGTTTGTCTTTGGTCCAAGCATTATATCCCTTATTTCTCTTATGTACACCTCTCCACAAGTAGCTATCAGTGTCAATGTTCTGACATCTTCCTCTTTCTCCTTTTATACAGGTGTGCGTCAAGGTTGCCCTTTGTTTCCTTTTAACCAGGTACTAGAGCCTTTCTTGTCTAGGATCGACAAAATAAGAATATTTATGGAGTTACTTGTAATTCTCAGCAAGTTAAATTAGCAGCTTATGCAGATGGTATTTTCTAATTTTTATCCCAATCTCTTTCTTCTCTTCCCGCCTTTTCTTCAGATGTATTCTCTTATGCATCTGTTTCTAGTTATAAATTAAACACTGATAACTGTGAAGTTTTATCTCTTAATAAATTCACTTTCAAGCAGGATTACTCTTTGTCAAATTTTACTTGCCAATCTTAACAACTTAAATATCTTGGCCTTCAATTTAGTCAGTCTCTTTCTCCTTCCATATCTGTTAATATGGATGCTTGTATTCATGGACTTACTTCTTTGACGTCTGGATGGCACCCTCTTTACTTGTCTTGGTGGGGTCGGTTTAACTCAATCAAGATGTTGCTGGTTCCCATTATTCTTTTTATTCTCTCGAACATTTCCTTAAAGATTCCTATGAAATGTTATTCAAAAATGTATTCTATCTTATCTACCTTTCTTTGGAATAACAAACAACCTTGTATGTCATTGCTTAATTTGAAACTTCACAAGATTGAAGGTGGATTAAATTCTTTGACTATGTCCATTATGTACAATCCTTTTTATTCCGCCAATCTGCTCATTGGACTGACTCCTTATCATCTCACACCTCATTATGGGTAGATTTGTAACGTGTTTTTCGATTTGCTTTCTCATTACACAAATACTTATCCTTTACACGAATGCCTCAGAAATGTTCCACTCCTATATTTAAGAATACGTGCAATTTAATAGCTCCTATTAATTCTTACCAGCCGACTGATTTATTCTCCTTCCTACTTCCTACTATTTGGAATAACTGTTTTATTTAAATAAAGGGAAGATCTATTTACTCGCAGGCTTGGAGAATTAAAAGCCTAATTTGGGTGAACCAATTGTTTCATCACGATTAAATTATTCCCTTTTCTCAAACAGATTTGCGCTTTTACAAGAATCAATATCTCAAGCGCACAATCACTTCAAATCCTCTCCTTCTGCTCTAGTGTCTAAACCTTTAGCTGTTCTTTTACACACACATCCTAGGGCTTCTTCTTTATATGCAAATTTACGAGTTGTCTCCAATATCAGATCCAAGCCTAAAACTGAATTGGCATCGGAAAAGATCTTGGTATCACTTTATCTCTATGCACTTGGAGACAGATTTAAAAGTCAATTAGAAAATTCTCGTACGCAGCCAACACACCACAATCACTTTTCTTAATTTATAATAGACTTTTCATGACAGCGAAACTTCTCCATAAGTGTAACCCAGATACCTGACGGAGTAGTTCTGCAAAACCAGCTGATTTGAAACATTTACTTTTCATTTGTTTCTCTATTGCTAATTTTTGGTTACAGGTTTGGTGTCAAATTAATCTTATTTTTCACTCCAATGTCTAATTTTTCTTGCGACAAGTGTTTCTGGGAAGTGCTTATGATGATTGGTTAAACTGCTCTTTTAATATCAGAATATTGTATCTTTTATCAGCAATTGCTTTTCAGAAAATCACCCAAAATTACAAAGACTCTACCCAGTTGTCCGCCAAAGCGTGGTGGTGTGCAGTCTGTCATAATCACGGTTTGGATACTGCATATATGCAAGCCATATATCTTGTTTTAAAGCACAGCGACTGATGGATACCAGTTACGCAATTACTTGATAAGTCTGCAAAGGCATCTTTTGTTCCTGCCCCGAAACCCAAGAAGTTCTGTAACCTCCTCGTCTTTGAATTGTACTATTTACTTTATTATCAGGTACCTTTAAATATTTCTTTTTCAGATTCATATTGTCTTTTTGTTCAGATATGGACGTATATCAACAGTATACTTCCCCCCTCCCTTTTTCCTCCTTCATTTTTTTGTTTAGCTCTATTGCTACTACCTTAAAAAAAGGTACTCTTTAACCTTTAAAAGGATTCTTTGCCATTTTTAGGTCAGTGCAGCTTTTGACGATCTTGTGGGATCTACAGAAAAAGCTTTAAGAAAAACTACCAAGAGAGGGGCTTTGGCTCTACCCAAATGTTGAGTTTTCTCTCCTAGCTGACTTTGATTGCGCACAGTTAGTGAGCTACTGCTCTGGGGGCCTGATTACGAGTTTTGCGGTATGGGAGCAGACAGTCATGACAGCAGTCTGCTTCTTCATCGGCAAACCTATGTGCCCATCGACCACCAGATTACGAGTTTCCTCGTGTCTGGCATGCTTTTGTGGTGGACCTACGGCGGTGCCTCTGAAAATGAGCACCGTTATGGGAATGTAAAAGAAACTGCGTCATCATTGACTCACTGACTGCCCTGCAACTCTCTTGCCCAAACCACCTGCTACTAAAATGTCATGGAGATGGGGATGGCGAATTTACTCTTCTGTGCTACAACCTTAGCTATTATGATGGATTCTCATCTCAGTGGCCTGTTATAAACTGAAGCGGGGGGAGCATTAACAATGGAGGAAAAATCTTGGATGGGACACAAAGATAATGGGACAAAATGAAACAAATGAGCAGTCAGGAAATAAGGAAGTAGCAACAGGTAGTGAGAAAAATAAAAAACTGGTGGCGGCTTTGTAACCAGTGGGAAACAAATAGGTGGGAGGCATGAGGGCAGCAGACTAGGGAAGCTAAATAATAACCGCATTTAGCCCGTAAATATATCCATATTACATTAACCGGGAAATTGGTATACTTGGCACCATCGCTGACTAACCATATCTAGATCTTACCACGCTGACCAACAATATTCAAGGTGGTGGAACAGAGAGGACTGCAAAAAGATAATTTACTCCACTGAGGAACTCAATCTAACGAATAAGAGGTCAGTGTTCATATCCAGTAGATCTAGCGCCGGGACGCTTACGGGCAGCTGTGCGCTTTACAAGTCCAACACATTTACATTTACATTTACATCTAGAACACTACTGGTTCGCCTACATCCAACCCATCTCTCTGTGCACATGGCTCAAGTCTGATTAACTTAGACAGTAAAACCCTTGAATGTTCTTGTTGGACGAACTTCACCACTGCTCGGCAGAAAGCAGAACACTCACGTTTGTTAACAAAAATAAAATAAAAATATTGGCACTGCAATCACTAACTCATCCCACTATAGATTTATAAAGATACAACAATTTATACGTTTTATTTGTCTATTCCTTTAAAATGCATTATGATGTGATCAAATAAAAATACAAGACAATATGACAAAAATGTATTAAATTATGGTAAGCCTAGTTTGAAACAACAAACAGATTTCTTTTCTAAAGATAGGATAAGTAAACTTAAGGGGTATATCCACGTATGTACAAAGGAAGAAGATGCAAAGCACCACAAGAGCGAAGGGACGCCATTAACCCAACACTGCTGGTGGTCTCCTCGGTGAGAAGAAATAGTAGTCACCAATATTTGCCCATGAGCTGCTTTGGGGGCTCTGCAACAAAGAACATACCAGACTCTGAGGCAGCTCATTGTGCTTGTGCCAATGGCTTAACAAGGACATCTCTGTTTATTCATGACTTACCATAACACACTTGCATCTAATACTGTGTTGAACAATGGGAGAGCATGCCGGGTACAGAAAAGTAATGGTCAGACTAATCAGAATAGGCTAGAGGATATTGCGTCGTGTAGCACTTTTAAGACTACATTATTAACTTTATTAACAGTGCTTCAATCGCCTCCAAATGTAAATCAAGCCCTGTTCACCTCAACCCATAACAAGCTTACTTTCCAGTTATACTAACGTTTTATTAAGTTTCTTTTCTTCATGCATCTCTGAATCAGCATATAACAGTGAACCAGGCTTAACTAGTCCTGAAAGCTTTCACATTTACCAAGTCATGCGTCAGCAGCTCGTCCTGTCCAGGGTTTTTCTTTGCATTCTCCGATGTGTTATTCTGAATTTATAATGGGATAAACAGTGCTACAAATCCCCAAATGGAAATTAAAAACAAATTCGTTTACCCACTCTTTGTAGACTCCTATCTGCTACTTCCACAAAATGAAGTAGTAATGAATCAAAGTCAGCAATCTATTTCTGTAAGACATGTTTCACCTCTGAATTTATGTAATTTGTGAGATTAATCTGAAAGTTACAAATTACAGTTGCTGTTTGGTTGTCAAGAACACAATCATGATGTCAGCCATGCTGAGCGCAGAACATTCCATGCTTTGGAGGCATCAGATGTTCTTTCTTGAGATCGAATCCAAGCAAATGTTCACCCCAAGCTACCATAGAATCTTTAAAATAGCAGAGCTCCCTGATTTTATATGTGTTTTGGCCAGATTATCCCCTGGTGTGCAAAGTGAATTACTTTGGGATGCTGAGAGCAGCCACTTGTAAAAGTAACAAAGCACCATGTGGTTGTCTTCTATTGGAGATCATTGTATTAATTATTTTTTAAAGACTACACATTTGTTTTGACCTCAGGCAAATCGAAATAGACTACATAAAAGACATCACCTTATCGAGACAGTCATGGAGGGGTACAGATGTCAGAATAGTGCATGTTTTGATCATCAATAGTCTCACTATCACCCAGACCGAGAAGACTTTGGCTATAAGACTACCAAATAATCTGCACTTGGAAGCCGTCCTCATGGAATTTAAGGCAGTAACCAATACTTGGGCTAAAACTACACAACCGTGGTCCATAACACTCAAAAATGCAGTGGCCCAGCCAACAATTTCTGCTTCCAAAGGGTGGCACTAGTACAACTCTGTTAGATGCACAGTCCAATATTACAGCTGAAATGGAGACCCCGCGGGTTCAAAAGTTGGGCATCCAATAACTACACTTCCAATGCGCTAAGCAGAGTTGATTTTTAAAAGTGTCAATAACACACATGCACAATAAAATGGGCCGTTCTCAGCCCCCCACTACTAGAAGTGTTCATCTGTAGCAGTCAGTAGGTATCTATTTCAGTCTGTCTAAAATATACATGATTCAATGACACTCCATGCTAAGAAGATTCCCTAATCTCCTTGGACTCACAACTACGATTTGTCAGTGGTCATCTTGTGGGTCCACTAAGGAAAGAGTGGGACCATTAATTGAAGGGCAGTAAAGAGGCATAGTAATAATTGGATGAAAATATAAGAAAATTGTTAATTCTTTTATAATCTCTATAACTCCGTTCTCCAACAAATTTGTTTGTGGCAATTAAGTACACACTAGTTAGCAATGGTTTTCAAAATCTAAGCACTTGTATTGCCTCTACTGCTTTACGCAGTGTGGGCGGAACCTCTTCCAACACACTGTATGGTACTTAAATTTCCATTCAAACTAATATTCTCAAGCAAAACTTCGATTGAACAAGAGGCAATTATGTACTGGACCAAATGAAGCACTCAAAAAGCAGTTCCTTCTTGTTAGCATACTATATTTGTTTTTTAAATTAAATATTGCATTTTCCAGTTAAAAAAACATTAAAAAATGTATCCAGGATAGGTTAACATTGTAGGCCCGACTCCAGGACTGTGGTACCCAAGTACAACGGTGTTTGTTCACACTTTTTGCTCTACTAATAGAGGTACTCAAATGTCAAGGTATCATGATGCACAGGGTGGGGGAAGGAAAACCATAATTTCCCATTACAAAAACCTATTGATCAGGATACAGAATCCAGATTGGAAAATTGGCCTGATGGTCTATAAACGCTACATAGATGATATCTTCATCATGTGGAGAGGGAAGAAAGAAGAATTGGAAGCAAACATCGAGAGATTGAATGTGATACATGAAAGAATCAAGTTTACACATGAGATTGATCAACATCAACTATCCTTTCTGGATGTAAAAGTATCCATAAAACATGGTCAAATATGTACCAATGTACATATAAAAGAAACGGACCGCAACAGCGGATTGCACTACTCAAGTTTTCACCATCAAGCTTTGAAGCAACATCTACCATTATCTCAGTTTATCCGCTACAAAAGGATCACATCGGATGCCATGGATGCTTCTGACGCTATCGACAGACAGATCAAAAAATATGAAAAAAGAGGATATCCAAATAAACTTTTACAAGAGTCAAAAAATAAAGTCATGGCCATGACTAGAGAGTCTCTACTTACTAAAAAAGATAAAACTGACCAAAAACTCACAGTGTGTGTTCTCAAATATTCTATGCAGTCATTGTAAATCAGCAACATCATGAGGAAACATTGGGCTATCATTACTCAAGAACCTGATCTTCAACCTTTGTTTGCAGAACGAATAACATTTGCCTACAACAGATCCAAAAATGTAAAAGAATTGTTGGAAAGGAAAGAAATGAAATCTAACAAGACAATTTACAAAGGTATGCGCAAATGTGAAAACTGCACACACTGCAATAATGTAATAACTGGATCGTCCTTTACACATCCTAGAACCGGTCAATCGATTCCATTAAAACATTCAAGTACGTGTGATACAAAAGGAGTGATTTATGGGATCAAATGCCCTTGTGGGAAATTGTATGTTGGGCAAACCGAACGTAAGATAAAGGTAAGAATCACTGAACATAAAAGTAACATCCGTCAAAAGAATTTGAAATCTACAGTGGCAGCACACTGGGCAGAAACAGGACACAACATTTCCCAGTTACGTTACACTATACTAGAAGTGGTTGCTGCACGCCCAGATGTGGACACACACAAAATGAGACTCAGATCAGAATATTTCTGGATAAAAAAGATGGGAAGTCTTCAGCCGGATGGGCTTAATGACAGACTGGAATTATCATGTTTTTTGTAAATTAAGAGATAGTCATTTGATTGGTCCTGTAATAGCCTCGGCGAATAGTGTTATCCCAGGGTTATTTTGTAAATTACAGTACAACCAAAAGTCATTGATGATGACAGCATGTGTTAAGTATCACTGTTACACTCCATTCCAATATGGCCGATACATTAGGACCGTGACTTGAGCTAATAATCACCATATGTTTACATACCCTGACGCCGTTGTAAAAAGCTAAATGCAATGTAATTATGTCAATGTTAGAAACTCAGTCTGAAATTCAGTATGTTTTGAGTTTTAGTAGTCTTGAGATCGTGAAATTAACATATGAAACACGATGGAATTTTGTCCGAGTTTAGAGCATGGTAAACAATTGAGTATTTTTGTAAGAGACTGTCACGAAATGTATTAGCGCCAGTGGGTTCACATTGACCACATCAGTTGGTTTAAACGATATATACATGTAAATATTGGGACTTAGTCGCGGTCACGTGACCGCGTAACCAGCCAATAAGATCTCACATTAAAGACAGAGTATCGTACGTGATCCTAACCAGGTTGCTATTGGTGAGAAGGAGAGGCGGTTTGAAACACAGCATTTCTGTGAGTAACTGACACGGAACGCTGGTCGTTCCGACTTGAAAATAACCGAGAAATGTACACATGTTTTATTCGCTTTAGATTTTCGTAGTGATGCAGTGAGTGTAACTGTTTAGAGCCATTGATACATAATGCACATAAATCACGAGACTTGTAGCTATATTCTTTGAATTGTAGACGGGTTAGTATGTTCGTTTTAAGTGATCGTTTGTATCTCGCATTGTATTGGTTTTTGCATCACGATGAACATAGCTTTGGGCTCAAAATTGTTCTTTGTTCTTTCCATAGAGACCCCTGACGAAGGGTCCATTTGTACCCGAAATGCATTGGGTTAAATGCGAAATGCGTTAAAAAATGAAATCTGCTGATATTTGAAAAAAAACGAGTTGAATGAGAAATTATCATGAATAAATATTACACAGAAAAATGTTACAAGAAATAAGTACTTCGAATGAATTTTTTCACTGAATAATGGTGATTCAGGAATAGGACCGTCTTTGGTCCAAAGAAAAGTGTGCACACCTCAAAATTGGGAGCAGTACTTCTACCCCCATCCATGCTTAAGTATTGAACAGTGTTCTGAGACAAAACACTTCACGAGGGAGTCGCACAAAATTAAGACAATTTGTAAGATTGGTCTAACCATAAGAATAAAAGTGTGCAACTGATGGCTTGAGAAAGAAGGTATCATGATGCACAGGGTGGGGGAAGGAAAACCATAATTTCCCATTACAAAAACCTATTGATCAGGATACAGAATCCTACACTCCCCCGGAGTGTGCATGTTGTTTACGGAAATGGGGGCCCTCTATGTAGAAGTCCAATATCTTGGGCAAACCATATCCACATCCTAGATTTATGAATCCATGTGCTACGAGGACATACAATGAAGGGGGCATGAAACATCCATCTTTGACTCCACCAAAAGACCCACACCAAAACAGGAATAAAGTGTCCAGACATGCGAGTGTTCTGTAGCTTTATTCGATCCCTTTCTCTTCAGTTGGGCATTCAGCGGGATCCAGTCCATGCTGTTTCATCTGGACTGCGATGTCAAAAAGGTAGTCATAGCATTCACACCTTCAAGGGAAAACAGAATAGTTGTTAGAACTTAACCAAAAATTCCATGCAAATAGACGAATACATGTCCCGGCTGAAACTAACTCCTTCCCACCTTCCAGATGAATGGAGCTCCACGCTGTCCAAAGGAACTCAAATGCACTTGGCATTAAGCATTAATCTATTAGTATTTTCATAGTCCCTCAGCAGTTTCTAGGACATTTTAAGGCCTTTTAATAGGGCACTGTTAGAGAATCACAAGGACTGTATGCAGTAGGTAGTGAATGGTAGGCAGAGACGGCAACTATCAGAAGTCAGGATCACATGCAAGTCTAAATAAGCAATATTTATAATATGGAATGACTAGGCAGTGCTAAGGTGATGGTGGAAACATCCAATTACATTGGACATTCTAATCTGTATTCTATTTGTTTAGATGTTGCTAGTGTTTCGACCAATATTATTTATTATAAACTCAATGGGGCTCATTACACTTGAAAGTTTATTTGGTTTTTTTTAATTACACACATATAATGTGTGTAATGGTTTTGGAATAAATAATCCAGATCAAGGATTTGTGGGCTATGGAAAGAATGTAGGCTTTAGTTTAAAGTTCAAAAGTAGAAGAGACGGGGGTTTAATGTAAAGATGTTTAGATGTAGACGTAGGTTGAGGGGACTAAGTACAGGGGGTTCAGTGCCAAGGTTTTGGCTGACTGGTTGAAGATAAGACCTGACACTTCGGCTGGTGTGGCCATGTATTAGCCTCCCCCCTTCTTATTTAGAGTGGATGATGATATGGCCAGTTTCTATGTCAGTCACTGCCATAACCTGGCAATAACGGGCAGTAAATACTGCAACATGATCCCCACGCCATGAGAAAAACCTCCTATGGTGTGTAGGTTATTTTTTTTCCATAAAAAGAAAATTTCACTTTGGGATTTTATTTTTGGAAACAAAACAAGTTTAAAAGTTTGACGCACAGCTATGTCATATTTCGGTCATAAATTGCTTTTGTTTAGACTTGCAAACATAATATTTAGTTTATGGATTCAGGTTTAAGAGTTTGCCAAGGGGGTAAGTTTGCAATTTTAGACTAAGGCTTTACTTCTAGTAGATCAGACAGGGGGTAGAAAGCCTAACCCCTCGTTTGAACTCATAGAAGTGAGTGAGTGTATGGGCTTAGCTGTTTAAGCTATATCCTACATGTTTATGCTTAGCTTTTTTGATTTAGCTAATATTTAGTGGTTATGGGATGTCATCTTTGGTTGGTAGGTTTGAGGTTTTAGGTTCAGAAGTTTATATTTATGGTTGGTGTTTAAAAACAGGCTAGCGGTTTGGACTAAGATGAAGATCCACTGAGTGAACAATTATTAAACCAAGTTTGCTTCACAACCTTGATTGCTGACAAACCATCCTCCCATTTACCTGATGCATACATGATTTAGGCATTCTTCCAAGTGCCTCCCAAGACACCAACGCCATGTTCACAGAGCCATTTGTAAAACTTTCAAATTTACAAAAACGCTAAAACGGCTGTGATGACAGTTTCTGAACAAGCAAGTAAGTGATGCCTGATGAGCCGGCAGACATCTAAAAATTTGGTGGGTACGGTTACTCCCTCAGTGCGACAGAGTACTTTACTCTGTTGCCTTTACTAAATAAATTTCCATCCCCCAAACTCTCAATCAGGCCATAAAATTCTTTGGTTTAGACTTGGGAACACAGTTTTAAGTTTAGTCATTCAGGGTTATGAGTTTACCAACAGGCTAATCCCTAATCTGGATCTCCTACAAGAGAGTAAGTATTTGGGCATAACAGTTTAAATTACATCTCACATGTTTATGCTTAACCTTGATGAATGAGCTTACGTTTAGGGGTTAAGGTGTTCAATCTTAGACAGGTGGGTTTGAAGTTTTAGGCTCTGATGTTTTGATTTATGGTTACCGCTAAAGGTTGATGTTCATGGACAGACATCAGGCCGTTGGTTTGGACTAAGGTGACCGACCTACTCAGGAAACAAATATTAAACCAAGCTTACTTCCCACTCTTACTTACTACCATGGCATTCTCCTTAATACCGGATACTCACATGATTTTGGCTTTCTCCCAAGTGTCTCACCAAACACTGACTCCATGCCGGCGGACTAAGACAGCACAAGAGTCGGGATAGTCGTTCATTGCTTGTACCATCCGACACTTCATATCTTTCTCCTCAGGTGTATTTCCAATAATTGGGACCACCAACATATCATCATACCTAAAAGAAAAATAGGACTCTATGATCAATGCATAAGTAGAACGTTTAGAACACTGGGAGGGGGTGAGGGAGAGAGAGAGACACTACTTTATTATTTACATTATGTTTTTTCAACCCATCATACATCATTATTACAATTACATTCACACATATCTCTTTATGGGCAAGAGTACAGGTCATGCACATCCATGATCACCACATGTTAAAGGAGTGAGTTGATGGTATGCCTTTTTTTGGTGAGGGAGATATGGCAAGTTTCAGGAGGTAGTCACCAAGAATTAAAAGAGTCAGGGAGACAACCAACAAGAGTAATATATAGAGAGACTTGGGCAGCCTATCAAGGGAAGCATTGTTGGAGTCCCTGAAGGACTGGGTAGACTCAGTCGCTAGTCAGAGTCACCACGTAAACCTGAGCAGACAAAATATTTTCCATATTAGACTGATGTGTTTCACTTGGAACACTGTCTAAAATGGTAAACGAACCTCATGTCATTCAACAGTTGTGGGGGATTTTAGTTTCGCTTTTATCAGATGATTTTTTCATTTGTGAACCACAATACAATTGTGTTTGAAACTTCTGTCAGGAATTGCTGTGGCGTTATTCCATATGGGTTTGCAGGTAAATTTATCAAACTAAAAGAAATAATATTTCATGAAGAATGGAAAATGTACTTTTCACTACCTGACATATGGGGATTAAATTTCTGGATTTCAGTGCCACTGTGAGGGAGCCCAATCACAACTGCTCTTTTTATTGCACTATTTACGTGGATTGGTCTGACATGGGGCTCCTTTTGGTGCAACTGAAGATGGCCCTTCCAATCGGTCTCTTTGGTACATTATTGTTGTATATTTCACAAAAAATACTCCAATAGAATTACACCAGGACAGAATGTCTGGTGGTGTGTAATCTGCAACGTTAAGGAAGACTACACTATGGAGCACACTAGGATGCGGGCGACTTTGTCCGCCCGCCACCCTAACGGAGAACGGGACCGCCCGGGGGTACCGTAGGGGGAATTAGGATGTGCCCGCCACAGTGGCGGGCACATCCTACATGTTTTGCATTGTGGCGGGCGGTGCTCTCTGCACCGCCCGCCACAATGGAAAAAATAAGAGAACGCATTTGCATATGCAAAGCAGAAGGCACCGCGCAGTGCCTGTCGCTTTGCATATGCAAATGTGGGGGGGTACCATATGTACCCCCTGTCCTCCCCCTAAGCTGGCGTCACCTTGGGTCCCCGCAGGGGGTCCCCCGCAGCAAACACAGCCTGCCTTTTCGTGGCGGCACTGCCGCCGCGGAAAGGCCCCTTAATGTGGACATTGTAATATGGCTGGCGGTGTCCATACGACACCGCCACCATATTATTCTATTACCGCCAAGCGGCAGACGGTCTTTCCGTCCGCCACTGTCTCCACCGCCATCCTAATGTGGCAGGGGGGAATGCAGGCATGGATGTCGGGCGGATTGCCTCCGCCAGGGTGGTGGTGGCCACCGCCAACCTGGCGGAGGCAATCTGCCCGACATCCTAATGGGCCCCTATGAGTGGTAGTAAGGATTCTACGATTAACCACTCAAAACAGAAGGGCCATGCTAATCATGTCCGTGTGTCTAGGAGGAAAAAACACTATTTCTTTTTAATTACCCTCACACACCCTAGTGGTGTCATGCTTCATCATCGGTTCACCCCGAACCCTAAAAGTCGGGGGGGGGGGGGCTCAACCACAGTGTTGGGTAGCTCTTAGTATAGATGAAGGAAGGGGTGCTTAAAGATTAAAAGACCAGTCAGACCCCTGGTTTCCCTTTATTCTTGGGTCTGGCTGGATTAATAAAATTCAACAAAATTGGGTCTTTATTGGATTTTTTTGGTCCTGAGACCCTGGTGCCGACATGTTTCAGTCCTTAATGGTCATAAAGGTCCAAGACTTTCTTCAGGGCTGGAAAAGAACCCCCTTCTATGTATGGGGAAATAAAGGATGGGGAGTCCCTATCCTATCCGTGTAGCAAGGGAAGAGTAGCTTCTCCTTGTGTGTGTAAAAGATAAGAATGTCTCTGCGTTGCCAGGCTCCTTCTGTGGGGCAAAAGAACAAGGGGACATAGTTATATATATCATGAATATAACTGTGAGTGTTTTATCTGGAGTGCTGCATGCCAAGTCCAATGTGCATGCAAAAACTGTGGAGAAATACCCCACTCAGTGCCACTCATACAGGACGTTCTGTGACAAGCTTACATCATGTGACAGGCCCGTTTGATGGCTATACATTTGTTTTCATAACACCAACTGAGTGTTAGGTTTGGTAGAAGCAGGCAGTAATCACCAACACAAGTAGTCTCAATTGCAGTATAGAAAACACGTTTTTGAGTATAATCAGAATAAAATACATACCATGCACTCAGCCATGCATACAACCATTTATACCAATCGCATGTTAGTACTCATATTAGCACTTACCCAAATTATTTGGGGGTTTCGGGATTCTCACAGGACCGAAATAGGCGGTTATGTGGTCCTAGTGGTGGTGTGAAAAAAAACGAAAGGTGCAGCGGTAGTTATTATGTTAAAAATGGATGCTGTCTTCTAAAAGACTGGGATATGGTAGCAGCAAGCACCAGTCAGTAAGGCTGGAATGACTGCGGGTCATGGAAACGCCATTGCGTACTTACTCGATTTGAGATCTCACCCGGCTGTTACACCTACTGCGGCTTTGGTCCCCGTCTCTGCGAGGATGATCTGCTATGAGATCAAGATTATATCTGCTCTCTTGGCGTTACACACTTCCCGGTCTCAGCGCGTCTATTGCGCGATTACCGGAAATGACGTCATGGTTGGGAGGTGGGTCTGTTCCTCCTTCTGGTCCAGGTAGGAAGAATCATGGGGCATGTAGTCCCATATATCGGACTATGGGAAAGGATCCCGGTACCCCTTGAAAAGTTGGGTTATTTTGTACTATGATCCACTTAGGTGGTTGGCATGTGTATCACGAATGCATCCAGATCATTCCACACTGATTAATTTCTTTAGTTGGCCCCATGGAATGCAGTCATTCAATCCCGCCTTGTAAGTCTTAAGGCGGTACACCCACCGCTGTTCTTTTCCAAGAAGTATTTTCTGAAGGTTGCTGGTACCCTTCATCTTCTCAATAACTGTCCACCAGATGTCTGTGTCTAAGTTATGTTTTTTCACATAGTGGGTTTAAACTTTAAAAACTTTAAACATAGTGGGCTGTTAGTCTCGTGGCTGTTATTGCCCTCCTAATAGTGCTTCTGTGTTCGCAAATGCGAGTTTTTATTTTCCGCGAAGTCATGCCAACATAAAACAGATGGCATGGACATTTAATAAGGTAAATTACTGCCTCTGTGTTGCAATTAGTATGGGACCTTTGTTCCCATGGGGTACGTAGGCCGAGGTCGAGGGATTTGGTGTGTTCAGTGAACTTACACACTACGCACATTCCACATGGGAAATGGCCAGTAACCGGTGGGGCATTCCATAGGGTAGGTTGATTGTCAATTCTGGGTTGATAACAGTTGGTATGGACAAGTGAGTCTTTTAGACTTCTGTTCTTTTTTAAAAAGAACATGGGTTTCTCATACGTCAATCTGTTGGATGTAAGTATTGACCACTTCTTATTAATAATCTTCTTTACCTGGTTAGATGAGGAGTAGAAGGTCGTGACACAGATCATCTGTTGTGGTTGGGGCCTTACATGAGTTTCAAGGAGAGACTCTCTGGGTGTATTCCGCGCCCTTTTCATAGCGTTCTCAATAATTTTCTGTGGATATTTCTTCTCCTTCAGTTTGTTAGTCAAAATCTTTGCTTCTTTTTTGTAGTCCTGGATTTGAGAGTAGTTCCTACGTATGCGTAGGAATTGTCCCACTGGTAAATTCTCCCTGAGTGTTCGCGGATGAGCGCTGTCGAACCTCAATAGGCTATTTTTGTCAGTGGGATTTGTATACAGGGAGCTGCTCAGCGTGCCATTGTCTGCGATGATATTTATATCTAAAAAAGAAACAATCCTCTTGTCCTTATTTACTGTGAAACGCAGAAGTGGATTGATCTGATTAATCCAGCAAGTGAAGTTTAGTAGGCTCCCATCGTCCCCTTTCCAAACCATGAGAACATCGTCTATATACCTGTACCATTTGCAGATGTTGGTGGTATATGGGTTGGTAGCCCATATATGTAAGTCCTCAAATTGACTCATATATAGGCAGGCAATGCTAGGAGCAAATGTACTGCCTATCCGTGGGTCTGGAGGTACAGTTGATCCTCAAATTTAAAAAAGTATTCAGTCAATGCTAATCGGATAAGGGAAACAATCTATTCAACAGGTGCTGTCCACTCCCACTCTTCTTTGTTAAGTAGATCTTCTATGACATCAATACTGTCAGACTGTGGTATGCTTGTTTATAGCCCTTCAACATCAAGGCACACCATTATGTACTTATTCGGGTCATATTCAATGTCAGCTAGAAGGTTGAGTAGATGTTTCGTATCCTGTACAAAAGATTTGATGCGTTTTACTAGTGGGCGCAGAAACCATCAGTGTACTGAGACTGAGGTTCCAAAACTGTTCCGATCCCGGATACAATTGGTCTTCCCGGTGGAGGTATATTCCCTTTATGAATGTTAGGGATTGTGTAGATCAGTGAAACTCTTGGTTATTCCTTGTTGAGGAATCCATGTTCTTTCTTGGAGATATCGCCTCTGTCCAGAGCATCTTTTGTCATGGTGTTGATGGTTTACTTCAGTCTTTCCGTGGGGTCTCTGTTGATTTTCTGGTAGAATTTATTGTCACTCAAAAGGGTTAGGCATGCTGTTTGGTATGCAGCAGTATCCTGAATCACAGTGGCTCCACCTTTGTCTGCTGTTTTTATAATAAGTCCCGGCCTTTTCTACAATTTTTCCAGTGCAGTTTGTTCATTATTGCTCAGGTTGTTGTAAGTGTTCTTCTTTGGTTGTAGTTCCTCCACTTCTCTGATAATCGCTTCCTCAAATGCGAGAACCTCTGGGGGCATGAGGTTGGATGGAGGGTAAAAAGTAGATTTGATTTTGCTCCCATCTTCCATGGTTTCTTCCTTGTTCATGAAGAAGGTCTACAATCTAATTTTTCTAAAGAACTCACTGAGTTCACACCTCAGGGGGAATTTGTCAAGATGTGTTGTAGAGACAAAACCCAAGCCCTTTTCTCATCGTTAGTAAGACTGGTGCCAGAGAGGTTTACTATCAGTCCTTCGTTCCGCTGGTCCCGGGTTGTGGTTGGCCCCTCGCGTTGCTTCTCGTGTTGGGTCCTGTTCTGTCTTCCTCCCATTGAATTCTTCTGTTGTCGCGTCTGCCGCGTTTCCCTCTCCTTCCACCCTGTCCTAAAAAATGTTGGTTAAATTCAGGTTGAAAATAGCGCCCTACTGGGTATTGTGGTGGTCCATGGTAAGGGCCTGGTACAAACGGGCCGGGCCATTGCTACATGTGATGTGGTCCATAGTTGTGGTTGAACCCACCTCGTCGTGATCTTCTTGGTTTGTAGTTCCAATTTTTACTCGATCCGTCACTTGACCATCCGTCTTGTTCTGAGTCAGACCATCTTGTGTGGCCACTTTGTGATGACCCTGTATCAGAAAGTTCTTCTCCTTTGTAATCATCTTTTATATAAGGATAGACCTTCTCATGGCTGAATTTTTTCAAATCTTTCTGTAGTTTGGCAATTTTATTGTGCATCAAATAGTCCTTATGGTCAGTTATTTCTTTATGGACTTCCTCCAGTTTATTTTTGTATAGTGTCAGTTTGATTTCCGTAAGTAGATGGTCTTAATTTTTACTAGAGAGGCATCTGAGAGGCGTTTGGCCGTGTTAATAATCAGAATTAGCCAATCCCGAGAGCAGCGCCATGCGATCAATGACCATTCTTTTTTAAAAAGATGATCATCCAAAAATATTCTTGAAACGTTGGTTACCAACAGGCCTGTTGGTGCTGCATTACCCCTGAGGATGGCACCATGCAGAAGGACTCTCTTCTTACAGCGTTTTAGTTCGTAAAAGTTCGTCCCAGTTTTGTGCTTGCGATAGGCTCTGACTGATGTAAGCATCAGATAACAGGGAAGGTCCTGCTAAAATCGTGGATGCATCATCATCCGTATAGCCAATCCCTATTAGGTCGGCCATGGCAATTCTGGCAGTGTGTCTGAAGTATGTATAGTTTAGGTAAAGTGTCTAAAACTGCAAGAAATTACGAAATGCTGATATTTTACTGCTTTTAAAATAAAGATGGATCTAATTAGACCCCTAGAGTTCAAAAAACCCACAGCTGTGCACTGCTCAAAACTGTTATTTGCAATTGAGACTACTTGTGTTGGTGATTAATGCCTGCTTCTACCAATCCTAACACTCAGTTGGTGTTAGAAAAACAAATGTATAGCCACCGAACGGGCCTGTCACATGATGTAAGCTTGTCACAGAACGTCCTGAATGAGTGGCACTGAGTGGGGTATTTCTCCACAGTTGTTGCATGCACACTGGACTTGGCATGCAGCACTCCGGATAAAACACTCACAGTTATATTCATGATATATATAACTATATCCCCTTGTGATTTTGCCCCACAGACGGAGCCTGGCAACGTAGAGACATTTTTATCTTTTACACACACGAGGAGAAGCTACTCTTCCCTCGCTACACGGATAGGATAGGGACTCCGCATCCTTTATTTCCCCACACATAAAAGGAGGTTCTTTTCCAGCCCTGAAGAAAGTCCTGGACCTTTACGGCCATTGTGGACTGAAACATGTCGGCACCAGGGTCTTAGGACCAAAAAATTCAATAAAGACCCGTTTTTTTTAGAATTTATTGATCCAGCCAGACCCAAGAATAAAGGGAAACCAGGGGTCTGACTGGTCTTTTAATCTTTAAGCCCCCCTTCCTTCATCTATTCTTAGAGCTACCCAACACTGTGGTTGAGCCCACCCCGACTTTTAGGGGTTGGGGTGACCCGATGATGAAGCATGACATCACTAGGGGGTGTGAGGGTAATTAAAAAGAAATAGTGTTTTTTCCTCCTAGACACAGGGACATGATTAGCATGGCCCTTCTGTTTTGAGTGGTTAACCGTAGAATCCTTACTACCACTCATAGGGCCCCATTAGGATAGCGGGCGGAAAACCACCCCGCCCGCCATGGAGGCGGAAAACAACCGCCCGCCATGGAGGCGGTGCAACCGGCAGACAAATTAGGATCGACCGCCACTAGAGACCGACCGCGGCGGTAGCGGTGATAATGAAACCGCCCGACGTGTGCGGTGATGACAAAACTCCGACCGCGGCGGTCGGAAAAGCAGCGGAAAATACAAGACCGCCCATATGGAAAGCGGAGACACCGCACAGGAAATTAGGATATCCCCGAGGGTGGCGCGGGCGGAACCGCAGGCACCGACCGCAGCGGTCGAAGGCAGGATTGCATGGGATAAAAGGCGGACAAGCACCAGCAAAGTCACCGCAGCGGACGAACATGAAATACATGGCGGTCGATGTCAAAGCACCGCAGTGATGCCAAATACTGCATAAACAAAGTAGCCCTGCCTCCAATAGATACAACACACACACACAGACACAGAAATGGCAAAAAAAATACACAATACTACACAACCACACCCACAACACACCTGACAACCACAATCCAATTGGACACACCCACACAGCTGAGTACAAAGCCATCCCCTCCACTCACCACAATCCTTTGCATCTTTCCAGAACAGAAGGCCACACACCACATCTGAGAGGAGAGGCAAAATCGCACACCACACCCACCCACCCACCCACCACCACCACCAACACCACCACCATCACAATCAAACCCCCAGCACATAACACACCCCATCACCACACCCCTGCACCCACACACCCCTGCACCCACAAACACCTCAACCCCCCCACACCATGACATCACAAAAAATGCCAAAATTCACAGAGAGTGAGTTGACAGTCATGGTCAACGAGATTGTGAGAGTAGAACCACAACTATTTGGGAACCTAGTCCAACAGACACCATTAGCCACCAGGACCCAAATGTGGGAAAGGATTGTCCAAAGGGTGAATGCAGTTGGGGCCACCCCAAGGTCCAAGAAGGAGATCATGAAGCGGTGGCATGATCTCAAGAGGGTTGTCAAGGAGAAGAGGAGCAAGAACTGGACGCTGGCTGAGAAGACTGGCAGTGGCCCTCCCATCCCACTGAAGACATTCACACCATGGGAGGAGAAGGTGCTTGCTATCCTGCTACCTGAGAGTTACACAGGAGTAGCCGGGGGAGCGGAGGCTGGTAAGTACAGACAACCACATTGACTTTTACCTCCTTGCAATACCCAACCACCAATACACTGTCCATCCCTAACCAACATGTAGCCAGCCATTCTGCTGAGGAGGCCTGTATGGGGCTGGAATGTCAGTACAACAACTCCCACCATAGCCCCTGTCCCACAGCCCAGCAGCATGGAGGCCTGCCCCACCCAGGAGCAAGTGTCAGCCATTGCACTGTTTAACAAACAAACTTACATGTTGGTAGCCATCTTCACTTGGAGGGAGTGTGATGGGAGGCCTGTCTCACTACTCCCAGCATGCCCCCCTGTCCCACAGCCCAGCAGCATGGAGGCCTGCCCCACCCAGGAGAAAGTGTCAGCCATTGCACTGTTTAACAAACAAACTTACATGTTGGTAGCCATCTTCACTTGGAGGGAGTGTGATGGGAGGCCTGTCTCACTACTCCCAGCATGCCCCCCTGTCCCACAGCCCAGCAGCATGGAGGCCTGCCCCACCCAGGAGAAAGTGTCAGCCATTGCACTGTTTAACAAACAAACTTACATGTTGGTAGCCATCTTCACTTGGAGGGAGTGTGATGGGAGGCCTGTCTCACTACTCCCAGCATGCCCCCCTGTCCCACAGCCCAGCAGCATGGAGGCCTGCCCCACCCAGGAGAAAGTGTCAGCCATTGCACTGTTTAACAAACAAACTTACAGGTTGGTAGCCATCTTCACTTGGAGGGAGTGTGATGGGAGGCCTGTCTCACTACTCCCAGCATACCCCCTGTCCCACAGCCCAGCATCATGGAGGCCTGCCCCACCCAGGAGAAAGTGTCAGCCATTGCACTGTTTAACAAACAAACTTACATGTTGGTAGCCATCTTCACTTGGAGGGAGTGTGATGGGAGGCCTGTCTCACTACTCCCAGCATGCCCCCTGTCCCACAGCCCAGCAGCATGGAGGCCTGCCCCACCCAGGAGAAAGTGTCAGCCATTGCACTGTTTAACAAACAAACTTACAGGTTGGTAGCCATCTTCACTTGGAGGGAGTGTGATGGGAGGCCTGTCTCACTACTCCCAGCATACCCCCCTGTCCCACAGCCCAGCATCATGGAGGCCTGCCCCACCCAGGAGAAAGTGTCAGCCATTGCACTGTTTAACAAACAAACGTACATGTTGGTAGCCATCTTCACTTGGAGGGAGTGTGATGGGAGGCCTGTCTCACTACTGTCCCACAGCCCAGCAGCATGGAGGCCTGCCCCACCCAGGAGAAAGTGTCAGCCATTGCACTGTTTAACAAACAAACTTACATGTTGGTAGCCATCTTCACTTGGAGGGAGTGTGATGGGAGGCCTGTCTCACTACTCCCAGCATACCCCCCTGTCCCACAGCCCAGCATCATGGAGGCCTGCCCCACCCAGGAGAAAGTGTCAGCCATTGCACTGTTTAACAAACAAACTTACAGGTTGGTAGCCATCTTCACTTGGAGGGAGTGTGATGGGAGGCCTGTCTCACTACTCCCAGCATGCCCCCCTGTCCCACAGCCCAGCAGCATGGAGGCCTGCCCCACCCAGGAGCAAGTATCAGCCATTGCACTGTTTAACAAACAAACTTACAGGTTGGTAGCCATCTTCACTTGGAGGGAGTGTGATGGGAGGCCTGTCTCACTACTCCCGGCATGCCCCCCTGTCCCACAGCCCAGCATCATGGAGGCCTGCCCCACCCAGGAGAAAGTGTCAGCCATTGCACTGTTTAACAAACAAACTTACAGGTTGGTAGCCATCTTCACTTGGAGGGAGTGTGATGGGAGGCCTGTCTCACTACTCCCAGCATGCCCCCGGTCCCACAGCCCAGCAGCATGGAGGCCTGCCCCACCCAGGAGAAAGTATCAGCCATTGCACTGTTTAACAAACAAACTTACAGGTTGGTAGCCATCTTCACTTGGAGGGAGTGTGATGGGAGGCCTGTCTCACTACTCCCAGCATGCCCCCCTGTCCCACAGCCCAGCATCATGGAGGCCTGCCCCACCCAGGAGCAAGTGTCAGCCATTGCACTGTTTAACAAACAAACTTACAGGTTGGTAGCCATCTTCACTTGGAGGGAGTGTGATGGGAGGCCTGTCTCACTACTCCCAGCATGCCCCCCTGTCCCACAGCCCAGCATCATGGAGGCCTGCCCCACCCAGGAGAAAGTGTCAGCCATTGCACTGTTTAACAAACAAACTTACAGGTTGGTAGCCATCTTCACTTGGAGGGAGTGTGATGGGAGGCCTGTCTCACTACTCCCAGCATGCCCCCCTGTCCCACAGCCCAGCAGCATGGAGGCCTGCCCCACCCAGGAGAAAGTGTCAGCCATTGCACTGTTTAACAAACAAACTTACAGGTTGGTAGCCATCTTCACTTGGAGGGAGTGTGATGGGAGGCCTGTCTCACTACTCCCAGCATGCCCCCCTGTCCCACAGCCCAGCATCATGGAGGCCTGCCCCACCCAGGAGCAAGTGTCAGCTATTGCACTGTTTAACAAACAAACTTACAGGTTGGTAGCCATCTTCACTTGGAGGGAGTGTGATGGGAGGCCTGTCTCACTACTCCCAGCATGCCCCCCTGTCCCACAGCCCAGCATCATGGAGGCCTGCCCCACCCAGGAGCAAGTGTCAGCCATTGCACTGTTTAACAAACAAACTTACCCAAGTTACAGCAACACATCGGGTAATGTGAAAGTGGATATAATGATTGTACTTGTGACATGCGCAGACATGGAGCTACTAGAGCCACAAAGCTAATGTGACTTGACATGTCTGTTATACCCATCTGCCGTACCTGCCACACCTCAATGCATAATGTACATTCTGCAACCATTCATTAACACAATGATCACAATAGCAGGGACACTTCTGGTTGTGTGCATGATCAGTTGTGAATGCACAAGTCATGTACGATACAATGCAGTGCCACCAGCCCGGTCAAGGTCTGCACTGACCAACAACACATTAAACCTCACGACATCTATGTAGAGCACCTGACGTCTGTCAATCATCATCACCCATCAAAACCCTTACTAAAATGGCACAAACACATGCTAAAGTGGCTCACACTGAACGTGCGTCCTCCTGTGGATGCAATGGCTCTGTGGCATCGTGTGTACAATGATGTGCCCTACACCATGTAGCTGCATGGTACTTATACATTGTCCAGGATTGACATACACAGCAATGTGTACGAAAATGCCATAACCTACCGCCGGACCCCGGCGGTGTGACCCCAGCACCACCATCTACCCAGCCAAGGTAGCCATTGGCACATGGACTTGTGTACATGCCGCTGGCTATGCTCCGCCGCATGAGTCGCGGTAACTACCGCCGGACCCCGGCAGTGCGTCACCGCCGTGGAGCATTGCATACAGCCAATGGCATGGGTGTTCTCTGTGGCATGATGCAGATTTCAAAAATGCGGAAGCGGTGCTCCGCCGCCGCGGACGCAGTCATTGGATGCTTTTGAATGATGCACCATCGCGGTAGCGCACCCCGGACACCCGCGGTGCGTCACCGCCGTGGAGCATTGCATACAGCCAATGGCATGGGTGTTCTCAGTGGCATGATGCAGATTTCAAAAATGCGGAAGCGGCGCTCCGCCGCCGCGGACGCGGTCATTGGATGCTTTTGAATGATGCACCATCGCAGTAGCGCACCCCGGACACCCGCGGTGCGTCACCGCCGTGGAGCACTGCATACAGCCAATGGCATGGGTGTTCCCTGTGGCATGATGCAGATTTCAAAAATGCGGAAGCGGTGCTCCGCCGCCGCGGACGCGGTCATTGGATGCTTTTGAATAAGGCAGACCCAGACAACCAATTGTAGCACCTTATTAGCTTCCTTACGACCCCAGGGGCCTATAAATCTGTGGGAGTGAGCCACACATTCCCACTGCTCACAGAGCCTGCTGCCTGGGACCCTCTCCTGCTGCTGCCTGGGACCCTCTCCTGCTGCTGCCTGGGACCCTCTCCTGCTGCTGCCTGGGACCCTCTCCTGCTGCTGCCTGGGACCCTCTCCTGCTGCTCACAGAGCCTGCTGCCTGGGTCGCTCTCCTGCTGCTTACAGAGCCTGCTGCCCGGGACCCTCACCTGCTGCTCACAGAGCCTGCTGCCTGGGACCCTCTCCTGCTGCTCACAGAGCCTGCTGCCTGGGACCCTCTCCTGCTGCTCACAGAGCCTGCTGCCTGGGACACCTCAGAACTCACTTCCGCCACAGGTCTGCCATATCCACAGGGATGTCAAGAACAGATAAGATCCGTGCCAGTCCATTCACTAGTGAGGAGCTGGATGTCCTTGTGAACGAGGTGCTGGCACAGTACCCACGCCTGTTTGGTGGCCCCAATGTCGTGTAAAGTCACCATGTAGGGAGCAGTAGGGCAGGGTGGTGTCAGACGTGTGTTCATGATGCTGCACTATGTTTTTTTGGATGTGGGGTGCAGACAAACACTGACAGACAAGATGTTTCCAGGTGGTGGGAGTGTGTGTTTTGCATTGTGACTCTGTCCTAGGCCAATACTTTTATGTGTGAGTGGGATTTTCTACTTTTTGGGGCAGACATGACCAACGGTTGTTTGCCTTGTTGCTGGTTGGACAGTGTCCGCTTGTGATGTAATTTCAGGGTGCCCCTGTGGTCATAGTCAGTGTGCCACACAGAGTAGGTTCAGTGGCTGCACAGCCAAAGTTTGTCCATCGGCCAACTTACATGCTACAGTTGCTGCACACTGATTAGTGGATATGCCCCATCAATGCCCTGTACAATTTCAGATTTACACAGTGCTGTCGATGCATTTCTGTTGAAGCATCATTATTTAGTGTGATTATCATGGAGACTACGAAGCTCAATGTGTGCATGCATTCACTAATGTTTAGGCCATGCAGAGTGGCCTTGTGAGGGTACCCCCAGTTCTGGAGGGAGGTTGGTCACTGTGAGTCCCGATTCAGTGTCTGGATGCTGTACAGATAGATGCTGACATATGACAATGTGTAAATGTTAATTTTGCATTCTTTACTCTCATACCTGCAGCTCAAAGTACACCAACGTAAGGCTGTCTGGAGGGCCATAGCAGCAAAGGTACGAGCCCTGGGGGTATCAAACAGACGACACACACACTGTCACAAGAGGTGGGACGACATCAGCCGGCTGGCTAAGCAAGTGGCAGAGATGACCTTGGGGATGGTACCACGCACAGGGCGTGTGGCACGGCGCACCATGACTCCGCTGATGGGACGCATACTGGCAGTGACCAATCCAGACCTGGATGCACGTCTGAAGGGCCTTCAGCAGCAAGACAGAGATGGTGAGTATCCGGGGATGGAGAGTTTGTCTGGGAGTGGATGCATGTGTACAGTGCCTGTGCCTGCGGTGACACATGTGATGTGCGTGTGCTGCCAGGCTGTGATATGTGATGTGAGTGGCGACTGTGATGTGTGGCTGTATGAGGCATTGGGCCACCATGGCCTTACTCTGCAGCTCCTGCCTGCAGTTTTCACTCCTTGACAGATATTTTGTTGTCCACATGGTCACTCTTCTTTGTGATGGTGGGTGGAGTCCCTATTATGCCGTACAGCTGTGTCCACTTAATGAGTGTGACACGATGTCTGTCTACTTTGCATGCACCTTCATGGTAGTGGCCCACACATCTGACAACAATGTGAACCCAGATTGGCACATGGTGATTGTAATGGCCTATTTGACAATGTGGCATGTGTAGACAATACAGGTGTGTGTATTCCCCTCTGGATCCATTTTGGGTCTGTAAGTGGTGATGTTAGTTGTGGCTACATCATGTCCATGGGGCAGGTCCATGTGGGCTGGGGGAACAACATCCATGGGCAGGGTGTAGTGCTGTGTGTCATCGACATTGGTCCACTCCTGCCTGTTTGTCCGCATGACAGGCACAGTTGTGGTCTATATGGTGTGTAGCTGCACATTGATTTGAGGGTATGGTGGTTACCATGTAGCTCTAGGCCTCTCATGTGCTGCATTGCTCTGATATCGTGTGACCAGACAATGACACGTATACAACCATGTTTTTGGCACTAATGCAGATTCGCAGGACACCACGGCGGAACATGATCCAGAAAGTGGTGGCGAGACCAGCACGACAGCGGCAGCAGAGCAGAGTGAGATGGAGCAAAGTGACACTGACCACACCAGCGCTGATGAGGGTGACAGGAGTATGCATGAGGAATCTGTGGCTGAGACACAGAGTACCACTTCATCTGAGGGCATGGGGGAGGCGTCCCTGTTAGCAGCCACAGGAGATGGGGAGTCTGCTGCTGCATCTGACTACCAACGGCCACTGCCCACCCTCCCATCCACTTCCTCTGGGGCTGGCCGTATCCGTGTCACAAAGAGGGGACGTGTGACATTCACACATGGCACCGCTGCACCTGCACCTGTCCCCCCTGCTGCCCTCAGTGCAGAGTGCGTAGAGCTCCTGCGGCAACTTTGCGTGGGCCAGACCGCCCTGCTCAATGCCTTCAGTGCACACGATAACAAATTAGGCCAGGTTCTGGCATTCATGGAGGGCATACACTCTGACGAGGGTGGCCTACATCGTACACTCCTGTCATTGTCAGGTACAGTGACGTCAGCCCTCCAACAAGCACATGCCCCCTTTGCAGCTCAGGTGCCTGTGACGTCCACCCAGTCAGTGGCCACATCAGATGACCGTGAGCACTTGGGACATACATCGGGTAAACGTTACAACACTAGGAGCACATGTCAGACCCAAAGCAAACAATCCCGTCCACATACTCCATCCCCAAAGAAGAGCAGGGACCCCCCAATATGCACAGACAAGGTGAAGTCACAGAAGAGCAAGGCCAGAAGAGCATTGTGTCAGACACCAGGCTCACATGCTGCAGAGCCATCACCAGAAATTGACTCTGCTATGCCCACAGAGGATGTGTGGGATGTCATGGCTACACCTGGGGAGAACACAGGGACACAACCACCTACCACATCAACCCCAGAACAAAATACATCGAGCCAGGTGGAGGGAAGCCCAGTTGTGACCAGCCCAGTCATTGTGGCAGAGGAGACCCCTGTCGTGACCAGCCCAGTCATTGTGGCAAAGGAGGGCAATGTAGTGGCCATCCCTGGCAAGAAGGGACAGGAGGGCACTGTAGACACCACCCCTGGGGTAAGTGGGAAGGTGGTCACTGTGGGGGGTACAACTTCCAGAGAGGGTAAGGTGGTCCGGAGGCGTAGCCAGCCCAAGCGTACTGCAGGATCAAGCACTTCTCCAGAGGGAATGGCAGTGTCTGCCCCTGATGTGGGACAGTTGGGGGGTGTACCGGTGGTGTCAAAGCCACTTCCCATCAACCCCATTACAGGGAAGCCAATTCATATTCCAAAGAAGTGGAAGGGCACCCCTCCAACCTCTCCCACCCACACTGTGTCAAGGGCGTGCATGACTCCACCTCCACGTTCCACGGTGCCACCTGGTCCGCACAGCCCTCCACCTTGCAGGCCCTCTGTAATAGCCACATCACATGTCCCTCTGTCACACCAGTCAAGTGGCCCTGCAGTCCCTGACACACAGCCAGGTCCCACTCCACATGACAGCCAGGAGTGAGTTGTCAACACCCTCAGACGCCTGTGCCACACATAGGTGTGCTACACTAGACCATTGTTAGCGATGTGGGTGTGTTCCTGGGCCTGTTGCTCTGATGTTCTCTCCCCTGCCCTGCCAAAGACTCTGGGCCTGTTGCTCTGATGTGCTGTACCATGCCAAAGACTCTGGGCCTGTTGCTCTGATGTGCTCTCCCCTGCCCTGCCAAAGACTCTGGGCCTGTTGCTCTGATGTGCTGTACCCTGCCCTGCCAAAGACTCTGGGCCTGTTGCTCTGATGTGCTGTACCCTGCCCTGCCAAAGACTCTGGGCCTGTTGCTCTGATGTGCTGTACCCTGCCAAAGACTCTGGGCCTGTTGCTCTGATGTGCTGTCCCCTGCCAAAGACTCTGGGCCTGTTGCTCTGATGTGCTGTACCCTGCCAAAGACTCTGGGCCTGTTGCTCTGATGTGCTGTTCCCTGCCAAAGACTCTGGGCCTGTAGCTCTGATGTGCTGTACCCTGCCAAAGACTCAGGGCCTGTTGCTCTGATGTGCTGTCCCCTGCCAAAGACTCTGGGCCTGTTGCTCGGATGTGCTCTCCCCTGCCCTGCGAAAGACTCTGGGCCTGTTGCTCTGATGTGCTCTCCCCTGCCCTGCCAAAGACTCTGGGCCTGTTGCTCTGATGTGCTGTACCCTGCCAAAGACTCTGGGCCTGTTGCTCTGATGTGCTCTCCCCTGCCCTGCCAAAGACTCTGGGCCTGTTGCTCTGATGTGCTGTCCCCTGCCAAAGACTCTGGGCCTGTTGCTCTGATGTGCTCTCCCCTGCCCTGCCAAAGACTCTGGGCCTGTTGCTCTGATGTGCTCTCCCCTGCCCTGCCAAAGACTCTGGGCCTGTTGCTCTGATGTGCTGTACCCTGCCAAAGACTCTGGGCCTGTTGCTCTGATGTGCTGTCCCCTGCCAAAGCCTCTGGGCCTGTTGCTCTGATGTGCTCTCCCCTGCCCTGCCAAAGACTCTGGGCCTGTTGCTCTGATGTGCTGTACCCTGTCCTGCCAAAGACTCTGGGCCTGTTGCTCTGATGTGCTGTACCCTGCCCTGCCAAAGACTCTGGGCCTGTTGCTCTGATGTGCTGTCCCCTGCCAAAGACTCTGGGCCTGTTGCTCTGATGTGCTGTCCCCTGCCAAAGACTCTGGGCGTGTTGCTCTGATGTGCTGTCCCCTGCCAAAGACTCTGGGCCTGTTGCTCTGATGTGCTCTCCCCTGCCCTGCCAAAGACTCTGGGCCTGTTGCTCTGATGTGCTCTCCCCTGCCCTGCCAAAGACTCTGGGCCTGTTGCTCTGATGTGCTGTACCCTGCCAAAGACTCTGGGCCTGTTGCTCTGATGTGCTGTCCCCTGCCAAAGACTCTGGGCCTGTTGCTCTAATGTGCTGTACCCTGCCAAAGACTCTGGGCCTGTTGCTCTGATGTGCTGTCCCCTGCCAAAGACTCTGGGCCTGTTGCTCTGATGTGCTCTCCCCTGCCCTGCCAAAGACTCTGGGCCTGTTGCTCTGATGTGCTCTCCCCTGCCCTGCCAAAGAATCTGGGCCTGTTGCTCTGATGTGCTGTACCCTGCCAAAGACTCTGGGCCTGTTGCTCTGATGTGCTGTACCCTGCCAAAGACTCTGGGCGTGTTGCTCTGATGTGCTCTCCCCTGCCAAAGACTCTGGGCCTGTTGCTCTGATGTGCTGTCCCCTGCCAAAGACTCTGGGCCTGTTGCTCTGATGTGCTCTCCCCTGCCCTGCCAAAGACTCTGGGCCTGTTGCTCTGATGTGCTCTCCCCTGCCCTGCCAAAGACTCTGGGCCTGTTGCTCTGATGTGCTGTACCCTGCCAAAGACTCTGGGCCTGCTGCTCTGATGTGCTGTACCCTGCGAAAGACTCTGGGCCTGTTGCTCTGATGTGCTCTCCCCTGCCCTGCCATAGACTCTGGGCCTGTTGCTCTGATGTGCTCTCCCCTGCCCTGCCAAAGACTCTGGGCCTGTTGCTCTGATGTGCTGTACCCTGCAAAGACTCTGGGCCTGTTGCTCTGATGTGCTGTACCCTGCCAAAGACTCTGGGCCTGTTGCTCTGATGTGCTCTCCCCTGCCCTGCCAAAGACTCTGGGCCTGTTGCTCTGATGTGCTGTCCCCTGCCAAAGACTCTGGGCCTGTTGCTCTGATGTGCTGTACCCTGCCAAAGACTCTGGGCCTGTTGCTCTGTTGTGCTGTACCCTGCCCTGCCAAGGACTTTGCACTTCCCAATTGTGTTTGACCAGTGCATAGTCTATGCCATTTGTACATGATTTTGAGACTTGCTGGTGTCTACTAATGTTGTGTAGCTACATCTGTGCAATATGTGAATGAATACAGTAAATTATGGTGTGTTTTCTCTGTCACCTTACTGATTAAAGTCATTTTCTTGTTTGCATATGCTTGACTGAGTACCATGGTCTATTTTGTACATCACCATTGCAAGGCTCTATGTGGCCATATGATTTTTAGACAGGGGGACAGGGTCTTCAGTCCATTGTGGCCCTGCCGATGTTGTACTCTGTGATGGTTATTTTGCAGGCCATGCAGTTTTCGTGTTGGTGAATTGCTATTGCTGCATACACTGTTCACAGGTCATTTTGGGGGACACTGACAGCACAGGGTGTGCAGCTGTGCTGTGGTGTGGTAGATGTCTATGATGTGATGAGGTGTGTGTTTTCCTTTCTGTGTGCCCAGGCGTGTATGTGTATGGTCGTCTTGTGTTGGCCCTTAGTCCTGGTGGCATGGCTTACATGGTATGTGTGGTGTTGGGTGTGGCAGAGGTGTGCAGTGTGAAGGGCGTTAGTTTGTAGTGTATGTATGTGTGCCCCTGTATGGTGTGAGACACACATGTGTCAGCCAGGAGTTGTATGCCTGTTGTTTGTTTTGTCTTGCCCTGTGTGGATGATTGTATGCAATTGTGTGGGCTGTGGGGAGTGCGCTGGTGTTGTGTGTTCGTTGTCAGCCAATCCTGCAGTGCCTGTGTCCCTGGTTGTGTGTCGCAGTGTGTGTGTATTGTGCTTGTTGTTACAGTGCTTGTAGATGTGCATGGGGGTGCACGGGATATGCACCTGGCCTGTGACTAGTTCGGGTGGTGTGCAGTGTTGGTCGGGGTGGTGTGTCGCTGTGATGTTTGGGACCTGCCCATGGCTTGGTGTTGCCCTGCCTTCTGCATAGTGCGCATGTGTTGACATCGGCGGTGACGTGTCCGTGACCGTGACGTTGCTGCAGGTTGGCTGGCGTTGTGTGTTCCGGATGCCGTGGGGTGCCTTGTTGTGATGTGGGTGATGTGTGGGTGCCCATGTGGATGTGGTGTGCCCCCCAGCAGCATGCCAGTGTTGTGTTTGGGCCCTGTGTCGGCATGTGTGATGTGTGGTGCATATGTGTAGTGGCGTACCTGCGGCGGCATCCGCGGCGGCCCATCTGGCGATAGTGTTGCAGCAGGTACATGACCGGATGCATGTGGAGGGCTGGGTCCATGGGGTTCATGTCGGGTCTCGGCGTTTGTGCTCTGCTGTCGACTTTCCGCCTGCTAGAGCTGTGCGGTGTATCCGCAGCGGTGCGTCTGCTTGTTTTGGCCATCCTAATTTGACGAGCGGGGCGGACGTCATCGGCCGCGGCAGAGGGTCTCGATTGGCTGCAGCCGCCGCGGTGGCGGGCGCACATTGATGGCGGTGCGCGGCGCTCCGCGGCGGACGGGAAATTACCTGTGTTTACCTATCCTAATGTGGCGGACGTGAATTCCACTGCTCGCGGGCGGAAAAAGCTGTTTTTCCGCCCTGCCACTGCCGCGGTGGTGCCACCGCCCGACATCCTAATGGACCCTATAGTGTAGTCTTCCTTAACGTTGCAGATTACACACCACCAGACATTCTGTCCTGGTGTAATTCTATTGGAGTATTTTTTGTGAAATATAATTCATAGGGAGGACATGCTCAGGTTTTTCTCCGCTCCAACCCCCTGGCTACCGGAATTTGTACCGATGGCCTTTTGTGTTAACACATTATTGTTGTAGACGTTTGGGTTAAAAAAACACACACACAAATGAATCCATGGACAACTAGATGATACTCAGGACATAAGAGACTGTCCACCTTTACCGATAATCACTAATGACATAAATGTTCTCTTAGTCGTCTCAAAAAACACACCTTGGCACATCAGCGCCCACCTTGGCACATCAGCACCCACAATCAATGGCTCCAGTAATCCCTTGAGAAATTAATGTGAATGTAACTATGTTAAATAAGTCGTAAGAAGTATTCCAAACCCATTAGCACAAATATTCATGTGAAATCAGTGCTCCAAGTATATTGGTAATTATCTTCTTTGATATTAATGCCCTCACTCACTTTCGCAATATATTTTGCAGTATCATTGGCTATTTTTCTACATTCTTCAACATCACTTGTGACATTACTACTCAGACACCTTCACCAATCATCTATTGGTATCAATGTCAGAACATAACGTCTTCAATAATCTTTTGTGGAATATTAGTTGTAGGGAATTGGGTGTTTGATTGAGGGGGGTGATGACTCTTCTCATGTAACAACCACAATCCCTGTCAGAGTGAACCACAAAAGTCACTAAATCATGATGTGCTCAACCCTCTGATAGCTTGGCACAAAAGCAAGCAGGCTTAACCTAGAGGCAATGTGTTAAATATTTAATTCAGCACACAAACTGTAATAAAGTGAACACCCAACACAAGAGAAACCCCCACTCCAAGTGAGAAAAATAGAGAAAATGTAATAAATAAAAAAATATCAGAGTGACAAAAATCCATTCCATAGAACAAGAGATATGCAATTTCAAATATTTTGAGTAGTAGATCGTATAAAAGCACATAGAGCCAATTGCAGTCATCTGGTCGGGCTAGACTGTGTGACAGTAACAAGTTTACTCTGACTGCAATGGAGCACAGGCCGGATACAGGGATAAGATCAGTCCTACTGAAAACGTTACGTTTTCAGAGTCTGGAGTGGAGTCCAGTTCAAGGTGAAGAAGGCCGCGAGGAGGGGGTCGCGGATGGTCATTGCTGTAACGCGAAGTTCCTGTCAGGCGTCACAGGCCGTCATTGCTGGAGTTTTGCATTGGAGCTCACCGCGGGTTGTCCGTACTATAGTACAAAGTGCAGATTTCGTGGTGCTGGTTGTCGTTGGTGGTGGTTACTGTAGTGCAGAGTTGGGATCACTGGAGCTTTATGTTGGTGGTCTTCGTGGGTAGCAAGATCTTGACTTGTACAGGCCTGTTCGCAGTCGCAAAGAGCCTATTAGTTCATGTCAGTGAAGGATTCTAGGACCTGGGAAGGCACCCCTTGAAGATAAGGAGATCACTGCAGGTCCAGTTCTAGCAGGTCAGCTGAGCAGTTCCAGAGAGGCCCCTAGTGCTTGTTCGGCACATGTAGCACAGAACAGGAGGTCAGCCACCAGACTCTTGGAGTCGCTCTAATAGTCCTGGGAACAAGATGAAGGGTGGTCTTAAACAAACAGCAGGCAGTCCTTTGAAAGTACAATGCAAGCTTCGAGAAGCATGGCAGTTCTCTGAGGTGGAGAGTAGGCTTTATGCAGGAGGGCAGTCCTCTGAAGTACAAGGTATTCCTTCTAGGGATTCCCCACAGGTCTAAGGGTGAACTGAAGAGTGGGTCAGAGTGTCCTATTTCTATAGCTAGTGCCAGCTTTGAAGTGGAAGAAACCTCCAGAGCTCTCCCCCTCCCCCAGTTGGTTCTGGAATTTCCTTCCTCCGTGCCTAGGCTCCAAGAGGTCTAGGTTGACAAAAGACTGGTGTTAAGTTCTTTGTGAAAGTGCTGAGGCAGCACCTTTGAAATGTAAGTGGGACAGAGAACAGCTCTGCCTCTCGCATTTTCCCACCACCTAGCCCCCCTTTATATCACTGTCTGGGAGGAATACAGAGGCCCATTACCACTCTTTATTTTGCTAAACTCAAGAACTATCACAGAGCGATTTGCAGAACCCGTGCCACATTCTATGCCCAGGAATTCCAAACCAGCTCTAATCCCTCTAAACTAATCTTTAAGGTCATCAAGGATCTTCTGAATAAAAGGGCCACCTCGACTGCTATCTGCACTGATGCTCATTGTGAAGGGTTGGCATCCTTCTTTTTAGAAAAAGTGCAGACTATTTATCGAGGATTTAACTGTTCATTGCATGACTCAGAGTTGGGGAGCCTTCACTCGTCTGAGGTGGAGACTTTGTCCTGTTTACCGGCACTATCCATGGAGGCCTTTGACACACTGGGTTTGAGGATTAAATCTGGATCTCTGTTAGATCCGCTGAAGCCTGATCATATCAGGATTCTTCCCCTTTCGTGCCGGGCCTCGATGTTGTCTCTGATTAATCTGTCGTTAACCTCAGGAACGGTTCCTTCCTCATGGAAGCAGGCGGTAGTTACTCCTGTTTTAAAGAAGGTCACCTTGGATCCAGCTCTACCTGAAAACTACCGCCCTATATCCCTTCTTCCCTGGATAGCCAAAATCACTGAGGCACATGTCAATTCCACCCTGACGGAACACCTTGCTCGCAATAACATCTTAGATCCGAGTCAGAATGGCTTTCGGGCGGGACACAGTACCGAGACCGCGCTGCTCTACATGACTGAGCACTTACGTGGAGTACTCGATGCGGGGCGAACGGCGGCGCTCCTCCTATTAGATCTGAGCGCCGCGTTCGACACTGTGTCTCACCGCATTCTGGCCTTGCGTCTGCAGGAGGCTGGTATTTCGGGGACTGCCCTTCAGTGGTTCTGCTCTTTCCTCTCCGGCAGGTCCTTTAAAGTGGCTATACCACCTGGCCAGTCCACCTTTCACTCGTTGGATCTGGGTTCCTCGTTGAGCCCTACATTGTTCAACCTTTATGTACAACCGCTAGCTGTGATCGTCAATCAATGGGGTCTGACTATGACCTCATATGCTGACGATACGCAGCTGGCGGTGACTCTGAGCAGTGACCCTGAGATCTATCTCAGGGCATCTACCCCAGATTCCGAGCAGGACTTTTGGCCGTGGCAGACTGGTTAAGATCTAACTGCCTACAACTGAACGCCAAAAAAACTGAAGTTATGGTGTTGGGGAAACACGCAGAGCTCTGGGGTGATTAGTGGTGGCCGCCGGAATTGGGCGTTACCCCCGTCCCTGTCTCCGAGGTAAAGAACCTAGGAGCCTGGATGGACTCTGCCCTATCCTTCTCGAGTCACACGACGAAGGTCGCAGCCACCTGCTATGGCATTTTGCGGGGCCTCAGACCTATCCTCAAGTTCTTCGACTCTTCTACTCGGCAAATCGTGGTTCAAGCCACGGTTCTATCTCGGCTGGACTACGGCAGTGTGCTGCTGCTGGGGGTCAATCAGGCCGAAGCATCTAGACTCCAAAGGGTGCAGAACGCCGCAGCAAGGGCGATAGTTGGCCTTCCTAAATATTGCTCTGTGTCCAGTACGATCTCCGCTCTTCATTGGCTGCCGGTTAGGCAAAGAATTCAGTTTAAGTCACTATGTCTGGCTTTCAAAATTCTGAAGATTTCCTCGCCGCCGGCATTAGCGAATCTGCTAACTCCGTATGTACCACTGAGGTCTCTAAGATCGGAGGCGCTTCATCTGGTGCTTTGTTCCCGTTTTAAGCTCAGTAGGATGGGTGGTCGATCTTACCGAGTACTTGCCGCCGGCCTGTGGAATGCTCTACCGGTGCATATCCGTGCACTGAATAATCTTACTGTTTTCAGACGTATGATTAAAACTTTCCTGTTCCCTGCTCTCGACTAGGACTCCTTCCTTTTTATTCTGTTATGTTCAGTACCTGTTCACGCGCCAGGACGCCCCTTCGCTGGGGCAGCTGTGCGCGATATAAAAATTAATAACATAACATAACATAACATAACACTCTAATGACATTCATGTGATCCAGGACACTGGCTGGAGTCACAAAATGGTTAGAATCTGAAAATGCCAACATTACCATTGAAGAGGGGTTTAAATTCCAATTATTTTGATAACAAACATGACAATTCTAGCTGTACCCAAATAAAGGATATCACGTATTTAATGTAATAAGATAACCCAATGCTATCCAATAGGGTATACAGCAGGAATATCGGTTGGGAAATATCGATAAGCAGAAATAGCGAGGTAAGAATATCGTCTGTGTGAAATATCGATGAATTAAATATCGATGTAGTAAATATCATTTATTTAGTACTGCAGAAATATCGACATTGTTAAATATCGTTGTAGTAAATATAGTTGAAATAAATATCGATGTAAATAATATCGATATTATGTTTTAAATGGTATAATTTGTTTACTCGTTTAATAGTTCTGTTATTTTTTTATATTTTTAATGTTTTTATGTGAATAATAAATGTAATTTTATAATATTTTTTATTTTTTGAGTAAATATTTTAGGAGCGGGTTGTTGGGTTTATAGGGGATAAGGGTGGGTAGTAATTTAAAAAATGTGTGTGAACATTTTATGAAAATTAAAAATTTGAAGGAAATACATTTCTAATTTTGAAATTTTAAATTTGAAAGTAGAATTTTTTTATTATATTTTTAATTTTTATGTATTATAAAATGTGTAAATATTTTAGGAGTGGGTTGTTGGGTTTATAGGGGATAAGGGTGGGTAGTAATCTAAAAAATGTGTGTGAATGTTTTATAAAAAATAAAAATTTGAAGGAAATACATTTCTAATTTCGAAGTTTTAATTTCAAAGTAGAAATTCTTTATTATATTTTTATTTTTTATATATTATAAAATGAAATGTGTAAATATTTTAGGAGTGGGTTGTTGGGTTTATTGGGGATAAGGGTGGGTAGTAAATTAAAAAAGTTGTGTGAATATTTTACAATACTTATAAATTAGTAGGAAATACATTTTAGATTTCGAAATTTCAAATTTGAAATTATAAAATATTTAATTTTCAATTTATTTTATATATTATAAAATTAGTAAATAGTTTTTGATTGGTTAGTTGTGTTTATATTGGGTAATTGTGTGTAGGTATTTACAAATGTTGTTTAGAGAAATGTAGAAAAAAATTATAATTTGGAGTAAAACATTTAAAAATTTGGAAATTAAAAAATTGAAAATTTTAATTTTTTATTTTTTTAGAAAATATGGTATATAATATTAAATATTGTATATATATTTAGGGAGTGGATTATTGTATTTATAGTGGATAAGAGTGAGTAATAATTTTAAAAAGTTCAGATTAATTTTATATATATTTTGAAAATTATAATTTATTTTAATTGATATTTCAAAATTTTAATTTTTAATTTTCTAATTTTGGATATTTTTACTGTCCAGCACTTTCCCTGAATTATGTTGGACTTGGAGTTAGAATAGTACATTATTATGCTTTACTGTCCAGCACTTTCCCTGAGTAATGTTACACTTGGAGTTAGAAGAATAAATTATTATGTTTTACTGTCCAGCACTTTCCCTGAGGTATGTTAGACTTGGAGTTAGAATAGTAAATTATTATGGTTTACTGTCCAGCACTTTCCCTGAGTTATGTTAGATTTGTAGTTAGAAAAGTAAATTATTATGGTTTACTGTCCAGCAACTTCCCTGATTTATGTTAGACTTGGAGTTAGAATAGAAAATTATTATGGTTTACTGTCCAGCACTTTCCCTGAGCTATGTTGGACTTGGAGTTAGAATAGTAAATTATTATGGTTTACTGTCCAGCACTTTCCCTGACTTATGTTAGATTTGGAGTTAGAATAGTAAATTATTATGGTTTACTGTCCTGCACTTTCCCTGAGTTATGTTGGACTTAAAGTTAGAAATGTATATTATTATGGTTTACTTTCCAGCACTTTCCCTAAGTTATGTTAGATTTGGAGTTAGAATAGTAAATTATTATGGTTTACTCTGCAGCACTTTCCCTGAGTTTAGTTGGATTTGGAGTTAGAATAGTAAATTATTATTGTTTACTGTCCAGCACTTTCCCTGAGTTAAAGTTAGATTTGGAGTTAGAATAGTAAATTATTATGGTTTACTGTCCAGCACTTTCCCTGAGTTTTGTTGGATTTGGAGTTAGAATAGTAAATTATTATGGTTTACTGTCCAGCATTCTCAGTGATTTATATAGAGTTTGGAATTAGAATAGTCTTTTTTTAGTTTACTATCTAATGTTTTATTTTACTTGAATAGTATTTGGAATTATAATACTAAATTATGTTTTGTGAATATTTTTTAATTACAATATTATAAATAAATACAAATTATTATTGTCTTAATTCTTTTCTTTCAATATTCTTTAATGTATTTTGAAGTATTTTATACATTATATTTAATAACATATGTATACAAATTATTTACACATTCTTGTAACATTTTATTATTTATTTCACATGCATGTATCATTATAAAGTGACATAGTTACATTTTCTCTAGAATAAACAGTCTTTATTGTGTTGTTTCTGTTTGTAAATGAAAACATTTATACATTTTAAAAAAATATTATGGTTTACTGTCCAGCAATTTCCCTGAGTTATGTTAGACTTGGAGTTAGAATAGTAAATTATTATGGTTTACTGTCCAGCACTTCCCCTGACTTATGTTAGATTTGGGTTAGAATAGTAAATTATTATGGTTTACTGTCCAGCACTTTCCCTGAGTTATGTTGGACTTGGAGTTAGAATAGTAAATTATTATGGTTTACTGTCTTGCACTTTCCCTGAGTTATGTTAGACTTGGAGTTAGAATAGTACATTATTATGGTTTACTGTCCAGCACTTTCCCTGAGTTATGTTGGACTTGGAGTTAGAATAGTAAATTATTATGGTTTACTGTCCAGCACTTTCCTTAAGTTATGTTAGATTTGGAGTTAGAATAGTAAATTATTATGGTTTACTGTCCAGCACTTTCCCTGAGTTTTGTTGGATTTGGAGTTAGAATAGTAAATTATTATGGTTTACTGTCCAGCATTCTCAGTGATTTATATAGAGTTTGGAATTAGAATAGTATTTTTTTTTTATTTACTATATGGTGTTTTATTTTACTTTAATAGTATTTGGAATTATAATACTGAATTATGTTTTGTGAATAATTTTTAATTACAATATTATAAATAAATACAAATTATTATTGTTTTAATTCTTTTCTTTCAATATTCTGTCATGTATTTTGAAGTATTTTATACATTATATTTAATTACATATGTATAAAAATTAATTACACATTTTTGTAACATTTTATTATTTATTTCACATGCATGTATCATTATAAAGTGACATAGTTACATTTTCTCTAGAATAAACAGTCTTTATTGTGTTGTTTCTGTTTGTAAATGAAAACATTTATATATTTAAAAAAAAGTTTATATTTGTATTTAATGATGCAGTATTTGTAATATATATACATTGTACATTTTTAAATATAATGTTTTATTAATTAGCATATTAAATTTTATTTTATTTCAATACAATTTAATATGTTAAATAATTTACAAAGATTTTGCATTTACAAAAGTACATACATAAATGTTTAACATTTGTTTATTATAACTAAATAAAGAGTTGATGTTATAAACATATTTTTAATATACTTTATTTGTTTTATTATATATATTTTAACATAAAGTAATTAATGTATATTTTACAATATTAATGTTTATTTTACAATTTTTAAAAATAATAACAATTTTTAAACAAAAATGTAAACAATTTTTTATTTGTTTCTATTCATTTATATTAGTATTTTGTCCTATTTTTGTTTTAATTATGACACCATTTTGTGTTCCTTAGTTCACTTTTTAGACTATCTACAGCGTTGGTTGGGTCATTTGTGAAGACGGAACCTCGCGGTTGGGAGCTGCTTAGTGTTTGTTAATGTAAGTTTGATTTTAATTACTTTTTAGTTAGTTTTAAGGTATTTTTTAGTTAGTAGTAGTGTATATGTGTTGCTATGTGTGTTATTTAACTGTTAATGTAAATTATACGTGTTATTTTAGTATGTTAGTGATAGCGTAGTTTGTTTACTATCTAATATTAATGTAATGTAAGGTGACCGCCCGGACTTGCTCCAGAACGGTCGCTCCCTCCCTCACTCCCTGATCCCACATCCTGTTGATGCTGCAGTTCGCTTTGGGTATCGTTATCAGCGCTGTTAATCTGTGTGTGTCTGTACATGATTTAACTGGCTTCGCAGCTCGATTGTAAAGAGCTCTCAGCTGACCTGCATTTACCTCTAGCGCCGCTCGCTCCGCTCTGCATTGACCCCACACCCTGTTAGTGCTGCAGTTTGCTTTGATCATCGTTTTCAGCGCTGTGTATCTTGTGTGTTTGCACATTAACTGCCTGACCTCGCAGCTCGATTTTAAAGAGCTCTCAGCTGACCTGCATTTACCTCTAGCGCCGCTCGCTCCGCTCTGCTTTGTAACGCGACATTTGCTGCGGCTCCCTGCTTGCTAGCACTTTGACTGTTTTCTAGGCGCTCGGTCCATTTGCTGCCCCTACCTCACTTTCCCCTTTGACCCTCCATTTTGTTTGTGTTGCTGTTCCCTGGCACGCCCCTCCTCCCCGCTACCGCCTCCCAGCTGCTGCCCCTCCCACCCACGAATAGAGGGCTCTCCATCTCCTCTGACCAACTGTGACCGCCCGGACTTGCTCCAGAACGGTCGCTCCCTCCCTCACTCCCTGATCCCACATCCTGTTGATGCTGCAGTTCGCTTTGGGTATCGTTAGCAGCGCTGTTAATCTGTGTGTGTCTGTACATGATTTAACTGGCTTCGCAGCTCGATTGTAAAGAGCTCTCAGCTGACCTGCATTTACCTCTAGCGCCGCTCGCTCCGCTCTGCATTGAACCCACACCCTGTTAGTGCTGCAGTTCGCTTTGATCATCGTTTTCAGCGCTGTGTATCTTGTGTGTTTGCACATTAACTGCCTGACCTCGCAGCTCGATTTTAAAGAGCTCTCAGCTGACCTGCATTTACCTCTAGCGCCGCTCGCTCTGCTCTGCTTTGTAACGCGACATTTGCTGCGGCTCCCTGCTTGCTAGCACTTTGACTGTTTTCTAGGCGCTCGGTCCATTTGCTGCCCCTACCTCACTTTCCCCTTTGACCCTCCATTTTTTTGTGTTGCTGTTCCCTGGCACGCCCCTCCTCCCCGCTACCGCCTCCCAGCTGCTGCCCCTCCCACCCACGAATAGAGGGCTCTCCATCTCCTCTGACCAACTGTGACCGCCCGGACTTGCTCCAGAACGGTCGCTCCCTCCCTCACTCCCTGATCCCACATCCTGTTGATGCTGCAGTTCGCTTTGGGTATCGTTATCAGCGCTGTTAATCTGTGTGTGTCTGTACATGATTTAACTGGCTTCGCAGCTCGATTGTAAAGAGCTCTCAGCTGACCTGCATTTACCTCTAGCGCCGCTCGCTCCGCTCTGCATTGACCCCACACCCTGTTAGTGCTGCAGTTCGCTTTGATCATCGTTTTCAGCGCTCTGTATCTTGTGTGTTTGCACATTAACTGCCTGACCTCGCAGCTCGATTTTAAAGAGCTCTCAGCTGACCTGCATTTACCTCTAGCGCCGCTCGCTCTGCTCTGCTTTGTAACGCGACATTTGCTGCGGCTCCCTGCTTGCTAGCACTTTGACTGTTTTCTAGGCGCTCGGTCCATTTGCTGCCCCTACCTCACTTTCCCCTTTGACCCTCCATTTTGTTTGTGTTGCTGTTCCCTGGCACGCCCCTCCTCCCCGCTACCGCCTCCCAGCTGCTGCCCCTCCCACGCTCCGCCCCCTTCACTCTCCATTTATGGCAGATGTCCCAACGCGCAGCGTCCACGCGCTACGGACACGCCGAAGGTGCGCCAAAGGTAAGCCCGTCTACGCCCGTCCGCGCCTGGACCGCGCCCAGCGCCAGACCCCCTGGTCCTCGTAATGCCCAGCCCTCCCGCATTACTTACGATGCCACCACCCTCCTAGCCCTTAACCCCGGCCGTTCCCCCAACTGCACCCAAGCCGCTCCTGGACACACCCATGGTCCCTTTTCCTGCAACTCCTGCAAGTTCGACGGCACCAAGAACAACTCATCATCTACGAATACACAACAGATATCCGACCCCAACCACCTACAATGCATCCTGCTCAACACCCGCTCAGTCCACAGGCACGCCATCGACCTCTGGAATCTACTAGACACCATCTCTCCGGACGTCGCCTTCCTAACAGAAACATGGATGAACGCCTCTTCTGCCCCAGACATCACCACTGCCATCCCGGAAGACTATAAGATCATTCGTAAGGACCGTACCGGCCACACAGGAGGAGGCATCGCTATCGTCCATAAGAAATCCTTCCGCATCTCAACCAGCTCAGACGTAAATCTCGCCAACTCTGAACACCTTCACTTCCAGATCCACATCGACCCCAAGACCACACTCAGAGGCACCCTCCTTTACAGGCCACCAGGACCCCGCGCACAATTTAGTGAAGACATCACGGACTTCATCACTCCACACGCGCTCCCCTCCGAGGATTACATCCTTCTGGGAGACCTCAACTTTCACCTTGAAAAGAACAACGACCGCAACACCACCACCCTTCTGGACAACCTCGCCAACCTCGGACTCAAACAACTTGTTACCACCCCCACCCACATCGCAGGTCACACACTCGACCCTATCTTCACCTCCAGCAAACATGTCTCCTTCAACCACACCACAGATCTCCTTTGGACTGACCACAGCTGCGTTCACTTTACCTACAACAAGCCCACATCCAACAACCACCCCCAACCCACTCTGCAAAGAAACTGGAACAAAATCACCATCGACCAGATCTCCTCATCGCTTCTTCAAAACCCCCCCGCCCACTCCTCAAACCCCGACCTAGCAGCCACCAACCTCACCCAATGGTTATCCAACAGCGCCAACATCCTTGCACCACTCAAAAAACGACAAATCAAACTAGGCAGTAAGAAGGCCTCCTGGTTCAACTATGATCTCAAGAAATCCAAGAAACTCTGTCGCTCCCTTGAGAAGGCCTGGAAAAAAGACCCAACCACCAGCACCAAGGACGCCTTCAAAAACGCCACCCGCATACACCATCAACTGATCCGGAATGCCAAGAAAGCCGCTTTCAAGGACCGACTAGATAACAACGCCCACAACAGCAAGGAATTATTCAACATCGTCAAGGAATTTACCAACCCCTCAGCCAACTCCAACGACATCACCCCCTCTCAAGCCCTCTGCGACTCCCTAGCCTCATTCTTCCACAACAAAATTGCAGACATCCACAACAGCTTCGACAACCAACCCGAAGACCAACCCACCCAACCCCCTGCAGGACCCCCAGCCCCCTTGAACATCCTCAATGACTGGAAGCCAATCTCCACTGAGGACACCATCCGTCTGATGAACTCTATCCACTCAGGATCCCCCACAGACCCATGCCCTCACCACATCTTCAACAAAGCAGACTCCATTATAGCACCACACCTCCGAGACGTCATCAACTGCTCCCTCAACTCCGCAACCTTCCCGGAAAGCTGGAAACACGCCGAACTCAGCGCCCTCCTGAAGAAACCCACAGCAGACCCCACCGAACTCAAAAATTACCGCCCCATATCGCTCCTTCCATTCCCGGCCAAAGTCATCGAGAAAGCGGTCAACAACCAGCTCGCAACATTCCTCGAAACCAACAAATCCCTCGACTCCTCACAATCCGGCTTCCGAGCCAAGCACAGCACTGAAACCGCCCTCATCGCAGCAACAGACGACATTCGAACTCTACTGGACAATGGAGACACAGTCGCCCTCATCCTCCTCGACCTCTCCGCAGCCTTCGACACGGTCTGTCATAGCACCCTTTTACAACGCCTCAAAAACGTCGGAATCCAAGGAAAAGCACTGGAATGGATCACCTCGTTCCTCACCGGAAGAACCCAGAGAGTCCGCCTTCCACCATTCAAGTCCGAGGCCACTGAAGTCATCTGCGGCGTACCACAAGGATCTTCACTCAGCCCCACCCTCTTCAACGTATACATGAGCCCCCTCGCGGTCATCGCACGCCAACACAACCTCAACATCATCTCCTACGCCGATGACACTCAACTGATCCTATCTCTCACCAGAGACCCTAACACTGCCAAAACCAACCTGCATGAAGGAATGAAAGAAGTAGCCGACTGGATGAAGCACAGCCGTCTGAAACTGAACTCAGACAAAACAGAAGTCCTCATCCTAGGCTCCTCCCCCTCCGCCTGGGATGACTCTTGGTGGCCAGAGGCCCTTGGAAAAGCACCCATCCCGACGGACCACGCACGGAACCTGGGCATCATCCTGGATTCCTCACTCTCGATGAACAGACAAGTCAACGCCGTTTCTTCATCTTGCTTCAACATTCTTCGCATGCTCAAAAAAACATTTCGATGGATCCCCACCAAAACCAGAAAAACGGTCACCCACGCTCTGGTCACGAGCAGACTGGACTACGGAAACACCCTCTACGCCGGCACCACCGCAAAACTCCAGAAAAAACTCCAACGCATCCAGAACGCCTCAGCCAGGCTCATATTAGACATCCCGCGTAAAGAACACATCTCTGGTCACCTGAAAAACCTCCACTGGCTCCCCGTCAATAAGAGGATTACTTTCCGGCTCCTGACCCACGCACACAAAGCACTCTACGAAATCGGACCAGAATGCCTCAACACACGACTGTCCTTCTACACCCCCTCCCGCCAGCTACGATCCTCCAACCAAGCCCTTGCCACTGTACCTCGCATCAACAAAACCACCATGGGAGGTAGATCCTTCTCCTACCTGGCAGCTAAAACCTGGAACTCACTTCCCACTCACCTTCGCCTTACTCAAAACCACCTAGCATTCAGAAAGCAACTTAAAACGTGGATATTTGACAAGTAATTCCCCACCCTTCTTCAAGCGCCTTGAGACCCTCTGGGTATGTAGCGCGCTATATAAATTTATTGACTTGACTTGACTTGAATGTTAATGTTTTGCTTTTAATCATTACTTTATGTATATTAATACGTTTTATATGTTGTTTATTCGATTTGTGGGTTTATTATTTGTTATGGGTGGGTTTTGTACGTACTTTATTTACAGGTGCCGGTTTTGGTGAACGGACGGAATTGCTCTCGCTTCTTTTTTTTTTAAATTAAGGAAATTGTTGTTACTAGTGTTTTTTACTAGTTTACATACATTTCCTTGTTTTTCGGGATTTTAGTGCGTTTTTTATAGTGAATTATTTTCGGGTTTTTATGGTTTCGTTATCGAGAGGATTGCTACGTTGGATTATTTTTATACACTTGTATTTTTACATTTTTTGGGGTTTGTCATCACTATGTGGATTTTTTTTGCTTTTTTTGCTTGGATTGGCTTTTAAAGCATCTATTTTGGACATATTCTACAGCTACAGAACTGTAAGTTATTTTTTATTATTTATTTGTGGTGGGTCATGTTTAATTCTGGATTTGTATTTTTATCAGTTATATTATGTCTTGTGATATTAATTTCTATTTTACATTACATGACATATTTTAACTAATATTAAAAAAAAAATGATCTGTGTTATACATGTTTTTATGGTTTGCTATTTGTATTTTATTGAAGGATGGATCTTGCTATTAGGTCTATGTATTCTAGACCTTTGATACTTGGGTACATTCTTGTTTTTTGTTGGAGGTATTCGTACATATTTATTGCTGTATGTTTAGTTTTGGTCCTATTTTTGATAAAGATTGTTTTATTCTTAGCTCTTGGTAGCTTTGTTCTTTTTTGATGCATTGGATAAGTTTGTGAAGTGTTGGTTTTCCTCTCCCTATTGTGGCTTGGAAGGCATTATGCCATCCTTATACCGCGTTATTAGTTTTGGCTTTTTGTGCTATAGTGCTAGCGTAGACATTCCACCAGGGAATTTGGAATTTAGGTTGTCTGCGGTGACCTGAATGATGCAATCTTCCTACCCAGATGTCTTCGAAATAGTCTAACAAGGGAGTACCTTTTTTTTCATTAGCGCGGTAGAAAGGACTGTCAATTAATAAATTGTAGTAATTTGCCACTTCTGTTGTTGGGACGAATGCTAGTGCTATTAATTTTTTGATCTGGTAAGCAAAGTTACTGTTTGTAGAGTAGTCTATACTTAAGGTAGATTTTAGTAAGTGTCTCCATAGACTTTGATTGTAGTGATAATAACACCCTTGTATGGCAGTGTGTGGGTATATTTTTAGTATAGCTTGTATCATAGCTATTTCAAAGTCTATTATGATTCTTTGTGGATAGTAATTATCTGTTAATTCTTTGATTGTTGTTAATATTTCTATGTAGGTTTTATTTGGCAGCAATGTATAAATTAAGGGGATATTAGTTTCCTGGTATTTTTGTGTATAAAGTTGATAAAAAGGTTTTGGACACACTTTAAAAGTTCCGTCCATCATCCATGTTTCACAATTTTTTAGTTTTTGCAAGTTGTTATTTGTTGCAAAAAGTAGAATTCTTTTATCATGGCTTTCATTATCATACATCAAGAATTTGTCTTCTTTATGGGTAATAGTATATTCAGGATATATTTTAATTTCTTGAAACGCTTGGGGTGGAGGTGGAGTTGGATCAGATGCTCTTTTATTTTTAGCGATTAATCGTTTCAAGTTGGGGATTGAGGGTAACTGTCCTGTTACGTGTTCTGGTACTTTGGTCAAAAAAAAATTCCACATTTCAGTGCTTGTTTGTTGGGAGCCTGTACTTGCTTCTCTAAGTGTTTCTAATGCTTCCATTACTTCTACTTCGGTCACATTGGGTGGGTGGTTATGCTCTCGTACATTTACAACATTATTATCTACAGTTGTAGATCTACCATAGCATGCAGTTGAATAGTATTTGCTACATTTCCAATGTGGTTTGTTATCTTTTACTTTTTCTTGGGTGTAGGTATAACCCATGTAGCTGAGCATTATTTTTCCTTTTTGAGATGTTATAAAAGTAGCTCCTTCTGCCATTTCTAGGGTATATCTGTGAAGACATATATATGTGTTTTTAGTAAATATATATTAATTTTATTTCCATTTCTAGGTTTAATTAGTAGTTTTAAAATGATACTTACAATGTTGTTCTTTTTGTTTTCCTGATGTCTTTATTTTTTTTAATTGGAGTTTCACTGTTGTAATTCCTGTAGTTGTGGTAGAAAATAGTTTTAATTAATAATATTGTTTGATACTTAGTTATTTCTCTTTTGTTATTATTTATTTAAACTGTGAGTATACTTACTTTATTTGGTAGAAGCTTTTGTTTGCGTGGATGTATTTTGGTTGATGAAGTTTGTTGAAGCTGAAATAATAAGTATTTGTATTAGTTGTGTATTATATTTGTATTTACTTACAGCTTAGACAATGTAATTTCATTTTAACCTTTAATTTGCTAACTCCTTATTTATTTTCTTACATTTCTATGTAGGCATTGATAAGGTTGGACATTTGTTTTGTACATTTATTCATTTTTGCTGTTGCTGATAGGAAGTTTTATATATATATTTTAGGGAGTGTAGCTAAGTTTCCTGAGTCTTTAATAGTACATAAAATGGGAATGTACTTACTTGTGTTGTTGTATAATCTGTTGTAGTAGTTGTTCTAGGTTAGTTTTCTTTTCTCTTCAGCAAAGTAACCTTTTTTCTTCGTGTTTGTTCCAAAAATGGTAATTTTAGTTAATTATGTAATTGTTTTCATTGTAGTTAGTTAAGTACTTCTGCATTTTGATTGGTTGATGGAGATTTATTTAAAATGTATTGGTTGAGAAGTTTAGTTTGAATTTGGAATACGTTATTTTTTAATAAGGGAGATTTATTTTTTATTTAGTAGTAGTATATAATTAAATATGTTTTGTATGTGTATTATATTTAAATTGATACGTTTGGTTTATAATTTAAAAAATGTTTATAAATGTAATGTGTGTTAATAAATATTTTTTATTGAGTATATGTGAATTATTAAATATGTTTATATTTATTGGTGTATTAATATTTAATGTATACGTATTTTAAATATATACTATATTTATATATGTTTATTTAGTATTTATTTAAAAGTTATTATTAATTAAATTGTTATGTTGTTGAGAGGAGTGTGTATTTAATGTTAAATAAAATTGTCGATATTTTTTGAATTCGTTAATAGGCTGCATGTAAGTCGATAATGGTGGTGTCGATATTTTTGTAGTGTTTCATATTATTTAAAGTATTTTCGATCATTTTGTAGTCAATATGTTTGTATTCGATAGTATTTAAAAAGATAGTTTTGTAGTCGATAATAAAATATCGATATATGTGTAAATCCTTGTTTAGGTATATGGTAACGATATTTTTGTGTTCGATATTTTTGCGGCGATGTTTTTGTAGGTCGGTAATTTTGTTATCGATATTTGATCAGGGATCCATCCAATAGGAGAGGTAGGTCTCCCAGTATTGAAAAATTAATTTGGGAGTTTTTCCACTACCAGGGCATGTATTACTTAAAAGTGTATGCACAGACTTTTAAATACATTCCACCCTACTCTATAAGTGGTTTAAGGCCTATGCTAGGGGTGCCATATGTATAGAAATTGGAGTTTTGGGCTTGGCAGAAGGTTTATATTTCCAGGTCGAACTGGCAATTAAAATCAGCTGTGTGCATGTTTTAAAAGGCTGCTTAAGGTGGTGGCACAAGTGCTGCAGGCCCACTAGTAGCATTTACTTTACAGGCCCTGGGTACATGTTGTTACCACCTTACTAGAGACTTATAAGTACATTAATTGTGCCAATCAGGTGTGGGTTATGTTTTAAGGAGACAGAAGTAGCATTTTAGCACTGATTAACAGTGTTAAGTGCACAGAGTCCTATGTCCAGCAAAAATGAATTTCATCAGTGTACCTACCCACCTTCTACAATGCTCTATTGTGATATTGAAGTTCACAATGACCATCCCCAGTAAAAATGTAAAATCAGCGCTCTGCCCAGATATCCAAATAAATTCTTGTAAGATCTTTATTTCCAAACCACCTTCTCAGTGATAACACTGTCTCTACCTACTTTTTACGAAACAACTCATGTGCCACAAGTGTCTCATTCAACTTCTGTCACTTCTTGAGATATCAGCACCAAACAGTTTCACCAATGATTTGCACCACCAGCACCACTCTCTAAAAATCTTTGTGACATTACTTGCAGATCCACCTTTTCCAACTACTTCTCAACATTCGTATCACACACACCTTTCCCATTGTCTTTTAGCACTAGAATTTTCACCCGTCTTAATGTTTATATCATTGCCCCACTCACCTGCTACAATAATCTCATTAAAACAACAACTCATATACCTTCACCAATTTTCTCATAGCACTGGTGTCCAGATCCACTGTGGCCAATACTGCCTGGTGAATATCTGGCCACCATCATCAGTAAACTATTATGTCATTGTTATGCTCCCCAGCTACACTAATGGTCTCTTGTCACATCAGAGCTCACTAACCCAAACTTTCCAAAAAAGTATATTAGAGGGCTCCCCACTTAATTTCTCCAAACATGTCTTGTGGCATCGCTCCCCCTCACAGCATCCTTAAGAAGGCAATCATCAAAATAATTGGGATTTCCACAGTAGCACGAGATGCATGAATAGAAACATATTTACTAGACACACCTGGTATTGGCTTTAGGCTCACAGCAATTTGAACACGGTTTTTTGCATACCAGAAACAGTGAAACATAATGATTATAGACTACAAGTTAGTGCTATACACAGATCTATATAAAATGTACTCTTGCGAGTTTGAGCTGATTTAAAGTCCCTGTGGAAGCAGAGAAGTGGTGGATGCTGTGGGAAACCGTGAGGTTAAACATTTTTAACCATAGATTTCAGTGGGCAGTGCTTGTAAGAAAGAAGCTAACGGATGCCACAAAGCTACAGCCCTGCCTGCTGTGCTATCCTGATTAAATTTGAACTAACTTGGGCAGCACACACCTGGGCACGCTGCAGTTCCTACTGTTTATAAAATAGCTGGCCTGTCCAACAGACACTACGACCCAAAGCAAACAGGACGCGAGTGTGTCTGTTTACTTGGCACACAAGCGAAGATACACAAACAAGATTAGTGGCTTACACTGAATTCTCTGCTGGTAAAAAAGCTGTTTCGGTTGAACGATGGAGGACAAACAGCTTGAACACCCAGGACTGCCAAAACTAAAGCTTGCCTTAGAACTTTTCAAAAGAAAAGTAAAGGACAGGATGGTGACGAAGCATTAGGAACAGCATTTTGTAGGTCTTTACAAAGCGATATCAAGCTATGCATTTGAGAGGTGATTCCAGGACCCAATGCTTTACTATTTTGAGAAAAATCCAATGACACACATTTGTAATGCACTGTACTAGTGCTGCAAGAAAGGATACTAATACATTAGGCAAGGGAACCAGAAACACAAATGCCTACCAAGTTGAGCGGAGTTTGTATTTGGGAGAATAGGGAAGGGCCCACTAGAAGCACCCAACTTGCTGATGGCAAACTAAACCTGCTGACAGTGATACCAAGATTTGGGTGGGAAGTGGGAGGGCGAGGCTCAGATGATTGAGAGGCTTAGAGAGAGGGATCAAGGGCTCTTTTTTAATTGGTGTATTAATCCAGATGCGCTTGGTGAAACAGGCGCGGCTTAATTGATTAATTATTGGGATCAACAAATAAACAATGTCAATCATGCAGATCCCTTTGCTAGTAGATGGTTTCACGTTCAGGATCGCAGCTTCCATATACTTCAGGTAGGGTAGGCTTCTTTATCTCTTACACAGGGACGGGAAAGATCACAACTGAACTGTGAATGTTAATCTTGAGGATTGTTTTGCCAACAAGATCACCAACTAGCAATATTGTTTTTTGTTTTTTTAAAGATGCTATTAAGTGAAACTTGAGTGGGTCTTTTTTTACTTCATGAAAAATAGTAAAAACCTCTTTAGATTAATAGAGAAATGTTCTGCCTTTTGCAAATGGATTAATATAATATCTTTGCATTATTTGAGGAAATTGGACTCAGAAAAGAGCTCCAGTGACTACGACTTCCCATACGATTAGGGTGGGTAAAGAAAATGTTACTTATCCTCTATGCATCGGATTGTAGCATCAAGATTTACAAACTGTGCATACTCCTGCCTTCGAGTGTTGAGCTCAGGCATTTGTAGGTTGTTTTTCTCCATCTAAGTATTTTGAGTCACAAGAGTACTGTGACTCCTCCCTTAGTGGATAATGCGCATGGGCACTGACTCCATGTTAGACTGTTTTAACACAGCAGGTAAGTGTGTGTATGGAGTTGCGAGTTAATGTTGCATGGTGCCCCATGAGTATAGGGCAGAGTGAACTACATTATAAAAAAAGATATACAACAAATGCATCCTTACAGAAAGGAGAGTAGGTGCATGTAAATCTACAGCACTACATACTATGAATAGAAAATCACAGGATTATATTTTTTAGTTGTGGTAGAAACACATGCTCTGCACATACTGTAAAGCAGTATCTTCCAAAAGCTGTGGCTAGTGTGTAGATAATGCAGAAGTCTAATATAGAGTCCTGAAGACAGTTTAGCTAATCATAACTTGCTTGAAGGTTAAATTGTCCACACAATACTATTTAGTAAACAGGTATGGCATTGACCAAATGACCTCGTTTTGACAGCTGTGGAATATAACCATAAAAGGCCATGCTAGCATTTTTTCAGGTGTAGGTTTCCAGACAAGGTTTATTAACTTTGTATATACTTGTGCGCAGACAGCCCGCCCACTGCTTTTCATTGTTTAAGTGTCTTTTAAAAATCCTCATTTGCTGGTGGTCAATCCTTCCTCTTTGTTTCTGTTTTTGTCTTTTCTTTCCTCCCATGAAGCAAGGACCAAGTACTGTATCTTTACTGTTGTTTAGGGGACTATTTTTTCTTGCTTTCCTGTTCCTATTGTTGTTTGCCGGTGTACAGCTTTGGTGCCATACCCGATTGTATTTTAAGATCTTTTCAGCTCTCTGAAATCCAACTTCCTGCCAACAGTGTTGTTATTCTTGAGGTAGTGTGCGTGATTTTGGACGAAGTGCACCCTTTATATTATGTTTCAACCAGGGGCCTAACTTTGCTACATGGAGGACACTTATTTCTGCCTGGCTTCCTTCATCAAGCCTGACTTCGCTGTACTGTGCATGCTCGGTGTCCTCGCGTCTCATTTTAGACCCGTCTTTCCACCTAAACAGGCCTGGCTGCCCTCCTGCTTAAGTCCTGACTACTGCTGCTATCAGGCGTGCACCAAACTTTCATCCATGGTAAAAGGAAGGGAAAAAATTCTATGAGTTTTAAAGGCCAGGCGTCTAGAAGTTAATGAGCTCATTGCCATGCTGAAATTAAATAACCATTAATAATAAAGAATATTATTAGCTATTTTATAGTTGGCCAGTAAGTAAATCTGTGGGTGAATGAAATGCATTGTAAGTGTATGTGAATTAGTAGAGCTTTAATTTTGAGAAGGCAGGCAAGTTGTAGGGTGAATACGTCTTAGGACACTGCCTGGACTAATTAGTACAATAGTAAATCACAGCTGAGAGAAACTTCCATCAGTTGAGAGAAACTTCCATGCGTGTGCATTTCGTGGACACTGGTTTCAATGGTGTTATGTATGTGTGCTTCTACAGTGTAGTTTTAGCTTTGCGCTCTATGTACTATTAGACGGTACCTAAAGGCGATTTTTATTAACTTGAACATTCGATCTAGCAGACAAGCAGTGATAAGCTGGCTGGAGGGCTCGTCATGCATCCTGGCTTGCCGAGGAGTGAAGTATATGAAACTCGTCAACAGTTGCCTATCGCAAGCGGATGATGATTAATTATAATGGCTTGTAATACATCCTCACACCCTTATTTGGGGGTACATATTTTATTTTTCTTGCAACTTGATTTTAACATAGTTTTCGCATGATTTTATAATATTAGAATTTTATACACTTGAAATGTATGGCAGACAGAGCACAGATGTAATATGATCACCGCATAATGACAATCCTAGCTGCCTGTGTAGATGCACTTTATTTATATTTTGTCGGGGGGGAGGTTTGTGATGATTTTAATTAATCAAGCAATATACTAGAAACTTGAAACTATGTACTATGCATTGGATAACGTTGGAGCGGTCTACTTTATCATCAATATTATTTCTGCTGGTGTTGTTCTGAGCACTAATAATACCAGCTGCAGCATTTCTACCACAGTTATCACAAAGCACTGTTTTGCTGCTGCAACACTCAGAGTCGGCAGGGTGGCTCAGTGAGTAGAACACAATGTTGAAACAACAGAGAAAGCTTACCTCCTCATGTGTGATGTTCTGAGAGACGACAGAAGTGCTCTTTAAAGTTCTGCATTAAAACACCTTATTTATGTAAGGGCTTCCTCTTTCAGTGCTGTATACAATAACACACATAATCCTCTTAAGACGGAAAGTGAAGAAGGCCAAATGGCCGACACAACTGACAATGAAACAGATGCATTTATTCCAGGCGGCCTACATAAAAATGTGCTTTGCGGTTTGCATCTATTCTGGGTCAGATAGCAGTTCATACATAAATTGTACATAAATTGTACTCGGCCTCACTATGCTTCCCGTTTTTATTAGTGTATATGGTCATGAAACCCTTACTGCTACTGGAGAGGAAGGCTTTGAAAGCAGCCACTGACACCATGACGCAACATGTTGTAGAAAAAGAACTGATCAGCTCTGATTCATAGAGCCCTGCTTCCATAAGTCTCTTAGCTCACTTGCTGCACACCATAATTTCATTTTGATCACCATCCTCCACATTTTGTGGGATTCAAGCAGGGAAAGTGAGAGATTGACTGAATTGCTGACAGTTTCTCTCAGCCTCTGCTCCCCTGCAGTGCGCCCGGGGCTTTATATAAACAATGGCCCTAAGTGGAGGCAAGCTGCAGCCCTGCAGGGAGCCTGAACAAAGGGAGGTACAATTACCCCTTTTCATCCATCAGAAACCCATCCATCTAACACCCATCAGACCCCAGCTCCCACTCCAGCCTAACAAGATGCCAACATCAAAACAAGGCCAACTGGTCTGCAAACTACTGGCAGGGAGTTTTTTCATCTGCAAACAGAGCTCTGCATTGATGGCACCCACATACATGCCACCACTGCCCATGCAGCCAGGCATGTATTCAGTCTGAGGCTTCACTGAGGTGTAGCCAAGTAACATGAGTGAAATAGGAATGAGGCCACCCAGTGTGACCTTTCCCACAGTGTCCACTTGTTGTATCTGGTCCATTTTTGAAGAGTTATCCCCAAACTATTTGTATTCTTCTTCCTATTTTTCTGACCCTCTTTTTGTTGGTTTTAGGACTCTGGGCACTTTACTACTGCTAATTTGTGCTAACGTGCACATTCTCTCTCCTTTAAGCATGCTCTGATTGTGTTACATATTTTGAGCATATTTAATTTACTTGTAAGTCCCTTATCAAGAGTAGTGGTATACCATAAACCCAGGGCATGTAAATTAAATGCTACTACTGGTCCACGTGGCACTGCTTGTGCAACCCACAGACGTAGCCTTTCAAACCTGTCTCAGGCCTGCCACTGCAGGGCCTGTGTGCGCAGTTTACTGTCATATTGACTTGGCATTTAAAAGTACTTGCCAAGCCTTAAACTCCCCTTTTATTACATGTAGATCACCCCTAAGGTAGGTAGTAGGTAGCCCTATGGGCACGGTGCTGTGTAAGTAAAAGGTAGGATATGTGCCTATATTGTGTGGCATGTCCTGGTAGTGACAAACAGCCTATCTTTTTTCTCACCACTGTGAGACCTACTCCTCTCATAGGCTAGCATTGGGAGTTCCTTATATATGTTTAAGTGGTAATTCCTGATCTGAAAGGAGTGGCATTGCCATGTTTGGTATGTTTAGAAAGGTAGTGATGAAGCCTGCTTACTGGTGTAGTTGAGTTTTACATTACTATTTTAGAAATGCCACTTTTAGAAAGTGGGCATTTCTCTATCTTATAACTCTTTGTGCTTTGCAGCCTGACTCCAATTCATGTCTAGGCCTGGGTGACAGCTACATTTGTGCATACTTACTAGTCAGCCATCACACATGAATGGTTGGGTGCGACAGGGTTACATCTGCATTCATCTGCATACTGATGGTGTTCCTGGGCTGGCAGAGAGAGGGCCATTCACACTTTACATTTGTATAGGCAGTGTACTGCCCCGCACACAAAGGGCTGATTTACCCTGGAGCTAGGACTGGGGTTGAAAGGGAGGGTTGTGCACTTCTAAGGTTTCCTTTGAAGTTCCCACTAGCCCAAAGCCATTTTTGCTTTGGCTTACTGCATCAGTACAGGGGCTCTGACACCATGTTTTCAGAGCACTTTTGGAACGGGAACCAAATTTGTCAGAAGGACTGCTATGCTGCTCAAAGGCCTCATCAGGACTGCTCTTTTGTTGTTGCCTAGCTGCCTGATACTTGCTGGGTGGCCTAAAGGACTCACTGGATCACTCATCTGTTTGCTGCCAGCTGCTCTCTGACCCTGTTCTACTAAGGCACTGTGGTGAGGTCAGGAGAGATCGCCATTAAAACTACTGGTCTGCCTGCCTACCGCTGACTGTTTGATGTCCCTCCAAAGTGTTCTCCTTGGACTGATGGCAGTGCTAGAATTGCCTGTGGGCCTTTGAGTCCAGCCGTAGCAGTCATTTTCAAACTAGCGCGCAGTGAGCGTTTTCTCCTCTCCCAGTACGTCTGAATTAAAGGAGAGCATGGTAAGTGCACCTTGACTCCTGTGAGCCTATACGGCTCCCCCGGTGAGGGGTGTGTGATGCACTTTGTTGGAGAGCTGAGGGCTGTCCCGTAGCCCAACCTCAGTGGCCATCAGGAACACCCACTCCCCCAGCATATCCCTACCACCGCGAGAGACGGGGTGACTCGAGCCCCGAGTCGGGCTGCTGCTGTCATTACACTGCTCAGAGGCCTGGGCCATAGGCTTCAGGTGGAAGGTACTGTGGAGACCGGGGAGGTCTTGCCGTACCTGGCTTCCCAGAGAGTGGCTCGATTGCCATGGGTGACACCTCCACTGCTTTTGAGGGCAGAAAGCAGGAGATCTGACCTCTGAGGTCCTGCTGAAGCTTCCCCACTCTCTGTTGTGGACACTCTGTGTTCCTGCAGCTGCACAGTGCATTCGTGGGCAGCCGCTCTGTAGGATTTGTACATGTGGGCCAACCGAGGTCCCCTATCACGACCCTACAGTGTGTGAGTTCCCTCCATCCCATGAGCCACACTTGGGGATGCTCATACTATCTAAATGGTAGTTATACGGTGTGGGCCCTCGAAGGAGGCCCCCACTAAGGATCGTGCCACCATTAAAGAAATTACTGTAGAACGTCCAAGAGTGTGCTGTTGCACCGCACCCTAGTTCTTATAAGGATATTTTGTAGTTCATGTTTCTGGAGACATTGGATGTTATTTCCTAGTCTGCTACAATTCATGCTCTAAAAATTCACTATTATGATGATGCATATCATGTTGGTTATTGACCTATCGGAGTAATAAATGCCATCTCAGTCCTTGCAGTATACGCCCTGGTAGTATGTTGTATACGGTTTTGACATTTGCATTACCAGGATAACAAGTATTATTTCAGAGACTGAATAGGTTGCACAGTAGTGGTTTCATGACGTGCAAACTATAGGTTTTTCCTTTATTGCATTCATTGTGAATTGGTTCAGTGTTTTGGTCTTGTACTATGTACAATATATTTTATACATTTTACAGAACCCTGTGCAGAGTATCTTTTGTGGTGTATTCATTGTGTCACTGTGGTGAGTGTGTTGTGCAAACCGTTACACATTGCCACTGATTATAAGCATGCCTGCTCTGCGCCAAGCTACCAGAGGGTGAGCACAGATTAAGTTTGGTTTGTAACTTACTTGCCCTGATAAGAGTGCTGGGTTCTACCTAGCTCAGGTGCATAACCTAGTCACCAGAAACCCCATTTCTAACACCACCTATTGAATGGGACCATTTACATATCCTCACCACTTCAGAAAGCCTTCAGTTCCACTGTTCCATCTCTTTCTGGCTACAGTTATCCCAACATACTTCTTACTGGTGGAATGGATAACCGTCAGTGTACCACAACTTCTCTCTTTCTGGATTTCGGGATGATGGCTACTGATTAAATCACAAAGCATATTAACTGATATAGCCAAACGACTCAGCACACATATTTGAACAGATACACTCACATACACACTATGCAGTGGGCACCATTTTTCTTGTAAATCTGCACATGCATTAAATGCTGCTGCAAGATTACATCTACCAAGAAACAACTCAAATAATACATTGCACCTTTGTCAATGACAAATACACACCTGGGACATTCCACTGTAATTCAACGTCAATACACACTATGGGAAATAAACTGTTTAACCTTTCTTTAACCCTTTCTTTCCTACCATGCGAATCTATAGGCACTACTATTTCACTACCATGCACTTCTGGTACAGGGACGTAATAAGTTATTACTTTTCTCCACCGTAGAAGAAAATATTAAAAACTGTCCAGGCATGTTAGGCTGTAGTTCATAGACATGCCTCGTTAGTATAGAATAAATGTTCACTTTAACATAGAGGCATGACTCAATTGCATGTCACCATTAGGGCATGTTTAATAATTCAGCTATGCTAAAATAATGGTTTTAAATGTCAGGACACAAGGTTGTTTGGCAAGTACTCTTTGATATTTTCTGCAATACACTGGACCACTTGAGGTAATATATTATGTTGTAGTATTTTGTTTAGTTCATTTTTATCAATATTGGGAGACAAACACTTTCTAGGTAGGGCTGTAATCTGTCACTCTCTTCTGTGCGGTTGGTAAAGTGTGTTTTTCGTATTGTGGTTGTTATGGGAAAAATGTGATGTTGCCTGTGAAGTTATGAGTTTTGTTCTATCCAACTATTTTTTGGCAGAATTGTGGATGAGGCAGGAAGGTGTGGGAGAGAGTCAAATTCTCACATACCCTCATTATTTCTTATCTTGACTGTTGTACTGCAATGTTTATACGCTATGCGGGGCGCTGGTCCGCTTGCCTGGAAATTACTCGTTTATTCAGTGTGTTGGTTAGGTGTGGTCATTTTAGCCTACTGCACCCATAATAATCTGCTGCATGGCTAAACAATTATGAGGTACTTAAGGCGAGACCAATTGGCCATGCTAATGCCTGTTTATTTTGTTTTTTTCAGGGGGTGTTTGACCTGAGTAGTAGAAGAAGGGTCCGTTACACTTTGGAGTTGCAGGTCTGGTTGCACTTGACTAGCCACCTAGATGTGCCAGCCTTTCAGATGGAATGGCCCTTGTGGGTTTATGCAAAATCTACAAAGAACTGGTCAGACTTGTGGAAGGGTTTGGTCCTGGTCAACATAGTACAAGGGTCCCTTAAACCTCTTGAGTATAAAGGGCTCTCCTGGCTATGGAAAGAAGACTGGGAGCTTTATAGTGTGAATGAGTTGGAACTGGGATACTATTTTGGGGAAGAATTCAGGATTTGTTCTGAAAACAATACTGCCCCTGTGGCCTTGAATGACATTTTTTTGCAGGGTAAGTCTCCGCAGCTCACTAGTGCTTCTCAGGGAAGTCATGGCTAGGAGGAAAGACACCTTCCATGAGAGGACCTATAAAGGGGAAAGAGTGCAGTGTTTCAATGAGGGCACACATGAACTAGTGAGTACTACATTAAGATTCAATGTAGGGGCAGGAGGCAACCTGGAAGGTATGATCCTCTTAATGCCCATCACAAATTCTTTGATGACAGAAACCGTGAATAAGGAACCCTGACCTATTTTGTACTTAAGACGACAAAAGCAGCTAGGTGTAGCTATGAAAGTGTAGATAAGGTCTGACTTAATTATGTACAAGAGGTAACAAATGATATCCTGGAAAGTGGGCTTCAGTGGGTCAAGCTGCTTGGGGATGCAATAGTAGACAAACTTCTCTCACTTAGCAGCATAACAGTCCAGCGTAGTAGGTTTTCACACTTCTCGCAGGAAAGTCAGGCACTCCAGCAGCAGATCAAGATAGCCAAGCATTAAGACCTCAGGTGCCACACCGCTAGGTTGAGCTGTCTGGGTGACTGGTCTGGCCTTGGTTCGGAGTGAAAGCATCTGGCCTGTTTAGCACTTCTCCTGGGGATGATTAACATCTCGAGGAGTGAAGAATTCCAAAGCTGCTTAGCCCAAGCAAGAGCCATGAGATGTGGGGTGTTTTCTCCATCCTCCTTGCTACATACAGAGGGAGAGGGAGAGGAGGAAAAGAGTAGACACATATCCCTGGCCCATACAGTATTGCCCTTCGACTTTGAGGGTGGGTACTTGGAGGTGGAGGTTGGGCATTTTAAATTGTGGGGGTGGAGAACAGATTTATCTGTGGGGTGCCGAATGCTGGAAGTGAGTGAGTAGTACTTTCAGGAGAACTTGTGGATTTGTTGATGTGTCCTACTGAGGAGGTCTGCCAAGTTGTTGCAGGATTGAAGTAGGGATAGTCAGTGTTTGGAGGGTGAGGCTTCTTTACTGGAGTAGCTTCAAACCCCCCTACCCCACCACCACCCACTTAGTGCTGTGGCCTCTGTTGGTGCTCTGGTGCAACCCCTTCCCACCTGCTAATAGAAAGACCACCTTTGCTTCGAACTGCAGTTGGTTGAGATCAGTGTCATTAGCTCCTCCTCTAGAATATTTCCTCCAAAAAGTGCCCCTAACAGCAGGAGTTTGCAGGGCACACAAGCAGTTTCCAATGTCTGTGCCCTCCTTAAACTTTTTGAGCATTTCATCAACGAGATGTTCAAAGGGGAGGTTGAAGAGATGTCATTGGATCATAAGTTAAAATCCAGGGATGTGGAGTCAGGCTTGTCAACTGAGGAGGAATCTGGTATTAACAGCTCAAGAGGTTGTGTGCGCTGCATTGAGAGTTCAAAGGATATCAGCATTAAGCATGGTTTCGCCTTCACGCACTATCTCCTTTCCCCTATTCCTGAACTCTTTTAGAGTTGGAGAACAGCCCAACAAAGTTGGGTATACGTCAGTATGTTAATGCATCTATGGTTACCCTGTTGCCTTCCACATCTATCAGTTTGTTCTATTTATCAGGTGGAGATGCATCACCTTTAGGCTAAGCAGTCCCTTTTTTTGACTGGTATAGTCCACCAGAGAGTGAGGGGAACATGGTCCTTAATAGAGACTGGGTCATTGGGGAACTGCTTATACTTTTTCACTACACTTGGTGTTACTACCCTTTCCTTTACGGGCTCTTTGAATGTCTCCGTGGCAGAATTGAGCAGGTCTTTAAGCATAGACATGAACTGCACTATCATCTCAGATTGAGGCAGTGTCTCTACGAGCAAGTCCTCTTCCTCATGAATGAAGCACATGGCCACCTTTTGGAAGACAGTGGAGGCCTAGGAGGTGGCAGTCTTGTGTCCACAGGGTGGGTTAAACACACAATTCTTTCTGAAGCAGTGCTCTACCTCAGATTAAGTTAGTGTCGGAGTCAAACATGCTTATGGACCTGGACGAGGCCTTCATTCGAGGACCACTCGAAGTTGGTAGTACTTCTTCTTCATGCTCCTGAATGGAGACTCATGAGGAGATGGCCTAGCAGCTGGGCATGGTGGGATGCCAGAGGCAACAGCATCCCAACCTTCCTTTGAAGCGAAGGGCTCCTGTCCGTCTAAGATTTAAGGGGTAACAGAAAACAGTAGGTCCAGGTTGCGGCATGCCCAGAGCCTCTCCCTTTGGTACCTTCAGGCCTTTTTAGAGAAGAAGGCAAGAAATTATGTGCAGGAGGCATCACAATTGTCAGGGAAGAGAAATGTCACAGACCTCAAGATGGTCCGACTACGGGTAATTGGAATAGCGCCAGAAGCAGTACTAAAAGGGTGCCCATTCCATCACTCTTTAAGGATACACTTTCTCTTCTGCTGAAGCTCGATGAAGGGGGTACAAGACACTTGGAGGACGCGGGGCACCAGCATGCGGGGCTAGATCTCTGGTCATTGTCCTTCGATGGTGTCTAATGATGATACCATTGAGACTAGAAGCTGATGAGTGTGTACATATTGTTCCGAGTGCTCAATGTGGAATTAACATCAAGTTGGCCCGACAACAAATGTGAGACATGTCTAATTTCTGAGTCTCATTGCTATAAGTATGAACCAGATGATGACAAACAACCAACATAGTGTTGGTGTCCATGCACATAGTCCACAAAGAGAAGAGTCTAAGTACATCCAGTGACCCGAAAGACATTTTCAAAGAAAAAAATACCTACTAACGTATGGGCCCAAAACTAGATGGCTGAAATGCAGAGCACATATAGTAGATATATACCTATAGCAAACACTACATACCTTGTACTTGGTGGTACTTCACCTCTTTTTACACAAGTAAGAAGGGTACTAAGACTTGGAGCTATTGCACCGAAAAACAAGTAGAATTCATATTACACAGAAGTCTGTGAGGCGATATATATAGTGCAAAATGTAATGTTATATGCACAGTTTTAAGTTAATAAAAAATTGGAAACAGGCATGCTCTATCACAGGTTCAAGGCTGAGGCTCTCTTCTCCCTCCGACCCTTCTCCGCCTCCTCTGACTTAACTGCTGCTGCTTCTCCTACTACCATCCAGCCTGGCTTGCTTCTCGTAAGATGTCTGGGACAACTTGGCAGTTTTGAGTGGAGTTAAAAACTTCTCCATTTGGGCTTTTGGACTACGTCATTTTTCACCCCTCCATTTTGTGACTATCTCTGAGGTTCACTTCTGTTCCGTTCCGCCATCTTGTGACCTGATCCGGACCTTTTGCTCCACTGGTCTCCACCTGGACTACTTTTGATCTTCTCTCCTCTCCACTGATCCACGCATCATCCAAGAATATTGCTGATTATTAGATCCTTATATTCTAACCCTGGGGGACTGTCCCTCACGGGTCCCACTGAACAGTCTGTTACCATTCGGCATACCGGTAATAAGAGTCTGGGTTGGGACCGTAGACTCACACTGGCTACCCCGCTGTGGAACTCGGAACTGTTGGGTAGCCTCTGGTCCATGAAGGGTTTTGATACGTGGGACTTGATTGGCATAGCTCGTCAGGGTGACCTTGGGTTTAAGGGAGCTGTGATCCCCTTTGCGACGCTCCAGACACAGTATGAACTCTCCACCACTGAACTCTTCCGGTACACACAGATTCAGCATGCCATAACCACTGCCTTACGGACTGGCATGAGCTCCCCAGAGTCATCACCACTAGAAGACCGTTTACTAGATGGCTAACTTTCACAAAAAGCAATCTCCTTAACATATAAGAAACTGAGCAATAATACCCCAGATCCTCTGGAGCAGGTGCGAGAGTGCTGGGAGAGGTATAGCTTAGAATTTGATTATGAGGAGTGGCGGGAGGCGGTGGCCTCGCCCAAAGATGTTGCCAATCCAGCACGTTTGAGACTGGTCCAACTCAAGATACTCCACTGTGCATACATCACGGGGCCACAACTAGTCCGCATAGGAAGGGGTGACGGTGGAGACTGCAGGCGACGTTGTGTACAAACGGGTACCTTAATTCACATAATTTGGGAATGCAACCAGATACAACAGTATTGGCGGGAGATACACGAAGTCATGGAGGAAGTGGTACAAACAAGACCATTGATCCAGAGGCAAGGCTTTGCCTTCTAAACATGTGGGGTCCCACTGACCTAACATCAATGGAGAAGACCTGGGCTACACTGGGGACTATGGTGGCCAAGCGAGAGATAGCTCGTCAATGGTGATCAGAGGTACCACCCACCTTGGCCTCTTGGGAGAGGAGTCTGGACTGGTGCATGTTTAGAGAAAAGGTGGTATACATAGCACGAAGATGCCCCAAAAAGTGGTCAAGGGTGTGGTCCGGATGGAACGCGTATAGAGGAGGGATTTGTGTGGCACCGGTACATACCACAGAGGAAGAGCCATTATCCCCATGACCCAGCTCAGGGGTTATATTGTCATTAATTATGTAATGTGTATTGTTTTGTTATTGTCGCCACTGTGTCTTCAAACTAGGATCGTATTTACTTGCCAGTTGTCACCTATGCCATGTCGAATTGTCTGGTTTTTCTCTGTCTAAAACAATAAAAAGATAGTAAAAAAAAAAAGAATATTGCTGATACCGCTGTTCCCACCACTGTTTATATGTCATGTTCGACACCCCTGTTTATTCGCATGTTTTAACACAATGGTTCGTATTGTGCAACACTGCATCTATCCTTTGTTTACTCTGTGTAACTTTGTATATTACTAATTCCCTTGTTAACCAGCTGTATCCTCCAGGTCTTTCCAGCACCCCTGGTGACCATCCCTGTGAAGACTGCCAGTATTGGCCTGACATTAAAATGGCGGACAAACTTTCCTCTGGGCCACATCTTCCTTTCCTCTCTGCTATCATTTGTTTCCAATGTTTCTATGATCTCCTTATTCTGTCTACGCTCTTTCACCCTTAGCTCACTTCTTTCTGCTAGCACTCCCATTTTAGACCATGTGAGTTATTGACTTTGATTAAGCTACATTCAGTTCGGCAAACTACTTTTTTTTATTTTCATGGTATTTCCCTTCTACCTTCATCGTTTGCTGCTCTAGAGCAGTAGGCGTCTGTACTAGTGTACCTACCATAATTTCCCCTTGTCTTCTGTATAAGTCCTCCCCTACCGCCCAACTGTCCCTAAATAGCCTCCATGTTTGTGCCCCTTACCAAAGCACACCCTCTCCCCTTGTTGGGGAGGGATCAAGCATTTTTGCCCCGGAGTCTCAGATTCCCCTCTGAGAGAGTCCACAGTGTTAAGGGTTTCACTCATAGCGGAAAAAGGCCTTAATCGGCCTCCTTGAATGTGCCCCTTACAAAAGCACTCCTTCTCCCTTTGTTAGGGAGGGATCCTAGCATTCATGCCCTGGAGTCTCAGACACCCCTCTGAGAGAGTCCACAGTGTTAAGGGATTCTTCACATAGTGAAGGTTTGGGAATGTTCCCATTATCGCTGGGAACCCAGCACCTCACACCGTGAAAGGCGCTCTCCTTGAAACCTTTTGATGATCTCCGCCAGGCTGATACTTTAACCCTCTGATGTACTTCGGCAACCGTGCAACCTTGAGCTGATGATCGGTGGAGTTTCCGGTGGAGATTGGCTCTAGTTCCCCCCTTAGCCATTACCTACCCATCCGAGCGTCAGACACTGTTTCTTCTCTTGTCGCCCCCTTGTGTTTTCCTACTCCTGCCCTCTCCTCTGTCCTCCCTCACTCCTTATCTTCCTCTTCTGTTCCCTCCCTCTCTTCACCAAATCTCTCTCCCATGCTGGCCTTTCCCTCCCCATACCTGAGCCATCCCCTTGTAACTCTTGTATCTCCAGTAACTATGTACCTGAAACTGTTGTAACTATGTAACTATGTTTTGATGCAATTGTACCTCCTCATGTAAAGCGCTCTGATACCTTTGTGTTTAGCCAGCGCTATATAAAACTTTTCAAATAAATAAATAAATAAAATAAATAAAAAATATGCCATTTATGAAGCACTAGTTCACCATAAGGGCTCTTGGCGCTTAGGTAACAAAGACAGCAACTATACTCCAGGTTTAAACAGAACCATGTTGGAACAGCCAGGTTTTTAAGAGTTTTCTAAAACTCACACAGTTAGATGATCTAATATCGGGACGGATAGAATCCCAGGTGTGGGGGAGCCAGAAAGGAGAAACTGGAGCCACCAAGTCTCGTCTTCTTATATCTTGGCACCAGTTTATGTTCTGGTAAGCCGGCCATAGTCCGTGATTGGGAGTGTAGTGCTAGATTCTGGTGGATACAAAGGCAGGACTTTTACAATTATAGAGCTTTGAAAATAGTGTAGGCTATTTTTAAAACGGTTCTAGGAGCTACTGAAAGCCAGTGAAGCTTTTTCATTAGAGGCTAAATGTGGCATAGTCAAGGCTGACAGAAGACCAGCCGAGCTTCCTGATTTTGAACTAACTGCTGCTTTTTGTGGAGACCAATGTGGAGTTCCAGGTAGAGTGTGTTGCAAAGTCAATATGAGAAATCACAATGGCAATAAAGATTTGGATTACAGCAAATGTAAAGCAGTCAGGATTTTGAAAACCAGACAATAGATCTGGCAGGTTCTTGAGTAAGTTCCCATACCTATATAATATCTCAGACAAGTGCTTGCGGAACGAGGTCTTGTGCTTGAGAGGGGCAATTGATCCTGGGTGGCGTATTAAGGAATTAAAAACAGAGGTTGTTTAGAATAATTGCCCGTGCCCCTCTAAGACGTAAGAAATATTCATGGAGTCATTTATTGTTGGATTGTGTATTCTTTATTGAGGCAAGGAAAAAGGTACGAAGCCCGGTGTTTACAAAATATGGGATTCAAACGAGGGATATGAGACTAGAATTGATTTATAGTCTAGAATTCCGTGATGTAGGTATTGCCGGTGGCCAATATGTGCACAAAATGAAAAAGACTTAGTTGGTGGTATCCTAATTTTAATTTAATTAAATTGTAATACTTGTAATTTAATTTAAAATTGTAATTTGTAAAGCACAGGAATTACCCCTGAAGGGGTATCTTCCCCTTGGGGTCTGAAGATCAAGTCGGCATGGGTGTGTTTATACTTTGTCAGGTGATGTCAAGTAGATTTCAGGATCACCTAATAGGAAGGTTGTGATAAGCTGCTATGCATATTGCTCTTTGGAATCCTGATTGGGGTCAAATGTACTGCTTTCTATTAGTCAAATGCATACTGCCCTTTAAAATGCTGATTGGGGCATAATGAACTGTTCTCTGTTGGTCAAATTCTTACTATTTTTAGTGAAATGTTTTAAACATATGTGAGACTCTAGGCTGTGGGTTAATTTGGGTCTGGATAAATTAAAAAAAAATGTTTATACAGTTGTAATCATATCATTATAAGTAGTTATGTCTGAATGATGCAAACATGCACTGTTGATTTAGGTCTATAAAATTATCTACATTTTTTAATTGGAAATGTACAATTTCTATACTAAATTTCCTAGAAATAAAGTATTTCTGGTAATGACTTGATTTTTATAATCACCCCTTGTACGCCAAGGGTAATGGATGAGGGATATATCTCCAGTGTACGGATCACAAATCAAGGACAACGTATCCAGAGTTTCATTCAAAAAGTTCAGAGGGGCCCAGTAAAAGAAGCATTCATTATATGTGAGGTTTTGTGTGTGCATAGCCCTGGGAATGCCATCACACTTTACACGAAAGGATGAGTACCAAAGTGATACTGATTAGAACAACTTAGAGGATGTGGAGTTACAACCGGAGCTGCCGACTTTGCAAATTGGGGACCAGGTTTGAGTTTCGGTGTCAGCATGACATTCTGTGATTCTGGACAAATCACGTAATTTCCCCATGCCTAAAACCAAAATGAATGTGTGTTTGTGTAATGTAACTGATGGTAATATAAAGCCCTCCTATACCTCTGGGTCGGATTTATGACGTTACAACGCGTACTATTACAACGCATGGTTTTACAACGCATTTTTTACAACGCAAATACTTTTACAACGCATGCTTTGACAACGAATACTGTTACAACGCGAAATATTATTATTAATAGTAAAGTGCTATTACTACGAAATCATTTACAACGCATACCTTTACAACGCAAAAATATCAAAATTATAATATTTTTTTTTTTTTGTAAAATAAAACCTGGCACGGGATGCAGGTAAATTAGGGGTTTTGGGTGGGGAAGTGTATTAAAATGTGGGTAAAAACTGAACGCAAATATAACGAAATGCAACGAATGTATTAAAATGAATACTCGAGTATTAAAATTAATACCCGAGTTAAAAAAATTAATACTCATGTATTCGTAACTATTAACATTTTTTACACAGGCAACGATTTTAAATATATTTGAAATATAAGACTACAAAATAAAATTATTATATATAAATATAAACATTATTGTTGTAAAATAAAACCTGGCACGGGATGCAGGGAAATTAGGGGTTTTTGGGTGGGGAAGTATCTTAAAATGTAGAGAAAAACTGAACGTTAATTCAAAGAAATGCAACGATTTTATTAGAATTAATACTCGAGTACTAAAATTAATACCCGAGTATTAAAAATAATTTCTCATGTATTCGTAACTATTGAAAAATTTAACACAAGCAACGAATTTAAATATATAATTAATTTACAATATATTCTTTTTTTTTTTTTTTTTTTTTTGGCAGAGTTTTATATAGCGCGAACTAGACCCGAACCGAATCAGGTATCAGAGCGCTTTACATAGCACCAGTTATGTTACTAGAGGACGGACACACATTCATTTTAGGCACGGGAAGATTAAGTCATTTGCCCAGAATCATGAAAGAAAATAATTATTCGTAAATATAAACATTATACATACACATAGTCGCCATTTTAAAATGTGTAGATCCTAAATATGTCCTACAACTCTTTCCATGAAAATAATACCACAACACTACTTCCAAAATGGATGCCAAAACGGAACGAATAAGCGAAAACAATAACTCTTTATACAAAGTTTTAAATTATAACTTTCTACAGAAGTAATTCGTACTTAAAAAAAGAATGCCAACGCTGTGTTTCTTAAAAAAAACAATAACACTGTCAAAAACTTATAAATACGAGCCAGACACCATTTTTAAAACAGTTGATTCTCAACTCCCAGAGTGACCAGACGCCAAAAGCTGACCCTCTGACCTGTTTATGAAGATAATACCCGAATATATATCAGGAGCATTATTTCTCGTAAAACAAGTGAGTTACTAAAACTAATGTCTGCAATGTTTTCAAGAAACAATTAAAAGCCTGCTCCTATTAATTTTTTTTTCTTATTTAAAGATAATAATATAGCACCAAGATATTACTATAATTATGGATACATATATCCATAAATAAAATATCATACATATATAAAGCATACTAAATTCTAAATAAAAGTGTGTATTATTTAAAATTATTTTTAATGAAATAAACATATATTATTTTCCACACATCACAAAATATGACCTTTTTTTTATTAGTCGAACTACTATAAACTGCTACGAAAAAGGCCAGTTTACAAAAATTGGATTTTGCTACAGAAGCAACACTCCTCTTCAAGATAAATTTGAAGGTACTTTTCGATTTCTTTAAAATTCACAATTCTAAACAAATAAAACGATAATACATTTTTAAATCCACATACATTTAATTTGATTTTCACAGAGAAATTCTATTTCGATAAAATAAAGAGCTACTCTCTACTTGGAAAATTGAAACGTCAACTTTTAAAGAAGGTAAATATTTTATTATTTACATTACTGATTTTTTAAATTTAGTCGTTAATAAAGAAGAGATTTGTAAAGAATAAAAAGTGTAGACATAATAATAATTTAGAGAAGTCAATAAAAGTGCAACACAAAGGAAAGTGTGAAATAGTGTAGGGGTAAGAATAATTATTCTAAATGTGGAAGTTGACTAAAAACTCCCTTTTCCGCCTGGTGTCCCATCATGCACCCTATTCACCCTAACACCGACCAGGCAAGCCGATTTTTCCTACTTCAAGCACAGATCCTGTTATACCCCCTCTTGCCTATTTTTTCTTCGTTGTACTGGCACATGCAAAGAAAATAATGGCCAGCCAAATAATGGCCGGCCGTGTATCTTACGGGTTTCCGTCCCGTTCGATATTTTCCCTTAGACCAGAACGGAGTCAGTTAAGCTGGTTGGCTCGCCAAAACCCCCCTCTCCAACTCTGTCACAGAACGAGCAGCTCTCGCTCGTCAATGATCTCTCAGCTTGCGGGGGCAGCCACGGGTTGGGCGAACAATCAAGGGAAAAACCTGATCAAGCACACGAGACAGCTATGAAGAAGAATAGTTAACTACAGCCCATTCTCCTTCCTCCCAGTTGCACACATATACCATTGTGAGACATCACCGCCCTTGTGTAAGAAGTAAAGAACGCACAATGCCTCGTCCTCTTTACCTTTCCGACAGAAACGACCCTATAACAATACCTCGATTCTCTGTCCCCAGACACTAGTAACTCTGTAACTTGTCACCACAATCACTCCAATGCATATGATTGTCTATGTGTAAATGTAAATCCAAGTTATTCTTTAAACAAGACCAAGCATGCTATGTCTTCCGTATGATTACATCATGAATGATTGAATCAAGTCCGGGGGGACTCCTTCTTTTGATTGTACTCATAATGTATATAAGTGCTGTTATGTTCCAAGTAAAGCAGACTACTCCTGAACCCGCTTGGTGAAGGAGCTCTCCCTTAACTCGAGTTCTGGAATAAAACCCTTTTCAACTCAAAGATCACGGACTCTGCTCCTCATTTTATGTATTACCATTTCTTGGGTAATTATAGAAATTCCGACAGCGTAAATAATTAGTTTTTTATTTACCACATTAATTGGCGCCCGAACAGGAACGCTCCCTCTTCCCTACGCGCCGGCGATGTAAGTCGGGTCCTTGTCCCTTCCATACTTTCGACGGACTTCAAGTGCACAACAGCGGGGTGTTCCCGCTAACTCCCTCGAGACGAGGAGGAGACAGACTGTGACTGATCATCCACACGAGGCGGTGAAGAAGATAGCGGAGCGTCCCAACCCAGAGCCCGACCAGTGAGAACGCCGAGTCCGAGGTCTTTGGAACCCCGATATTCCTGCGCAAGCGTCAAGAGTCCGATGACCAGGTCTTCAAATTTTGCTTCTTGGTGAGTACCACTGGGAAAGTATAAAGACGGGTTCCATTTTTGGAATACGGTAAAGACGTGTCTCATTCGTGAGACCGGTACGGTTGCACTATATTTTAGTGTATAAAGTGTTTGTTTTGTTTTTGTATATTCCAAGTCTTTTTTTTAACCGTAATTAGTTGAGTTTAAGAATGCCTCTGTTTTCCAAATTACGCACGATCGGCACCAAAAAGTATCTATTAGAGAAACCAGTTAAAATCCCGCCTAGAGATACACCTGGACATTTCATGTATAACAAACATGGATTGAGTGCCATATTATTCTTAGACCTTTGGGTAGACTATACCGAAAATTTAGAAATGGTGCATAGATGGCCCACCGCAGGTACCTGGGACATAGAATGTATTATGAGAGTAGAAGAAGAGTTATGGAAACGAAAGGTGAGGCCTTCACAGACAGAAGCCATTGAGTTATGGTGTAAGGAAGCACATAGGAGGGCCCAGAAAGAACTAGGGAAAGTCGAGAAAAGTAAGAGAATGTCGGAACAGGCTAAAGAAAAACAATTACAGGAAGAAGGTGAGAAGGTTTTAGCTGAACAGGCAGATAGAGAAAGAAGCGACCTTGTTACTGGCATTTATCCCGTTTTGTCAGAAGAAATTATAGAAGAACATCCCAAATCCCCAGTGAAAGTAATTCCCACTGTTCCCGACAATTTTCTCCCTGCCTATCTGTCGGAACCACCCTCCGCTAACATGCCTAGAACACGCCCGTCTCCACGTGCTCCTGAACTAGTAGCCGGTGGTTCCACCTCTGATTTAGGAGTGTCCGGGAACGGGGCTGAGGATAAGGACGATGTCCCGCCTCTTGAGTGTCCTTACGACCCCGAACCCGGTAGTGGCCCAATGGCCACGATATCAGAGAGATTAAGACAAGCTCTGGGTCAACTCCAGAAGGTCCCTGATATAACAAAGCATTTGGATGGAGTTTATGAGTTCATACGAACAGGTGAAGGTCCGGATACTCTGGTCCAGGTCATGAAAAATAGAAAAGTTCCCATCAGAGGACTGCTCCTGCGGTTCATCATAAATTGTCTGATCCGGGAACTAGACCCGGGTAATGGAAGCGTAGACTCTGAGTTAATAGACCTTAGTGATCAGGTACACAGGGGAGCACACGATCTGGGACATCAGATCGACAAAATAACTAAAAGACTGGTTAAGAAAATTGTCACCATCCACTCTGAGAAAGTCACACAGGAGGACGACTCAGAGGAAAATGAGGGTCCGACACTAGGTAGAATGAATTTCCTGGGTGTAGCGCGACATTGTCCCGGCTCCAAGTGGCGAACCCCGCGAGTATCACGGAAAGTTAAAAGATTGGATCCTTCTTCGGAAGACCTTTTTCAGTCCACAGAAAGAGCCCTAGATGAATGGATGGACAATGAGCCTCCCCTTACTCAACAGGAAAAGGAATTGGCCCGGTCTGCCACCCATTGGATATCACAGCACCGGGTATACGGCCCAGATATAGTAGCACAAATGTTTCTGGCTCTTCCCCGAGCAGAACAACGACTAGCAGGTATTTATATGATCCAACACCTGGCTACCTTATACGAGAATAACTTCCACCGATCAGATAAGCTATACAAACTGCTACAAGAAGTAGTGACAGAAAGATGGAGGTCTCGAGGACCGGAATTGATCAATTCCATTCTGGACCTGCGCCTCCGTTACCTCCAACTTACCTTAGCTTCATCAGACCATGAACCTTACAGTATAGGCCAATACCCCTTGCGAGAAGTCCACCCCATACCCCAGCCAGATGGTACACTGCAACGAATACATGTGTATACTCCCCTTACCAAGTTAGAAATATTGGAAATGCAAAAGATGGTGCCCTCTCACGAAAAAGATCCCGGAGGATTTCATAGAGAGTTGAAGGATATCCTCCAAATGGGTAGTTTTACATATCCAGATATAATCATACTACTTAAAGTAATTCTACCTACAGGCATATTTGATAAATTGAAGGAAAAGGACTGGGAGGTGGGTGGTAAAAAGATTACGTGGACTGCCCTAGAAAAAGAAGAGACAGACCGAAAACCAGGTGAAGGTCTAGGTGAATGTGCAAAGGAATTACCCAGTCTCCTCATACAGGTCTTGCCTCTGTTATTGACAACAAAAAAGGAAGATTGGGATACCATTTCTGCCTGTAAACAAAAGCCAGACGAGGATACGGGTGATTATTACACCAGATTGGAGAAATGTTTCTCTATAAATAGTGGACTCGCACATAGTAGCGAGGCATATCCTCATCTTTTTGTGTCCAAATTGGTGGACAACGCCCTACCCCCCATCAGAAATAGAGTGTTAAAGATTGAGAGTACCTGGCAAGCAAATAGTCCTTCACAAATGTTACAAATGTTACAGTACCACCACAACAGAATAAGGGAAGAACAGGAACAAGAAAAGAAACGAGTAAAAGACACAAAAATGAAGGTACTGGTTGCACAGACGGCACCAGTAAACACGGGCCCCAAAGGTAATGTGGGGGCCAATAAAGGTACTTGCAACTACTGCAAGCAACCAGGCCATTTTGTGAGGGAATGCCCAGTCCTGAAACATAACATAGCGACAGGAAAGACAAAAGAACGCCCTCACACTCCCAAACCAGGTAACACTCAGCAGCCTCAGACCATTACCCCTCCACAGGTTCAGACGCCTGCTGCTGCTGCCACACAGATGTACCAGTACGCACAGTCAGATTACCCCGAGTTTGAACGATATGCATGAGACAGCCTAGAGAGAGAAAGTGACTTGCCCCTTATTCCAGTTCCAGTGGATCAGAAAGGTCCATATGTACAAGCTCACTTACTGGGACAAGACAGACAATTCCTCATAGACACGGGGGCGAGTAGGACTACCATAAGTCATAAGGAAGTCCCAGAGGTTCCTCTCTCTGGCTCACATAATATATCTCTGGGCTTTTCAGGAAAACCGATCATAAACAAAGTGTCTGAACAAGTCTCGTTAGGAGTAGGTCCTCTGACACGTACTACCGATCTAGTCCTTACGGAAACGTGCCCAGAGAATTTACTAGGAATCAAGACACTCAAAGAACTAGGAGCAGTAATATGCTGTTCACCGGAAGGAGTAAAATTGTTTCTACGAGATTTCAAAGGACATTTCACAGTCAAAGAATTCGACCCCAGACTAAATGACATCCCACAACATTTGTGGGCAAAAAGCTCGACTGATGTCGGATACATGGACATCACCCCACATCAAGTCACACTCAAGGAGGGTGTAGTCCTACCCCGTATACGACAATATAAGATTCCACCCGAGGCTCAACAAGCCTTACTCAAGATAATCCAAGAACTCATAGAACATGGAATGGTGATAGAGACGGATTCAAATGTTTGCAATTCTCCAGTTCTCCAGTCCTCAAAAGGACTGACCCTCAGGCACCCCGGTCTACCGACTGGTGGCTGATCTTCGAGAACTGAACAAATGTGTGATCCCACAATATCTAGTGGTCCCAGATATTTCCTCCCTACTGACTGCCATAGACCCTGAAGCTGCATTTTTCACAGTCATCGACTTGAAGAATGCGTTTTTTAGCATTCCTATACATCCCGACAGTCAATATCTATTCGGATTCAGTTTAAAAGGACGCAGTTTCAGGTTCACTAGAGCTCCCCAAGGCTATACAGAAAGTCCAAGCATCTACAGCCAAGCACTAAAAAGACAACTTGACAGTACCAATATGCCTACCAACACAGCATTAATACAGTATGTAGATGACATTCTCATCACCGCAAGGACAGAACCAGACTGTGAAAAAGCATCTCTCACAGTTCTACACTTCCTGACAGACAAAGGTCACAAGGTGTCTCCCTCAAAATTGCAGTTCTGCGCACAGCAAGTGGCTTACTTAGGACATTTGCTGTCCAAGGAGGGTAGGCAACTGACACAAGAACGAATCCAATTGATCTCGACAATTTCACAGCCAAAGTCACAAAAAGAAGTGCGTGCATTCATTGGGCTCACTTCATATTGCAGACAATGGATCCCTCAGTATGCCCACATAGTTAAGCCACTCATACAGTTAACTACAGTGGAAGCAGCCACTCATACAACTCTCCCTTGGACATCAGAACACTCCCAAGCATTTGAAGCTCTGAAACTAGCTCTGTGTCAAGCACCAGTTTTGGCCACCCCAAATTACAGCAAGCATTTTTCCCTGTTCGTGACAGAACGTGACGGAACAGCACTATCTGTCCTCACACAAGACCAAGCAGGAAGAAATAGACCCTGTGCTTATTTCTCTAGCACATTGGACCCCGTAGCACAAGCTTTGCCTGCATGTCTGAAATCCGTTGCGGCTACAGCCCTGGCCATAAGACAAAGCGATTCAATAGTGTTAGGACATCCCCTGATAGTACAAGTGCCACATGCCGTGGAAATCCTTCTAAACAGAACACAGACTCAACACCTGACTGTAGCAAGACTGACAGGATACGAACTAACGCTCTTTCAGCCACACATAGAGATCAGAAGGTGCAACATATTGAACCCCGCTATCCTTTTGCCCTCAATCTCAGATGACACGACACAACATGACTGTGTGGAGATGATCGATGTAGTGACAAAACCAAGACAAGATCTAACAGATGTTGCACTCCCAGATCCTGATGTAACACTTTGTGGATGGATCGTGCATGAGGACAAGCGCTGGAGAGTTAGTGGCAGCCTATGCCGTAACAACGGACTGTAAAATTATAGAGACCCAAAGAATAGACATCCTGTCAGCCCAAGCAGCAGAGCTCATCGCCCTGACACAGGCCTGCATATGGGCAAAACAATTGAAAGTGAACATCTACACCGATTCCCAATATGCATTTGGTGTAGTTCATAATTTTGTAGTGTTGTGGCGAGAAAGAGGTTTTTCTTACCTCACAAGGGGTCAAAATACAACATGGTCCCCTGATTCAAGCCTTACTAGATGCCATACACCTGCCTACAGCCATAGCTATTCTGAAGTGCAAAGCACATACCAAAGCTACAAACACTATATCTAAAGGAAATGACTTAGCGGACCGGACTGCTAAACAGACAGCCCAGAATCCAGCGAATACCACAGACTCTCAGTTACCCACACAGACTGTCACTATGATAGTGAGGGACCCCTTGAAAGAGGTGCAAGACATACAGACACATGCCACCGCAGATGAAATAAAGAAATGGACTGAACAAGGAGGGGTCCAGACTGATCAGGGTTGGATGACCAAAAACCGAACAGTGTGGTTTCTCCCTGACGCCATGGTACAAGTCATAATTGACACAGTCCATAGCCCCGCCCACCTAGGCGAGAAAGGTATGCTGGATAGTTTACGGAACATCTGGTGTAACAAACACCTAAGAGCTGCAGCCAAACAAAAAGTAAAAACTTGTATGATATGTTGCCAATTTAACCCTGGTAAAGGAGTACCAGTAGAACAGGGTGGATTCCAGCCTCCTGATCATCCTTTCGAAGTCCTCCAAATGGATTATATCCAGATGGACAGATGTAGAGGGTACAAATATGTACTGGTAGTAGTGTGTACACTGACACGATGGACTGAAGCATACCCCGTCCCAGACTATGGTGCCCAGACAACCGCTAAGCAACTAGTGAGAGAATTCTTCCCCAGGTATGGGTTACCAAGGGTCATCTATTCAGACAATGGACAGCCTTTCTCTTCCAAACTAATGGAGGCTGTTTCTCTAATACTGGGATATTCCTGGAGATTTCATTGTGTCCGACACCCTCAAGCAGCGGGCCTGGTAGAGCGACACAACCAGACCTTGAAAACAAAACTAGCCAAAGTATGTGCAGAAAAAGGGATAGACTGGGTCACTGCCCTCCCCGTCGCTCTCTTTTACATGCGGATGGTGGCACATTCCCGGACGGGACTGTCCCATTTCGAAATAACATTTGGGAGACCTCCTAACATCTGGGATGTCCCTTCTCCTAGGAAACTGACTGAAATTGATTCTAACATGTTGACAGATTACCTGGCTTCCTTGATGTTTGCACTCCAATCTTGTCGTTCACAGGTTGCAGCAGCTTTTCCAGACCACACCACGCCTGAGGAACACTCCATAAAGCCTGGAGATTGGATACTTGTACGAAACTTCGATCGTACCAGCCCCCTGGAGAAAAGGTGGACGGCTCCGAAATTAGTACTCTTGACCACGAGGACGGCCGTCAAAGTAGAAGGACGCACGCTAGCCACTGCAGAATTTTTTTTGGACCAACACCAACAGACACTGTGCCCTGTTCAACGGCTATAAACGTCCCGGATATAATTTCCGCACTTCCAGAACTCACTCCTCAACAGGAATACAGATCGCGGCTGCGATCTCACCAAAAATAGACTAAAGACATTACACCTGATCGTAACGCACCGGTAGCTAATTAAGCCCAGGAAAAAGCTCTTGGTGAAGCGGCTGCTGGGAGACGTTTTGATCTCGTGTACAGAGACATTTTGATATTAAATTCATAGACAATATGAGGAGAAATGACATGATGCGCAAATGAAAAAAGACTAATTATGTAAAATTACTGCATAGCAGGTTCTCGATTTTCCTACTGATAATGTTACTTGTTTGCTGTGTAGCAGCTTATCTGGGTTGGATCTTATGTACAGTTTTCCCTCCGCATTCTTCCACACTTGTAAAGAATACCACTATGCATTCTCATGTTGATCTTCTGATGAAGCAAAGCTTCGCATTTGCGACGTGCTTTTGTCATGAACCTCGTTAATGTGTAATAACGTAATAAGTGCGGGGAATGGGGGTCTGACTGAACTGAAAGCCATCTTGGAGGGTACTTGTGCGCAGACTCGCCGAAAGTCATCCCGGCATTGAATTACTGCCAAGGAAGGTTGATGCCAGAATCCACCCTGGGAAGCAGCACCTTAGCCCCGCAGCATCTCGATATTGTTCTATTATGTTGCAAAAATGTATTCTTTGCCTGTATTCTGCGCAGTTTCTCATGGGAACCCCAATCTTGCTAGGCGGTGCCCTGAGATGTAAATAAGGCCTCCAAATAGTGTATTCTGATTGGTGTGTTACCCAAATCCTACCTTAGGACCAATCCAAATTGAGGGATTCTGACACTTTGCAACATTGGGGGGTGGTACACCGTCCCCAAACTGTATATCTACCCTGGGTTCACCTAGGGAAATTGTCCGACTTGTCTGGTTTAGCTGACCTGTCACTGACCCATCGTACTCAATAGGTGACTGAAGATACAGAGCGCTGCGGAGCACTCTGTCCGAAATTGACCATAGACTAAGGTTCTACTGAACCTTAAAGTGCTGGCGAAGCACTTTGCTGGGAGTTCGCTGACCCAATCGGGGTCTTGATCGATAGCTGCAGAGAGGGTGGAGCGCAGGCGTTGCTTCCAAACTGCGGGTGCGGTCCTGTCCTGAGCGGTCCTGTCCTGAGGGTTTGCTGTCCTGTCCTGAGGTCCTGTCCTGATTCCTAATCTGAGGGTATCCTGTCCTGTCCTGGGTGTCCATTCTGCACCTGCTGTCCATTGAGGGGTATCCTTCCTTGAGGGTTTCCTGTCCTTAACTAACCCGTGGCCAGGGTTTGGTTTCCACACCAGTCTAGGTAAATATTGCTCTGAAATCCTTAAAACTTGCACCTTTCTATTTTTCTGTCTTTTGCTTCAATAAAGACACACCTTTGCATATGTTGATTTTTCCATGCTTTACCGCAAACTATTGAATCATAAAGTCATTTGCATTTATCATAACGTGTTCCCATGTTGCCCTATCTATTAGAAATCATATTTTGCATTGCAGTTTGTCATTTCCTGATATGGTCTAGAACGGCCTTACTTAACTTGTCTAAAGCACTTTTACCCTGAATGCATAGCGTTTTCCTGTTGCATCTCATATTAGCATTTCCATGATTACCCTGACTTTATTTCTCTATAGTTATGTACTTTTCGTTATCTTGATTATTGATTGCCTTATTCTTGTAAACGTGATGCTTAATGAAAACGAACTTTAGATAAAGATTTTAAAACTTCCAGTTGTCCGTGGTCATTCACAACAGTATTGAATGTCATTTTGAGTTGGTATTTTGCTGCCTTTCCTTTTACAGCTAGCTCCCTGATCCGTTGAAGTCATAGGTACCCGTGTCGGTGGATGGTAAGTCGGGTACACTGAGTAATAACAGTAGGGAATTCACACAAATTGGTAGCAGCCCGTGAAGTCACCCTGTCAATGAATATTGTGAATTGAAAGTATATGGGCCCGAAGCCGGAAACGGCGAAATTATTGGCTGGGTGACCTCGCGCGCTCTATCAGTTTTTCTGGCTAGCAGAGGATGGTTAGGGACTAGTTGAAGGTTAGGCAGGATTAGTTAGGCTAGCTAAGTCGGTAGCTGCTAGTATATTAATGCTGCTATAAGAGCGGCTGTTCCGAGGGACCCGATCAATCTCTTGTGAATACGCTGCTTTGAAATTCATGAATTGTTTTATCATTGTGATTCTTGTTCTTATATTGTTATATGTATTAATCCATGCGTTTGTAAACCGTATCGTTCATTGTTGTCCGAACTCCCCGGGGAATTGAAAAGGCAAGTGGTGAATAGAATCCATTGCCTTGAGGTTGCAGGCTTAAGGAAGGTTAGGTGCAGGTTAGGATAACCGGGAAGCACTGACTAGGGTTTTTCTGAATACGTGTGTGAATAAATGTCAGTAACAAGGTTCATTGGCGAAATTCCCATAGTGGCGTAACCTAGTAAGGGTCACATCGGAAGAGTAGCAGGTTCCTCGGAGCTTGGGTGAAAGCAGAGGGGTCCGCTGGGAAACCTTAGACTCGGATATATCCCGGAGAAGTGGATGAGTTTAGGGGAATAACAGGTTCACCGATGCTAGAGTGAAGGGTAGGCGGAAGAGATCTACCCGCAGCGCGTGAAAAGTAAATGGAAGTAGTTTACTTGCAGTAAAACAACGCTATCCTGTCTAGACACTTGAGCACTGTGGCGAATGTGTATTCGTTGTTAAATAACCAAGCACTAGCACTTTAGAAAGAAAGAAAGTTTCCGTTACCTTGTGAAGGGAGGGAGTCAGCTGCGAAGCGTCTCTGACGTCACTCCGTGCCGCGCTGGGATTGGTAGAAGCAGCGGGCGGGTAGCGGGGCTGGAATTGTAAAGGAGGGGTGAAGCGCCGGAGCGTGAGGACAGTCTCACGAAGGGGCCGCGCACCCATTGGCCGAAATTATTTGAACGCACGCACCTCATTGGTCGCACGAAATTGCAAAACGCGTTCTGATTGGAGGTGACTTTGTAAACAGAGTTAAGCGGAGAAATCGTATGTGGCACTCGTATTGTCCAGAGACTAGACCCGATCCAAGAAGCCAAGGGTTTGAAAGGGATCAGTGGAAAGCCAATAGATACGATATTATGTACGGGACTAAGAGAAAGATGTCCCTTGTAAATAGGGTAAAGAATTATTTCAAAACGGACAAACCGATTAAATCCAGAGAGGGCGTTATTGTCCCGCCCCCGAACACTCCCGCCTCCTTCATGATGTTTGACCGAGGGTACAATACCTGTGTGTGGTTGGAAAATTGGGTAAAGTACACAAAAGATGACGGAATATTGGCTTTTCCGTTAGACGGTACTTTCAATGGCAGGATTTTATTTAATTTGAGAACCCGAATGAATGAATTGCATCCCAGACCGAGACTAACGCAGTATGAGGCATTAGAGGAATGGGAAATTGAGGCTTTCGAAAGAGAGAAACCCCGAATGGACAAAGGTCTGACCAAGTGGTACCCAAGGCTGAAGCAAGAGACCAGGGATAAAAAGATGAAACAGTGGAGACAGAGCATGATTGTTGAGGGTCTGTTTCCCATGATGACAGCAGGTACCCCCTCTGCGGGAGAGAAAAGGACAGAAAAGAGTAAGCATTGGGGAGCGCTTGGAGAGTCAGACGATGAATTGTTAGATGACATCTTTACGAGAAGTCCGCCCCCTTATGATGAGGGAGCCCGACTTTCCAGTACAGGAGGGAATCCCCAGCGTCCATCTATTAAGGAGGAGGACAGATCCCTAAGTAGGGGGGGAGGTGGCCAGGTACTGCCCTATTTTGAGAATCCCGGACCCGCGGAGGTACGAGAGATATATCCTAGAATGCCCGTGAGCCCGGAGGAAAAATATTCCCGTGAAAGAGCCTTTTTCCCCGGACCTCTTTATGAAAACGAAGAAAAGCCATTAAGTTCAGGAATGCCCTTTTTGCAGCCTCCATATGGGGAGGAGCGCAGGTCATTTGGCACAGGAACTTTGTTCCCAAAACCAAATTATGGTGGGGGACCGAGTGAAACGCATCCTACTGCCCCGAGTTTTACCCCTCACCTGACCCCACAGATAATACCTGACCGAACCTTAGGAAGAGTACTAGATGAAAGGGAGCAAGAGGCCATAGCTAGGCAGAGGACAGAAATAATTCAGAAGATCTCCCAGTTAAATACCAGTCCTGAGGCTTTGACTATTCCAGTAACAATCGGACCAGTGGTTCCGTTGTATGGGAATAATCAAGGAAGTCCAAACCCTCCAGTTATGAACCCAATCATGGTCCCGCCGAGGCAAGAGCCCCTACTGATAGATGATCAGTCCAGTGAGTGCGAGTCCGAAGTTGTGTTCTTGGACCTGCCAAACAAACAGACCGGGAAGGGAGTGCAGAAGAGGCATAATCCTTTTAATGCGAAAGAAATTAAACTAGAATCAACGTCAGGTACTAGGAGTGTTTCTTTGGTAACTCCGGAAGAAATTGAAAATTGGAGTCGTGGATTAGAAAAACAGACTCCGCAAACGAAACCTTTAGACCTCTACAAACTGAGGGTAAAAATAGAGGAATTAATGGCAGGAAATGTGGGATTGGACAGATTAAATACCTACTCTGAAGAAGAGTTGCTGTTTATGTGTAAAAGCCTTACCAGAAGTACCCGAGTGCTCCACGAAAAGCTGACAGACACCGCAGCTAGTATGGGGGTAGATATTTCCAGATCCAAGCCCTTGCAGAAACCTTACAGAGCTGAATTTTCAGACAAAGATATAGAGAACTTGAATGTGTCAGGAAAAAGGTTGCAGATTAAAGAGCTGCTAGCAATTTTGCAAAAATGGGGAGACGTGGAAAAATGGAAAAACAGGTGGGCACGAAAGAAAGATGAGGCTCGATCCAGACAAGCGACCCCTGAGTTCCCTTTGAGAGAAGTAGACAAGCCCGAAACGTTATGCCCCATGCGTGAAGTGCCAGGTGGGAGGTATGTGCACGTTCCATGGTCCAGACAGGATATTGTGTCACTCTGGAAATACAGAAATTGCTAGAAGGAAACATCATACAGGAAGTAATGAGTAGCCCATGTAACTCACCGATTATGGGTATCAAGAAGCCTAGTGGCAAGTACAGAGTAGTGCAGGACCTACGAAAAGTCAACAAAATAGTAGTCCCCTGCTGCCCTATTGTCCCGAACCCAGCAGTGATTCTGTATCAGATTCCTTGGGATGCTGAATGGTTCACTGTGATAGACCTGTGTCATGCATTCTTTTCCATTCCCTTGCATCCAGATAGCAAATTTCTTTTCTCATTTGCCTTCAATGGTCACGTGTATGTCTGGAACAGGGTCCCCCAAGGGTACACAGAGAGCCCCTCTATCTTTAATCAGATCTTGAAAAAATGTTTGGAAACTTTGGTCTTACCTGGAAACTCTGTCCTAGTGCAATACATTGACGACCTCTTGGTGGCGTCTAAAAGTCATAGGGATTGTGTGATTGACACCATTGCCCTACTGAATCACCTGAGTGAGAAGGGGCATAAAGTGGCCCCTGAGAAATTACAGTTCTGTACAAATTCAGTGAAATATCTGGGGCACCAGATAGAGAAAGGCGTCAGAAAGGTAACGTCAGAAAGAGTGAGAATAATTCAAAAGATGCAGTTACCCAGTACTCAGAAAGAGATCAGAATGTTCTTGGGAGTGATAGGATACTGCAGACAGTGGATTCTGGGATTTGCAGTCCTAGCTAGGCCCTTGATAAAAATGACCAAGAGAGGAACACCAGATATTGTAGAATGGGATGATGAAAGCTTAACAGCCTTCACCAAACTGCGAGATTGTCTGTGTACAGCCCCTGCATTGGGAATGCCAGACTATACTAAAGAGTTTGCCCTATTCTGTGACACTCGCGATAATTGCGCGTTGTCAGTTCTGACACAAGATCATGGCACAACGAGAAGGCCTGTGGCATATTTTTCTGCCACCCTGGATCCAGTGGCTGCTGGATTACCAGGTTGTCTGAAAGCGGTAGCTGCTACCTGCGCAAGTTTAGAGCAGAGTGAGTCCATTGTCATGGGACATCCGGTAACTGTGTATGTCCCACATGGAGTGGTAATTTTACTGACCAGAACAAAGACTCAGTATCTCACCCCTAGTCGGCTGACTAAATACGAGAGGATTCTTGTGGGTGCTGCAAATGTAAACATTGTTAGGTGCAGTATTTTGAACCCTGCCACTTTACTTCCCGACCCAATGGATATGGAAGGTGGGGTGGATGATGAGCATGATTGCATTGATTTAACAGAATTCAATACCAAGCCACGCCCAGATATAAAAGAAACACCATTGCCTGTGCATGACAAGGAATTATTTGTGGATGGTTCATGTCTAAGACATGAACAAGGAGGCCTGAGTGCTGCCTATGCGGTAGTCTCCTTAACTAAAATTGAAGAAGCAGGTTATCTATTTGACATAAAGTCTGCACAAGTAGCCGAATTGATTGCTATGATAAAAGCTTGCAAAATTGGGAAAAACCTACGCATAACAGTGTATACTGACAGTCAGTACTGTTATGGGGTTGTGCATGACTTTGGCCAGTTATGGCTACAGAGGGAGTTCCTGACTTCATCAGGTACCCCTATTCGAAATGGAAAAGTTGTTCAAGACCTTTTAGAGGCAATCCAGTTACCAAAGGAACTGGCAGTGGTGAAGTGTGTTGCTCATAAAAAGAGCATGGACACTGTATCACTGGGAAATGATTTTGCTGATCGAGTGGCCCAATGGTGCGCCAGAGATCGGTATATCGTAAATCCAAAACGAGGGGGGCCAGGAACCGGTTGCCAACTTCAGGTGTTTGAAGAAGTGCCTACATGGGATGAAGTGAAAGAGTGGCAGCAGGCGGCACCTTGGCAAGAGAAAGAGAAGTGGAAGGAAGATGGGTGTAGACCAAGACGTGTGGATGGTGTCATCTTAGGTCCAACTGGTATGCCTGTGTTACCTAGACACTTACTTAGCACAATGGCGAGGTTGATACATGAAGGATCGCACATTGGTAGGGACGCCATGATACTAGTGTTCCAACAGACTTGGTACAGTAAAAAGTTCAGGAAAGTAGCAGAGTCCCTCTGCCAGAGGTGCCTGTCATGTCAAAAGATGAACCCAGGGAAGAAAACTGTGGTGGAACTGGGAAAAATTGGGAGGTCCGGGGGTCCCTTTGTGAGAATACAGGTTGATTTCATCACCATGCCCCGTTGTGAAGGGAAGCGATATGTCCTTGTCATGGTCTGTTTATTTTCGAAGTGGGTGGAAGCTTTCCCTACTCCCCAAAATGACGCAAAAACAGTAGCTAAGTGTTTACTAAAGGAACTGATACCTAGGTTCGGGGTTCCAGTCACTATTGCATCAGATCAAGGCTCACATTTTCAGAATGAGGTGATCGCCGAACTCTGTAAGGCCTTTGGAATCTCACAAAAGCTTCACTGCGCATACCGTCCAGAGGCTTCTGGAATAGTGGAACAAATAAATGGAACTATCAAAAACAGACTAGCAAAACTGTGTGATGCATCTAAGATGACCTGGGTGAAGGCCCTGCCCCTGGTCCTGATGGGACTCAGAAGTGTTCCTGACCGCAAGACAGGCTTAAGTCCCCATGAAATCATTATGGGAAGAGTGATGAGACAAGCATGGGTACCAGGAAGCAAACTGTTGAGTATTACTGATGATTTGGTGCTTGAATACTGCAAGAGATTGGGTGACCAAGTGCGTTCTATCTCTCGCCAGATCGGAGAAGACGCCATCCTCAATCCAACGACTCCTCTCCACAAACTGGTCCCGGGAGATTGGGTCAAGATAAAGAAGCATACTCGGAAGAGCTGCCTGGAGCCAAGGTGGGGAGAGAAACGTCAGGTGATCCTGGTAACTACCACAGCAGTAAAGTGTGCAGGGGTTCCACGCTGGGTACACGCCAGCCACACCCAGAAGGTATTACCAGCACTGATACCTGGAGTGGGAGTGGTTCTGAACACTCACAGAATTTGTAAATTGTCCACTATAGTGGATGCGTTGTCTACTGACACAGCTCATGGATTTCTGCTGGTCAATACCGAAATGGTTGCGATCAGATCAATGGTTTTGCAGAACAGACTTGCTCTTGATACCTTATTAGCAAAAGAGGGCGGAGTCTGCCGGATGTTGAAGGCGCAACATTGTTGCACTTATATTCCGGACAAAAGTGTACAGCTCAAAAGATACGTGAAAAACATTACTAATTTGGAAAGGGAACTCAAACCACTCGAGGTTGACAGTGCCTGGAAGAGACTGGTAGATGGTCTCTCAAATGTAGGTCATTGGTTTGCTAGCTTAGGTAAAAGCTTATTGTTTAAGATACTGATGCCAATTGGAATTATAGGTCTTATCCTATTTTTCATATTTGCCTGTTGCAAATGTCGCAAGCACACCGGAAAGCATCAAGTGAATGCCAGAGGAGTGAAACGAAGTGTGGATGAGCTTGAATTAGAGGAAATGAATAATCAGATATACAAAAGGGTGAAGAATTCTCACCCTACTAAAGAAGAGAAAGAAAAATTGAGCAAATTGTTGGAAGAGATAGAGATGTATAAGGTGTGAGAAGTTGGCATCTGGTTCCATTTATTTTTTGTGATGATAGTAAATATCATCAAAGAGGGGATTGATGAAGCAAAGCTTCGCATTTGCGACGTGCTTTTGTCATGAACCTCGTTAATGTGTAATAACGTAATAAGTTGTACGTCTTACTAACGTTTATTCTATGTTTAAACGAGGTTCCCCGACGCTTGCCTATGTGTTTTACTAAAATAATTAACTCGAGTCTTTTAAAAGGGCCGCTGCTTGGAAGAAAGTGTCTGCGCATGCGTCAGTCAGACATACGTGTCCTGATGTGTTTGCAGAATTGGAGGGAAATAGTTGCGCATGCGTAATGCATAGCTTTGCCAATAACGTGGTACTGCTCGTGCCACTGCTCTTGTATCTGTTTATATGTAGCTAACCTTTAGACTGCATAAGTATATTTCTTAGTGATGAGTTGAAAGTGCAAACCCTGTGATGTGTTTTCATAATGTAATTTCTATGTATTAATTTGTTCTCGCTTACTTTTCATGTACTGCGGGGAATGGGGGTCTGACTGAACTGAAAGCCATCTTGGAGGGTACTTGTGCGCAGACTCGCCGAAAGTCATCCCGGCATTGAATTACTGCCAAGGAAGGTTGATGCCAGAAGCCACCCTGGGAAGCAGCACCTTAGCCCCGCAGCATCTCGATATTGTTCTATTATGTTGCAAAAATGTATTCTTTGCCTGTATTCTGCGCAGTTTCTCATGGGAACCCCAATCTTGCTAGGCGGTGCCCTGAGATGTAAATAAGGCCTCCAAATAGTGTATTCTGATTGGTGTGTTACCCAAATCCTACCTTAGGACCAATCCAAATTGAGGGATTCTGACACTTTGCAACATTGGGGGGTGGTACACCGTCCCCAAACTGTATATCTACCCTGGGTTCACCTAGGGAAATTGTCCGACTTGTCTGGTTTAGCTGACCTGTCACTGACCCATCGTACTCAATAGGTGACTGAAGATACAGAGCGCTGCGGAGCACTCTGTCCGAAATTGACCATAGACTAAGGTTCTACTGAACCTTAAAGTGCTGGCGAAGCACTTTGCTGGGAGTTCGCTGACCCAATCGGGGTCTTGATCGATAGCTGCAGAGAGGGTGGAGCGCAGGCGTTGCTTCCAAACTGCGGGTGCGGTCCTGTCCTGAGCGGTCCTGTCCTGAGGGTTTGCTGTCCTGTCCTGAGGTCCTGTCCTGATTCCTAATCTGAGGGTATCCTGTCCTGTCCTGGGTGTCCATTCTGCACCTGCTGTCCATTGAGGGGTATCCTTCCTTGAGGGTTTCCTGTCCTTAACTAACCCGTGGCCAGGGTTTGGTTTCCACACCAGTCTAGGTAAATATTGCTCTGAAATCCTTAAAACTTGCACCTTTCTATTTTTCTGTCTTTTGCTTCAATAAAGACACACCTTTGCATATGTTGATTTTTCCATGCTTTACCGCAAACTATTGAATCATAAAGTCATTTGCATTTATCATAACGTGTTCCCATGTTGCCCTATCTATTAGAAATCATATTTTGCATTGCAGTTTGTCATTTCCTGATATGGTCTAGAACGGCCTTACTTAACTTGTCTAAAGCACTTTTACCCTGAATGCATAGCGTTTTCCTGTTGCATCTCATATTAGCATTTCCATGATTACCCTGACTTTATTTCTCTATAGTTATGTACTTTTCGTTATCTTGATTATTGATTGCCTTATTCTTGTAAACTTGATGCTTAATGAAAACGAACTTTAGATAAAGATTTTAAAACTTCCAGTTGTCCGTGGTCATTCACAACAGTATTGAATGTCATTTTGAGTTGGTATTTTGCTGCCTTTCCTTTTACAGCTAGCTCCCTGATCCGTTGAAGTCATAGGTACCCGTGTCGGTGGATGGTAAGTCGGGTACACTGAGTAATAACAGTAGGGAATTCACACAAATTGGTAGCAGCCCGTGAAGTCACCCTGTCAATGAATATTGTGAATTGAAAGTATATGGGCCCGAAGCCGGAAATGGCGAAATTATTGGCTGGGTGACCTCGCGCGCTCTATCACTTCCCCCACACCTCGAGGACAGAAGAAAGGAGTTTATAAATAATACCTTCATTTCCACCCTCCATAAACACCAACTCATAGTCAACAAGACAAACTGTTGGGTTTGTGGCTTGATGCCACATTCTGTACATAAGGGAATGCCCTTTCTCTCTCTCCCGTTCGGTTATTCAGAGTCCGCCTATGCATTAGCCATGATATTTTATGCCTCAGTCAGAAACATCCCCCCGACAAAATTGAAAAACAAGAGTAATTAGAACGAAGTAAAGACTACAATAGTAAAGGCTGTTTCTAAAATGGTGGATCTTACTGTAACCTGGGGGAGGGCCGAAGATCACGAAAATATCAGTTACTCTCAGTTCCATGACATTGCTTCCTTTAGAGAAATGTTTTCCGCCGATCAAAGACGGACAGATCAAGGAGGTTGGGTAGTACCGCAAAACGGCCGGTTTTGCATAAGGGGGAAAGGAAAAGGGGAAGTAATGGGGAACAGCGAGTGTGAGAGGACATATACACTACCCGCTTCCGATTTTCCGACCATAGTAACGGCCCCAAACACCTATTTCATCTGTGGACCCCATGCGCGCACTTGGTTGCCTCAAGGCTGGTCTGGAAAGTGCTACATCGCATTCCTTTTACCACCGACTTACATCACCCCTGCCGATTACCACCTGATTGACCCTCTGACCCAAGTTAGAAGACAGCGAAGGGGGGTCATAGACGCAGAAGATACTGCAGGACAAGAAGCTGGAGACTTCTTTAAAGGTTTTCTCCCTTTCTGGGGACCTATGGCAAATAGTCGCCACATCCGGCAACTAACCCGTGTAGTTCAGGCCGCCATAGACGAAACAACTGGCGCCTTAAATAACATTACAGCTGAGGTAGCTGCAGACAGGCTCATGACACTGCAGCACCGTATAGTTTTAGATGTCCTGTTAGCCGACCGTGTTGGTGTGTGTAAGGTAATAGGGTCCAGTTGTTGTGTATTTATTCCAGACAACACCCCATCAGTTTATTCTGCTATCTCCCACCTCCATGTGCTATCCGATAAGTTGGATATGGACACTGGCACATGGTCTCTGACCGGCTGGTTGTGGGACTTCCTGTCCACCTGGGGGTGGAAGGCATTAACAGTCCTGGGCCTCGTTTTAGCCACTATTTTCACCTGCTGCCTCTGTGTCCAGTGTGGCCCTGCCCTTTGTGGACTGTGTGCCACTTCCTGTACTCCTCGTCCACGAAACAGAGGAAAGAAAAATGAAAAGATCATGTTGCAAGAACAAGTATACGACTTAATGAATATAGAAATTGATTAAGAATTTCTGTAATAGGGTTTCTATGGGACAAGGAGGGAATGTGGAAGTTGACTAAAAACTCCCTTTTCCGCCTGGTGTCCCATCATGCACCCTATTCACCCTAACACCGACCAGGCAAGCCGATTTTTCCTACTTCAAGCACAGATCCTGTTATACCCCCTCTTGCCTATCTTTTCTTCGTTGTACTGGCACATGCAAAGAAAATAATGGCCAGCCATCGTGTATCTTACGGGTTTCCGTCCTGTTCGATATTTTCCCTTAGACCAGAACGGAGTCAGTTAAGCTGGTTGGCTCGCCAAAACCCCCCTCTCCAACTCTGTCACAGAACGAGCAGCTCTCGTTCGTCAATGATCTCTCAGCTTGCGGGGGCAGCCACGGGTTGGGCGAACAATCAAGGGAAAAACCTGATCAAGCACACGAGACAGCCATGAAGAAGAATAGTTAACTACATCCCATTCTCCTTACTCCCAGTTGCACACATATACCATTGTGAGACATCACCGCCCTTGTGTAAGAAGTAAAGAACGCACAATGCCTCGTCCTCTTTACCTTTCCGACAGAAACGATCCTGTAACAATGCCTCGATTCTCTGTCCCCAGACACTAGTAACTCTGTAACTTGTCACCACAATCACTCCAATGCATATGTTTGTCTATGTGTAAATGTAAACCCAAGTTATTCTTTAAACAAGAACAAGCATGCTATGTCTTCCGTATGATTACATCATGAATGATTGAATCAAGTCCGGGGGGACTCCTTCTTTTGATTGTACTCATAATGTATATAAGTGCTGTTATGTTCCAAGTAAAGCAGACTACTCCTGAAACCGCTTGGTGAAGGAGCTCTCCCTTAACTCGAGTTCTGGAATAAAACCCTTTTCAACTCGAAGACCACGGACTCTGCTCCTCATTTTATGTATTACCATTTCTTGGGTAATTATAGAAATTCCGACAGCGTAAATAATTAGTTTTTTATTTACCACATAACAGTAGAAATAGTGTGGAATAGTGTCATGGTAACAAATACTATTCTTACTTTAAAAAGGTGTAGTAGTCAACAAAGTGTGGAATGTTGTAGGAGTAAAAATGACTAATCTAATTTCTGGAAGATGCTGCAGTAGGCAAAGTGTGGGATGTTATAGATGTTATATTTACTATTATAACTCCCGGAAGGTGCAGCATAATGAAAAGGGTAAGATGGTGTAGGGGTATCAAATACTATTCTAACTCCATGGTTGGTGCAGCAGTGGGTAAAGTGTAGGATGATGTAGGGGTATACATTTCTATTCTAACTCCAGGTAGTTGCAACAGTAGGGAAAGTGTGGGATGGTGTAGGAGAATAAAATACTATTCCAACATCTGAAAAATGCTATAACAGGAAAAGGTTAGTATGGTATAAAACGCACAGTAAAGACAAATGTAAATTATACACAATATTGTTGTCATTTTTAACTGCATCCGAAACAATTTACATTTAAATAACATTTCCTTTTCCTTATGTTTTTTTTTTAAAATTCACATTAATCTTCTTATCAGTAAATATCAATCAGAACCCCAAAGGGGCAACAACTCAAAATCCAACCAAGAAAACAAAAAGCAGAGAATAAACAAGAGCACAAAGAAAGAAACCAAACGAAAAGGTAAGTCTCCTATAGTATAGGGTATCAATTACTACTCTAACTCCAGATACGTCCAGACAAAGGGAAAGTGTATAATGGTAAAGGGGTATTATTTTCTATTCTACCTCCAGATAGGTGCAGCAGTAGGGAAAGTGTGGGATGGTGTAGGGGTATCAATTACTATTCTAACTCCAGGTAGGTGCAGCAGTAGGGAAAGTGTGCAATAGTGTAGGGGTATCAATTACTATTCTAACTCCAGGTAAGTGCAACAGTAGGGAAAGTGTAGGATAGTGTAGGGGTAAGAATTACTATTCTAACTCCAGGTAAGTGCAACAGTAGGGAAAATGTGGGATAGTGTAGGGGTATCAATTACTATTCTAACTCCAGGTAAGTGCAACAGTAGGGAAAGTGTAGGATAGTGTAGGGGTAAGTATTACTATTCTAACTCCAGGTAGATGCAACAGTAGGGAAAGTATGGGATGGTGTAGGGGTTTCAATTATTACTCTAACTCCAAGTAGGTGCAGCAGTAGTGAAAGTGTAAGATGGTGTAGGGGTATCAATTACTATTCTAACTCCAGCTAGGTGCAGCAGTAGGGAAAGTGTGGGATGGTGTAGGGGTATCAATTACTATTCTAACTCCAGGTAAATGCAGCAGTAGGGAAAGTGTGGGATGGTGTAGTGGTATCAATTATTACTCTAACTCCAAGTAGGTGCAGCAGTAGTGAAAGTGTAGGATGGTGTAGGGGTATCAATTACTATTCGAACTCCAGGAAGGTGCAGCAATAGGGAAAGTGTGGGATAGAGTAGGGGTAAAAATTAATATTCTCACTCCAGGAAGGTGCAGCAGTAGGGAAAGTGTGGCATAGTGTAGGGGTATCAATTACTATTCTTACTCCAGGTAAGTGCAGCAGTAGGGAAAATATAGGATGGTGTAGGGGTATAGAAACCTTAAGTTTTTCAACAGAAATGTAGATATTTTCCATTTTTCATCAAACATTTAAACCAAAAAATACATATTCATATTTTTTTCTATTTGCAGATTATCAAACAACTCTTCAAAGACCAAAAGAAAATCAAATCCAAGGGAATCTGAGAACCAAACAAAGAAAACACACCAGACTCTGAAGGCAAATCAAATAAAGAAGTACAAGCATAGGGGTAACATTTACTATTCTAACTCCAGGAAGGTACCGCAGGAGAGAAAATATGGGACAGAGTAGGAGTAAGAATTACTATTCTAACTCCAGGTAGGTGCAGCAGTAGGGAAAGTGTGGGATAGTGTAGGGGTAACAATTACTATTTTCACTCCAGGAAGGTGCAGCAATAGGGAAAGTGTGGGATAGAGTAGGGGTAAAAATTAATATTCTCACTCCAGGAAGGTGCAGCAGTAGGGAAAGTGTGGCATAGTGTAGGGGTATCAATTACTATTCTTACTCCAGGTAAGTGCAGCAGTAGGGAAAATATAGGATGGTGTAGGGGTATCAATTACTATTCTAACTCCAGGTAGGTGCAGCAGTAGGGAAAGTGTGGGATGGTGTAGGGGTATCAATTACTATTCTAACTCCAGGTAAGTGCAGCAGTAGGGAAAGTATGGGATGGTGTAGGGGTATCAATTACTATTCTAACTCCAGGTAAGTGCAACAGTAGGGAAAGTGTGGGATGGTGTAGGGGTATCAATTACTATTCTAACTCCAGGTTAGTGCAGCAGTAGGGAAAGTATGGGATGGTGTAGGGGTATCAATTATTACTCTAACTCCAAGTAGGTGCAGCAGTAGTGAAAGTGTAGGATGGTGTAGGGGTATCAATTACTATTCTAACTCCAGGTAGGTGCAGCAGTAGGGAAAGTGTGGGATGGTGTAGTGGTATCAATTATTACTCTAACTCCAAGTAGGTGCAGCAGTAGTGAAAGTGTAGGATGGTGTAGGGGTATCAATTACTATTCTAACTCCAGGTAGGTGCAGCAGTAGGGAAAGTGTGGGATGGTGTAGGGGTATCAATTACTATTCTAACTCAAGGTAAGTGCAGCAGTAGGGAAAGTGTGGGATGGTGTAGAGGCAGGATTTTAGAAACATTAAGTTTTTCAACAGAAATGTAGACATTTTCCATTTTTCATCAAACATTTAAACCAAAAATTACATATTCATATTTTTTTCTGTTTGCAGATTATCAAACAACTCTTCAAAGACCAAAAGAAAATCAAATCCAAGGGAATCTGAGAACCAAACAAGGAAAACACACCAGACTCTGAAGGTAAATCAAATAAAAAGTACAAGCATAGGTGTAACATTTACTATTTTGACTCCAGGAAGGTGCAGCAGTAGGGAAAGTGTGGGATAGTGTAGGGGTAATAATTACTATTCTAACTCCAGGAAGGTGCAGCAATAGGGAAAGTGTGGGATAGTGTAGGGGCAGGATTTAATATTGTAACTCCAGGAAGTTGCTGCATTAGGGAAAGTGTAGGATAGTGTAGAGGTAGGATTTTAGAAACATTAAGCTTTTGAACAGAAATGTAGACATTTTCCATTTTTCATCAAACATTTTAACAAAAAAATACATATTCATATTTTTTTCTGTTTGCAGATTATCAAACAACTCTTCAAAGACCAAAAGAAAATCAAATCCAAGGGAATCTGAGAACCAAACAAGGAAAACACACCAGACTCTGAAGGTAAATCAAATAAAAAGTACAAGCATAGGTGTAACATTTACTATTTTAACTCCAGGAAGGTCCAGCAGTAGGGAAAGTGTGGGATAGTGTAGGGGTAATAATTACTATTCTAACTCCAGGAAGGTGCAGCAGTAGGGAAAGTATGGGATAGAGTAGGGGCAGGATTTAATATTCTAACTCCAGAAAGGTATTGCAGAAGGGAAAGTGTGGGATAGTGTAGGGGCAGGATTTACTACTGTAACTCCAGTAAGATGCTGCGGTGAGAAAAATGAGAGATAGTGTAGGTTGTTATTTATTAATTGAAAAAACATATTAAAATGTATCTATTTTTCCCCCACAGAAAATGTCAACTCAGGCAACAGCATCATATATGAAATCTAGGAAAGGAAACCGTCTATTAACACATGCAGGATATATATACTGTAAAGAAAGGATACGTTTTCCACGGAATCATTGGAGGTGTGTGCAATACTATTCATCCCGTTGCAGCGGCAGAGCGGTTACCCTTGATGATATCATAATAAAAACAACTGATCATAACCACTCTGCCTCTGCAATGGAGATTGAAGTAAGGGAAATCTTAAACGAAATGAAAGAAATTGCATCCACCTCCAATGATTCTACAGGAACAATTTTAAGAGAGGTTGCACAGCATGTTCCCAGTCATGTTGCTAGTAATATGCCTATTATTCCTAATTTGAGAAGAATTATACAAAGACAAAGGCTGGCAAGTAATATAAATACTAAAACTCCTCAAACCTTTTCTGATATTGTAATTCCTGAGGAGCTGACTATTTCTTTTGCTAATGAACCATTCCTTTTGCATGATAACAAAAACCCTCAAAAACGTATTATTATTTTTAGTACACCCCGTAACCTTGTGAAGTTAGAAAATTGTGAAATTTGGATGATGGATGGGACGTTTAAAAGTACACCCCATCCATTCACCCAAATTTATACAATTCATGGAAAAATTAACAATAATGTGATCCCCTTAGTATATAGTTTGCTACCAGATAAGCAATCTGCAACCTATACTGAATTATTATCAGTTATTAAAAATATTACCAAAAAAAAGTCCTAGGAAAATTATTGTTGATTATGAATCGACTATGATCAATGTGATCACTAAAACGTACACGGATACCCAAATTCAGGGATGTTTTTTCCATTTTTCCCAGGCATTTTGGCGTAAACTACAAAAAACATCCCTGGTTACCGATTACTCATCTGATAGCAAACTACAGTTTGAATTAAAAAAAATTAACTGCTCTTTGTTTTGTTCCTCCGGAAAGTGTAGACGAGTACTACACTGCTATTACTGAATCAGAATATTTTAATCAAAATGAAGACAAATTGGCACCCATTCTAAATTATTTTGAAGACACGTGGATTGGACACTTAAGCAGATCAGGTCGCAGGAGGAAGCCACGTTACCATGTGGAGTGGTGGAACTGTTACACGAGCTGTTTAGAGGGAGAAGCAAAAACAAATAATACCATAGAGGGATGGCATAACTCCTTCAACCATACAATTGGCAAACCACACCCTAACTTCTACTCATTTCTTGAAACTTTGAAGAAGGAGCAAAGTTTTCAAGAATTGAGAATTTCTCAAACATTAACTGGTAGACTAAACCCACGAATTTCTACCAAATCAAGGGAAATGTCTGAGAGACTATTGGGTGTACTACAACAGTTTTCGTTGTGTGTGGCTCTAGACTACCTAGAAAATGTTGCTAACATTCTCCATTTCTAAGATATAACTTACTTTCCTGCTTTGACCTAAATTTATCCTAATACAAAATTCAATTGGCATTTTAATTTTTCTAAATCATTTTTTCAAATTTTACGTTGGGTCACCCCACCTCTAATTACCTATTTATTTTTTCTTTTCATCTATTTTTGCCCATATTAAAACCATTTGATGCAGTGTTAATAAACACAAAAATCCCCAAATGTACTCCTGTTCATCAATCAAACCATTCAAATTAATGACTTATATTTTAAAATGCATTTATTAATATACAATAGAATATTTTTTTTTCTTTCAAAATACATTATCTTTTCGAAAAAGCTTCTTTACAAGCCATTATTTTTATAATATTCATTTGGAAAACACATTCTGAAAAAATAATTTTTTGTTTGTTTAAAAAACAAAAAATAAATAATTTAACATTTGGAACTTTTTTTAAAGTAAAAAAGTGGGAATAGAATTTTTTAACAAACACCATGTGTAATAAACTCTAAAGTTTTAAAACTTAGATGAACCAAAAATCCATTTTCCATTTGTCAAAATATCTTGCATTTTGTTGTACAGGAATATGCAAAGTTTTTCAAAACTGAATGCCCTCCAAAATTTTAACAATGTTCTACTTTTTTTAATTTGTCTAAATCCTTCATAATTTTTATAATTATTTCTGGAAATCCAATTTCAAATTTTTATTTTTCTTATGAAACAAACAGTCCATTAAATCTAAATTATCAAAATTCCTTCTGGATATAGAAAATTATCCATGGAAAAGCACTTTTCAAAAGCAATATTATTTGCTATTAAAATCTTTCACCTTACCTCCTAGCAAAACATATTCTCACTATATGTCCCTTGCTAGTTTGTAACACGTTTAAAAGTATGCCTAATACAAAACTTCTACTTCCTACCGAACAATTTTCTGACTATTGCACCTTTATTATATACCTAATACCATTTTTTCAAATTATATACTATTACAGAAATAATTGTACAATTTCTACCTCCTTGCAAAACATATTCTCACTATATGTCCCTTGCTAGTTTGTAACACGTTTAAAATTATGCATAATACAAAACTTCTATCTCCTAACGAACAATTTTCTCACTAATTCACCTTTATTATAGTCAAAAAGTTCCAAAACGATAAAAATCAATATTTAATTATATAAAACTCAACCAAAATCAACTTGTAAATCAAAGAAGCTTTTTTACTAACTCATTGTATTCTATCTCTACCTTTCTATGCTATTAAAAGTCAAAAAGATATTTCTAAACAATGCATTTTCAAATATACAGTTGCGTTTCAAAAACATTAGTCATATACCATTTTTTTTCATCATTATCTATATTTAACATTAAATACAACAAATAACATTTCCCTATTATTTCTAACGACCCAACATAGTCATATTCTACTAACATTATCGGCGACATACTGTTTTCACATAAATAACATTCTTTTTATAAACCGCAACCTCTCCTTATCCTTTCTTTACAATATATATGTACTTATTTTCGTTCTAATATGTTTAAATAAAGTAAAAAAGTGTTTCCTACCTGAGCGCAGATCAGCTTCCTGCTGCTTCCTCCATCGATGCTCTTCAAAATGGCCGCTTACGTGAACGTGTCGACGTCATCTGAGCCTGCAAACATTGAAAAAGGACTATTTAATATGATAATATTTTAATAAACTTTTTTTTTTATAATGATATATATTATTTATTTAAATTTGCAAAAATATGTATAAATTTACTTGTTATTTTTACTTCTTATAAATATATTTGTAATAAAAATAAAAAAATTACAAACATGTAGTATCTTTTTTTTACAAATCTTTTAATTTAAACACAATCCTAAAAATTAATGTTTAATCATGTAAAATACTGTTTTATTCTTCTTACCTCTTTACTTATTCCATTTCTTTTCTGAACTTCTCAATTCATCCTTTTTCTTTACTTCAAAAGTCTTTCCGCTGGACCCATTGCTTCAATTCTAAAAATAAAAGAAGGACAAATGTTCCCATTACTTTCAATGGTAAAGCGTGGGAAAATCTTTTTAGTAATATGAAAGTACATACATTTTCAACATATTTAATTATGTAAAAAATTCTTAAAGGCTCCAAAAAATGTTTTTAGTTTTTCTTAATTGTAATTTTATACAAATTGAATAATAAATGTAAAATATTTTTTTATAACAATAGTTTTGTACCCTGATTAAAATTTTGTATTACATTTATTTATTAATTACAATTAAATACGTTAAATATTTAATTAATAATGATTTCATAATTAAATAAATTATACATTAAAACATGAGTTTTTTTATAATATAATCCCTAAAATGTATAACTTTTTAATAAATACCTGAGTATTAATTTATTTACAATATATTCCCAATTAATATATACATTCATACCTGAGTATTAATTTAATTACAATATATTCCCAATTAATAAATACATTAATACCTGAGTATTATTTTTTAATATAATCCCTAAATTTAATTATTTTTATTTACACCTGAGTATTAATTAAAAAAAAACATACTACATTTACATTCATTTTAATCCTTTTATAAAATAATGTAATAATGTAATAAATCTATTTTAATTTTTTTATTACATTTTTTAATAATTAACTTCAAAATCAATCTATGTATTTTACTAATAACAAAAAAAATAAAACAATATCACTTAATACTTTCTAAAGGCATTTGCGTTGTAAAGGCACTTGCGTTGTAAAGGCACATGCGTTGTAAATGCATGCGTTGTAAAACATGCGTTGTAAAAGTACTTGCGTTATTAAAGTTGCGTTGTAAAGGTAGTGCGTTGTAAAAGTTGCGTTGTAAAGGATGTTTCCCCTTTGGGTCACGTCTACGCTATATAAAATTGAGGGGAAAAAAGTGTTTAAGAGTTTTGCACACTACTGTCATTGGGCTACACTAGGGCTACATTTGGGTGACATATTTAGGCTCTTTTTTTTCCGGTGGCCACCTTGGGAGACTTATTTGTTATGAAACTCCCTAATTTCATAATTTACTGCAGTATCCTCAGTAGAAAAATGCCTCCAATTTTCTACTATGATTCCATCAATATGGCGTTCATGAGAGCCACGCCTTTGGCATAAATTCAGAATGTTAGCACTGCAGTTGCTCATTAGAACACTGTTGTAATACCTCTGCTCGCCAGGGAGTTAGTGGCAGTATGCTGCAGGTGTTGAGAGTGCATGTTTCATTATGTATATGTGCATGTGTAGAAAGTACATGTTTCAGTCTGCATGTCAGATTGTTTTAACTAATTAGTAGAGGAAGATATTTGAGAACTCACTTAAAATGTGTCCTCATTTTTCTTTCAACAGCACTAACTTTAATTTCTATGACAAACTGTACCTTCTCATGTTGTTCCTTTCTAAATTAAATGTTTTAAGATTTACCAGTTTGATTCAATCAACATGGCTTCATGTTTGCCATACATTTGTCATAACTAACGCAGTTAGCGCTGGTGTAGTTGTTTAGAACACTCTGGGAGGCTGCAGTATAACACAAGGGAATCAACTGCCAGACTTTATTTGTCATATGGCTGAGAAAGATAAAGTGAATTTACAGAAAATATGCTCTCCTTTTAGCTTCTGGAGCAATATCCATAACCTCTATGGTAAATCATGAGAAAACAGTTCTCTCAAACATGATTCTTGAAATCCCAGCAGAAGACTTTTCCATAGGGTAAAATCACCTTAGAACACACCACAATTCCTAAAATTAGTATGGTACCAAAAACAATTGATTTATGCTGTAACTAAAAAATGTTATCACTCTTTATACGTTCTCCTTTTTGCGACCCTCAACACCTGCCATTCACTACAATGCATTTCAATGTGGTGCGCTCATGTATATTGGTACCAAGATGGCTGCTAACACTACCTGGTTAAAGTGTTGGCAACCAATCGGATTTCAGTAGGTTTTTGGGCTCCCAGATATCTATATTTTTAAACCTAAATATCTCTGAAACAACTGAGCAGAATTACACCAAATCACAAAAAGCACGCTATCTGAAACAACATCTAGGTTTCTGCCAAATTTAGTGTACTTCTGTTCAGCGGTTCGGGTTGTAGTTTTCAAAAGATGAAAAATACCCATAACATGGGAAATCACATTTTGGGACCCCCCTTTTTTCTTGGACACCGCCTGACAAATCACCTGAAAACTTTCAACACCGCAGCTGAACCAAAAAACTGGAAGTTTTGTGTAAAATTCCTGAATATTCGTCAAGCAGCTCCAATGTTACTGGCAAAACAAAAAACGATTTTTCATAAACTTTGGTCCTTTTTTTTTTTTCACATTTCGTTTACTTACAGCATAGTTAAAGTATAGCAAAAGTATACGAGGTTAACAACATGGTTCCTGGAAGTTTTCACACGATCTAAAATATATATTAACAAACTCTGATGTGGTGGTTGTTGACCTCTTGCAACTGAATGAAGGAGGACCAACATTCACAAATATGTGCACTTTTTTAAAAACAGGATATAAATCACAAAGCCTGAACACACTTACCTGAGAAGGATCAAAACAACAGTGACCAGAACCTAGAACTGTTTTTACATGTTGTATATTTTCTCAGCATTGTTCATTATTCACAGCCTATCATTTCAAGTTTGCAAATATCGGTTATTTGGCAATCAATTGAATTGTAATCTTCATAGTTCTTTTCCTATAATGCTTTAATTAAGTATGGGGATCATTATTACCCCTTGTATCGTTCTCTTCATATTCTTTTTTTTTGTATCTGTTTTTATTATACTTTTCATCACGTACATTATACATTCAATGGTTTGTTTACTCCACAAACATCTTTATATCAGTACAGTACATGCATTTTCCAGCTTTAAACAAGTCCCGGATTGTTACCAGTGTGTTGTAATTTGATTATTCTGACACATTAAACCTAAATCAAATTCAAAATTAACCAAGATCCAAATCACAGACAACCTCTCCTATTACCCTATCCCATCCCTCTATCGAGCTAAAGGCTCCCATATTCTTACACCCCGAGCTCTCCCTAGTCTACCCTTCCTAGCATATATAGGCTTCTCCAAATTATATGCGGCTATCAGATTCACCAACCAAATTTGCATAAGCGGGGGAATCTTATCAAGCCAAGCCCTGGCTAAAGTTAATCTGTAGACTGCCATTGCCTTAAACATAAATTCATTCTGTATAATATTGCTTCCGTCTGGTCCTATTCCCAGCAGAATCCAAATGGGAGTTAAGATTATCAGTATCCCTAATGACTGATCCAAAAAGCCTCTATATCTTTAATTAAAGTGTGTAGTTGTGGACAGGAAGCAAAAATGTGGACAATATCTGCTTCAGGGGAATTACATCTAGGACAAGTCGTCCCCTCCGTGCCCCCCCATTTAGCAATCCTAGCTGGCGTATGATAGAGTGAATATAAAGTTTTATAGTGCTGGTATTGCAGGGGAGCTGAACACAGGATAGTGCGGCCCAAGTCCAATGACTCCTGAAAAGCTTCAGGATCTGCCCCTAATTTCTCTGCCCACTTACTCCTGTGTTTATCCATATCGTCCGGTTTGCCTCTTGCTAAAAACGCATATGCTGATCTAATCGTAGGCTCCCCACCAGTAATTATGCTCTCCATAAACTCATTGCAATTGTACCCTGCTGGGCCCCCCTATTTGTTACTCAGAAAACTCCTAACCTGTAGATACTTAAAAAAATCCCTTCTGTCCACGTTATATCTACTAACAAGGTCTCCAAACTGTACCACTCCCTCAGGATGCCTTAGATCACCAATCTGCGTGATTCCTTTATCCTCTCAGGCAGCCATTACTGAATCAGAAAATATTTCTGAAGGAAAGGATTTATTGTTGTATAATTTAATACTGTTGTATCTACCCAGACCCGAGTTTTTCAGAAAGGCATTCCATATTTTAAGGGCCGCACTAAGAGTCTTGAATGGTTTCCTTCTAAAGTATCCTAGCTCAGTGTGGTATAAGAAACAATTTTCTGCCTCCTGCCCTAACATTACTGCGTATACTTCCGTAGACATAGTTGTTATTTTCTGTAGGATACCACCCCCTCCAATCAATCCATGCATATATTGCAGAGCTGTCGTAAGGTAGTACAATCTAAAATCTGGAGCGCCCCAGCCCCCTCTTTCTCTCGGTAGAGACATACATCTATAGGCCCTCCGAGTTCTTCCATGAGCCCATATGAACCTATTTAGAATACCTTCAAGCGTGTTAAACCATTTGGCTTCAAAAAGTAGGGGAATCGATCTGAATAAATAAAGAAACTTTGGTAAGATCATCATTTTCACAGCATTAGTGCACCCTACCAAAGAAAGATGTAGGTTATTCAATCTTTCTAATCTTTTTTAACTTTAGCCAGTAATGGAGCCATGTTGATCTCAACCACAGTATCCAAGTTCGCAGAGATTAATATCCCCAGATATATTGCTGAACTAACCACCCTGGTATCGATACTCCTAGTGTAACCATTCCTAACTATCTGAGTCTTGGACTTATTTAAACTATAGGCCGATACTTGTCCAAACAAATGAGCCTCCGCTTCAATCCCCATGATAGCTGTGTCTGGATCAGGGGTCAGTATAGCGACATCGTCGGCATAAGCTAGAGATTTAACTATGCAGCCATTCAGTATCATTGGTGGAATCCCTTCATTTCTTTCTAGTCTTCGTAGCAACGGCTCAAGGTATAATGCAAAAAGCAGTGGGGATGACGGGCACCCTTGCCTCGTCCCCCTTTGAATTTTAACTGCATCTGAATGGCCCCTATTCACTCTAATCTTCACAGTTGGATCTTTATACAGGGCTTGTATAGCTGTTATAAAACCTTTACCTATGCCACTCCACCTCAAGACTGCCCAAAGGTATTCCCAGGCGACCCTATCAAAGGCCTTTTCGGCGTCTAAAAAAAGTGCCGCGATAGGATCGCCCAGGACCCCTGCGGCATCATACATAGTAACCACCATTCTGACATGCTAGGTAGTGCCCTTGCCAGGTATAAAGCCATGTTGTGAAGAGCTTACCAGATGCTCAATACTCCCTGCCAGCATTTTTGCAAGCATTTTGGAATATATTTTAACATCTGAATTCATCAGAGTAATGGGTCTATATGAGCCAGGGAGTGTTGGAGGCTTCCCTTTTTTTGAAATAACTATAATGTCCGCCCCGCCCCAAGATTCTGGAGGTGGACCACCTCGTTGTGTGTGTAACATAATATTAAACATATCAACCAGCAGTACACTTTGAAATACTTTATAAAATTCGACCGGGATTTGATCTGGCCCAGCCGCCTTCCCCGAGGGCAGGCTACCCAGAGCCCCAATAAATTCCTCCAAATGCAGTGGAGCATCTAATATCTCCCTTTCCTCTGGAGGCAAGGAGGGGGGAAGAATGTCGCTGAGATATCTATCTATCTCTGCTAGGCCCCTTACATCACCCAAGGAATATAACTCATCATAAAAATTCCTGAAAACTTCTCTTATCAAATCCGGATCTATAACAGACGCTCACTGTGGATCCAGAATCTCCTTAATATCAGCCGCAGCTGTACGCTGCCTAGTTCTTACTGCCAGGATATGACCAACTCTCTCACTTAATTCATACGCATCCTGCTTTTTAGCCATATAATTCTCTGCTGCTTTCCTGGTAATACCTTCTATAGCATCCCCTTTAAGAGCTATGATTTTAAGCAAAAAGGGCTCCAATAAGAGATTCTGTCTTATAGCTGTAGCTAGATTTTCTTCTTCTGCAATTAGCCTTTGCCGAATTTCTTCTATTTTAGTTCTTTCCCTTTTCCGTCTTGCCAACACATAGCTCAGCGTCTCCCCCCCTTACCCCAGCTTTGAAACAGTCCCAAACCGCCCCTGGAGATGCCAAGCCTCTATTAATATCCCAGAAATTTTTTATCCAAGCTTCCATATGCTTCTGGTAAGCCACGTCCTTTAAAAGGATGCGTTCAAAAGTCCACTGCGTGTTCCTACTCTGGACCAGAGGCATTTTAAATTTAAGACCAGAGGACGATGGTCTGAGATAATCCTGGGTTGTTTTTCGACCTGTGCACCAGGAATTAAAGACTTAGAAATTAAAATATAGTCCAGTCTGACCATAATTTTATGTGGGGCAGAAAAAAAGGTGCTACCATCCAAGAAGGGATGTAACTTCACCCAAGGGTCAACCAAAGAATTGTGCTGAACCATACTAGCCAGGGCTCTGTATGACTTCTTCTTTCTCCCTGTGTATCTCCCCCCCGATTCTGCGAATGAACTTTTTGGGTCATGGATATTGAAGTCCCCACAGCATATAATGGGCTCTGGCCATTGAGCAAGTTCCATATCCATAAACTGACAAACATCAGGATCATCATCGGTGGAGCCATATATTGTAACCAAGGTAAACCTTACCCCTTTGAAACATATTTCCACTATGACCCACCTTCCCCATTGATCCTCCTTTTTCCTGCGAACCACTACATCCCTACTTCTCCCCAAGATTGCCACACCTCTGGTCCTAGTCCCTTGTTTACTGGCTGCTAATACTGCAAACCCCAACTGCTCCAAAAGATATACCCGTGTTGCTTGAATGTGAGTCTCCTGGAGACATACCAGGTCTAATTGGAGAGCTTTCAGCAATCCTGCTACTTTCAATCTCTTATTCCGATCATTGAGGCCGCATACATTAATTGAAGCAATCTTACAAGGCATTAAAAGACGTCAAATACATCCCAACTCATAGACCATCCTACAACAGAAAAAATTTGAAAACAACATCCTGCATTCTTTATGCGCTGTCTATGCTGCCTGTACTGTACCCCACACCCAGTGAAAATGTGTGTTATCAAACCAGGAAGACCAAACATTTTGACTGTGTTTAAAACCCCTACCCCCTCCCTTGCCCTTCCCTCCCCTACTCCCCCCCCCCACACTACAGGCAAATAGGTCAAGAATGACCTATACATGGCCGTTTTTAGGTTGCGTCAGTCGCACCCCTCTCCCATCATCACCCTCCAACTAATACCCCCCTGAGAGACCTTCAAAACCCCTTGTTTCCTTATAAGACCCGCATGGCTCTTGGTATTGCTAATGCGCTACCACTCCAGCAGTTCAAACTTTTTCCTTGTACATCCTATTTTCTTAGCTCTTCGATGAACTGCTGTGCTTTAATCTCTGATAGAAACATTCTAGCTCTCCCTTTCGTGATTACTTTCAGCTTAGCAGGGAACAGTAGATAGGCCTCTGATCCCAGAGCCTGAAATTGTGAAATCATCTGCCTTAACCTCCATCTTCTCTCGACCGTCACGTGACAAAAGTTCGTCCTAGCAAAGAAAGTGGTACCCTCGAAAGATCTCTTACTGTCAGGCCTAGCTTTTTCGATGATTTCTTGCCGTAACACAAAATTCCCTATGTAGACTAGAATAGCTCTAGGAAAGAACGCCTGTGCTCCCCCTTCTGCGCCGTGGACCTTCCTCTGAGTGAAAGGGAACCTATGTGCCCTCTGGATCTCTCTGTCCCACTGCCACTGGGACTCCGGGAACGCACCCTTGAGTAAGTTAATCACATAGCGTCTGGTATCCTGCCCTTCCAACCCCTCAGCCACACCCAAAAGTCTAACATTGTTCCGTCTTTGCCGGTTTTCAAAATCCTCCATTTTCCACTGGAGGTCTTCTGAAATCTACTCCTGTGTCGACTTAAAGGACTGCCAATTACCAAGATCATCTTCAAGCTTGCCTGTTCGCTCTTCAACCTCTGTGACTCTACCAACAAGTTCATCATAGAGCTTACTCGTCTTCCTCAATGGCAATTGTATTTTCTTAGAATCCTGCCTTGCTTTCCGGCTCACTGACCTGGCCTCAGCTTGCATTTGCTTTAACATGTTAAACAAAATCTCGAATGAAGCACTGTGCTTTGAAGACCCAGCCGCATCCTCTTCCTGATATGTCTGGGAGGTTCCAGAATAATCCCAAAGTAACCGCTTCTCCGTGCCCCCCGGAGACCCAGCCAACTGTCTACTCATTTTTTACTGTCTTTTCTTCTGGGTAGTGCCGTTACCTGTATTGGTACCTGAAGAGCTAGAACCTGACAATAACTCTTCCTCAGCGTCCTCCTTTTCCTCTGAGGTTTCCTCGCTCGGCTGCACTGAATCAGAGTCTTCATTTTGGGGGAAAAAGTGATCTCCTTCAACGGAGCCCACATCGCTTTTTTTTAATGCTTCCTGGTCTCTAGAACCCCCAACAGTACACCTTTCTTTGTTTGCAAGGCTAACCGACCTTTGGTCCTAACCATAACTACCTATTGACAGTAGGTTGGAGATATACATATCTATATATCAAGACAATACCCTTTCAGGCATAGAGTGACACATAAATTATGCACAAAAAGAAGCGGAGAACTCTAGATAGTTCTCAAATTTAGGTGGAAAGCAGCTCCTGTATAGAACATCAGCGACACTCTAGATCTGCTCACCTCAAATGTCTGCTTTTCTATCAAAGTTTTTAAGCATAGGAGTAGCACAGTGCCATCCAAGCCGAGATAGAAATGGACACATTATTTTGCCATTTCTACAGCAAAGTCTTTTAGCATAGGACTAGCACACTGCTAGTCCGAGCTGTAAAATGACAAAAGCATTTTACCACTCGTGGCACAGTATTACAGCTTCAAATTGGTCATATACCATCCAAGCCAACCTAAAATTAATAAAAGCAACCCCTGACATGCGTTTCGCTCTTGTTAGAGCTCTTCAGAGAAATATACATATATATATACATATATATATATATATATATATATATATATTTCCCAACAACTTGGCTCGTTTTGGTCGACCCCTGGCGATTCTCACATCGGTGCAGAATTCCTCGGCAGAGCCCCGCCGAATTCAATCGTCCACACCTCCTCTTCAGGACTGAAAACGCACTCGTAGGAACTCTCTTTCCAGATTCTTTATTAATCCATAGTTCTCAGCATAAAAATATATATTGGGTATATATTTTTATGCTGAGAACTATGGATTAATAAAGAATCTGGAAAGAGAGTTCCTACGAGTGCGTTTTCATTCCTGAAGAGGAGGTGTGGACGATATATATATATATATATATTCACTGAAAAAACCATAGGTTATAGACCATATATAGTTAGGAATTAGCATTTAGAAAACCTTATTTTACTCACACAAAACCATTGAAATTCCATATATAGTTAGTTGCACTAACTATATATCGCGCACCCGCAATCCACTGCTGATGATGTCACATATTACATCATTCATGACATGGTCAGTGACATCACTGATAACAACATCCAGTGATTTTTTGTTTCTATAAAGTTTAAATATGTCTTACATATTGAAGAATGAGTGGATGTGTAAGTGTCTGGACGAAGGATTTAGTAGGTGCATGACTGACTGTATGAGTGAGTGATTAAATGTGTCTCACTGACTGCATGGGTTAGTGACTAAACTGTCTTAATTTGTGCATCATTATGTCTGTTGTTCTGTAAACTGCTGCATGTGTTGATCAGTAGCTATATGAGTAACTATATGGGTTATTGATTGATTGCCCAACTATTTGTATGGGAGACTGAGTGTGTGTGTGGCTAGCTGGGAGGTGTGTGACTCTGTGCAGATCAATCTGTACTTGTATCAATGATTGTATAAGAAGGTAAGTATGTGTTAGTATATGTTTGAAAATGTAAGGTGCTCTATGTTTAACTGTATAGACAAGAAAATGGAAGTGTCATTGATTCTTTACAGGACTGACTAGGTGTGTGAGTAACTCCATGGATGAGTGGCAGACTGTGAGTGTCTGTATAGGTGTATGAGTGCATATGATAGTGTTGTAAAGATGAGTGATTGTATGTATGAATGATTGTATGGGTGAATGAGTGAAGGTGTGTGTAGACGTAGCAATCAGTGAGTGCGTATGTAGTAACTAGTATTGGTGTGTCAATGGTTTCAAAAATTATACTCTCTTTTTAACACTGGGTGAAACAGAGGTTATATTAAAATGTGAGGAGATGCATTGTATTGTCACATGAATGATATCATCAGTGATGTGGTCATTGATGTCAAATGAGATGTCATCAGTGATGTCATTTGAGATGTCATCAGTGATGTCATCAGTGATGTCACTGACCATGTCATGAATGATGTAATATGTGACATCATCAGCAGTGGATTGCGGGTGCGCGATATATAGTTAGTGCAACTAACTATATATGGAATTTCAATGGTTTTGTGTGAGTAAAATAAGGTTTTCTAAATGCTAATTCCTAACTATTTATGGTCTATAACCTATGGTTTTTTCAGTGAATTTTCAAGGTTTTGTAAATGCTAATTCCTAACTATATATGGTCTATAACCTATGGTTTTTTCTGTGAATTTCATTGGTTTTTTAACAGCTAATATCTGTAGCTGTAAAATGTATTCTTCTTTAAATCCAAAAATATATTTTATATGTTTATGAATAATTTTTTTTTTTAAATATTTTTTTTTCTTCGTTCCCGCTTCGCGAATCGGGAAGCTTCCCGTTAGCTGACCTTGATGCCGCGAAATAGACCGCGAGCCGGTAAACGTTTCTTTACCGCAAGTGCCGCGTTAGAAAACAACATCGTGACGCCTCCCGTCCGCATGACGTTTCACGTTGTCGCGTGATACGTCATATGACGTGCTACGTTAGCGAACTGGTACGCGAAGCGAGTCGCAAAGCGCAGGTTTCTGGAAGCAAACCGGGAGGCCCTGCAAAGCGCTTAACGTAAACACAGCAAGTCATGTGACTTGGTAATAACACTTTTCATTGGTTCATTTCACTTTTGGTTTCCTAATGATGTAAGACTAGGTCATATAATCTAAAATGAACACTTTTGATTGGTTGAGAACTCTTGTTTTTCCCAAATGATGAAAATCCCTCCTTCTTTCCTCACTCTGACTTTCATCATTGTGAGAGAAAGACCCTTTGTGATCACTGAGCAATGGCTTCTTTAATAGCTTCAGCTGGTGCTTCCCCACCACCTCCACCACATCCAAGGAAGAGTGGACCACCTGCTCAAGTTATAATTCAACAAGAAGAAGAAGAAGAGGAACAGGACGACGAGCACGAAGAGAGGCAGTTTTTGCCTGAGCAGCCCAGGACGTCTCACCGGAAAGAAAACTTCATTTGGCAATTTTTTAAAATTCCCAAAGGTCAGAAAAAAGTAAATGCAAGATACGTAACTTGCCTTATATGTCAAGATAGACTGTCCAGAGGAACCTAGAAAAAATACAGTTTCGGAAACTACACAATGCATCGCCATATGACTAGGTGGCATCCTAACAACTACAGTGCTGCACAGTTTCGGAACGACCTAGATAATCTCCCTATTATGGCCAGAAGATCTGTTGTACCGGAAGTAACGGGACCAGAGGGCAGGGAGATGGTGCCAAATATACAAATGAAATTTGGTGAAGTAAAACACACCTGCGTATTTTGCGATGGATTCATTTCCTACGGAGAAAAAAGCATCACTCTGATCAACAGAGCTATTGACTATCATATGCAAGTTTGTACGAAACGCCCAAAATAATAAATACTTCTTTTTTTGTTTTGTTGCTCCTGTTGAGCCCTTTACAATGAATCGTTTTCATTGCCCCCTCCAAGAAAAACCCAAAAAAATATAAAACTTCAGAAAAATTCAAAAAAAGTAAAAAAATGTTCCGAAAAATAATAAAAAAAATATAAAACAACAAAAACAATTAAAAAAAAAGTTCTTTTCAGAACTACCTCCCCGTTATTAAAAAATTGGTACAATATTTGGAACTGTGCCAACCTCTATTTCTCTTAGTTCGCTTCCCAGTTCGCTCGCCGGTACGCGAACTAGAAGCGAACCAAAAACAGTAAGTATAAGGGAAGGAAACAGACACTTATGTTAAAAGAAAGACAGCTATAGGGGAGTAAACTAGAGATACTATTACCCGTAATCCACTGCTGATGATGTCACATATTACATCATTCATGACATGCTCAGTGACATCATCAGCAGAGGATTGCGGGTTTTTTGGCAACGTGCCTTATCCACGGTTTAATAACGCTGCCTTTTGCTTTATATAAGTTTTCAAATTGTATGAAATATATACCAATAGGTCGTTATGAACCTTTAGGTAGTGCTTTTCTTCATGAGGTCTGGTCGCTTCCATACACATACAGATGTTTCAAAGATGATCAAGAAGTTTATCTGAATGGAGAGGAATGCACTGAGACGCCAGATCATTCACTAATGTGTAGGCACATACAGTTACACGGTTCATGCAACAAACACCGACCAAATATGGCTTCCGTGTTGCAAGGCACGCCAGTTCCTGCTATCATCCCCACGTTCAAGTTGTTGGAAAATGGTAGTTATTTGATGCTCAATAATGAAGATTGTTCTGAGTTAATTGAAAAGGGTCTGCACCTCTGTACGGGTGTTCGCTATGTGAAGCACGAAAGTTTCACGGGCCGAACTCAAGGCCACCTCTCTCTGAGACAAAAGAGCTCTTATTCTTGCCATGCCGTTGAAATCTGTCCCAAGGTTGGTATTTGTGGCCAGATTGAAAACTCCCTATGTTCATGTGTGGGAGGAAATAGAACATTTCTGCAGCAAATAACCCGTTCACTTACTGTTACGATAAAAGGAATACTTTTAATTCAGATTTGCCTTTCAATTTCAGCAAGATGGTTCCGACTATCTTTAACGCATCCTCCACAAAGACCCTGGCGCACTTTTTTAAAGTTGTTACCAGTGGTCTCGTGACTTCATTTGAGAAAATCTTTGGAGTCATCCCTGCTTCCTTTCATTCTATTTTCTCCACTCTGGTTCGTGGATTGGCATTTTTACTTGCATTACCAGCGGACGCTCTTGTGCTTTTTTACATTTTTAAATATGGATGTCCCTCCTATGCAACCTCCCACCCTGCAGCTGCTGACACTGTTCCGCAATCGCATGCTAGAATATTATGGCACAATGCCGTTGGCGATATTAAGCACGGCATATGGATTATCTTTTCGATTCTCCTACTTCACCTGTGTCCAGCCTGTATTTCACTGCCTGACCTGTGATTTCGATTGGGCCATTGATTTGTGTCTCTGCGGACCGGTTTCTCCTGATGTCGACTTTAATCAGCTGATGACTCCTATCATTACTCACGAGTTGGTTTGTCCTGGCGAAAGGATTATGGCTGTGGCATTGATGCATGGACTACTTGGTCCCTGGAATTTACTGGCGGCAGCACAGTCTTTCTTGGAACAGAGCTTTCTTGAAAACCCACCGAGCTGTCCTCTGATGGTGATAGAGGATCCGGTGCTGGGAGAGCACGTCTGTTCTTTTCCGCTTTTAAATTGGATGGCTGAACTGTTTTCGGATGAAGACGGTGACTTCCTATTGGAGGCTGTTGCAGCTTATTTTGCATACACAGTTATGTCATAGACCTTTTTCATGTTTGATATGCTGAGTACTAGCATTTCATTGACAATTCATTGACTTATTTGTCCAGTTTTTATTATTTACCTTGCCTATTGGCTTAAGACTCGATAAAGTACTTGGCTGTTTTATTTTTCTTTAGCATTAAATTTTCCTAGTTTTTAATGCTTTACCTTGCGGACCGTCCACATATAAACTTGCAATCTGCTCTCATGAGATGGCACTTCTATTATCTTATTCAGTTCGTTTCCGGATCATGGGGAGGTGTCATCTAGGTCCTGGATATCTTTACACCGTGTTAAGTTAGCATGGGCTCATTACCGGTTTAAACGCCATTTTTCCTTTTTTGCAACTTCTGCACACGACACTTAGTTGTTGCTTTAGCTTTCCACCTAGTAGTTCATCGTGGTTTACATGAGAATAATATGTTATTGCTCTACTATCTGCTTTGCTTGTTAAACTATATCTGTACAGCGAGTGCTAAAGTTTCAAGAACAACACGATACAGAATTGTTATGAGGTCTGATCTCCACGACTTCATACTCATAACATAAGTGCAACTTCTGCCAATTCTGGGCATGAGGCGGGTTTTATATTGCTTTGCCGAACACACATACACAACAGTTGATGCGGTTCACATGAAGAGAGAGCTGGTGTATGCTGATGTGATTCCTTCAAATCTAAGACACTAAAGTATGGGCACGCCCTAAACCAACACAAAGAGACCTTCTTAGCAAATAATATAATATGTGTATTAGGGAGGGTGAGATATAAGCAGCCGCGGGCCGTGGAGGGAGTTACGGTGAGGCAGGGAGGCGGGGAGGGGGAGAAGCAGGGTGGAGCCCTCTCTACCTTGCCCCTCCCCCTCCCCGCCTCCCTGCCCCACCGTAACTCCCTCCACGGCCCGCGGCTGCTTATAAGTGTTGCTAACTCTTATTCATTTACAGCATGTTAACATACTGTCACCATTCGCTTTTTATGTACTAGTAACTATGCTGGTAATTTTGCTACTGATAATATGTGTACTTGTATTCTCCACCCTGCTTCTCCCCCTCCCCGCCTCCCTGCCTCACCGTAACTCCCTCCACGGCCCGCGGCTGCTTATAAGTGTTGCTAACTCTTATTCATTTACAGCATGTTAACATACTATCACCATTCGCTTTTTATGTACTAGTAACTATGCTGGTAATTTTGCTACTGATAATATGTGTACTTCTATTATCTAAGATACTACGCCTGAGAAGACGGCATTAGTAAATAAACATTTCAAATACACATGTGTTCTTCTTAACTCCATGTTCTGGTTTCTAAGAAATATATAACGACCGACTGTTCATGAGTTCCACGTATCCTGAGGTACTATAAGTTCATATTCTGGATTGTCTAAACATTGAGAGTTTGTTATATCCAATGTGACACTGTACCTAGCTTGCTAAGGAGTTTTTGATTACTAACGTGAGTTTTGGGACACCCTAATTCGCCGAGGTTCCAATCCTCTGTCCACAGTTCTGTGTGAGAACAGAAACCCTGCGACAGGGGCACCCCCGACCCTTGCTGGAGCTTCATCACACTTGCGATACAACTCCAGCAATGCGCCACCTTTACGGCACAGATACATCACGCATCTGTGCTGTTTTTGCCCCATGATGCGCCGCATTGTAAATGCAGCACACCATAGGTGACGGAACAGCGGCACAGAATGACTAACACATCCCTGGTGATGCGCCAGTCATCATAAATGTATCCCTATGCTTATCTTGTTAGAGATGAACCGCCATATGTATCATCAAAGTTTTTTGCATTTCCTAAATAGCGAACTTTAAGGAATAAATAACGATTCTTTACCATTCCTAGTTTGCGATGAGCTATTTGCTAATTACAAATTACCCATTCATTTCCTTCATTTCCATAGGGCGGTTGGACTCACTTTTAGCTCGAACGGCTGAATAGATTTCCACGAAACTTGGCAAAATTGTAGGGACTGGTAGCCCGATGTGCCTTTGCTATGTCTCAAGATATATGCTCCAGTGGTTTTTACGAAAATTAACTTTGAAAAATATATATTGGGCTACATTGGCCTATATATATGTTGGAGCCCAAATGTAGCCCAATGTAGCCCAATGAAGCCCAATGTAGCCCAATGTAGCCCAAAGATGGCCGCCAGACACACAAAAAAACAAATGTAGCCCAAATATCAGCCAGATGTAGCCCAACTATAGCCCAGTGACAGAATGACCAATCAGCTTCGCAAACCTCCGTTACGCGAAGCGGAGCGCTGTTACAGATATATATCTTTTTTTGAACGTTAATTTCTCAAAATCCACTGGAGCACATATATTGAGACCTAGCAAAGGCACATCGGGCTACCAGTCCCTAATATTTTGCCAAGTTTCGTGCAAATCCATTCAGCCGTTCGATTATTATTATTATTATTTTTTTTTGCCCCGCGGGGCCCTTTTAAAACCTCCACATCAAACCTAGGGGGTCAGCGAGGATCTACTATGCCCCCTTATAGTTATTTCCCCCTTTGTTTTGACCTCCTCTTGTCTCTCGATCCTACAGAGAGACAAGATGGCGGCCGCTACGGACTTTTTGGAATGTTGACAGACGCCGGAGAACCAATCAGCTTCGCTTCACAAAGCTCCGTTGCGCGTAAAGTACGCGTCCTGGGACGCTGCCAGGTCCGCTGTTACAGATATATATCTTTTTTTAAACGTTAATTTCTCAAAATCCACTGGAGCACATATATTGAGACCTACAAAAGGCACATCGGGCTACCAGTCCCTACAATTTTGCCAAGTTTCGTGCAAATCCATTCAGCCGTTCGGGCTAAAAGTGAGGCCAACCGCCCTATGGAAAACTCAATGTTAAAAACATGTTTTGGGACCCCCTTTTTTCTCGGCCCCCCCTTGACGACCCCCCCCCAAATTTTCAAGGGCTGCTCAGAAACAAAATGTGCCATTTTCCTGAAAATTTCAGCCAATTCCGTCCACAAACGCCAAAGTTATTAGACATAGAATTTTCAAAAATCCCATAGAGAAAAAATCCTAACTATATATACCTACTGGCGACCGCCAGTAGGTAATATATATATATATATATATATATATATATATGTATATATATATATATATATATATTATGCAAACTAGAAGAAAAGAAGAAGAGAACTCTGGGTAGTTCTCCAGTTTAGGTGGAAAGCAGCTCTTGTTAGAGCACTCTCAACACCAGCGACACTATAGATCTCCTCACCTCAAATGTCTGTTTTTCTATCAAAGTCTTTAAGCATAGGATTAGCACAGTGCTATCCACGCCGAGATAGAAAAGGACAAAGTCTTTTGCCATTTCTACAGCAAAGTCTTTTAGCAAAGGACTAGCACAGTGCTGTCCTTGCCGAGCTGTAAAATGACAAAAGCCATTTATCACTCCAGGCACAGTATTACAGCTTTGAATTGGTAAAATACCAATTGGAATCGAGATTTACTATTGATATTCAAACCAAGACTCCACGAGGGCTTAATACTGAAGAAGAATTGGCCATACATCTAGGTCAATAGGTTGACAACACAACGTTCTTTTCACTGGGTCCCATTCTCACTAGATGTAACTGTGTATATAGATAACTTTCACTGCAACATTATTTAAATGTCAACATTTATCTGAATTCATTTGAATCGAAATTTGCCTAGCAGTGTAACGGTAAGTTTCAATTCTATTAAGGACACGGAGGCGAGGATTATGCTTTTGTACCTTCTCCACTGCTTTATTACAAAAGTCGCAGCAGCCAAAAAACAAACCAAATAACAACAGCCCTACCTTAGAACTAAGGATATGGGCAAACAGAAAAGAAATGTCCATAAACCACAACTCCCATGAGTCCCATTAGGCAGTCCATAATATAGTCCTTTCTTAGTCTCCACCGCAGCTAGATAGGACGTCCCTCTCATGACCACTTCCTCTTTCTTCGCGCGAGGCACGCTATGTCATCACTGATCCTGCTTGGCACCCTCATTTTCCTATGAAGAAAAAGTGCCACAACATCAGCCGTGAAAGGACATCCAAATCACGTAAAGTCCACATCAGCAAGTTACATCCACATGAGACTGGAAAACAGATTACTTACTGCAGTACGGGCGGGTAATCTCCACCGGAGACCGGGAGGGATAATCCTCGCCTCCGTGTCCTTAATAGAATTGAAACTTACCGTTACACTGCTAGGCAAATTTCGATTCTATGTCAGGACCGGAGGCTTCAGATTATGCTAGTTTAAAGCTTACTCACCACTAAATGGGCAATATCAAGCACCGGTTTGAAGTAAAACCTCTTAAAGGTGGAGTCCGAAGACCAATCCGCAGCTCTCATCAGATCCTCTAATCTGGCTCCTACAGCAAAGACTTTCGAGGCCATGGCCCCTCTAGCTGAATGTGCACCGAACTGTTTCGTGTCGATGCCTGCTTCCTGCATGATCCACCGTACCCATCTGGCGATGGTGGGAGAAGAGACAGCCTTGTGTGGCTTACGCAGCGCGATTAGCAGCTGTCGCTCGCCCGGAGGGCGAAGTTCCAAGGTTAGGTCCTCATAGACCTTTAAACACTGAACCACACACAGTTTGGGAGAGTCCGCGAAGCTCGGATAAGAAATCGACCGTGAAGCGCACTTCGTGCGACGCCCCAAGGTAAAAATCACCCCGTCAGGGGAAAAAACCCTTGCCGTGACATCCAAGGCACGAACATCCGATACTCGTCTGCACGAAATCAGACATAAGAGCATAGCCAACTTCGCTGAAAGTTCCTTCAAGGACAGATACTCATTCGACGGCCATGACAACAACAGATTCAGTACTAGGTTAACATCCCAAAGAACCGAATAACGCGGTTCTGACGGCAAAGACAGGCGAACGCCACGCAGTAGACGACAAACAAAAGGATGCTCTTCTAGAGGCGCTCCTTCCACTGGCTGATGGCCCGCCGAGATCGCCGATCGCATCGCATTGATGGTGCGATAGGCCAGACCTGCCGCGGCCGACTCCGCCAGATAATTCAATGCAGGAACAACGCCTGCGACCAAGGGATCCAAGTGTCGTCGAAGACACCAGCGTGACCACTTATTCCAGGCAGAGCGATAACGCTTTGTCGTGCTGCCTGCCCAGGCTTTCGAGAGGAAATCTTCAGCTGGTCTCGAAAGGCCCGGGAGCGACCAACGTCGCCCGAAAGCCTCCACGCCATGAGGTGAAGCGAGCTCTGCGTGAGCAGATGATGGGGTTCCCCGCCGCGTTGAGAAGAAGCCGCGGAAACCGGGGGAGTAGGATTGGAGAATCCCAGGAAAGTTCCAGAAGAACCGGAAACCACACTTGCGACCTCCACCAGGGGGTCACCATCACCACATCCGCCTGTTGGCGACGGAGATGGGCCGCCGCTCTCAGTATCATCGAGAACGGGGGAAATGCGTACGACTTCTCCCTGCTCCAGTCCTGGAGGAAGGCATCCGTGGCCACTGCTAGAGGGTCCGGCCTCCAGCTGAAGAAACGTGGAAGCTGGAAGTCCAGACGGGACGCAAAGAGGTCCACTGAGAACGGTCCCCAGGTATCGTCCAACCACTTGAACACCCGTGGATCGAGTTGCCATTGACTGGAGTCCCTCAGATATCGGGAATGCCAATCTGCCACCCGGTTGTCGCGACCCGGCAAGTATTCCGCCGTCACCGACACCTGGCGCGCTAGGCACCAAGTCCAGAAAACCTTCGCCAAGTCCGAAAGGGCTTTGGATCGAGGGCCTCCCAGATGGTTGACATATCTCACCGCCGAGATATTGTCCATGCGAAGTAAGACACAAGAACGAACTGTGTCCTTGGTCCAGCATTGGATCGCGAAGGACCCGGCCAACAACTCCAGACAGTTGATATGGAGCTCCTGCTCCTCGGATGACCAGGCGCCGCCTGTGGAAAACTCTCCACAGCGAGCGCCCCAGCCTGCACGGCTGGCGTCGGACTCTATCACCAAGTCTGGTACAGGACCGAAAATCGCCCTGCCGTTCCAGGCCTCCATATGCGTGAGCCACCAACGCATTTCCTCCTTCACTTCGTCCGATAGGGGAACCACCTGATCGTACGTCAGGCCCCGTCGGAGGTGATGCGCCTTGAGGCGTTGCAGGGCTCGGTAGTGCAAGGGCCCCGGAAAGATTGCCTGGATGGAGGAAGACAGTAGCCCCACCACCCGGGCAATCTGACGGAGAGAGGTGTGCGATCGCGAGATCGTCTGGCGGAGGATGTGACGGATCTTCCCTAGCTTCCGAGAAGGAAGGCTGAGGGTGCATTGAATGGAATTCACGGTGAATCCTAAGAATACCACAGACTGGGACGGAATCAGAACGGACTTTCCGCTGTTGATCACAAACCCAAGACCCTGGAGTAAGGCAATGGTCTGGCGCAGCTGGAGGTCCAACTGTTCGGGACATTGAGCCATCAGCAGGATGTCGTCCAGATAGACTATCATCCGGATGCCCTGGCTCCGCAGAACCTCCATCGCCGGCCGAAGGAGTTTGGTGAAACACCAAGGGGCTGAAGAAAGCCCGAAAGGAAGGGCGGTAAACTCGAACACCTGACCCCCCCACCGGAACTGCAAAAAGCGACGGTGTGGGGGATGAATGGGAACCACAAGGTACGCATCCTTGAGGTCCAGGCGCACCATCCAATCGTTCGGAAGGAGCACATCTCTCAAAAGATGAATCCCCTCCATCTTGAAATGCCGGTAGACTAACCAACCGTTGAATTCTTTGAGGTTGATAACCGGGCGTTTCCCACCATCCACCTTGTCCACCAGGAACAAGTTGCTCAGAAACCCCATCGGGTGCTGAGAAGAAGGGCAGATGGCGCCTTTGCGAAGCAGGTCCGAAACCTCTCCGTCGACTAGGCTTGCGTCCGCAGACGAGAAAACGATAGGAGGAGGTGGCCTGACTTGTCGGGGCTGATCGTAGAATTCTATGTGGAAACCTCGAATAGTCTGTAAAACCCAGGCATCCGCTGTGATTGCGGCCCAGGCCTCTGGAAACAAGGCCAGACGACCCCCCACGCGGACCTCGTCCGCCGAGATTACACTCACCGTTGGAGGAGTTCCCGGCAGCATTCTTGAATCCACCACGGCCACGGAAGCGTTGTCCTCTGGTAGGATAGAAGTTATTGTAGTTTTGCGAGGAGTTGTACTGCCCTCGCCCGGAGCCTTGATTTCTGTTGGTCGTTTGCTGACCACCACGGCCGGTCGCGCGGCCCCCTCCGCGACCGGCCCCCCCTGGAGAAACGCTGGTGGAAGACCCTTTTGATGTTTGACTGGGGCCTATCTAGGGACGTAAAGGTATTAACGAACTTCCCCAGTTCCTTAATAAAAGGCTCTCCAAATAGACCTCCTTGGGCTACTGCTCCTGCCTCAGAAGAGGCCAGGTCTCCTAGTTTAGGATCTAACTTAATCAGGAGGGACCTTCTGCGTTCTGTGGACAACGCGCAGTTCGCATTCCCCAGGAACACCACTACTCTCTGCGCCCAGTTAGAGAGGACCTCAGGGGAGATGACCGCCCCGGACACTTTGGCCTCTTCAGCCATGTCCAGAATCTTCGTTATGGGGCCTATGGCATCCAACAGCTTGTCCTGGCAAGCCCGCCAGGAGCGATCAATCCCTTTCCGAGGGTCCCTAACAAACTTCGCTAAAAAGGTAGCCATCTTTGGGTCTAACTCAGGGGTCAGGGCAACCTTCCCTTCAAGCATAGGCCTAGGGCACTCCCCGCGCAAACAGCTCCTTGCCTCTTTCTCTAAGGGCTTGCGTAGGCGGCCAGCGACAAACTTCGCCACCTTCTCCCCAGGGGCCGAAGCCGCCGACCTCGGATGGATTATCTCGTCCGGGTCCAGCATACCTGAACTATCCTGTGGTATCTCGGTGGCGGAGCCCGAAGGCCTCCAAGAACGCTCAGACCCTTCGTCGTCATCGGTGTCCGCCGGGGAGGTTGGCGCCGGTGACAAAGGGGCTGAACTGGCGGGGGCACCCGAGGGGCCCGGGGCTGGGGAGGACGACGAGGAGGGATCTATCGCCTTCACCAAGAATGCGTCACGCAGTCTCTCGAAGGCGTCCTTATCCACACCCTGCGCCCCACTCGACACCCCTCCCTTACGGGGCTTCTTAGGGACTGGGGGGGAACTCCCCGTCGGGGCCGTAGGATTAACCGGGACCCCTAGATGTGCCCGAGTCACCCTCTCGCACTCCTGTATGATACGTGCAGAGAGGCGCTCCTCCATAGGCCCCACTATCTCTGTGACGCACCTATATATAGAGCTATCTACGGCCTGATAAAATTCATCATCATTGAGGTAGCCCTGTGACTCCTCATCTTCATAATACTCGTCCCCCATGGCAACCAAGCGTCTAGCACTACCACACTGCCCCCTTCCGAGGAGGGTCAAAGTCTAATGGAATGACAGGGCAACAGGCTATAGCCTGTATATATAATTTGGGGCAGAAACAAGGCTGCACGTAATAATATGCCCAGTGGAACCGGGAATGTAGGGACACTCACCCCACTAGCGCGCTGGCCCTCTGTAAAAGACCGGGCCTCTGTCGCCTCCCTGCGCGCTAGCAACTCACTGACAGGAAGCTCGAGTGTTAATTAACGCCCGCAGGCGGCAGCGCGGTTAGAACCGCAGTACAGACCCCAGCAGGGCGTCAAAGTTGATGCAATGCAATTGTGGGGCTGTGTACCGGCTCAAAGAGCGTCAAGGTGAGGCGACCGGGCGAGCGTTAGGCAGAAGCGATCTCCTCAGCGCGGCTCTCTGACGAGACACCGCGCCGAGGGGAACGAGACGCTTTGGCTCCCCCTAGTGGCCGGAGGCGGCCGAGAACAGGGCAAAGGCGCGTAAGAGCAAGAAAATGCTCCCGCGTCCGACAATGGGCTCTGAAAGAAAACGGAGCGCATCAATAAACCCCACAATAAACACCATAAGCAATTATCACAACGAAGAACCCCCTAATAATCCACAATAAATACCAAATTGAGGAGAAAGGGAGGAAAACACTTAACTGGCTGCGAAGCAGCGAAGAAAGAGGAAGTGGTCATGAGAGGGACGTCCTATCTAGCTGCGGTGGAGACTAAGAAAGGACTATATTATGGACTGCCTAATGGGACTCATGGGAGTTGTGGTTTATGGACATTTCTTTTCTGTTTGCCCATATCCTTAGTTCTAAGGTAGGGCTGTTGTTATTTGGTTTGTTTTTTGGCTGCTGCGACTTTTGTAATAAAGCAGTGGAGAAGGTACAAAAGCATAATCTGAAGCCTCCGGTCCTGACATAGAATCATGCACAGTCCAATGAAATTCAGAGTTAATTTTAGAGTCATGGCCCATCCAGGGCTTAATTACTTTTTGTTGTTTAAATTAGGTCGTAAAAGCCATAGGAGTTGTAGATAAAGTAATCAAAACGTACTCCAAGATGGCCGCTGTAAATAACGTAATGTCATTATTAATATTCATGTGAATCCAGTTCAATCATGTACTGTCCTATGAAGTTTAGAACTGTGGACTGATGATCTGTTTGCTTGGTCGGTAACTGATGCATTGCACATCCAGGGCTCAATAATCTTTTGTTTCTTAAAAGGTCATAAAAGGGAGTTGTATATAAGGTAATGAAAGCACACTCCAAGATGGCCGCTGTAAATAATGTCTGAATTTCAGTACTTCTTTTATGTTTACTTACTATAGGATGTGACATCTTTTTGAATTCACTGTATAACTTTATTTAATCAAAGGTTTAACAAAGGGTGCAATGAACAGTGGAAAAAGGCGCGATGCCGAAATGCGACCTGTTTTCTGTTTAAATCCACAATAAATTTGTGAATAATTCAGAATCACGGAGTGCGGTCCATTCTTTTACCTCAGTAAGAGAAAATAGAGCGAAATATATATATATATATATATATATTAAAGTTCAATTAAAAAAATTATTTGCGCACTCGGAGTAAGGTTAGACAATCACCATTTATTCCATGATACCGCTACGGGTTTCGACACCCGGCGGTGTCTTGATCACACGATACATTTGCGTTCTCGCGGACGTGCATAACTAAACTTTACAAACTAAACATAGAAGAGGTGCTGCACATCAGCCTGCTCGGTCAGGTAAACATGGTCACCATTTTGGAACAGCTTTGATGTAACCTTCTATTGTGTTAAGTCTATGTTATGGATACACTTAATCCATTGGAGTCATATTCTTGACTTAATCCACATATTTGTATTACAATCATACAAAACGTGTCACAATAAAAATACAATTAAAATTGTAGAATTCAAGTAACATTGACCTGTTCTCGCGCAGCTAATAAAACTGAACGAAAATAAGAAGGTTAAACAAGGGATAATTTCGAATTGCTGTCGGTCTAGTGTCGTTTTCAGCCCTTGTGTATCTACTTCCTTACTAGCGGACTAGTGCCCTTGCTGTATTCTGTGGCCATGCTGCGCCAAGCAGTAACTTATATTTTTGCCAAGTAGCCCTACCAAGCAGATGCCTCTACCTCAATTCACTAACAAAATCCCAAGTGTAACACAGTGCACAAAAATCCAATATTTAGACAAAAAACTGTCTTAAATTACTTAATCCTATAAAAAAAGTGTATTTGTAGGCGTGAGTGAGGATTTTGAAAGTGCCTCTTTTCTCCACGGGGAGCCAGTGGAGACTTCGTAGATGTTGGCTGATGTGTTCGTGTCGGGGATGCCTAGGATGAGTCTAGCGGAGGTGTACTGTATTGTCTGGAGTTTGCAGAGTAGGGACTTTTTGATGCCAGCATGGAGTGCACTTCAATAGTCCAGTCTGCTGGTGATAAGTGTGTGGGAGACTGTCTTCCTTAACTCAGGGGGGATCCACTTGAAGGTCTTGCAGAGGTGCAGAGGGTGATGAAGCAGCTGGAGGTGACGGGATTGACCGGTCTGTTCATGGTGAGTGATGAGTCGAGTACGATGCTGAGGTTCTTGGCATGGTCTGAGGGGGTAGGTGGGCTTCCGAGGGCGGACAGCCACCAGGGCTGCCCCATGCAGAAGGGGTGGTACAGAGGATGAGGACGTCTGTCTTCTCGGCGTTGAGCTTCAGGCAGCGGTTGGTCATCCAGACTGTAACGTCTTGCATCCCTTTCTGGAAATTGAGTTTGGCAGTGGTGGGATCGTTGGTGAGGGAGAGGATGAGCTGGGTGTCGTCAGCGTAGGATATGATGTGAAGGCCGTGTTGTCGGGCCATGGCTGCGAGGGGAGCCACGTAGTTGTTGCAGAGGGTGGGGCTCAGGGATAAACCATGTGAGACTCCGCAGGTGATTTTCATGGGGTCGGAGAGGAAGGGTGGGAATATGATCCTTTGTCTTCTTCCGGTGGGTAATGAGTGGTCCCTCAGTCGGTATTTGTAGGAGGCCTCAATAGTGGGGAAGAATTAGCTGTCCACTTATGATTTGGACTGTAGTAAGAAACAAGCTGTCGCTGAGCGTCACAAGGGGCGTGCCATTGATCAATATTATAAAAAAATCTGTAGTGGGTAGTCACAGAGTAGGCCTATTCAGGGCTAGATAACGTACAACACGGGCATAATAATGGTTGGAAATCAAGTGTATTTTACCATTGTAACCTGAGCGTTAGAGCTTAATATAACTATACGAGGCGCAAATTGAATGTATGGTGAGTCGCTCAATCAGGCTATTCAACCTGTTGAGTGTAGTAGCCCATACAGCGCGGTATGGGGTGACATGATCAATATTGTATTAGGTATGCCACCTGAATTAGGTAATTTAAGCAACATGTATAATCTGTGGCATACTTTCAGCTTTCGTCAGCATATATGGTAAATAGCGAAGTTGTGGTCTGCCCGCTGAGAAGACTATAATTCTAGTATATATTGCAAATGCCGATAGAATGACATAGTGACTACTGTGATGATGAGCATGCTTATGATGTAATAGGCTGTTTTGAAGAACTGAATAGAGTTTTGACATGTTCCAAGATGGCGATTAAAGAAACAAGTCAATATGCTTGTCTAATTTCGCTTTGAATGAACTGATCACATCTTATATATCGCCATAGTAACGGCGCCCGCTGACAAAGGCAAAATGCCGAAACGTGTTTGTTCTTGAAATTGTTTTGCAATATATCTGAAGGTTGGATTTAACCAATGTGAGTGCTGGTTCGATTTACTTTTGAGGTGAGGAGCGGGGGATATATATTTCCTTAATATGCGCACACACTTGCATCTAAAACTAACTTCGGACAGAACTGCTAACACACCCAGGACAGACTCGATGTAATGGTGATTTCAATCAAAAATATGTTGTCTTTGAACGCTCTGCATTCAAAGACAACATATTTTTGATTGAAATCACCATTACATTTTCACAGACAAACCGTTTTACTAATAAAACTATACAGCACACAAACAATAATGTGTTGAAATATCATGTTATGTTAGGGTGTTTCATATAGCTCGACAGCTGCCCCAGCAAGAGGGCGTCCCGGCGCTAACAGAAAGACCAACAGATTGCCGAGTGACACCAGCTAGTTAGTGGGGAAGAGCAGGGTCTTGATGGCCTTCCTAAATTCTAGGTAGTTCTCTTAGCCACGAATCTGCACAGGAAGTGTGTACCAGAGTGCGGCAGCTCTATAACGAAAAGAGCGACCACCAGCCCGCACTCTACGGATCCGGGGGACATACGGTGAGAGAAGATTAGCCAAAATAGGCGGGGTGGCCAATTTCAAGGCCTTGAAAGCGATGCACTGAGCCTTGAATTCAATAAGCCTGGCCACCGGAAGCCAATGGAGGCGGCGAATGGCACTGGACACGGAGCAGAACTTGCGCAGACCGAGAAGTGTTCTGACTGCAGCATTCTGTGTCCTTTGCAGCCTCTGAACCTCTGCTTTATTGGACCCCAAATAGAGGGAGCAAGCATAATCCAGTCTGGACAAGACCATGGCTTGGATAATAACCTGACGTATAGAGGCATTAAAGAGGCCCATCAGCGGCCTAAGCCCCCGTAAAAGTCCAAAGCAAGTTCCTGCTATTTTTTTGGTTTGGACTTGATAGTTTAAAGATGAGTCCAACCAAACCTAGTGTATTGATTTATATTGATCAAAATAAAGTATTTGTTTCAACACACTTCAGAATTAACTATAAAGTTGCTTATGTTCCTATTTCTGATATATTCTGAAATACTTACAAGTTTCATTTAAATGTTGTCATGTGTTGGAAAAAAACTCTTTCCTACCCCCAATGTCCAGCAAGATCGTTACATAAATCCCAACACTTTCAAGTCAGAAAAAGAAAAGTAAACAAGCGCCCTCGGGGGACAGGGACTGACATTTGACATAAATCTCTGAATGCACAGCAAATGTGACAAGATTAAAACAAGATTTACAGGCCTGTTTACTGAAAAGGAGCACTTGGAAGGATACTGTGAATAAGGTTTGGGCAAGGGATGGTACACACTGAAGCTGGACATCCTAAACCAAATAAAGCCAGGAGTTGGAAAGCAAGAAAAGGAGTTACAAACCACAAAGCCAATGGCAAGCCAACGGGCAGAATGCATTCCTAGGTCAACTTTCTGAATGTCCCCAAGATGCCTTTAACAAACCAGATAGCTTAGCGCCCGAAGAAGATGGCGGCTGGTCTATAGCTCCCCCGGGTCGGTGGGGGTGAGGACGGCACGAATGCAGGACCATCCACGCGCATCGATGTCAAAACGGAGGACTGATCGTCCGAAGCTCTGAGGCATCGCAGGAATCGTTTTTTACATCATGTAAAGGAATGCAGGCAATTTTATCGCACTTGTAAATTGCGGTGCGGCTCCGCTGAGCTCGCGACCGCCATTTTGTGCTTTACCGCTGACGGAGCTCTTCCTTTCTCCAATGCGCTGCTTGAATTTTTAAAGTCTCTCCATAGCGGGCGCTGGTCAGTCTTGCATAAACGCCTAAATATATCCTCACAGCATGTTATTTATACTAGTGGCTTCTGCAGAACAAAGCTTTATATTAAAGCCCGCAAATGTAATGGCCGCCAATTTGTAACACCTCATAGACGAGTTTACCTCAGCGCTCCGACAGCATTGCTGTTGCTGGAACTTTACTTTGCTCATGTTGTGGAGATGCCATTGTTTTGATGATATTTGATCTCTGCTCAGCGCACCGACTGCATTGTTGTTGCTGGTACCTTGCTTTGCCCATGATGTGGAGATGAGATTGTTTTGATGATGATTCTTTTTCCTCTGCTACTTCGACGATGGCTTGATTTCTAATGAAAGTAATGCAAGTTTCACTTTTGCAGGTGTCATTTAAACCAAAGGAGTGAGATATTTATTATATATTTTTTGAGAGCACTTTTTATGGCATAGAGTGCACCCTATGTGGTTCTTGTCTGCCTTTATGGCTAGTCAACGATCCTTATACCCCATAACTCCTTTTTTCTCTTTAATCTCGAGCCACTAACAGGCATATTTATAACGCCGAGGCTATCTCTTCCAGTTGCACACGACCTTATGCATCTTTTTGCGTTTATTATCATTTACACCATACTACGGAGCTAATTCTTGAGACATTGCGAATTGAGAACCTGTTATTACTGATATTCCAGTTCAGACTCTATCTTCATATATGAGAAGATTATCTAAGGGTTTTTCTCAACCTAAATCCTCATCTCGCAGATTTTTTAACCATATCAGCTCACGTTACCGCTGTCTATCCATGTATGACTCCACCAATGCTTCAACTAAGGCTGCGTTGACATCTACTACCAATTTATCCTATGGTGTCACCAAGGTATCGTCTAGGACCCCCCTTCTCCTCCCAAACAACCTACTTCATTTACAATGGACTTATTACTGGAAGAAATCCGGGCCTTGCGCCCGTTTGTTGAATAAACTAACTAAGCTACATTTGCTTTCTGACAAATGGTCAAATGTGGAAGAACGTGTCACTACATTAGAACAACATGTTGACTCCTTAAATTCTTCTATCTCTAGAATAGATTCCCTATGCTCCCAGGTGACAACGTTGCACAGGCAAATGGAAAATTTGCAAAATAGGAATGGGAGAAATAATCTCCGCATCTTTGGTTTACCTGAGGGAACAAAAGGTTCAGACCCAATCACCTTCTTTAAATACTTCCTTCCAAAGCTCCTCAAGCTACCTGAAGACACTCTTCTGAATATCCAGAGAGCTCACCGATTGAGCCCAGCTGTACCTTCAACGGCTTCTTCCTTAAGAAGAAAACCAAGGGGAGTGATCTTATACTTTCTTGAATACACTGATTTGCTAAAAATTCTATGTGCGGCTAGGGCATTGAATCGCATTACCTGGTCAGGGAATTCCTTATTTTTCTCTCAAGACTACGCCAAACCAACTGCAGACCGTCTCAAGGAATTCCTGGCACTAAGACCATGTTGGAAAGGCGACCCCAGGGAAGACAGAAGGTGTCTGACTGTCCGCCCCGAGACCCACCTCTCTGTATGGAATAGGCCGAGCACCGTAGGGAGGCCTCCTTGGCGAGGCTCCTCTCCTACAATCGTAACAGCAGGGTAATCACACTACTTACAGATAGACACTACACAGGGAGGAGGTTCACAAGAATCTTTATATAAGTACTCAAAGCAAGTTCTTGGCAGGATAGCGGCAAGGATCGAGGGATCCGTAATGTCTTGATCTTGGGGGAAAAGGGGGTAGCGGGACAGTCTTGGCACCCACTGGTGCGTGGATAGTTCAAGGGTTCGGGCCGCGACAGCGTCAGCAGGGCCTCGGAGATATTTCAGCTTGGACAGGCCGCGACAGCGTCAGCAGGGCCTCGAAGGTGGTTCGGCGTGGTCAGGCCGCGACAGCGTCAGCAGGGCCTCGAAGATAGTTCAGCGTGGTCAGGCCGCGACAGCGTCAGCAGGGCCTTGAAGGTGGTTCAGCTTGGTCAGGCCGCGACAGCGTCAGCAGGGCCTCGAAGGTGGTTCAGCTTGGTCAGGCCGCGACAGCGTCAGCAGGGCCTCAAAGATAGTTCCAGGTAGAGTTGGGATCAGGATCCGCCGCGACGAGGTCAGCAGGGCTTCGACTCCAGATACAACTGCTGTCCTGATCCAGGGCTGGCCCAGATATAGGACTGGAGTCCTTTGATGTCCGGACCCTCGCGCCTGGGGGTCAGAGGGGCCGGGATGAAGGTGTCCAGACACCCAGCAGGGGGGTGGAGCCAACGCCCAGGGAGGCTGGAGGGCGATCGATACCAGGCGTCCGGGGACGGCTGGAGGGCCATCGAAACTTCCCGCCTTTCGGATCTGTCAAGTGGCCACTCGACCACCTGGGAGGATCTTGGTGCCCCGATGTCGGGGCTTCGCTGGGGCCGGGGCCAGGGTGGCGGCGGCCACGTGCTCGGGACGTGATGGGCCCAAGATGGAGTCGGGCCAGAGATGGGGCCAGGCATGGTTGCTGGACCGGCGGCGTTGGCGAGCAGGGCCCGCCGGGGGCCAGGGAGAGTGAGAGCCATAGGTTGCCAGGGGCGGCCCTCCTTGCGGGTTCGGGAATGTTCGTGTCAGGGGGGTCGACAGCAGCTTGACGGCGGCCCGATGTCGTCCGGGGCCCGCCAGGTGGGAGGGTTAGGCCCACGCCACGAGGCCGTGTCCAACACACGTCCCCTCCAGCTGAAGGCGGGGAGAGTCACCCATCGTCCTGGGGACTCTCTTCGTCGAGGCGGAAGAATCGGGACAGGCCATCAGCGTTGGCGTGGTCGTTGCCAGGGCGATGCTCCACAGTGAAGTCCATCCCTTGGAGGGAGATGGACCATCGCAGCAGCTTCAGGTTTTCGCCACGCATGTGCATCAGCCACCGTAGGGGCCGGTGGTCTGTCTGCACCCGGAAGTGGGTGCCGAAGAGGTATGGCCTGAGTTTCTTGAGGGCCCACACGACGGCGAAGGCCTCTCTCTCGATGGTGCTCCATCGTTGTTCTCTGGCCAGCAGCCGCCGGCTGATGAAGGCGACTGGATGGTCAATTCCCTCGGGGTCCATCTGAGATAGGACCGCCCCGATGCCGTGTTCCGAGGCGTCGGTCTGGACCACAAACTCTCGGCTGTAGTCGGGGGCCTGGAGCACAGGGGCGGTACACATGGCTGTTTTCAAGGTCTCGAAGGCCACCTGACACGCGGGTGTCCACTGCACTTTCTGTGGCCGGTTCTTCGAGGTCAGTTCCGTGAGGGGCCCCACAATGCTCCCATAGTTCTTGATAAAACGCCGATAGTACCCCGTGAGCCCCAGGAAGGCTCGGACGGCGGTCTGGTTGGCCGGGGGTTCCCAGGCTAGGATGGCGTCGATCTTGGGTTGGAGGGGAGCCACTTGGCCGCTCCCCACTTGGTGTCCCAGATAGGTCACGGACCCTTGGCCTATCTGGCATTTGCTGGCCTTCACAGTTAGCCCGGCCCGGCGGAGGGCGGTCAGGACCTCCCAAAGGTGTTTCAGGTGCTCAGCCCAGTGGAGGCTGTAGACCGCAATGTCGTCTAGGTAGGCGGCACTGAACTCTTCTAGCCCCGCCAGTACTTTGTTTACTAGTCTCTGGAAGGTGGCCGGGGCGTTTTTCATGCCGAAGGGCATCAACTTGAACTGGAAGTGGCCGTCGGGTGTGGAGAAGGCTGAGCGCTCCTGGGCGCTAGGGGTGAGGCCGATCTGCCAATACCCGGCGGTGAGGTCGAAGGTACTGAGGTACTTGGCGGCCCCCAGGCGGTTGATCAGTTCATCGGCCCGGGGGATGGGATGTGCATCGGTTCTCGTAACAGCATTCAGCCCCCGGTAGTCGATGCAAAACCGGAGTTCTGGCGGGGTGCCAGGGGCGGCGGCCTTGGGGACCAGGACCACTGGGCTGGCCCAGGGACTGTCGGAGGGTTCGACTACCCCCAGGGCCAGCATCTTGGTGACTTCCTTCTGGATGCAGGCCCGAACTCGGTCGGGGACCCGGTAGGCCCGGTGTCGTACTGGCTGACTGTCCCCGGTGTCGACATCGTGGACACACCATTGGGTAACCCCGGGGGTGAGGGAGAACAGATCTGTGAATTGTCCCAACAGTTCTTGACAGTCTCGACGCTGCGCGGGGGTCAGGTCGGGGGAGAGAGAGATCCCTTCGACGGAGCCGTCCTTCTCAGTGCACTTTAGGAGGTCGGGCAAGGGCTCGGAGTCGTCTTCGGTCCCATCGTCGGTAGCGAGTAGCAGGCTCAGTTCTGTGCGGGCAAAATGAGGTTTGAGCCGGTTGGCGTGCAGAACCCGGAGGGGGTTCCGGGGAGACTCCATGTCCACGAGGTAAGTGACGGGGCTCTTGCGCTCGATCACCTTGAAGGGCCCCGACCATTTGTCCTGGAGGGCACAGGGTTCGACCGGGGACATGACCCAGACCCGCTGGCCCGGCTCGAACTCGATGGAGGAGGAGTGCTGGTCGTACCAGCGTTTCATGTCCTCCTGACTGGCCTCCAGGTTGGCCTCTGCAAGGGTCCGGAACTTCCGAGTCTGGTTTCGGAGGGTCAGGAGGTATCGGTAGACATCCGGGGGTGCGCCTTGGACGGTAGTTTCCCAGCCCTCTTTGACCAGGCTGAGCGGACCTCGGACAGGGTGTCCGTACAAGAGTTCAAAGGGGCTGAACCCCAGGGATTTCTGTGGTACCTCCCGATAGGCAAACAGGAGGCAGGGCAGCAGGACGTCCCATCTGCGTCGTAGTGGCTCCTCTAGGCCCTGTATCATCCCCTTGAGTGTCCGGTTGAACCGCTCCACAAGTCCATTCCCTTGGGGATGATACAGGGTGGTGAACTTGTATGTGACCCCGCACTGTTGCCACAGGGACCGCATATATTTAGATATAAAGTTCGTGCCTCGATCGCTCACGACCTCCCGGGGGAATCCTACTCGGGAGAAGATCCCCATTAAGGCTCGCCCCACCACGGGAGCGGTGATGGTTCTGAGGGGGATGGCCTCAGGATAGCGGGTGGCGTGGTCCACTAGGACAAGTATGAAGCGATGCCCTTGCGAGGTTTGAGGGTCCAGGGGCCCCACAATGTCTATTCCCACTCGCTCGAAGGGGGTGGTCACTACTGGAAAAGGTTGGAGCGGGGCCTTCACCTTCCCCCTGCTCTTCCCGCTGGCTTGGCATGTCTGGCAGGTGCGGCAGTGGTTGTGTACATCAGTGCGCATTTTGGCCCAGTAGAAATGGGTCACCAGGCGGCTGTAAGTTTTGTCCTGCCCCAGGTGCCCTGCGAGGGGCACATCGTGCGCCAGGTTCAAAAGGAAGTCTCTGAATCGCAGGGGAACCACTAGCACTCGGCTGGCCCCCAGCTCGGCAATTTTCTGTTCACTATATAGGAGGTCGTGGTCCCAGTAGACCCAGTGGGACCCTGAGGTGTCCCCGGTAGCTTGGGCAGCGGCTTGTTGGCGGGTCCCCTCGAGGGAAGGGCAGGTCTTCTGCTCCTGCCGAAACTGTTCTCGGGTGGGACCACCCTCTTGGCGCCATTGGGCGAGTTCGGGGATGTCGCTGAGCTCGTGGTGGTTTTCGGGCTCCGAGGGCCTGGTCTCGGAGTCGCATTCTTCATGGATGGCCGAGGGTGGTGGCTCGGGCCACTCCGGCTCTTCGGTCGGGGCGGCCTCGGTCGCTGCCGGGGCTCGGGCCGCCATAGATCGGGTCGTCGCACAGACCCATTCTGGTAGTCCCATCATTCCTAGGTGCTCTCTCCGCTCGACTTGGGCCCAGGGAGAGCTCTCGAGGTCGTTCCCCAGGAGGCAGTCCACGGGGGCGTCGTCCCGGACGGTCACCTTGAGGGTGCCCGACACTCCCCCCCACTCGAAGGGAATTCGGGCCATCTGGCATAGAGTTTCGGAGTTGTCGGCGGCCCTCACGGGGCAGCGTACGTTCGGGACGATCTGTTCGCGGGTCACCAAGTGGCAGCGGACGGCGGTCACACTGGCTCCCGTGTCTCGGAGGGCTTCGGTCCGTCGTCCATTGATGTGGACCCACTGACGGTATTTTCGAGTGTTGCTCGGTAGCGGGGCCTGGGGGACCATGTCTCTATTGCCCAGGCAGGCTAGGGCCATGGCGGCTGGTTTATACTCGACTTGTTCTTCCTCGTAGACCTCTACGTCTTCTTCTCCCTCTCCTCCCAGAGCTGCAGCAGCGAACTGGCGGGTCGGAGGCCCAGTGGTGCCGGGACGCTGGTTCATGGGGCAGAGGGGGTCACTGGCATAGTGACCGGTCCGCTGGCATCTGTGGCAAGTAATGTTCGGGTGGGGCCCCGGCCGTGCTGGGGGGTCCCTCCTCAGGGACGGCGAAGTGTTACTCGGGGGGGACCCGGGAGGGGGCCCCCGGCCCGAGGCTGGCGGGAAACTTCGGCTCTGGTTCTGTCCTCCTCCGCCTCCCCGCTGGCGGGGGTGCCCCCGGCCGCCCTGACCGGTTTCTCCTATCGGTGTTCGGGGGACCCGGGTGCTCACCCATCGATCTGCCTCGACGGCGAGTTTCCGGGGCTCGGTTAGCTTGCTGTCGAGTAGATGCTGTCGGAGCTCGACAAAGCAGTTGTTGGAGAGGTGCTCCCAAACGATGAGGTTGAACAGCTGCTCGTAGGTGGACACTTTGCTGCCCTTTATCCATCCTTCCAGGGCCCTGCTATAAAAGTTCACGTACTCGACCCACGTGGTACCGGGGATTTTCTTGCAGTCTCTGAATCTCTGCCGGTACATCTCGGGGGTGAGGCCATACCGGACAAGCAGGGCGTCCTTCATGTGGTCATAGGAGGACATTACGTCGTCGGCCAGCTCCAGCAGGGTGTCTCTTCCTTCGCTGACGAACCTCCCCCATAAGCCGGCACCCCAGTCGGATCGCGGAATGCGGTGCGCGGTCATGGCAACTTCGTATGCCTTGAACCATTGCTGGATATCGTCATTCTTGTAGTATTCCTTCACGATATCCTTCGGGTTGTGGACCTTTGGGTCGGCAGGCGGTGAGGGGTTCCGGGCTACCGTGGCGCCAGTTCCTTCGAGGTTGGCTTTGATTTCGAGTTCTTTGAGGCCACGCTCGTGTTCGTATGCGAGTATTTTTTCTTCCAATTCTCTTTGCCGCCGCCTCTCTTCCAGATCTCCCTCCAATCGCCGTTGTTCAAGGGCCATTTTTTTTTCTGCTAATTGGAGTTCTCCGTCCAGCCGGAGTCGGGCGAGCTCTAGTTCATGGAGCCGACTCCTCTCTCGCTCCCGGGCATCTTCGTGGGAGAGGGCCGGGTCCCTGTTGGCGGTTCTTTCCTCTACGGGGGCTATGACGGTACTCACGGGTACTTCTTGGACAATGTCATCGTTCGGTTAGGGTGGGGTCTCTCTGGTCTCCACCCAGGTTTGCAGCGCTTCTTTGAAATCGTCCTTTGTACTTAGTCCAGTGGTAGCGATACCCAAGTCTTTGCAAAATTGTTTAAGTTCTTTATGGGTATACTCCTCTAACAGGTCTTTCTGGAATTCTGCGGTCGTTCCGGCTTCCTTAGTAGTCATCGTGGCTGTGGGTCTCTGTCAGTAGTGCCGTGTTACTCGCTGTACGATTTGCGTGGGCTCGGATCCCACCGCTGCCACCAATGTTGGAAAGGCGACCCCAGGGAAGACAGAAGGTGTCTGACTGTCCGCCCCGAGACCCACCTCTCTGTATGGAATAGGCCGAGCACCGTAGGGAGGCCTCCTTGGCGAGGCTCCTCTCCTACAATAGTAACAGCAGGGTAATCACACTACTTACAGATAGACACTACACAGGGAGGAGGTTCACAAGAATCTTTATATAAGTACTCAAAGCAAGTTCTTGGCAGGATAGCGGCAAGGATCGAGGGATCCGTAATGTCTTGATCTTGGGGGAAAAGGGGGTAGCGGGACAGTCTTGGCACCCACTGGTGCGTGGATAGTTCAAGGGTTCGGGCCGCGACAGCGTCAGCAGGGCCTCGGAGATATTTCAGCTTGGACAGGCCGCGACAGCGTCAGCAGGGCCTCGAGGGTGGTTCGGCGTGGTCAGGCCGCGACAGCGTCAGCAGGGCCTCGAAGATAGTTCAGCGTGGTCAGGCCGCGACAGCGTCAGCAGGGCCTCGAAGGTGGTTCAGCTTGGTCAGGCCGCGACAGCGTCAGCAGGGCCTCGAAGGTGGTTCAGCTTGGTCAGGCCGCGACAGCGTCAGCAGGGCCTCAAAGGTAGTTCAGCGTGGACAGGCCGCGACAGCGTCAGCAGGGCCTCGAAGGTGGTTCAGCTTGGTCAGGCCGCGACAGCGTCAGCAGGGCCTCAAAGATAGTTCCAGGTACAAGAGTTGGGATCAGGATCCGCCGCGACGAGGTCAGCAGGGCTTCGACTCCAGATACAACTGCTGTCCTGATCCAGGGCTGGCCCAGATATAGGACTGGAGTCCTTTGATGTCCGGACCCTCGCGCCTGGGGGTCAGAGGGGCCGGGATGAAGGTGTCCAGACACCCAGCAGGGGGGTGGAGCCAGCGCCCAGGGAGGCTGGAGGGCGATCGATACCAGGCGTCCGGGGACGGCTGGAGGGCCATCGAAACTTCCCGCCTTTCGGATCTGTCAAGTGGCCACTCGACCACCTGGGAGGATCTTGGTGCCCCGATGTCGGGGCTTCGCTGGGGCCGGGGCCAGGGTGGCGGCGGCCACGTGCTCGGGACGTGATGGGCCCAAGATGGAGTCGGGCCAGAGATGGGGCCAGGCATGGTTGCTGGACCGGCGGCGTTGGCGAGCAGGGCCCGCCGGGGGCCAGGGAGAGTGAGAGCCATAGGTTGCCAGGGGGCGGCCCTCCTTGCGGGTTCGGGAATGTTCGTGTCAGGGGGGTCGACAGCAGCTTGACGGCGGCCCGATGTCGTCCGGGGCCCGCCAGGTGGGAGGGTTAGGCCCACGCCACGAGGCCGTGTCCAACAGACCACAACTACGCTCAATAGGTGCACGATATGGTCTCTTCCACCCCTGCTTATTTAAAGTGACCATCAATAACAAAACTAACACCTATGAAGATCCAACAAAACTAAAGGGTTTCCTATATTCTTATCACGCTAACTCAATGGACACCACTTCTTCATCAAACTCCAAATAGACATTTATTCGCTCCTGGCATACTTCTACTCCTGTTACAAGCTTTAATTCTATTTATGGCTTGCTTGTAGGCTGATAATATGTAAACAAAGCAAATTTATGTTCACATTGTTTCAATTTTTTCACTAACCTCCTTCTGTTCTTCTCCCCGCCTTCCCGTATGGCTCTTGGACAAGTCATTGTTCCTTGTGGCCTCACACCCCTCCATCCTTCGTATGTCCTGGATTACATGTAAGTCTTTGTTTTCACTTACTCTCTTTATCTCTTGTACTATTCTCTTTCTTTTCTATCTCTTTCTTACTCTAAATGTTTTATCTCAATCTCTTTTCACGTTCACACTCTTCTCTTTCCCGCAATACCCTTCTACATCTCAAATGTTGTTTAATCGCTGTACATTTCTCTTCTTTCTTTTCTTCTTTCTAGCTCTGTTAATTCATTTTACATACAGTTGGTTTGTTATTCGACGTAGTTTGACTTGTTCAAAGTTCTATTTTACTTGGTATTTACTACATACTTACAGTCTTAGTTTATGCCTTTAAAACTTGTATTGTGGAATGTCAGAGGTTTACATTCACCTATCAAACGACAGAGTTCTGACTCACCTAGCTAAATTGGAAACAGATATTCCATGCTTACAGGAATCTCATTTGACGGCTGAAGAATCGGTAAAATTGAAGAGAGGATGGGTGGGAGAGGTCCTTTTTTCCCCGGGTGATGGTAAATGCAATGGAGTTCTTTTTTTTCGCAAATCCCTTCCGGTTAAGGTAATATCCCAATGTGAAGATCAACTAGGTAGATGGATATTTGTCAAATTTATGATAGGTGATGCTCCAATCTCTTTATTGAATATTTATGCACCCACAGTTGCTGATTCCTCCTTCTGGATTTCCTTAGCCCAACAAATCACACAAAGTTTTGATGATAATTTTATCCTCGCAGGAGATTGTAATGAAATTCTCGACCCTTTCTTAGATCGAAACTCATCAACTCCCTTTATTCCTCATAAATCTCATAAATCCTTTATACAAACAATTAAACAACACAAGCTTATAGATGCTTGGAGACTTTGTAACCCCACATTGAGGGAATATTCTTACTACTCCCCGTCACACCATACGCAATCAAGATTAGATTATTTTTTTATATCTCATAACATTTCTCAATCATTAGTGTCGGCAGATATTGGTTCTATCTTAATATCTGCCCATGCTCCCGTCACTATTCACCTTGATGTTTTGCACAAACCTAACTCAACCCGGAAATGGCATTTTAACAATGCCCTGCTTTTGGACCCGGTTTTCACATCGTCCTTTGTCTCTTTTTTAAATGAATACTTCCTCTTTAATCAGTCAGATACTATGCTCCACTGGCTTCTGATTTCAGCCAGGATACAGTTTAAAGCTATGTGTCTGGCACTCAAGGTCATGTGGAAAACTGGCCCACCGGTCGTGCACTCATTAATAACTCCATATCGCCCGCATAGAACCTTACGCTCTAGGTCTCTACACTTGGCTGCCACCAAGAAAATAAGGAAAGTAAGATGGGCGCTCCTTCTGGTTCACTGCTGCAAAGATTTGGAATTCTCTTCCTCAGGATCTGCAAGGGAACAACAATCTTCTGGTCATCCATAAACTTTTAAAACCCATCTGTTTGGAACGCTCTTATAGCACTACGGACTGACCCCACTCTGCTCTTCATTTCACTCAATGCTACGAGGCCTCCGGGTAGTTCGGCGCTTTAGAAATACATTTTCATTCATTCATTCATTTTCATGTGATTTGGGACGCATTTAAAGCATCAGCTAGAGATTTTGTTATCAGATTTGTCTCTAAAAAACATAAAAAGGCACAACAAACCACTAATGCCCTTTTAGCCAAAATAAAGAGCACTATTATTATTCTTCCAAGTCAAAAGATTGCTTATCTGAACTTATATAGGATACATTTCAGTTTAACCAGGATACAACTAATAATGCTTCAAACTACTTATTGAAGTCCAGTGCAAAATTATATGGTGGCCAGAATAAAGCTGGGAAATTATTGGCTAATTATTTAAAGGTTAAACAAACCAAACTTAATATAGAATCTGTTTTTGACCAAGACCATACATTGAAGTTTAAAGATGAAGATATCCTCGATGATTTCCTCCGAATTTATAAGACATTATCCACGTCTGAAATGCTCTCCTCTGATCACTCTATTTCTCAATTTCTATCCAACATCCATTGCACCCCTAACACACGCCCAGATCTTTCACTTTTAGAATACGACCTTACACAGAAAGAACTTCTTGCTGCCTTAAAAACACTCAAAAAAGATAAAGCCCCTGGCCCCGATGGCTTTACCGTAGAATTCTTTTCTAATTTTTCCCATTTACTTATTCCCAAAATACATACCCTCATACATGCTTTCTTACAATCTGGTGAATCCGCTGGTTCTTTTTCAGACGCCCTTATCTGCCTTATACCTAAAGATGGTAAGGACCCACAACATTGCAAAAATTATCGGCCTATCTCTCTGGTTAACATAGATTATAAAATGTTTTCAAAAGCTCTAGCATCGCGTTTGGAATCCCAGTTGCCTGACTTATTAGGAACAGAACAATCCGGCTTTGTTAAGGGGCGGCTCATTACAGACAATACTCACTTATTTTTTTATATCTTTTCCAAAGCTTCACATATTTCTCACCCCTTGGCGGCAATAGCTCTGGATGCAGAAAAAGCATTCAACAGAGTTGAAAGGCCTTAACTTTTCCGTATACTTCAATGGTTTGGCTTTGGTCCAAACATTATTGCTCTGATATCTATTTTATATTTCAATCCGAGAGCAGCTGTCTGCGCAAATGTTGGTATACATTCATATTTTCAATTTGGTAGGGGTGTCCGACAGGGCTGTACACTTTCTCAGTTTTTTTTTTATCTTGCCTTAGAACCTTTTTTTTTTAAGAATTCGTCAAAACAATAATATACATGGTTTTACTTTTAAAGAGACTAATATTAAAACGGCACCTAATTCTGATGATGTCCTTTTGTTTCTCTTACAACCTCAGACCTCTCTCCCTGCTTTTTTAAAGGAAGTTGATTCCTTTGCATATGTCTCTGGATATAAATTGAACAAAGATAAATGCGAAATTCTACCTCTAACAAAATATACTTTTGATGCTGATTTTGCTCCTTCAGATTTCGCATGGAGCCCCCAATACATCAAGTATTTAGGTTTACATTTTACCTCGTCCATCTCAGGAACAATATCTCGCTGTATGGAAAACTGCATACAAAGATTGTTCTCTTTAACAACGAAGTGGCATCCTCTGTACTTGTCCTGGTGGGGTCGTCTAGACACCATAAAGATGATGCATTCTCCTATAATTTTATATACAATTTCTAATATTCCACGGTCCATTCCCTTAAATATTTTTTAAAATGTAACTCCATCTTATCTTCCTTTTTATGGAGTAATAAAAAAATCACGTATGTCTATCTCAAAATTGATTCGTCCGAAATCAGAGGGTGGGGCAAATTTCCATGATTTCCCCATCTACCATAAGTCATTTCTATTACATCCGGCGTCACGGTGGCTCTCTGAATACTCTGCTAACTGTCCTCTTTGGGTTACGCTTGAAGGAGTAGTTTCATACCTGTAACTCCAGTTCTGTAGTAGGGGTATCTCTGATATAGTCATAATCTAGTGAATAGTCCGGCCCATGTGCTTGGACCCCGGAGCAATCAAAAATAATCTCTTAAACTGTCTTCTGTGCAATCCTGCATAGACACTTAAGAGAAAATGAAAGACAATAATGCAGCCTATACCTGAAAGGCTACACTGTCCAGTCCATCAACTAGAAATGCAAAGGATATTCCACCAATATCACATTTAACACAGTCTGCTAAGTTTCCCCATAGAGAAATGTCCCCTTCACAAAATCCTTGGAATGATAGAGAGGAAGGGATGGACAGACAAGCCCCCATAGGCTGCCATTATGTGACTGCAAAAGAGATACCATGCCTTTAAGAACTCTCCAGAGACCCTCGGTGTCCCATGATGCATAGCAAACTCCTTTTACTTTCAGTTCTTTTTGAAGGTGTATAAAGCAAAGCCTGTAGCATACATTACAGTATAATTTTCTCCACCGGGGAGGAGGGCGGGTGTAGGAAGGTGGCTACCTGACTATGGTTACCCCAGATTGTTTGCCTTGTGTTTAGCTGGTTTTTGACTTGGTTGGCCTGGTTCCCTGCTAATCAGGGGCCCAGGCTATCTGCTCTCTCTGTAAAATGGATTCCATGTACCCTAGGTACATACCACAATTGGAAATGGACTCCTTGTCAGCCCCTGTACCATGCACTATAGGTGCCCAGGGCATAGGTGCCACCAAGGCCTACCAGGGGCCGCAGCATATCTTTTGCCACCCCTGGCTGGTTCTTAAATTGACACAGCTGGCTGATCACTCAGCTGGGGTAAGGTGGTGTAATCACCCCTTGCTTAGATATAGTATACCTATATCCAAACCTTTATCTGGACACATATAAACCTGTGAGCCACTCCTATGGAAGGCCTCATCAATCCTGGAGGCAGAGTGCGTGGTTTAATGTGAGATGGAGCTCTAGCATGAGCTGAGCCTGTCTGCAGCTGTCGGGAACAACTCCCTAAGCTGTTTCAGGATAATGCCATACCATATACTCTTGATGAAGCAAAGCTTCGCATATTTTGCGGCTTGCCGAAATCAAGAACCTCATTTATGTGTAATAAGGTAACCCGTGTATGTTTTACTAACGTTTATATTAAGTTTGAGTAAAGTTTGAGACGCTTGCCTATGTGTATTTCTAATGAAATTAATCCATGTCCTCTAAAAATGGCCGCCGCTTGTATTTTAGTTACTGCGCATGCGTCAGCCACACTCACGTGTCCTGACGCGTCTGCAGAAGTGGAGGGAAAGTTATGCGCATGCGTAATTCATAGCTGTGCTTATCATGTGGTACTGCTCGTGCCACTGCTCTTGTATTTCGTCTAAATGTAGCTAACATTTAAATTGCATAAGTTTATTTCTTGATGATGAGTTAAAAGTACAAACCCTGCGATGTGTTTTCATAATGACATTATTATGTATTAATTTGTTTTCGCTTACTTTTCATGTACCGCGGGCAATGGGGGTCTGAGTGAGAGGAGAGCCATATTGGAGGTCCCTTCTGCGCCTGTGCGACATTCGCCAGCACGAGGGACCTTGGCTGATGGAACATAGCCAGCTGGCAGTGATGGGCGAGATGCTCCTGAGAAAGTCACCTCTGCCCTGCGAGAACAGCGAATGTGGCTTCTTATATGTTACAATGTATTGATGTGCTACTGTTAGCTCATGGGAACCCAAACATGCTAGGCGGTCCCAAAATATGTAAATGAAGGCTTCAAATCGTATATTGTGATTGGTGTGTTACCCAAATCCTACCTTAGGACCAATCGAAATTGAGGGATTCTGACACTTTGCAACATTGGGGGGTGGTACACTGTCCCAAAACTGTATATCTACCCTGGGTTCACCTAGTGAACCGTCCGACTTGTCTGGTTTAGCTGACCTGTCACTGACCCAACGCACTCAATAGGTGACTGAAAATACAGAGAGCTGCGGAGCACTCTGTCCGAATTTGACCATAGACTAAGGTTTTACTGAACCTTAAAGTGCTGGCAAGGCACTTAGCTGGGAGTTCGCTGACCCAATCGGGGTCTTGATCTATATCTGCAGAGCGGGTGGAGCGCAGGCGTTGCTTCCTAACTGTGGGTTCCGGTCCTGTCCTGAAGAGGGTCCTGTCCTGAGGGTTTGCTGTCCTGTCCTGAGGTCCTGTCCTGACTCTTATTCCGAGGGTATCCTGTCCTGTCCTGGGTGTCCATTCTGCACCTGCTGTCCTTTGAGGGGTATCCTTCCTTGAGGGTTTCCTGACTTTAACTGACCCGTGGCCAGGGTTTGGTTTCCACACCTTTCTAGGTAAATACTGCTCCGAAATCTCTTGAAATTCTTGCACCTTCTGAATTTCTAACTTTTGCTTCAATAAAGTTCAACATTGCAAATGTGATATTTTCCATGCCTTTCCGCAACTATTGAAAGTCATTTAAAATTTTGCAAAGTTATTTCTATGTCTTCTCATTTGTTAGAAATTATATTTTGCATAGCAGTGTGTCATTTCCTGATATGGTCTAGAACTTCGTTGCCTAGGTTGTTCAAAGGCCCTTTCACCTTAAGTGAAGCGTGTTATTCATTATAAGTTCTTCTATAATCACACACACTTAGTCTATCACTGTTTTAGATAATACTTACTTGCATAAGTATCTTTTCTCGTTACATTTTATTAGTACTTTGATGATTACTCCGCCATTATTTCTTTATGCATATGTGATTTACATTATCTTGGTTATTGATTGCCTTATTTTACTGTATCTCATGCAAGAAAATACTGAACTTTAGATAAACATTTTAAAACTTCCAGTTGTCCGTGGTCATTTACACAGTATTGGAATATTATTGGTTGGGTTTGTATTTTGTTGCCTTTCTTTTACAGCTAGCTCCCTGATTCATTGTGGTCATTAGGCACCTGCATCGGTGGATGGTAAGTCGGGTGCACTGAGAATTGGTAGCAGGGAACACACACACACCAAATTGGTAGAGCTCGTGAAGTCACCTGATCGATGTATATGGTGATTTGAAAAGTATATGGGCCCTGAAGCCGGAAACGGCGAAAACTATTGGTCGGGTGGCCTCGCGCGCTCTGTCAGTTTTTCTGGTAGATCAGAGGATGGTTAGGGACTAGTTGAGAGTAAGGCAGGGACTAGTTAGGCTAGTTAAGTCGGAAGCTGCTATTATATTAATGCTGCTACAAGAGCGGCTGTTCTGAGGGAACTGATCACTCTCTTGTGAATACGCTGCTGAAATTTATGAATTACTGTATTGTCATTATTCTTGTTCTTATATTGTTATATGTACTAATCAATGCATTTGTAAATCGACTTGTTAAGTGTTGTCCGAACTCCCCGGGGAATTGAAAGGGCAAGTGGTGAACAGAATCCATTGTCCTGAGGTCACAGGTTCGAGGAAAGTTAGGTGCAGGTTAGGATAACCGGGAAGCACTAACTAGGGTTTTCTGAATACATGTGTGAATAAATGACAGTAACGGGGTTCATTGGCAAAATTCCCATAGTGGCGTAACCTAGTAAGGGTCACATCGGAAGAGTAGCAGGTTCCTCGGAGCTAGCGTGAAAGCAGAGGGGTCCGCTGAGAAACTTTAAACTCGAAATATATCCCGAAAAGAAGTGGATGAGTTTAGGGGAATAACAGGTTCACCGATGCTAGAGTGAAGGGTAGGCGGAAGAGATCTGCCCGCAGCGAGTGAAAAGTAAATGGAAGTAGTTTACTTGCAGTAATAGAATTCTTTCTCTGTCTAGACACTTGAGCACTGTGGCGAATGTGTATTTGTTGTAAATTAACTAAGCACTGAGCACTTTAAAAGAAAGAAAGTTTCCGTTACCTTGTGAAGGGAGGGAGTCAGTCGCGAAGCGCCTCTGACGTCACTCTGTGCCGCGCTGGGATTGGTGGACACAGCGGGCGGGTAGCGGAGCTGAAATTGTAAAGGAGGGGTGAGCGCCGGAGCGTGGGAACTGTCTCACGAAGGGGCCGCGCACCCATTGGCGGAGCTTATCTTGTGTCGCGCACCCATTGGTTGCACGAATTTTCTGAAGCGCATTCTGATTGGAGGTAGTTTGTAAACAAAGTTAGCGCAGAAGTCGTATGTGGCACTCGCGGACTACAGAGACGCGACCTGATCCAAGGCATCTAGGGTTTGAAAGGGATCAGTGGAAGGCTAACAGATACGATATTATGTACGGAACCAAGAGAAAAATGTCCCTTGTAAATAAGGTGAAAAATTATTTTAAAACGGACAAACCCATTAAATCTAGGGAAGGTGTTCTTGTCCCAGCACCCAATACTCCTGCCTCATTCATGATGTTTGACCGAGGGTACAATACCTGTGTGTGGCTGGAGAATTGGGTGAAGTACACAAAAGATGACGGAGTATTGGCTTTTCCGTTAGATGGTACTTTCAATGGTAGGATCTTATTTAATTTAAGAACCCGAATGAATGAACTGCATCCCAGACCGAGACTAACGCAGTATGAAGCATTAGAGGAATGGGAGATTGAGGCTTTTGAAAGAGAAAGACCCCGAATGGACAAGGGTTTGACCAAGTGGTACCCCAGGCTGAAACAGGAGTCCAGGGATAAAAGGATGAAACAGTGGAGGCAGAGCATGATTGTTGAGGGTCTGTTTCCCATGATGCCGGCATGTCATAACCCTGCAGCGGGGGGGAAAAGTACTGAAAAATGTAAGCATTGGGGGGCCCTAGGGGATTCAGATGATGAACTAATAGATGACATCTGTACCAGAAGTCCGCCACCTTACAATGAGGGAACCCGACCTTCCAGTGTAGGAGATGTTCCCCGACGCCCCTTCCAAAAGGAAGAAGACAGGTCCCTGGGACTGGGAGGGGGTGGTCAAGTATTACCCTATCCTGAGAAACCCGAACTGGCGGAAACAAGGGATATATATCCCAAAGTGCCCGCAAGTCAGGAAGAAAAATATTCACGTACAAAAACTTTTTTCCCCAGACCCTTGTATGAAAGCGAAGAGAAACCATCGAATTCAGGACTGCCTTTTGTTCAACCTCCATATGGGGAAGAGCGCAGGTCCTTTAATACTGGAACTTTATTCCCGAAGCCAAATTATGGTGGAGGACCAAGTGAAACGCATCCTACTGCCCCGAGTTTTACTCCTCCGCCTACTGCCCCGAGTTTTACTCCTCCATTGACCCCACAGATATTACATGACACAACTCTAAGAAGGGTACTAGTGGAAAAGGAGCAAGAGGCTCTAGCTAGACAAGAACAGAAATAATTCAGAAAATTTCTCAGATAAATACCAGTCCTGAGGCATTGACTATTCCAGTAACTATTGGACCGGTGGTCCCGTTATACGGAAATGGTCAGGGAAATCCGATTACTCCAGTCATGACCCCAGTCATAGCAACCCCGAGACAGGAACCAATCATCATAGATGATCAGTCCAGTGAGTGCGAGTCTGAAGTTGCATTCTTGGAATTGCCAAACAAACAGACTGCAAAGGGAACACAGCTGAGGTATAACCCTTTTAATGCAAAGGAAATTAAATTAGAGACAGCAACAGGTACTAGGAATGTCTCTCTGGTAACTCCGGATGAAATTGAGAGTTGGAGTCGTGAATTAGAAAAGCAGACTCCGCAAACAAAGCCTTTAGACCTCTACAAGCTGAGGGTTGAAATAGAAGAATTAATGGCAGGAAATGTGGGGTTGAATCGATTGAATACCTACTCTGAGGAAGAATTGTCGTTCATATGTAAAAGCTTTACAAGGAACACCAGAGTGCTCCATGAAAAACTGACCGAAACAGCAATTAGTATGGGGGTAGATATCTCAAAATCCAAGCCCTTACAGAAACCGTACAGAGCAGACTTCTCAGACAAGGATATAGAACACCTGAATGTGGCAGGAAAGAAGCTACAGATTAAAGAATTAATGGGGGTACTGCAGAAATGGGGAGATGTGGAAAAATGGAGAAGCAGGTGGGCGAAAAAGAGGGAAGAGGTTCGCTCCCGACAAGTGACTCCCGAGTTTGCTTTAAGAGAGGTAGAAAAACCTGAGCAGTTATGCCCCATGCGCGAAGTTCCAGGAGGGAAATATGTGCATGTCCCCTGGTCTAGACAGGATATTGTGTCCTTCACGAACGATTTTCCAAAATTAAGAGAGAAACCAGTTGACTGGTACCGGCAGGTGGAGAGGTTCGTGAAGGTACAGAAATGTCTGTGGAAAGACCTGGATGGGTTTTTCGACATTGTGGTTCCAGTAGATTTATGGACCCAGTGTAAAATAAACATAAATTGGCCCAGTGAAGAGTATCCCAGAGACAAGGACACAGGGGAGCCATCAAAGGAAGTCATGCGAAAATATGAGCAGGTAATTCAGCACTTGAAAGAAAAGGTGCCCGCCAAGGAAACTGATTGGACAAAAATAGATAGAACAACACAGGAAAGGGACGAGACAGTGCATTCCTTCTATGAAAGGTTATTGCAGGTATTTAAAACATACAGTGGTATTGACAACATCGACCTGAAGGATATGACACACTTTATTTACAGGTTTGTAAATGGTTTAAGACCTGAAATTTGTCAGTGGATAAAAGACAATAAAATCTGTTGGCATACTAAAAAAATGGATGAGGTCCTGCGGTACGCTAAGTACTGCGAGGACGAGATGGCAGAAAAGAAAAAGGCCCTTAAGGAGAAGGTTATGTGGGCTCAGGTGAAGCTCGCAGAACAACAGGAAAAACAATTGAGTAACATGGTTAAAAATGCTGAGAACAAAAGTCCTGGGGGAGGGGGTGGAGGAAAGCCCCGGCCCAAATTTAGCAGGGAAGAGGCTATGAAAAAATTTCCCTGCCATCAGTGCGGCGAAATTGGACACTGGCGAAACGAGTGTCCCCAATTAGTCGATGTTAATGAGACAACTCCTGATTTAATTCCACAGACGCAGAAAGAAAGACCAAGAAAGACTCAACCCCAGGTAAAAACAGTTCAGGTGCCTCGAGCACCCAAACAGGTATACAGGGGAAGACAGGCAGAAAATGAAGAGATAGAGGTTTGGGAAAGCGGGGAGAACAGAAATACAGCAACTTCGCAGTATCTGCTGAATGATACCTTCCTTTGTAATGAACAGGACTGACGGGGCCTGAGAGGGGAGGACGAGGAGTGCGTACTTGGCGCTTCCTTGCCGGTAGACCAGTCTGGACCATATATTGAAGGAAAGGTTGACGGAAATGATGTCACCTTTCTGTTGGACACTGGCGCTACCCGTTCTACTGTAAGAACAGTGGACGTTCCAAACCTACCCCTCTCGGGAGAAAACATCCAAGTAGTAGGTGTATCTAATCAATTGATTAGTACTCCTGTTACCGAACCAATGGAGATTTCAATTGGAAATTTTAAACAGATGCATAGATTTGTAGTCTGTGACACCAGTCCAGTAAATTTACTGGGACGTGATTTGCTGTGTAAAATGAACTGTACCATCTTTTGCACACCAAAGGGTGTCGAAATACAGACCCCAGATGAAGACGGCATTTATAAATTATTGTTGCTTAGACCTGACTCAGAACTTAAAAGATTGACCCTGCAGGACTTGCCCCAAGAACTACAGGAAGCCGTAAAACCAGAAGTGTGGGATTTCACTGGAAAAGATGTGGGTTTGATGAAAGATGTGGACCCCATACAAATAGCCATCAAAGACAATGCAGTATATCCTAACACTAGGCCCTACCGAATGAATGCTGAAGTGAAAGCAGGTGTCACTCTGGAGATACAAAAATTATTGGAAGGAAACATCATACAAGAAGTGATGAGCAGCCCATGCAACTCACCGATAATGGGCATCAAAAAGCCTAGTGGCAAGTATAGGGTAGTGCAGGACCTGAGAAAGGTTAACAAGATTGTAGTTCCTTGCTGCCCTATTGTCCCAAACCCTGCAGTAATTCTGTACCAGATTCCTTGGGATGCTGAGTGGTTCACTGTGATTGATTTGTGTCATGCATTCTTTTCGATACCCCTGCACCCCGACAGCAAATTTCTTTTCTCATTTGCCTTCGAGGGTCACGTGTATTGTTGGAACCGGGTCCCTCAAGGGTATACAGAGAGCCCCTCTATCTTTAATCAGATCTTGAAGAAATGTCTAGAGACTTTGACATTACCTGGGAACTCTGTATTAGTGCAGTACATAGACGACCTTCTATTGGCGTCTAAAAGTCACAGGGACTGTGTAGTTGACACCATTGCTCTCCTAAATCACCTGTGTGAGAAAGGGCATAAAGTGTCCCCTGACAAACTACAGTTCTGTGCGAAATCAGTGAAATATCTGGGACACCAGATAGAAAAGGGTGTCAGAAAAGTCACTTCAGAAAGAGTGAGAATAATTCAAAAGATGCAGTTGCCCCGTACTCAAAAGGAAGTCAGAATGTTCCTGGGTGTTTTAGGGTACTGCAGGCAGTGGATTCTGGGATTTGCAGCCTTAGCCAGGCCCTTGATAAAAATGACCACGAGAGGAATGCCAGATGTTGTACAGTGGGATGATGAAAGTCTAATGGCTTTCACAAGACTGAAAAACTGTCTGTGTACAGCCCCTGCGTTGGGAATGCCAGATTATTCCAAAGAGTTTGCCCTATTCTGTGACACTCGCGATAATTGCGCATTGTCAGTCCTGACTCAAGAACATGGCACAACCAGGAGGCCTGTGGCCTATTTCTCTGCCACACTGGACCCAGTAGCTGCTGGGTTACCAGGTTGTCTGAAAGCAGTAGCTGCTACCTGTGCAAGTTTGGAACAGAGTGAGTCCATTGTCATGGGACATCCTGTGACTGTCTATGTTTCACATGGAGTGGTAATTCTATTGACCAGAACTAAAACACAGTATCTCACCCCTAGTCGGCTGACTAAATACGAGAGGATTCTTGTGGGTGCAGCAAATGTGAGCATTGTTAGGTGCGGTATTCTGAACCCTGCCACCTTACTTCCTGACCCCTCAGAAATGGAAGGTAGGGATGATGATGAACATGATTGTATTGATCTGACAGAGTTCAGTACCAAGCCACGCCCTGACATAAAAGAAGTACCATTGCCTGAGCATGATAAAGAACTGTTTGTGGATGGTTCCTGCCTAAGACATGAATTAGGAGGCTTGAGTGCTGCTTATGCAGTAGTATCTTTTGAAAAAATTGAACAAGCAGGTTACCTATATCACATCAAGTCTGCACAAGTAGCCGAATTGATAGCCATGATAATGGCTTGCAAAATTGGGAAGGACTTACGCATAACAGTGTATACTGACAGTCAGTACTGTTATGGCGTTGTGCATGACTTTGGCCAATTATGGATGCAGAGGGAATTCATGACTTCCTCAGGTACTCCCATTCGGAGTGCAAAGGTTGTTCATGACCTTTTAGAGGCCATCCAGTTGCCCAAAGAACTGGCAGTGGTAAAATGTGCTGCTCATCAAAGGAGCATGGACAGAGTATCACTGGGAAACGATTATGCTGATCGAGTGGCTCAATGGTGTGCCAAAGATCGATATATTATAAATCCAAAACGAGGGGGGCCAGGAACCAGCTGCCAGCTTCAGGTGTTTGAGGAAGTGCCTACATGGGATGAGGTGAGAGAGTGGCAGGAGTCGGCTCCTTGGCAAGAAAGAGAGAAATGGAAAGAGGATGGATGTAGACCGAGACGTGTGGATGGTGTCATCATAGGTCCAACTGGTATGCCTGTGTTACCCCGACACTTGCTTGGCACAATGGCAAGATTAATACATGAAGGATCACACATTGGTAGGGATGCCATGATTCTGGTATTTCAACAGACTTGGTACAGCAAGAAATTCAGGAAGGTAGCAGAGTCCCTCTGCCAGAGGTGCCTGTCATGTCAACAGATGAACCCAGGCAAGAGGACCATGGTTGAACTGAGCAAGATTGGGAGGTCAGGGGGTCCCTTTATAAAAATACAGGTTGATTTCATCACCATGCCCCGTTGTGAAGGGAGACGATATGTCCTTGTCATTGTTTGTGTATTTTCAAAATGGGTAGAAGCTTACCCTACTCCCAAGAGTGACGCACTGACAGTAGCAAAGTGTTTACTAAAAGAGCTGATACCTAGGTTCGGAATACCATACATTATTGAATCAGACCAAGGTGGACATTTCCACAATGAAATAATGGCTGAACTGTGTAAGGCCTTTGGGATAAGGCAGAAACTTCATTGTGCATACCATCCAGAGGCTTCTGGAATAGTGGAACAAGTAAATGGAACTATCAAAAACAGACTAGCAAAGCTGACAGATGCTACTGGCATGAACTGGGTGAAGGCCCTGCCCCTGGTCCTGATGGGACTGAGAAGTGTTCCAGACCGCAAGACAGGCCTAAGTCCCCATGAAATCATTATGGGAAGAGTGATGAGACAAGCATGGGTGCCAGGAAGCAAACTGTTGAGTATTACTGATGATTTGGTGCTTGAATACTGCAGAAGATTGGGTGACCAAGTGCGTTCTATCTCTCGCCAGATTGGAGACGACGGCATCCTTAATCCAACGACTCCTCTCCACAACTTGGTTCCAGGAGACTGGGTCAAAATAAAGAAGCACACTCGATCAAGCTGTCTGGCACCCAGGTGGGGAAAGAAGCGCCAAGTAATCCTGGTGACAACCACTGCAGTGAAAGTCGCAGGTGTTCCCCAGTGGATCCACGCCGGACACACCCAGAAGGTATTGCCAGACAAAGGATTTGAAGAACCAGGGCAACCAGCAGAGGACCCTGAAGAAGCCAGACCAGTAGCAACTGACAACGAGCAGCCCAGCACCAGTCAGGTTGCAGGAACAGCAGACGTTGGCCCAGGAGTAGTTGACTGCGAACTGCCAAGAAACCAGCCTGCTGAAGAAGTCCAGGAAACTGAGCCAGGAGTAGCTGAAGACGAGCTGCCAAGCATATGGCCAGAAGAATGGATACCGATGATTGATCTGACCGAAGATCCTATCAGAACAAGAGAACGACTTAGTGAAGGTAGAGAGTGGACTAGTCAGGAAAAGCAAGGCACAGGCGAAGAACCTCAGCCACTTGAGATCCAAATCAAAACTGAGGAAGGAGAAGGTCAGACAGGGACAGAGCACGTGATTGATACAGATCCAGTGAATAAGACTGAACAAGTACCCGATACTGAACAGGTACCTGAGACTGAACAAGTACCTGATATTGAACAAGTGCAGGATACAGAGCAAGTGTTCGATACTCCTCCATTAACTCCTGATGTGGATAAGGGACAGACGAGACATAGAGTAATAGTTCGAGCAGAAGAAAATCAAGAGATCGAAGTGCTTGAACAGGATCAGATAGAGTTAGAAAAACGGGTTCAGGAAACAGAAACAGAAACAGAGACAATTGAAAGCCAAAAACAAAATATTCCTGAACAAGGCCAGATTAGCAACCAGGCAGAAGAATTTGATGCTAGCCCTGGAACTAGTCAGATAAGGGAAGTAGGAGAAGAAAGTGGAGAAGAATTACCACAAGATAAAGAGAACAAGAGAAGAAGAAAAGAAAGTGAAGTCCAAGTACCAACTAAGAGAATAAAGAAAAGAAACAACCTTGAGCCTAGGTTTGTAAAAAGACTAAGACTAAGAATAAAGACAGTGGAAGAAAAACGTGCAGAAGCAAGAAGAAGTGCTCGAATAGCAGATCAGGAAGAAGACTCTTCCAAAAGAAGGAGTGAGCGAATAAAAAGACAAAACAAAAAGTACAAGTCTCCTGAATGGACACTGGTTTTGGAGGAGCTTGAAGATCTTGATATAACTGACGTGAGTGACGGAGAACCTGTCCCAGAGTACTCAGCTGAAGAGGAAGACGAGCCACCGTGAATTTGCACAAAGTAAGCTAATTGTGTAAAGCAACAAAGAGGGGTTCAAGAGACTCCTTCTGAGCTAAAATGTCTGATTCAACAGTGAATGGTAGACCTAGTTGCAGCCGTTTTAAGACGTGTTGCAAGGTGTGTATATGTAGTATAGTAGTACTGATAGTTATCTGGATAGGATTAACAATTTTCATTCCCTTTGCTGTAAGTAAAGATACTAACATTGTCCCTACTGAAGTTGTAAATACTGACAGTGAGGAGCTGACAACACAGAGTGTAGAAAGACATGAGAGAGCATTGAGACAAACTAAACGAGACTTAGAAGCATCAGATGAGAAAGGACTACATTATCATGGCATGAAGAACAGGACACATTTAAATGTTTTCGCAAACTTGTTAATACACTATGTAGAGACTATGGAAATTGAGGATTGCTATGTCTGCATGAAGCTACCTACTTCGGTGGCTGAAGGCGTGACATACCATCATCTGCCATTAACTTATGGAATTTCCTGTAGCATTTTAGCTAGTTTATTTTACAAAAGGGGACCGTTACAGTATTATTACTCTAACAATGACGTGATCTTTTCTGAACTACCTATACGTGGGAACTTGAATCCTGTACATACCAAAACTGACACCATAAGATATATGGGAGACTACTTTCTGACTATAGGGAACATTGACATAGCAGACGCACACAGAGATAACTTGACTTGTTCTTTGCGTGAGCAGGAAAAGATGTTCCTGAACATGGCAGAGAAAAGGAGAATTAAAATTCAGAAGAAGGCTAATGACGAAAGTCAGAAAAAGCCAAAATGGGCAGAAAACATGGAAGGCACCTCATCTGGTGGAGCGGGTCCTGCTCTGTTGCTGGATTTTGAAAAGAAAGGCAAGCTATGTCTTCACCGCGAGAAGACTAGCTATTATAATAATGTTTTCATTGGTTCCAGTGAATGCGAACATAATTACAAGGTAATTGGAGGTTGGGGTTTCAAAAATGGGTCAGAGCCTGTGTTTCCTGGAATTTATTATATTTGTGGGGACAAGGCTTATTTCAAATTGCCGGATCACTGGTATGGAAGCTGCTACTTTGGCATTGTCTTCCCGAAAATATACCATGTGAATGGGAAAGCTGGAAGCAATGAAGATACTAATGGCTTAGTGCGTAGTAAAAGAGAAAGTATAGGTGAAATTATGGGTAGTATTTTCAGTGCACTGATACCTGGAGTGGGAGTGGTTCTGAACACTCACAGAATTTGCAAATTGTCTACTATAGTAGATGTGCTGTCTACTGAAACAGCTCATGGATTCCTGCTGGTCAATACTGAAATGGTTGCGATCAGATCAATGGTTTTACAAAATCGACTTGCTCTTGACACCTTATTAGCGAAAGAGGGCGGAGTCTGCCGGATGTTGAAGGCGCAACATTGTTGCACTTATATTCCGGACAAAAGTGTACAGATCAAAAGATATGTGAGAAACATTACTAATTTGGCAAAGGAACTCAAACCACTCGAGGTTGATAGTGCCTGGAAGAGACTGGTAGATGGTCTCTCAAATGTAGGTCATTGGCTTGCTGGCATAGGTAAAAGCTTATTATTCAAAATTCTGATGCCTATTGGTATTATAGGTCTTATTATACTTTCCATTTTCTTATGCTGTAAATACCGCAAGCGCACCAGAAAGCACGAGGTTAATGCAAGAGGGGTGAAACGAAGTGTGGATGAGATTGAATTAGAGGAAGTGAATGATCAGATATACAAAAAGGTGAAGACTTCTCACCCTGCTAAAACTGAAAGAGAAAAGCTAGAACGGTTGCTGGAAGAAATAGAACTTTATAAAGTGTGAAAGAAAGTTGGCATCTGGTTCCATTATAATTTGTGATGATAGTAGATATCATCAAAGAGGGGATTGATGAAGCAAAGCTTCGCATATTTTGCGGCTTGCCGAAATCAAGAACCTCATTTATGTGTAATAAGGTAACCCGTGTATGTTTTACTAACGTTTATATTAAGTTTGAGTAAAGTTTGAGACGCTTGCCTATGTGTATTTCTAATGAAATTAATCCATGTCCTCTAAAAATGGCCGCCGCTTGTATTTTAGTTACTGCGCATGCGTCAGCCACACTCACGTGTCCTGACGCGTCTGCAGAAGTGGAGGGAAAGTTATGCGCATGCGTAATTCATAGCTGTGCTTATCATGTGGTACTGCTCGTGCCACTGCTCTTGTATTTCGTCTAAATGTAGCTAACATTTAAATTGCATAAGTTTATTTCTTGATGATGAGTTAAAAGTACAAACCCTGCGATGTGTTTTCATAATGACATTATTATGTATTAATTTGTTTTCGCTTACTTTTCATGTACCGCGGGCAATGGGGGTCTGAGTGAGAGGAGAGCCATATTGGAGGTCCCTTCTGCGCCTGTGCGACATTCGCCAGCACGAGGGACCTTGGCTGATGGAACATAGCCAGCTGGCAGTGATGGGCGAGATGCTCCTGAGAAAGTCACCTCTGCCCTGCGAGAACAGCGAATGTGGCTTCTTATATGTTACAATGTATTGATGTGCTACTGTTAGCTCATGGGAACCCAAACATGCTAGGCGGTCCCAAAATATGTAAATGAAGGCTTCAAATCGTATATTGTGATTGGTGTGTTACCCAAATCCTACCTTAGGACCAATCGAAATTGAGGGATTCTGACACTTTGCAACATTGGGGGGTGGTACACTGTCCCAAAACTGTATATCTACCCTGGGTTCACCTAGTGAACCGTCCGACTTGTCTGGTTTAGCTGACCTGTCACTGACCCAACGCACTCAATAGGTGACTGAAAATACAGAGAGCTGCGGAGCACTCTGTCCGAATTTGACCATAGACTAAGGTTTTACTGAACCTTAAAGTGCTGGCAAGGCACTTAGCTGGGAGTTCGCTGACCCAATCGGGGTCTTGATCTATATCTGCAGAGCGGGTGGAGCGCAGGCGTTGCTTCCTAACTGTGGGTTCCGGTCCTGTCCTGAAGAGGGTCCTGTCCTGAGGGTTTGCTGTCCTGTCCTGAGGTCCTGTCCTGACTCTTATTCCGAGGGTATCCTGTCCTGTCCTGGGTGTCCATTCTGCACCTGCTGTCCTTTGAGGGGTATCCTTCCTTGAGGGTTTCCTGACTTTAACTGACCCGTGGCCAGGGTTTGGTTTCCACACCTTTCTAGGTAAATACTGCTCCGAAATCTCTTGAAATTCTTGCACCTTCTGAATTTCTAACTTTTGCTTCAATAAAGTTCAACATTGCAAATGTGATATTTTCCATGCCTTTCCGCAACTATTGAAAGTCATTTAAAATTTTGCAAAGTTATTTCTATGTCTTCTCATTTGTTAGAAATTATATTTTGCATAGCAGTGTGTCATTTCCTGATATGGTCTAGAACTTCGTTGCCTAGGTTGTTCAAAGGCCCTTTCACCTTAAGTGAAGCGTGTTATTCATTATAAGTTCTTCTATAATCACACACACTTAGTCTATCACTGTTTTAGATAATACTTACTTGCATAAGTATCTTTTCTCGTTACATTTTATTAGTACTTTGATGATTACTCCGCCATTATTTCTTTATGCATATGTGATTTACATTATCTTGGTTATTGATTGCCTTATTTTACTGTATCTCATGCAAGAAAATACTGAACTTTAGATAAACATTTTAAAACTTCCAGTTGTCCGTGGTCATTTACACAGTATTGGAATATTATTGGTTGGGTTTGTATTTTGTTGCCTTTCTTTTACAGCTAGCTCCCTGATTCATTGTGGTCATTAGGCACCTGCATCGGTGGATGGTAAGTCGGGTGCACTGAGAATTGGTAGCAGGGAACACACACACACCAAATTGGTAGAGCTCGTGAAGTCACCTGATCGATGTATATGGTGATTTGAAAAGTATATGGGCCCTGAAGCCGGAAACGGCGAAAACTATTGGTCGGGTGGCCTCGCGCGCTCTATCACTCTTAAGTGCATTATAATCCTCACGGTTATATAGCAACTTTGGTTTGGCTTTATCAAAACATGTCGTGTAAGGTGTCATACGATTTGGAATACTATCCCCTCGCCAGTTCTGGCGACGGGGATAGCATTCCACCCCTCTAGAGGGAGAATACTTGTTACTTTACTGAAATGCGGTTAATTTCTAATAGGACCTCAGATCCACAAAATGGATGCTTCTGCCACAGACACAAGTCTGACCCCCTGAAGCTGACCGAAACTCAGCCAAAGGGGCCTGGACAAAGGGTTTCCTGTCGCAGGGAGGTGTCACACCCCCCCAGACAGGAGATAGTGGATTGTAGCAGGGAGGTTTGAAAGAAACCAGACACTGCATGGGGAGCACAAGGCTTCCCCTTGCATGATCCGGTCAAATCGGTTCTGGGGCACACCAGCCCCAGACCCAGCGCGGCCTGGATCAAAATGTGAGAAGTTGGCCTGGTATATGCTGCTCACTAGTTCTAGTGATCACCTTGTACCATGCCAAGCAACCCTTATGGTGCAGGTTGTAAAGTCAACCTTATAGACAAGCTATCCTAGGGGTAGCATGGACTAAGCAGTCTTAGGCTAAACTCTGTAAAGGCATGTGAAGCAAGCTGTTTTACCATGTTTTACACAATCCCCTTGAATACCAAATGAAAGGACACCACACAGATATATATTGAAAATATATATAGATTTATTTCTCAAAAGATACCCTATACTCTTTATGAGCATAGAAGCACAAGCGTTAAAACAAAACACAGTTTAAATACACAAAAGTTGCACGAATATGGATGAGCCCTAGGGGCCACCTAAACCATATACTAAAATAGTGGTATAAGAACCACTATGGGGAAAGTGAAGAGGCCTAGGGCCTGGGGAATCGCTGGAGCTGATCGGGACTAGCAGTGAAGAAGTCGGGAAAGGCCCGCGGGACTCGGGTGCAGTGCGGAAAGTGCACGCAGTACCAATGCAATGTCAATGGTGCGTAAAAGTTACAGAGTTAGTTAAAAAGGAACCTTCCGAGGGACCTAGAAGGATGAAACTTTAGACACAGACCCTAGAGGTGTGTACCAGTGTGGGAACACCGGCGGAGCTGAGTTACCTCACCCACAGGAAGCGGGTGCATAGGGTCGAAGTAGTGTCGGGTTTCGTCACGCTGGTCGATGGTGCTTGGAGCTAAAGATGCTGCAGGCGGCTCGATGTGAAGAGTTCCGGTGGATCCAAGGGTGGATCTGAAGTCGTGAAAACCTGAAAGCAGAGGGGACAATGTTCAAAGTCACTAGCCAGTGACTACCGTGGAACCAGAGTGGAACCAGGCGATGTCGGGTGCAAACAGGCGTCGAGGTGTAGCTTCTCTCTGCAGCCACGTGGACACGAGGGGTCGTAGACGTCCAGGAGTCGGTCACGAGCTGTCCCACGCAGGCTTCTCGCTGGTGGCGGTGTCGGCAACCGGATGGAAGCAAACAGGCCTTGGCTAATGCAAGCCACGCAGGAATCAAAAAAGGCTTGTCACTCGGACCAGCAAGGTCAGAGCGGGTGCTCCTTTTTACAGGAGCAAGGGCAAGTCTGGAGCAACCAGACCTGCAGTGAAAGTTGTAGGTTTCGTCGCCAAGATGGCCGCTAGCCACGTGGCAAGTGGCCGGGATGGCACGTCGAGTGGCACGATGCAAAAGGGCCCCACGCAGATCGTGGAGATGCTGGGGGGCTGATCTTTGGTGCAAGGGCTGCTCGAGGTTGGGGCTTCTCAAACCCCAAAGCACAGCGTCGAGGGTGCCTCTGATGCTGCGCAGTCAGCGTTTCGGGGGTCTTCCAAGATGTCCGGTCCCACGTCTCTCGGTGCCTCCACGGGTCCCTTCTTTGCAGGGACTGTGGATCGGGCGGTGAGAAGTCTGGGAGTCTGGGTCTTGTCAGGCTCTGGGCTCCGGCTCCGGCGGGAAAGCAGACGTCGAGTTGCTGGTTGGTGCCTGTGTTCACAGGGTGGTCACTCCTTGGCCACAAGGGAGATTCTCTTCCGTCTTCTGAGCAGCAGAATGTCGAAGTCCAGTCTTCTTCTGTATTTCAAGTTGCTTCAGGATGATCTGAAGTCTCAAGACACAGCTCCCACTCTTATTCGAATCTGGGGGGCCGGATCACCTACTAGGTCCCTCCTCTGGGTGGAACCAGGAAGGGGAGTGGTTACACACCCTTTCCTTTGTCCAGTTTCGCGCCAGGACTGGGGCAGGAAAGCCCCAGCACCGGTTTGAACTGGCCTATGCACGGGGACACCTTGTGTGCCCCAGGCATGTCTGATTCTATTCAGCCCTGTCCTACCCAATACACAAAATCCTGTCTGGGGTGGTGCTAGCACCTCCCAAGGCAGGAAACCCTTTGTCCAAGCTGCCCTCGCTGGAAGGACTCCCAGCAGCAGGAGGTCAGACTTGTGTCTGTGGTGGCAGCATCCATTTTGCGATGCTAAGGCTCTGTTTAACTTTAACCGGGGTTCAGGTTAGGTACATGTCGTGTCCCTCTAGAAGGGTGGAATGCTACCCCCGTCGCCAGAACTGGCGAGGGGGTAGTATTCCAATTCGTATGACACCTTACTCGACATGTTTTGATAAAGCCAAACCTAAGATAGCATTTAACCGCGAGGATTATAATGCACTTAAGAGTATATGGTATGGCAGTATCATGAAACAGCTAAAGGACATGGTTCCGAAAGCTGCAGACAGGCTCAGCTCATGCCAGAGCACCATCTCACATATTTCCAAGCACTCTGCCTCCAGGATTGATGAGGCCTTCCATAGGAGTGACTGATAGGAACATATGTGTCCATTTTAGGTTAGGTATAGGCATACTACACCTAAGTAAGGGGTGGTTACACCGACTTACCCCAGCTGAGTGATCAGCCAGTTGTGTCAAATATGGAGGCCAGGCCAGGGGTGGCATAATACATGCTGCAGCCCCTGGTAGGCCTTGGAAGCACCTATGCCCTGGGTACCTGGGTACACTGTTACAGGGGCCAATAAGGTGAACCAATTCCAATTGTGTATGTACCTAAGGTACATGGAGTCCATTTTAAGGAGAGAGCAATTAGCCTGGGGCCCTGAATAGCAGGATCCCAGGCCAACTATGTCAAAAACCAGCTAAACACCAGGCAAAAAGTTTGGGGGTAACCATAGTCAGATATCCACCTTCCTACAGGTGTATCCACCCCCTTCCTGGGTCCCACCGATAGGAGGGGACCTAGCAGGTAATCCAGCCCCCCAGATTCGAATAAGAGTGGGAGCAGTGCCAATGCACTTCAGATTATCCTGATGAAACATAAGAAACAAAACTCTGGACCCTTCGACATCCTACTCAACGTAGAAGACTGAAGAATCTCCCTTGTGGTCAAAGAGTGACCACCCTGTGCAAACAGGCACCATCCAGCCCTCGACGTCTGCTTTGTTGCAGTTCCCAGCCGGAACTCGAGCGACAGAGATCGACGAGATCAAGCTTGCCTGCCTTCTAACAGCCCGATCCACAGTCCCTGCAGAGCTGAGACCCGCGGAAGCGTGGGGCACGCCATCTTGAAAAGACCACGAGACGCTGACCGTACAGCCCACGAGTGACCCTCGTAGCTGTACACCGGGGTTTGAGAAGCCCCAATCCTGAGCCACTTTTGCACCGAAGTGCACACCTCAACACTCGACGAGTGCTGCGTGGGACCCTTCTGCTTCTTTTGGCTCAACGCGTTGGCCCGGTCACTTGCCAGCCGGCTTGTGGCCCCTGTGCCGACGAAACTTGAAAGACAGAGCACGTGATTGATACAGATCCAGTGAATAAGACTGAACAAGTACCCGATACTGAACAGGTACCTGAGACTGAACAAGTACCTGATATTGAACAAGTGCAGGATACAGAGCAAGTGTTCGATACTCCTCCATTAACTCCTGATGTGGATAAGGGACAGACGAGACATAGAGTAATAGTTCGAGCAGAAGAAAATCAAGAGATCGAAGTGCTTGAACAGGATCAGATAGAGTTAGAAAAACGGGTTCAGGAAACAGAAACAGAAACAGAGACAATTGAAAGCCAAAAACAAAATATTCCTGAACAAGGCCAGATTAGCAACCAGGCAGAAGAATTTGATGCTAGCCCTGGAACTAGTCAGATAAGGGAAGTAGGAGAAGAAAGTGGAGAAGAATTACCACAAGATAAAGAGAACAAGAGAAGAAGAAAAGAAAGTGAAGTCCAAGTACCAACTAAGAGAATAAAGAAAAGAAACAACCTTGAGCCTAGGTTTGTAAAAAGACTAAGACTAAGAATAAAGACAGTGGAAGAAAAACGTGCAGAAGCAAGAAGAAGTGCTCGAATAGCAGATCAGGAAGAAGACTCTTCCAAAAGAAGGAGTGAGCGAATAAAAAGACAAAACAAAAAGTACAAGTCTCCTGAATGGACACTGGTTTTGGAGGAGCTTGAAGATCTTGATATAACTGACGTGAGTGACGGAGAACCTGTCCCAGAGTACTCAGCTGAAGAGGAAGACGAGCCACCGTGAATTTGCACAAAGTAAGCTAATTGTGTAAAGCAACAAAGAGGGGTTCAAGAGACTCCTTCTGAGCTAAAATGTCTGATTCAACAGTGAATGGTAGACCTAGTTGCAGCCGTTTTAAGACGTGTTGCAAGGTGTGTATATGTAGTATAGTAGTACTGATAGTTATCTGGATAGGATTAACAATTTTCATTCCCTTTGCTGTAAGTAAAGATACTAACATTGTCCCTACTGAAGTTGTAAATACTGACAGTGAGGAGCTGACAACACAGAGTGTAGAAAGACATGAGAGAGCATTGAGACAAACTAAACGAGACTTAGAAGCATCAGATGAGAAAGGACTACATTATCATGGCATGAAGAACAGGACACATTTAAATGTTTTCGCAAACTTGTTAATACACTATGTAGAGACTATGGAAATTGAGGATTGCTATGTCTGCATGAAGCTACCTACTTCGGTGGCTGAAGGCGTGACATACCATCATCTGCCATTAACTTATGGAATTTCCTGTAGCATTTTAGCTAGTTTATTTTACAAAAGGGGACCGTTACAGTATTATTACTCTAACAATGACGTGATCTTTTCTGAACTACCTATACGTGGGAACTTGAATCCTGTACATACCAAAACTGACACCATAAGATATATGGGAGACTACTTTCTGACTATAGGGAACATTGACATAGCAGACGCACACAGAGATAACTTGACTTGTTCTTTGCGTGAGCAGGAAAAGATGTTCCTGAACATGGCAGAGAAAAGGAGAATTAAAATTCAGAAGAAGGCTAATGACGAAAGTCAGAAAAAGCCAAAATGGGCAGAAAACATGGAAGGCACCTCATCTGGTGGAGCGGGTCCTGCTCTGTTGCTGGATTTTGAAAAGAAAGGCAAGCTATGTCTTCACCGCGAGAAGACTAGCTATTATAATAATGTTTTCATTGGTTCCAGTGAATGCGAACATAATTACAAGGTAATTGGAGGTTGGGGTTTCAAAAATGGGTCAGAGCCTGTGTTTCCTGGAATTTATTATATTTGTGGGGACAAGGCTTATTTCAAATTGCCGGATCACTGGTATGGAAGCTGCTACTTTGGCATTGTCTTCCCGAAAATATACCATGTGAATGGGAAAGCTGGAAGCAATGAAGATACTAATGGCTTAGTGCGTAGTAAAAGAGAAAGTATAGGTGAAATTATGGGTAGTATTTTCAGTGCACTGATACCTGGAGTGGGAGTGGTTCTGAACACTCACAGAATTTGCAAATTGTCTACTATAGTAGATGTGCTGTCTACTGAAACAGCTCATGGATTCCTGCTGGTCAATACTGAAATGGTTGCGATCAGATCAATGGTTTTACAAAATCGACTTGCTCTTGACACCTTATTAGCGAAAGAGGGCGGAGTCTGCCGGATGTTGAAGGCGCAACATTGTTGCACTTATATTCCGGACAAAAGTGTACAGATCAAAAGATATGTGAGAAACATTACTAATTTGGCAAAGGAACTCAAACCACTCGAGGTTGATAGTGCCTGGAAGAGACTGGTAGATGGTCTCTCAAATGTAGGTCATTGGCTTGCTGGCATAGGTAAAAGCTTATTATTCAAAATTCTGATGCCTATTGGTATTATAGGTCTTATTATACTTTCCATTTTCTTATGCTGTAAATACCGCAAGCGCACCAGAAAGCACGAGGTTAATGCAAGAGGGGTGAAACGAAGTGTGGATGAGATTGAATTAGAGGAAGTGAATGATCAGATATACAAAAAGGTGAAGACTTCTCACCCTGCTAAAACTGAAAGAGAAAAGCTAGAACGGTTGCTGGAAGAAATAGAACTTTATAAAGTGTGAAAGAAAGTTGGCATCTGGTTCCATTATAATTTGTGATGATAGTAGATATCATCAAAGAGGGGATTGATGAAGCAAAGCTTCGCATATTTTGCGGCTTGCCGAAATCAAGAACCTCATTTATGTGTAATAAGGTAACCCGTGTATGTTTTACTAACGTTTATATTAAGTTTGAGTAAAGTTTGAGACGCTTGCCTATGTGTATTTCTAATGAAATTAATCCATGTCCTCTAAAAATGGCCGCCGCTTGTATTTTAGTTACTGCGCATGCGTCAGCCACACTCACGTGTCCTGACGCGTCTGCAGAAGTGGAGGGAAAGTTATGCGCATGCGTAATTCATAGCTGTGCTTATCATGTGGTACTGCTCGTGCCACTGCTCTTGTATTTCGTCTAAATGTAGCTAACATTTAAATTGCATAAGTTTATTTCTTGATGATGAGTTAAAAGTACAAACCCTGCGATGTGTTTTCATAATGACATTATTATGTATTAATTTGTTTTCGCTTACTTTTCATGTACCGCGGGCAATGGGGGTCTGAGTGAGAGGAGAGCCATATTGGAGGTCCCTTCTGCGCCTGTGCGACATTCGCCAGCACGAGGGACCTTGGCTGATGGAACATAGCCAGCTGGCAGTGATGGGCGAGATGCTCCTGAGAAAGTCACCTCTGCCCTGCGAGAACAGCGAATGTGGCTTCTTATATGTTACAATGTATTGATGTGCTACTGTTAGCTCATGGGAACCCAAACATGCTAGGCGGTCCCAAAATATGTAAATGAAGGCTTCAAATCGTATATTGTGATTGGTGTGTTACCCAAATCCTACCTTAGGACCAATCGAAATTGAGGGATTCTGACACTTTGCAACATTGGGGGGTGGTACACTGTCCCAAAACTGTATATCTACCCTGGGTTCACCTAGTGAACCGTCCGACTTGTCTGGTTTAGCTGACCTGTCACTGACCCAACGCACTCAATAGGTGACTGAAAATACAGAGAGCTGCGGAGCACTCTGTCCGAATTTGACCATAGACTAAGGTTTTACTGAACCTTAAAGTGCTGGCAAGGCACTTAGCTGGGAGTTCGCTGACCCAATCGGGGTCTTGATCTATATCTGCAGAGCGGGTGGAGCGCAGGCGTTGCTTCCTAACTGTGGGTTCCGGTCCTGTCCTGAAGAGGGTCCTGTCCTGAGGGTTTGCTGTCCTGTCCTGAGGTCCTGTCCTGACTCTTATTCCGAGGGTATCCTGTCCTGTCCTGGGTGTCCATTCTGCACCTGCTGTCCTTTGAGGGGTATCCTTCCTTGAGGGTTTCCTGACTTTAACTGACCCGTGGCCAGGGTTTGGTTTCCACACCTTTCTAGGTAAATACTGCTCCGAAATCTCTTGAAATTCTTGCACCTTCTGAATTTCTAACTTTTGCTTCAATAAAGTTCAACATTGCAAATGTGATATTTTCCATGCCTTTCCGCAACTATTGAAAGTCATTTAAAATTTTGCAAAGTTATTTCTATGTCTTCTCATTTGTTAGAAATTATATTTTGCATAGCAGTGTGTCATTTCCTGATATGGTCTAGAACTTCGTTGCCTAGGTTGTTCAAAGGCCCTTTCACCTTAAGTGAAGCGTGTTATTCATTATAAGTTCTTCTATAATCACACACACTTAGTCTATCACTGTTTTAGATAATACTTACTTGCATAAGTATCTTTTCTCGTTACATTTTATTAGTACTTTGATGATTACTCCGCCATTATTTCTTTATGCATATGTGATTTACATTATCTTGGTTATTGATTGCCTTATTTTACTGTATCTCATGCAAGAAAATACTGAACTTTAGATAAACATTTTAAAACTTCCAGTTGTCCGTGGTCATTTACACAGTATTGGAATATTATTGGTTGGGTTTGTATTTTGTTGCCTTTCTTTTACAGCTAGCTCCCTGATTCATTGTGGTCATTAGGCACCTGCATCGGTGGATGGTAAGTCGGGTGCACTGAGAATTGGTAGCAGGGAACACACACACACCAAATTGGTAGAGCTCGTGAAGTCACCTGATCGATGTATATGGTGATTTGAAAAGTATATGGGCCCTGAAGCCGGAAACGGCGAAAACTATTGGTCGGGTGGCCTCGCGCGCTCTGTCAGTTTTTCTGGTAGATCAGAGGATGGTTAGGGACTAGTTGAGAGTAAGGCAGGGACTAGTTAGGCTAGTTAAGTCGGAAGCTGCTATTATATTAATGCTGCTACAAGAGCGGCTGTTCTGAGGGAACTGATCACTCTCTTGTGAATACGCTGCTGAAATTTATGAATTACTGTATTGTCATTATTCTTGTTCTTATATTGTTATATGTACTAATCAATGCATTTGTAAATCGACTTGTTAAGTGTTGTCCGAACTCCCCGGGGAATTGAAAGGGCAAGTGGTGAACAGAATCCATTGTCCTGAGGTCACAGGTTCGAGGAAAGTTAGGTGCAGGTTAGGATAACCGGGAAGCACTAACTAGGGTTTTCTGAATACATGTGTGAATAAATGACAGTAACGGGGTTCATTGGCAAAATTCCCATAGTGGCGTAACCTAGTAAGGGTCACATCGGAAGAGTAGCAGGTTCCTCGGAGCTAGCGTGAAAGCAGAGGGGTCCGCTGAGAAACTTTAAACTCGAAATATATCCCGAAAAGAAGTGGATGAGTTTAGGGGAATAACAGGTTCACCGATGCTAGAGTGAAGGGTAGGCGGAAGAGATCTGCCCGCAGCGAGTGAAAAGTAAATGGAAGTAGTTTACTTGCAGTAATAGAATTCTTTCTCTGTCTAGACACTTGAGCACTGTGGCGAATGTGTATTTGTTGTAAATTAACTAAGCACTGAGCACTTTAAAAGAAAGAAAGTTTCCGTTACCTTGTGAAGGGAGGGAGTCAGTCGCGAAGCGCCTCTGACGTCACTCTGTGCCGCGCTGGGATTGGTGGACACAGCGGGCGGGTAGCGGAGCTGAAATTGTAAAGGAGGGGTGAGCGCCGGAGCGTGGGAACTGTCTCACGAAGGGGCCGCGCACCCATTGGCGGAGCTTATCTTGTGTCGCGCACCCATTGGTTGCACGAATTTTCTGAAGCGCATTCTGATTGGAGGTAGTTTGTAAACAAAGTTAGCGCAGAAGTCGTATGTGGCACTCGCGGACTACAGAGACGCGACCTGATCCAAGGCATCTAGGGTTTGAAAGGGATCAGTGGAAGGCTAACAGATACGATATTATGTACGGAACCAAGAGAAAAATGTCCCTTGTAAATAAGGTGAAAAATTATTTTAAAACGGACAAACCCATTAAATCTAGGGAAGGTGTTCTTGTCCCAGCACCCAATACTCCTGCCTCATTCATGATGTTTGACCGAGGGTACAATACCTGTGTGTGGCTGGAGAATTGGGTGAAGTACACAAAAGATGACGGAGTATTGGCTTTTCCGTTAGATGGTACTTTCAATGGTAGGATCTTATTTAATTTAAGAACCCGAATGAATGAACTGCATCCCAGACCGAGACTAACGCAGTATGAAGCATTAGAGGAATGGGAGATTGAGGCTTTTGAAAGAGAAAGACCCCGAATGGACAAGGGTTTGACCAAGTGGTACCCCAGGCTGAAACAGGAGTCCAGGGATAAAAGGATGAAACAGTGGAGGCAGAGCATGATTGTTGAGGGTCTGTTTCCCATGATGCCGGCATGTCATAACCCTGCAGCGGGGGGGAAAAGTACTGAAAAATGTAAGCATTGGGGGGCCCTAGGGGATTCAGATGATGAACTAATAGATGACATCTGTACCAGAAGTCCGCCACCTTACAATGAGGGAACCCGACCTTCCAGTGTAGGAGATGTTCCCCGACGCCCCTTCCAAAAGGAAGAAGACAGGTCCCTGGGACTGGGAGGGGGTGGTCAAGTATTACCCTATCCTGAGAAACCCGAACTGGCGGAAACAAGGGATATATATCCCAAAGTGCCCGCAAGTCAGGAAGAAAAATATTCACGTACAAAAACTTTTTTCCCCAGACCCTTGTATGAAAGCGAAGAGAAACCATCGAATTCAGGACTGCCTTTTGTTCAACCTCCATATGGGGAAGAGCGCAGGTCCTTTAATACTGGAACTTTATTCCCGAAGCCAAATTATGGTGGAGGACCAAGTGAAACGCATCCTACTGCCCCGAGTTTTACTCCTCCGCCTACTGCCCCGAGTTTTACTCCTCCATTGACCCCACAGATATTACATGACACAACTCTAAGAAGGGTACTAGTGGAAAAGGAGCAAGAGGCTCTAGCTAGACAAAGAACAGAAATAATTCAGAAAATTTCTCAGATAAATACCAGTCCTGAGGCATTGACTATTCCAGTAACTATTGGACCGGTGGTCCCGTTATACGGAAATGGTCAGGGAAATCCGATTACTCCAGTCATGACCCCAGTCATAGCAACCCCGAGACAGGAACCAATCATCATAGATGATCAGTCCAGTGAGTGCGAGTCTGAAGTTGCATTCTTGGAATTGCCAAACAAACAGACTGCAAAGGGAACACAGCTGAGGTATAACCCTTTTAATGCAAAGGAAATTAAATTAGAGACAGCAACAGGTACTAGGAATGTCTCTCTGGTAACTCCGGATGAAATTGAGAGTTGGAGTCGTGAATTAGAAAAGCAGACTCCGCAAACAAAGCCTTTAGACCTCTACAAGCTGAGGGTTGAAATAGAAGAATTAATGGCAGGAAATGTGGGGTTGAATCGATTGAATACCTACTCTGAGGAAGAATTGTCGTTCATATGTAAAAGCTTTACAAGGAACACCAGAGTGCTCCATGAAAAACTGACCGAAACAGCAATTAGTATGGGGGTAGATATCTCAAAATCCAAGCCCTTACAGAAACCGTACAGAGCAGACTTCTCAGACAAGGATATAGAACACCTGAATGTGGCAGGAAAGAAGCTACAGATTAAAGAATTAATGGGGGTACTGCAGAAATGGGGAGATGTGGAAAAATGGAGAAGCAGGTGGGCGAAAAAGAGGGAAGAGGTTCGCTCCCGACAAGTGACTCCCGAGTTTGCTTTAAGAGAGGTAGAAAAACCTGAGCAGTTATGCCCCATGCGCGAAGTTCCAGGAGGGAAATATGTGCATGTCCCCTGGTCTAGACAGGATATTGTGTCCTTCACGAACGATTTTCCAAAATTAAGAGAGAAACCAGTTGACTGGTACCGGCAGGTGGAGAGGTTCGTGAAGGTACAGAAATGTCTGTGGAAAGACCTGGATGGGTTTTTCGACATTGTGGTTCCAGTAGATTTATGGACCCAGTGTAAAATAAACATAAATTGGCCCAGTGAAGAGTATCCCAGAGACAAGGACACAGGGGAGCCATCAAAGGAAGTCATGCGAAAATATGAGCAGGTAATTCAGCACTTGAAAGAAAAGGTGCCCGCCAAGGAAACTGATTGGACAAAAATAGATAGAACAACACAGGAAAGGGACGAGACAGTGCATTCCTTCTATGAAAGGTTATTGCAGGTATTTAAAACATACAGTGGTATTGACAACATCGACCTGAAGGATATGACACACTTTATTTACAGGTTTGTAAATGGTTTAAGACCTGAAATTTGTCAGTGGATAAAAGACAATAAAATCTGTTGGCATACTAAAAAAATGGATGAGGTCCTGCGGTACGCTAAGTACTGCGAGGACGAGATGGCAGAAAAGAAAAAGGCCCTTAAGGAGAAGGTTATGTGGGCTCAGGTGAAGCTCGCAGAACAACAGGAAAAACAATTGAGTAACATGGTTAAAAATGCTGAGAACAAAAGTCCTGGGGGAGGGGGTGGAGGAAAGCCCCGGCCCAAATTTAGCAGGGAAGAGGCTATGAAAAAATTTCCCTGCCATCAGTGCGGCGAAATTGGACACTGGCGAAACGAGTGTCCCCAATTAGTCGATGTTAATGAGACAACTCCTGATTTAATTCCACAGACGCAGAAAGAAAGACCAAGAAAGACTCAACCCCAGGTAAAAACAGTTCAGGTGCCTCGAGCACCCAAACAGGTATACAGGGGAAGACAGGCAGAAAATGAAGAGATAGAGGTTTGGGAAAGCGGGGAGAACAGAAATACAGCAACTTCGCAGTATCTGCTGAATGATACCTTCCTTTGTAATGAACAGGACTGACGGGGCCTGAGAGGGGAGGACGAGGAGTGCGTACTTGGCGCTTCCTTGCCGGTAGACCAGTCTGGACCATATATTGAAGGAAAGGTTGACGGAAATGATGTCACCTTTCTGTTGGACACTGGCGCTACCCGTTCTACTGTAAGAACAGTGGACGTTCCAAACCTACCCCTCTCGGGAGAAAACATCCAAGTAGTAGGTGTATCTAATCAATTGATTAGTACTCCTGTTACCGAACCAATGGAGATTTCAATTGGAAATTTTAAACAGATGCATAGATTTGTAGTCTGTGACACCAGTCCAGTAAATTTACTGGGACGTGATTTGCTGTGTAAAATGAACTGTACCATCTTTTGCACACCAAAGGGTGTCGAAATACAGACCCCAGATGAAGACGGCATTTATAAATTATTGTTGCTTAGACCTGACTCAGAACTTAAAAGATTGACCCTGCAGGACTTGCCCCAAGAACTACAGGAAGCCGTAAAACCAGAAGTGTGGGATTTCACTGGAAAAGATGTGGGTTTGATGAAAGATGTGGACCCCATACAAATAGCCATCAAAGACAATGCAGTATATCCTAACACTAGGCCCTACCGAATGAATGCTGAAGTGAAAGCAGGTGTCACTCTGGAGATACAAAAATTATTGGAAGGAAACATCATACAAGAAGTGATGAGCAGCCCATGCAACTCACCGATAATGGGCATCAAAAAGCCTAGTGGCAAGTATAGGGTAGTGCAGGACCTGAGAAAGGTTAACAAGATTGTAGTTCCTTGCTGCCCTATTGTCCCAAACCCTGCAGTAATTCTGTACCAGATTCCTTGGGATGCTGAGTGGTTCACTGTGATTGATTTGTGTCATGCATTCTTTTCGATACCCCTGCACCCCGACAGCAAATTTCTTTTCTCATTTGCCTTCGAGGGTCACGTGTATTGTTGGAACCGGGTCCCTCAAGGGTATACAGAGAGCCCCTCTATCTTTAATCAGATCTTGAAGAAATGTCTAGAGACTTTGACATTACCTGGGAACTCTGTATTAGTGCAGTACATAGACGACCTTCTATTGGCGTCTAAAAGTCACAGGGACTGTGTAGTTGACACCATTGCTCTCCTAAATCACCTGTGTGAGAAAGGGCATAAAGTGTCCCCTGACAAACTACAGTTCTGTGCGAAATCAGTGAAATATCTGGGACACCAGATAGAAAAGGGTGTCAGAAAAGTCACTTCAGAAAGAGTGAGAATAATTCAAAAGATGCAGTTGCCCCGTACTCAAAAGGAAGTCAGAATGTTCCTGGGTGTTTTAGGGTACTGCAGGCAGTGGATTCTGGGATTTGCAGCCTTAGCCAGGCCCTTGATAAAAATGACCACGAGAGGAATGCCAGATGTTGTACAGTGGGATGATGAAAGTCTAATGGCTTTCACAAGACTGAAAAACTGTCTGTGTACAGCCCCTGCGTTGGGAATGCCAGATTATTCCAAAGAGTTTGCCCTATTCTGTGACACTCGCGATAATTGCGCATTGTCAGTCCTGACTCAAGAACATGGCACAACCAGGAGGCCTGTGGCCTATTTCTCTGCCACACTGGACCCAGTAGCTGCTGGGTTACCAGGTTGTCTGAAAGCAGTAGCTGCTACCTGTGCAAGTTTGGAACAGAGTGAGTCCATTGTCATGGGACATCCTGTGACTGTCTATGTTTCACATGGAGTGGTAATTCTATTGACCAGAACTAAAACACAGTATCTCACCCCTAGTCGGCTGACTAAATACGAGAGGATTCTTGTGGGTGCAGCAAATGTGAGCATTGTTAGGTGCGGTATTCTGAACCCTGCCACCTTACTTCCTGACCCCTCAGAAATGGAAGGTAGGGATGATGATGAACATGATTGTATTGATCTGACAGAGTTCAGTACCAAGCCACGCCCTGACATAAAAGAAGTACCATTGCCTGAGCATGATAAAGAACTGTTTGTGGATGGTTCCTGCCTAAGACATGAATTAGGAGGCTTGAGTGCTGCTTATGCAGTAGTATCTTTTGAAAAAATTGAACAAGCAGGTTACCTATATCACATCAAGTCTGCACAAGTAGCCGAATTGATAGCCATGATAATGGCTTGCAAAATTGGGAAGGACTTACGCATAACAGTGTATACTGACAGTCAGTACTGTTATGGCGTTGTGCATGACTTTGGCCAATTATGGATGCAGAGGGAATTCATGACTTCCTCAGGTACTCCCATTCGGAGTGCAAAGGTTGTTCATGACCTTTTAGAGGCCATCCAGTTGCCCAAAGAACTGGCAGTGGTAAAATGTGCTGCTCATCAAAGGAGCATGGACAGAGTATCACTGGGAAACGATTATGCTGATCGAGTGGCTCAATGGTGTGCCAAAGATCGATATATTATAAATCCAAAACGAGGGGGGCCAGGAACCAGCTGCCAGCTTCAGGTGTTTGAGGAAGTGCCTACATGGGATGAGGTGAGAGAGTGGCAGGAGTCGGCTCCTTGGCAAGAAAGAGAGAAATGGAAAGAGGATGGATGTAGACCGAGACGTGTGGATGGTGTCATCATAGGTCCAACTGGTATGCCTGTGTTACCCCGACACTTGCTTGGCACAATGGCAAGATTAATACATGAAGGATCACACATTGGTAGGGATGCCATGATTCTGGTATTTCAACAGACTTGGTACAGCAAGAAATTCAGGAAGGTAGCAGAGTCCCTCTGCCAGAGGTGCCTGTCATGTCAACAGATGAACCCAGGCAAGAGGACCATGGTTGAACTGAGCAAGATTGGGAGGTCAGGGGGTCCCTTTATAAAAATACAGGTTGATTTCATCACCATGCCCCGTTGTGAAGGGAGACGATATGTCCTTGTCATTGTTTGTGTATTTTCAAAATGGGTAGAAGCTTACCCTACTCCCAAGAGTGACGCACTGACAGTAGCAAAGTGTTTACTAAAAGAGCTGATACCTAGGTTCGGAATACCATACATTATTGAATCAGACCAAGGTGGACATTTCCACAATGAAATAATGGCTGAACTGTGTAAGGCCTTTGGGATAAGGCAGAAACTTCATTGTGCATACCATCCAGAGGCTTCTGGAATAGTGGAACAAGTAAATGGAACTATCAAAAACAGACTAGCAAAGCTGACAGATGCTACTGGCATGAACTGGGTGAAGGCCCTGCCCCTGGTCCTGATGGGACTGAGAAGTGTTCCAGACCGCAAGACAGGCCTAAGTCCCCATGAAATCATTATGGGAAGAGTGATGAGACAAGCATGGGTGCCAGGAAGCAAACTGTTGAGTATTACTGATGATTTGGTGCTTGAATACTGCAGAAGATTGGGTGACCAAGTGCGTTCTATCTCTCGCCAGATTGGAGACGACGGCATCCTTAATCCAACGACTCCTCTCCACAACTTGGTTCCAGGAGACTGGGTCAAAATAAAGAAGCACACTCGATCAAGCTGTCTGGCACCCAGGTGGGGAAAGAAGCGCCAAGTAATCCTGGTGACAACCACTGCAGTGAAAGTCGCAGGTGTTCCCCAGTGGATCCACGCCGGACACACCCAGAAGGTATTGCCAGACAAAGGATTTGAAGAACCAGGGCAACCAGCAGAGGACCCTGAAGAAGCCAGACCAGTAGCAACTGACAACGAGCAGCCCAGCACCAGTCAGGTTGCAGGAACAGCAGACGTTGGCCCAGGAGTAGTTGACTGCGAACTGCCAAGAAACCAGCCTGCTGAAGAAGTCCAGGAAACTGAGCCAGGAGTAGCTGAAGACGAGCTGCCAAGCATATGGCCAGAAGAATGGATACCGATGATTGATCTGACCGAAGATCCTATCAGAACAAGAGAACGACTTAGTGAAGGTAGAGAGTGGACTAGTCAGGAAAAGCAAGGCACAGGCGAAGAACCTCAGCCACTTGAGATCCAAATCAAAACTGAGGAAGGAGAAGGTCAGACAGGGACAGAGCACGTGATTGATACAGATCCAGTGAATAAGACTGAACAAGTACCCGATACTGAACAGGTACCTGAGACTGAACAAGTACCTGATATTGAACAAGTGCAGGATACAGAGCAAGTGTTCGATACTCCTCCATTAACTCCTGATGTGGATAAGGGACAGACGAGACATAGAGTAATAGTTCGAGCAGAAGAAAATCAAGAGATCGAAGTGCTTGAACAGGATCAGATAGAGTTAGAAAAACGGGTTCAGGAAACAGAAACAGAAACAGAGACAATTGAAAGCCAAAAACAAAATATTCCTGAACAAGGCCAGATTAGCAACCAGGCAGAAGAATTTGATGCTAGCCCTGGAACTAGTCAGATAAGGGAAGTAGGAGAAGAAAGTGGAGAAGAATTACCACAAGATAAAGAGAACAAGAGAAGAAGAAAAGAAAGTGAAGTCCAAGTACCAACTAAGAGAATAAAGAAAAGAAACAACCTTGAGCCTAGGTTTGTAAAAAGACTAAGACTAAGAATAAAGACAGTGGAAGAAAAACGTGCAGAAGCAAGAAGAAGTGCTCGAATAGCAGATCAGGAAGAAGACTCTTCCAAAAGAAGGAGTGAGCGAATAAAAAGACAAAACAAAAAGTACAAGTCTCCTGAATGGACACTGGTTTTGGAGGAGCTTGAAGATCTTGATATAACTGACGTGAGTGACGGAGAACCTGTCCCAGAGTACTCAGCTGAAGAGGAAGACGAGCCACCGTGAATTTGCACAAAGTAAGCTAATTGTGTAAAGCAACAAAGAGGGGTTCAAGAGACTCCTTCTGAGCTAAAATGTCTGATTCAACAGTGAATGGTAGACCTAGTTGCAGCCGTTTTAAGACGTGTTGCAAGGTGTGTATATGTAGTATAGTAGTACTGATAGTTATCTGGATAGGATTAACAATTTTCATTCCCTTTGCTGTAAGTAAAGATACTAACATTGTCCCTACTGAAGTTGTAAATACTGACAGTGAGGAGCTGACAACACAGAGTGTAGAAAGACATGAGAGAGCATTGAGACAAACTAAACGAGACTTAGAAGCATCAGATGAGAAAGGACTACATTATCATGGCATGAAGAACAGGACACATTTAAATGTTTTCGCAAACTTGTTAATACACTATGTAGAGACTATGGAAATTGAGGATTGCTATGTCTGCATGAAGCTACCTACTTCGGTGGCTGAAGGCGTGACATACCATCATCTGCCATTAACTTATGGAATTTCCTGTAGCATTTTAGCTAGTTTATTTTACAAAAGGGGACCGTTACAGTATTATTACTCTAACAATGACGTGATCTTTTCTGAACTACCTATACGTGGGAACTTGAATCCTGTACATACCAAAACTGACACCATAAGATATATGGGAGACTACTTTCTGACTATAGGGAACATTGACATAGCAGACGCACACAGAGATAACTTGACTTGTTCTTTGCGTGAGCAGGAAAAGATGTTCCTGAACATGGCAGAGAAAAGGAGAATTAAAATTCAGAAGAAGGCTAATGACGAAAGTCAGAAAAAGCCAAAATGGGCAGAAAACATGGAAGGCACCTCATCTGGTGGAGCGGGTCCTGCTCTGTTGCTGGATTTTGAAAAGAAAGGCAAGCTATGTCTTCACCGCGAGAAGACTAGCTATTATAATAATGTTTTCATTGGTTCCAGTGAATGCGAACATAATTACAAGGTAATTGGAGGTTGGGGTTTCAAAAATGGGTCAGAGCCTGTGTTTCCTGGAATTTATTATATTTGTGGGGACAAGGCTTATTTCAAATTGCCGGATCACTGGTATGGAAGCTGCTACTTTGGCATTGTCTTCCCGAAAATATACCATGTGAATGGGAAAGCTGGAAGCAATGAAGATACTAATGGCTTAGTGCGTAGTAAAAGAGAAAGTATAGGTGAAATTATGGGTAGTATTTTCAGTGCACTGATACCTGGAGTGGGAGTGGTTCTGAACACTCACAGAATTTGCAAATTGTCTACTATAGTAGATGTGCTGTCTACTGAAACAGCTCATGGATTCCTGCTGGTCAATACTGAAATGGTTGCGATCAGATCAATGGTTTTACAAAATCGACTTGCTCTTGACACCTTATTAGCGAAAGAGGGCGGAGTCTGCCGGATGTTGAAGGCGCAACATTGTTGCACTTATATTCCGGACAAAAGTGTACAGATCAAAAGATATGTGAGAAACATTACTAATTTGGCAAAGGAACTCAAACCACTCGAGGTTGATAGTGCCTGGAAGAGACTGGTAGATGGTCTCTCAAATGTAGGTCATTGGCTTGCTGGCATAGGTAAAAGCTTATTATTCAAAATTCTGATGCCTATTGGTATTATAGGTCTTATTATACTTTCCATTTTCTTATGCTGTAAATACCGCAAGCGCACCAGAAAGCACGAGGTTAATGCAAGAGGGGTGAAACGAAGTGTGGATGAGATTGAATTAGAGGAAGTGAATGATCAGATATACAAAAAGGTGAAGACTTCTCACCCTGCTAAAACTGAAAGAGAAAAGCTAGAACGGTTGCTGGAAGAAATAGAACTTTATAAAGTGTGAAAGAAAGTTGGCATCTGGTTCCATTATAATTTGTGATGATAGTAGATATCATCAAAGAGGGGATTGATGAAGCAAAGCTTCGCATATTTTGCGGCTTGCCGAAATCAAGAACCTCATTTATGTGTAATAAGGTAACCCGTGTATGTTTTACTAACGTTTATATTAAGTTTGAGTAAAGTTTGAGACGCTTGCCTATGTGTATTTCTAATGAAATTAATCCATGTCCTCTAAAAATGGCCGCCGCTTGTATTTTAGTTACTGCGCATGCGTCAGCCACACTCACGTGTCCTGACGCGTCTGCAGAAGTGGAGGGAAAGTTATGCGCATGCGTAATTCATAGCTGTGCTTATCATGTGGTACTGCTCGTGCCACTGCTCTTGTATTTCGTCTAAATGTAGCTAACATTTAAATTGCATAAGTTTATTTCTTGATGATGAGTTAAAAGTACAAACCCTGCGATGTGTTTTCATAATGACATTATTATGTATTAATTTGTTTTCGCTTACTTTTCATGTACCGCGGGCAATGGGGGTCTGAGTGAGAGGAGAGCCATATTGGAGGTCCCTTCTGCGCCTGTGCGACATTCGCCAGCACGAGGGACCTTGGCTGATGGAACATAGCCAGCTGGCAGTGATGGGCGAGATGCTCCTGAGAAAGTCACCTCTGCCCTGCGAGAACAGCGAATGTGGCTTCTTATATGTTACAATGTATTGATGTGCTACTGTTAGCTCATGGGAACCCAAACATGCTAGGCGGTCCCAAAATATGTAAATGAAGGCTTCAAATCGTATATTGTGATTGGTGTGTTACCCAAATCCTACCTTAGGACCAATCGAAATTGAGGGATTCTGACACTTTGCAACATTGGGGGGTGGTACACTGTCCCAAAACTGTATATCTACCCTGGGTTCACCTAGTGAACCGTCCGACTTGTCTGGTTTAGCTGACCTGTCACTGACCCAACGCACTCAATAGGTGACTGAAAATACAGAGAGCTGCGGAGCACTCTGTCCGAATTTGACCATAGACTAAGGTTTTACTGAACCTTAAAGTGCTGGCAAGGCACTTAGCTGGGAGTTCGCTGACCCAATCGGGGTCTTGATCTATATCTGCAGAGCGGGTGGAGCGCAGGCGTTGCTTCCTAACTGTGGGTTCCGGTCCTGTCCTGAAGAGGGTCCTGTCCTGAGGGTTTGCTGTCCTGTCCTGAGGTCCTGTCCTGACTCTTATTCCGAGGGTATCCTGTCCTGTCCTGGGTGTCCATTCTGCACCTGCTGTCCTTTGAGGGGTATCCTTCCTTGAGGGTTTCCTGACTTTAACTGACCCGTGGCCAGGGTTTGGTTTCCACACCTTTCTAGGTAAATACTGCTCCGAAATCTCTTGAAATTCTTGCACCTTCTGAATTTCTAACTTTTGCTTCAATAAAGTTCAACATTGCAAATGTGATATTTTCCATGCCTTTCCGCAACTATTGAAAGTCATTTAAAATTTTGCAAAGTTATTTCTATGTCTTCTCATTTGTTAGAAATTATATTTTGCATAGCAGTGTGTCATTTCCTGATATGGTCTAGAACTTCGTTGCCTAGGTTGTTCAAAGGCCCTTTCACCTTAAGTGAAGCGTGTTATTCATTATAAGTTCTTCTATAATCACACACACTTAGTCTATCACTGTTTTAGATAATACTTACTTGCATAAGTATCTTTTCTCGTTACATTTTATTAGTACTTTGATGATTACTCCGCCATTATTTCTTTATGCATATGTGATTTACATTATCTTGGTTATTGATTGCCTTATTTTACTGTATCTCATGCAAGAAAATACTGAACTTTAGATAAACATTTTAAAACTTCCAGTTGTCCGTGGTCATTTACACAGTATTGGAATATTATTGGTTGGGTTTGTATTTTGTTGCCTTTCTTTTACAGCTAGCTCCCTGATTCATTGTGGTCATTAGGCACCTGCATCGGTGGATGGTAAGTCGGGTGCACTGAGAATTGGTAGCAGGGAACACACACACACCAAATTGGTAGAGCTCGTGAAGTCACCTGATCGATGTATATGGTGATTTGAAAAGTATATGGGCCCTGAAGCCGGAAACGGCGAAAACTATTGGTCGGGTGGCCTCGCGCGCTCTATCACTCTTAAGTGCATTATAATCCTCACGGTTATATAGCAACTTTGGTTTGGCTTTATCAAAACATGTCGTGTAAGGTGTCATACGATTTGGAATACTATCCCCTCGCCAGTTCTGGCGACGGGGATAGCATTCCACCCCTCTAGAGGGAGAATACTTGTTACTTTACTGAAATGCGGTTAATTTCTAATAGGACCTCAGATCCACAAAATGGATGCTTCTGCCACAGACACAAGTCTGACCCCCTGAAGCTGACCGAAACTCAGCCAAAGGGGCCTGGACAAAGGGTTTCCTGTCGCAGGGAGGTGTCACACCCCCCCAGACAGGAGATAGTGGATTGTAGCAGGGAGGTTTGAAAGAAACCAGACACTGCATGGGGAGCACAAGGCTTCCCCTTGCATGATCCGGTCAAATCGGTTCTGGGGCACACCAGCCCCAGACCCAGCGCGGCCTGGATCAAAATGTGAGAAGTTGGCCTGGTATATGCTGCTCACTAGTTCTAGTGATCACCTTGTACCATGCCAAGCAACCCTTATGGTGCAGGTTGTAAAGTCAACCTTATAGACAAGCTATCCTAGGGGTAGCATGGACTAAGCAGTCTTAGGCTAAACTCTGTAAAGGCATGTGAAGCAAGCTGTTTTACCATGTTTTACACAATCCCCTTGAATACCAAATGAAAGGACACCACACAGATATATATTGAAAATATATATAGATTTATTTCTCAAAAGATACCCTATACTCTTTATGAGCATAGAAGCACAAGCGTTAAAACAAAACACAGTTTAAATACACAAAAGTTGCACGAATATGGATGAGCCCTAGGGGCCACCTAAACCATATACTAAAATAGTGGTATAAGAACCACTATGGGGAAAGTGAAGAGGCCTAGGGCCTGGGGAATCGCTGGAGCTGATCGGGACTAGCAGTGAAGAAGTCGGGAAAGGCCCGCGGGACTCGGGTGCAGTGCGGAAAGTGCACGCAGTACCAATGCAATGTCAATGGTGCGTAAAAGTTACAGAGTTAGTTAAAAAGGAACCTTCCGAGGGACCTAGAAGGATGAAACTTTAGACACAGACCCTAGAGGTGTGTACCAGTGTGGGAACACCGGCGGAGCTGAGTTACCTCACCCACAGGAAGCGGGTGCATAGGGTCGAAGTAGTGTCGGGTTTCGTCACGCTGGTCGATGGTGCTTGGAGCTAAAGATGCTGCAGGCGGCTCGATGTGAAGAGTTCCGGTGGATCCAAGGGTGGATCTGAAGTCGTGAAAACCTGAAAGCAGAGGGGACAATGTTCAAAGTCACTAGCCAGTGACTACCGTGGAACCAGAGTGGAACCAGGCGATGTCGGGTGCAAACAGGCGTCGAGGTGTAGCTTCTCTCTGCAGCCACGTGGACACGAGGGGTCGTAGACGTCCAGGAGTCGGTCACGAGCTGTCCCACGCAGGCTTCTCGCTGGTGGCGGTGTCGGCAACCGGATGGAAGCAAACAGGCCTTGGCTAATGCAAGCCACGCAGGAATCAAAAAAGGCTTGTCACTCGGACCAGCAAGGTCAGAGCGGGTGCTCCTTTTTACAGGAGCAAGGGCAAGTCTGGAGCAACCAGACCTGCAGTGAAAGTTGTAGGTTTCGTCGCCAAGATGGCCGCTAGCCACGTGGCAAGTGGCCGGGATGGCACGTCGAGTGGCACGATGCAAAAGGGCCCCACGCAGATCGTGGAGATGCTGGGGGGCTGATCTTTGGTGCAAGGGCTGCTCGAGGTTGGGGCTTCTCAAACCCCAAAGCACAGCGTCGAGGGTGCCTCTGATGCTGCGCAGTCAGCGTTTCGGGGGTCTTCCAAGATGTCCGGTCCCACGTCTCTCGGTGCCTCCACGGGTCCCTTCTTTGCAGGGACTGTGGATCGGGCGGTGAGAAGTCTGGGAGTCTGGGTCTTGTCAGGCTCTGGGCTCCGGCTCCGGCGGGAAAGCAGACGTCGAGTTGCTGGTTGGTGCCTGTGTTCACAGGGTGGTCACTCCTTGGCCACAAGGGAGATTCTCTTCCGTCTTCTGAGCAGCAGAATGTCGAAGTCCAGTCTTCTTCTGTATTTCAAGTTGCTTCAGGATGATCTGAAGTCTCAAGACACAGCTCCCACTCTTATTCGAATCTGGGGGGCCGGATCACCTACTAGGTCCCTCCTCTGGGTGGAACCAGGAAGGGGAGTGGTTACACACCCTTTCCTTTGTCCAGTTTCGCGCCAGGACTGGGGCAGGAAAGCCCCAGCACCGGTTTGAACTGGCCTATGCACGGGGACACCTTGTGTGCCCCAGGCATGTCTGATTCTATTCAGCCCTGTCCTACCCAATACACAAAATCCTGTCTGGGGTGGTGCTAGCACCTCCCAAGGCAGGAAACCCTTTGTCCAAGCTGCCCTCGCTGGAAGGACTCCCAGCAGCAGGAGGTCAGACTTGTGTCTGTGGTGGCAGCATCCATTTTGCGATGCTAAGGCTCTGTTTAACTTTAACCGGGGTTCAGGTTAGGTACATGTCGTGTCCCTCTAGAAGGGTGGAATGCTACCCCCGTCGCCAGAACTGGCGAGGGGGTAGTATTCCAATTCGTATGACACCTTACTCGACATGTTTTGATAAAGCCAAACCTAAGATAGCATTTAACCGCGAGGATTATAATGCACTTAAGAGTATATGGTATGGCAGTATCATGAAACAGCTAAAGGACATGGTTCCGAAAGCTGCAGACAGGCTCAGCTCATGCCAGAGCACCATCTCACATATTTCCAAGCACTCTGCCTCCAGGATTGATGAGGCCTTCCATAGGAGTGACTGATAGGAACATATGTGTCCATTTTAGGTTAGGTATAGGCATACTACACCTAAGTAAGGGGTGGTTACACCGACTTACCCCAGCTGAGTGATCAGCCAGTTGTGTCAAATATGGAGGCCAGGCCAGGGGTGGCATAATACATGCTGCAGCCCCTGGTAGGCCTTGGAAGCACCTATGCCCTGGGTACCTGGGTACACTGTTACAGGGGCCAATAAGGTGAACCAATTCCAATTGTGTATGTACCTAAGGTACATGGAGTCCATTTTAAGGAGAGAGCAATTAGCCTGGGGCCCTGAATAGCAGGATCCCAGGCCAACTATGTCAAAAACCAGCTAAACACCAGGCAAAAAGTTTGGGGGTAACCATAGTCAGATATCCACCTTCCTACAGGTGTATCCACCCCCTTCCTGGGTCCCACCGATAGGAGGGGACCTAGCAGGTAATCCAGCCCCCCAGATTCGAATAAGAGTGGGAGCAGTGCCAATGCACTTCAGATTATCCTGATGAAACATAAGAAACAAAACTCTGGACCCTTCGACATCCTACTCAACGTAGAAGACTGAAGAATCTCCCTTGTGGTCAAAGAGTGACCACCCTGTGCAAACAGGCACCATCCAGCCCTCGACGTCTGCTTTGTTGCAGTTCCCAGCCGGAACTCGAGCGACAGAGATCGACGAGATCAAGCTTGCCTGCCTTCTAACAGCCCGATCCACAGTCCCTGCAGAGCTGAGACCCGCGGAAGCGTGGGGCACGCCATCTTGAAAAGACCACGAGACGCTGACCGTACAGCCCACGAGTGACCCTCGTAGCTGTACACCGGGGTTTGAGAAGCCCCAATCCTGAGCCACTTTTGCACCGAAGTGCACACCTCAACACTCGACGAGTGCTGCGTGGGACCCTTCTGCTTCTTTTGGCTCAACGCGTTGGCCCGGTCACTTGCCAGCCGGCTTGTGGCCCCTGTGCCGACGAAACTTGAAATACGACTTGTGATTCTGGTTGCTCCAGATTCGCACCAGCTCCCCTGAAAAGGAGCCCCCACTCTGACCCTCCTGGTCCGAGTGAGAAGCAATCTCCCAGTTCCGCGTGGATTGCTTTTGCCAAGTTTTGTTTGCTCCAATCTTGAAGCCGACAGCGCCGACGGCGAGAGCCTACGTGGGACAGATCGTGACCTGCTCCTGGACGTCGCAGATGCCCCAGAGCCCACGTGACAGCGGAGAGAAGCTCCTCGACAACCACCAGATTGCGCCCGACATTGCCTGGTTCCGTCCTGGTTCCACCCTGGTCACTGCTGAGTGACCCAGACTCTGCCCCCCTCTGCTTTCAGGTACTTTTTGACTTTGATCCACTCTTGGATCCCACCGGACACTTCTCCTTCACAACGCCTGCAGCCTCTTCAGCTTCAAGCACCAAGAACCAGCGTGACGAAACCCGACGCCACTTCGACCCTATGCACCCGCTTCCTGTGGGTGAGGTAACATTGCAACGCCGGTATTCCCACACTGGTATACACCTCTAGGGCCTGTGTCTAAAGTTTTGTCTTTCTAGGTTCAGCGGAAGTGTCCTTAAACTCTATTTGTGTAACTTTTACGCACCATTGACTAACATTGGTGCATGCGTGCGCTTTCAGCGCTGCACCCGAATCCCGCGGGCTTTTCCCGACTTCAGCATTGCTTGTCCTGACTGCTCCCAGCGATTCCCTAGGCCCTAGGCCTAACCACTGTTCGATTGGTATCTCTTATACCACTTGTTTAGTATATGGTCTGAGTGGCCCCCCGCCCTCATCCATAATTGTGCAACTTTGTATGTTATACTATGCTTTTGATTTAACGCTTGTGCCCCTTTATTCATAAAGAGTACTGGGGATTATTTTGAGTAATAAATACATTTATTTTTATAATATATACTTGTGTGGTGTCCTTTCATTTGATATTACAGGACTGTGATTGGTAAAACAGCTCGCTTAACACGACCTCTTGAGTTAAGCCTTTAAGGCTGCTTAGTCTATGCTACCATTAAGATAGCTTGTCTACAAGGTTGACTTACAACCAGACACCATAAGGGGTTATTTGGACTGATACAAGGTGGTTCCAGAATTGGAAACATCATATATCAGGCCAACTTCTCACATTGGTGCGCAGCGGTGCGGATTTTGAGCTTGCTGTTGTTTTACCATTGCAATCTTTTATCAAATTGAAAGATCACATCAAGTACCTTAGGTACATATAAATCAAAAGCTTAGCATATTAAGTTCTACTGAACTTAGTAGTTGTAGATAAAAGGGATTAGCACACCCTGACTACAACTCACTAGCAAGGTACAGTAGGAAAACACTTAGTGTAGGTAAGTGCACCACTTACACCTCACTAACAGTCATGTCTGGCACAGGTGAAAGCTCTCTGCCTGTGACAGTTGACCTTACCCAGGCAACTTCCAGCTATGACAAACTTAGCCACAAAGACTTGTGTGCCTTGTGCATATCAAGAGGGCTAAAAAGGGGCAGAGGTCCCACCATTCCAACCCTGATAGCCATTCTAGAACAGGATGACTTAGCTAAGGCGAGTGCAGCTCCCCTAGATTCAGGAGATGGAGTGAACCCCCCTGTAACTGATACCACTCCAGAGGAGGAAGAAGAAGAAGAAGAGGAGGAGGAGGAGGACTCAGATATAGAGGACCCTGAAAATCAGGATCAGAGGGGTAGCCAGGTTATAGTTGCCAGGCTTAACCAGGCCGACTTCAACCTACTGGGGAATGGAGAGGGCCAGCACCTCCCCAGATCCCCAAATATCATTCTCCCAGGCAACAGAAGAGTGAGATCTCCATCAGGGGACTCTCATATTTCTTGTGCCTCAAGAGAATCTCAGAGAGGGATGACTTCCTCTCAGAAGATAGAGCATAGGGCCAGGATGAGGGCTGTCAAACTCCAGATAGAGAGGGAGGAGGTAGCCCTGGCTCAAGCTAGACTTGCCTTGGCAAGAGAACAGAAAATGTGTGGCTTAGATGCCACTGGTGGCAGCAATATTCCTAGAGAGAAACCCAGGTCCTATGATAGTAGAAACCTGACAAAGATTGTGCCCCCCTACAAGGAAGGGGATGACATCCACAAGTGGATAACTGCTCTTGAGAGAGCCTGCATGGTACAGCAGGTTCCTGAAGAACAGTGGGCTGCAATCTTATGGTACTCCTTTTCAGAGAAAGGGAGGGATAAGCTCCTCACTGTCAGACATGAGGATGCAAACAATTACAAAGTACTGAAGAGTGTTCTGATAGATGGGTTTGGCTTAACCACTGAACAGTACAGGTTAAGGTTCAGAGATACCCAGAAGACACAGACTCAGGACTGGACTGATTTTGTAGATTGTGCTAATAAGGCTCTGGAGGGTTGGCTACATGGCAACAAAGTACATGACTTTACAGGATTGTATAATTTGATTATGAGGGAGCAGATCCTAAGTAATTGTCAGAACCAGCTCTTACACCAGCACCTGGTGGACTCAGAGTTGACCTCTCCCCAAGAATTGGGAAAGAGGGCAGATAAATGGGTCAGAACCAGGATTAGACCTAAGAAATAGGACAGTAACCAGAAGAAGGAGTCTACCAAGCCTCAAGATAAGGGTGGGGATAAAAGTAAAGAAAAGACTTCCCCAGGGCCCCAAAACTCCAAGAATGGGGGTGGGTCCCAAGACACTTCCTCAACTGAGAAAAAGCCTTATTGTTATGCCTGTAAACAGGTTGGGCATTACAATTCAATTTCAAAAGCTTTATTCGACAGCATTGTCATAAAAGCATTGACACCCTAACCTATACATCAGTAAATACTATTCTAAAATACAATCACATTTTAAAACACACATTAAATTCAGAATGCTGAAGAATCAGTTCTAAAAGGAATACATTTAGTACTAAAAACTCCAGTTCACTAAACATGATTAATTAAATGGTTAATCTACATAAAATTACGTTACATTACTTCTTACTCCACTGGCTAAAGTGAGAGTGCGAATGATCCATGCCCATCCCAGATATTTTGCAACTGCAATTGCTAAAGGAGGGGAACTATTTGATCCCAAAATTCTAAGTGCTTCCAGGCACCTACGTGTCCCTAAATTTTGACACGCTGGTTTTAACCACCTCCGTCTTGGAAAAGCGTAAAGAGGGCAAACAAACAGAAAGTGCGAGATGTCCTCACCAAATCTTTACAATGGATGCATACATTAACATTACTAGGTGACCACTTGTGTGTGAAAGCGTTAATGGGCAGACTACCAGCTCTAAATTGGAAGTACAATTTCCTATCCAAAGGTTTTGTAATGAAATCCCAGTATTGTTCAAAAAATGGAGCAAATTTGATTTCCAAATACCGGGATGTTAACATGGAATGTGGATTAGAGGTCAACACGGATTGCAAAGTCATATCCCAATACATTTTTTTCACAATCTCCTTTGATGGGAAGGCAGTTGGGTCAGTGTTGGTCCATAAATGGTCTAGGTTGAGTTTTGTTAATAGGTTCCGGATCTCGTTGAGGCATGTTATTGCATGGAATCGGTCCATCTTGATGATGTCCATGAGGGCGGAGGCATAATGACCTAGCTCCGGCGTTGACATTATTCGCCTCCAGAATAGTAATGGGCGCAACCGAGCCAGGTCCTCAATCTTTTTCCTCCCCAGGTCATACAACAAGGGGATTATTGGTGTGCTCTGTGGAACGCCGACCAGTCGTCTCAAGAACTTGTTCTCGGCAGTGGACAAAGTGCTCAAGTTAGTAAAACCCCACAGCTCTGAGCCATACAGACAGGCATTTAGCACCTTCATACTATAAATCTCTAGCACAGGATGGATAGGTTTGGTTAGTGAAGATTTATGTTTAAGTGCTAGAGCCCCTGCTAGTTGATGGAACTTTAAAACTGCAGAATCAATATGGGACTTCCATTTCATATTGCCCTGTAAGGAGATACCAAGATAGGTAAAAGCATCCACCTGTTCCAAGGCGGCCCCATTGAAAGTTATTGTGCCCCTATATGGCTTGGCTGGATTCATGCACATAAACTTAGTCTTTGAAGTGTTTAATTCCATGCCCCGAATCTGACAGAAATCCCCGAAAGCATTAATTGCCTTCTGAAGGCCACTAGGTGTTCGTGATACCAGCAACGTGTCATCAGCAAACATTAATACTGGCACACGAACCCCGTCAAGTATCGGGGCATCCGTAGGGGATTTCTTCAGATAGTCCACTATGCCATTGATATATAATGAGAATAGGGTGGGTGCCAGGACGCATCCCTGTCTAACCCCACGCTCTACAGGGAAAGAATCAGTTACCTCACCCTGGGCCCCCCACCTAATCCTAGCATAATTATTTTCATGCATGCAGACTAGCAATGACAATAATTCGGGGCTGATTCCCATTTCCGCGAGGACACGCCACAATTTTTGTCGCGGGACTAAGTCAAATGCTGACTTCAAGTCAACAAATGCGGCATACAATGGACCATTGATCAAGGTCACGTTTCTCCAATACAGAGTTAGAAAATAGAAGACCTGGTCGATAGAGCTTGTTAGGGGGCGGAAGCCGGCTTGGTAGGGGGAGAGAACATCCTTCTCATCTATCCAAGCTTGAAGTTTATTTTGTATCAGTCGGCCCATCAGTTTTTGTGCAGAATCAATTAGACTGATGGGTCTGTAATTGTTTGGGAGTGACTTATCACCTTTTTTAATGCTGGAATGATCTCCGCACCCTTCCATGAGTTGGGAATGGAAGCTCCATGGGCGATAGAATTTGCTAACCAGACAAAGTATTGGCACCATTACGCCCGGTCGCTTAAAAATACATCGGCCGGTATTCCATCCATTCCTGGTGCTCTCCCTCCAGTCACCCCATCCAACGCTATGTTTACGTCACCCAGGCTGAACACTTCGCCTTTAAAGAAGACCATTGGGGGAGGTAGATAATGGCCTGAGTCCAGATTACATGCATATTGTGGCTTAAAGAAGTCAGTCCATAGGTTCTTTGCAACGTTGTTTTGTGGACGCTCTGCTACCCCCCTATCCCATTTTACGATTGACCAGAACTCTTTTTGTTTCTTAGCTGCACATGCTGATTTGAGGTCAAGCCAATGGTTTTCGTCCCAAAGCTTCTTTGCTTTGGTTTGTACTTTTCTGTAGGCATCCCTGGCCTTCCTCACTCCTACTCTGTTTTGACTCCTCAGCTCAAGACTAAGTTTCTGGCGTGCTCTTCTGCATGATTGATCATACCACCCCTGTTTTGTGGGAGATTTAACCACAATTTTTTGGCCTACTGGTTTTAAAAAAAAGCCCTGAATTTTGGAAAAAAACTCAGAATGTGCCTCCTCCATAAATCTGGAGAAGTTGGGTTCGGTACAATGCTTTTTCATGATGTTAATCTCAGAGACAACCAACTTCTTTAGGTCTTTTAACATATCTGGCTTCTCTATCAATCTGCCCCACCTTACATGGCGTTGGTTGTTTGTAGAGATAATATCCAAAGTAATTGCGCCCCTTTCCGGGCTTGGAGCTGGCACCCCCTGGTTAAATTGTATGATCAGGCATAGTGGATTGTGGCCACTCTCTAATCCAAATGTGATGCTCATGTCTACCAGCCTGTGCCAATCCCTCACATCTACTAGAATATAATCTATTCAACTTTTTGCCCTTCCATTATCAAATGTATGTACACCCCGTCGGTCAGACGGGGTGCGCCCATTAGCTGCTCTTAGGCCCCTTGCTAAGCACAAGCTCTTAATTTGAATTGCTACCTCAGTCCATCTCTTTACCAATGGTATATCCAACTGTGGGATGCCCCATTTATTATCCTCTTCTAAGGACAATTCACCGTCCTCCGAGCCCAAAGGATCGCAGTTCGTATTCATGTCTCCACCCACCAAGATAGAAAGATGAGATGGAAGGAGCTCAAGATCATTATCAAGTGCTGTTATTACCTCAGAGGTTTTTCCCCCTGCCACTCCCCTAGCGTATATGTTATAAATGGCCACCTCATGGCCATTGGTCCAGGTGATCTTAATTGATAGTATATCACTATTATTGAGGGATCTTTCCTGGATATTACAATGGAGAGATTGACGCACCCAGATAATCAATCCCCCTGATGGCCGCCCTTTGGGGTTCTTTTTTGCTGGGACATAAAAATTTAGGAATCCATGCCGAAAGACCGGGTTCACTGCCCAGGTTTCCTGAAACATGATTATATCATGGTGCTCTATGAACTCGCACCATTCTGGGGAGATCATTTTATTAGAAATTCCAGCAAGGTTCCATGATAGGAGTTTTAGACTTCTGTTATCTAAAATAGCTATATCCTGGCACGACACTACATTTTGCCCACTGGGTACTAGCCCAAAATTAAATGACGAACTGCGTGTCCTGTAACTACTGGGATTATTAGAAGTAAGTTCGGGGATGCCCTTGACACTACTTGACTTTGTGCTTGTGAGGCCGGGTAAATTGTAATTTACAACAGCTTCTGTCCCATTATGTCAATCGCACTCATTGAGATCTGATAGTGCCGAGTAACTATTTTCAAGGGACACACCCCAACTGTTTTTTGGACCCAACGTGGTTCCCTTTTTCCCCACAGTGTTCCATTTAGTTCTTAGGATGGTAGGATTCGAGATGTTACCTCGTCTGGCATAGAAGAAGTCTAATGTTAAAGGGATGATCTCAGCGGTTCGGCGTTGGGGAGGATATATGTTCGACAGAATATTAGGCAGAACTTCCGGATCTGTAAAGTGCAACACCACGCAGTCCCCCCTACATTTTTTATGGCCACCCCCAATCCATTCCACTCTCCTTTCCTTCACTATCTCTTCTGCCAACTGATGCTTACCCCCGGGTGAGAATGCCATGTTATGAGATAACCAATGCAGGGCCTTGCTTATTAGAGAGGATGTATTTTCTATTTGCCCAGATTTCAAATGGGGGACATTAGCCAAGACCAGCCCCAAGGGGGAAGCCTCCACAATTAGCTCTACTGTGCCCTTCTCTGTCCTGGGATCTCCAATCTTTTCCCTTGGGCCTAATCCTGAGGGTACCCCATTGTCTAAATCCTGACCTCCTCCCCCCAGGTGGCTAGTCATAGTTGGGAGGGGACCTCTTCCCCCCAGGTGACTAGTCATAGTTTGGAGGGGAGCTACGTTCTCTGTTGGCCCCAGGCAGGGAACTGTTGGAGTCTTTTTGGTCTCTACTATAGATACTACTTGATTAGGAATATTTACCACCTCTTCTAATGTCTTCTGTAAGAGCCCCCCTAATCTGTGCACCTCCTCTGTAAGATGGTCAATTTTTGCCAGGAGAGGTTTTGTAATGGTCTTAATCTTAGTATCTAGGATATTTACTAGTTTCTTAAGCTGATCTTCATCCAGGAGCATTTTCCTCCCCCTTTCATCTTCTACATCCCTTTTAGGGAGTAGGATATCTAGCCTTTTTTTACTTGAGCGTAAACCACCCCGCTTAGGTTGGTCCTTGTCCCCCCCTTTAGTGCCTCTAGGTGCTGGAACCGGCACCGGGGGCTCATCCTCTAAAAGCACTAGCTCTTCTTCATGTGTACTCTCTGCGTCTGACTCTACTAAGGCCACTACTAACTGTGTTAATGAATTGTTATCGTGCTGATCCTGCAAGAACACCTCATTATCTGGCTTGGGTACAGGCATGTTTTCTACCATAGACAATGGAGGGGATAGGCTCAAGCCCAATGAAGATCTTCTATCATTGTTAATTTTAGCAACCACCTGTACTAGATAGTTGTCGAGAGTGTTTACTGCTAGGGGGGTTTTAGACTTCGACATGCTACACAAACGCAGTAAGTATCCTTTTCCCTCAAGGATACACACTAGATAATGAACCAAAACGAAAGTAGAACAATGTGTTGTGCTGGTGATAAATAGCAGTACTCAAAGGGTTCCACAATGAAAACTAATAGAAGGCAACTCACAGCTCGTATTTTAGGCAGCGTTCTTGGCCCAGTCCAGTCTCTGCCAGTCTCGGACTGTCGCAGACTGTCCCGCCCTTGTCCCGGGCTTCTCCCGCGCTGCTCCCGCGTTGCGGGGTACAGCAGTTCCTAATAACTAAATGAGGTGGTCAGGGGGCGTGGCAAACAGGGAGAGCATGCAGGTAATGATCACACAGGGACTCCTGGGAAATGGAGTCCCTGTCCTGGCGCTCGCAGCCCTGCTGCTCTACTCCGTGGTAATTTCCCCTGCGAAGTGGACGATGCGGGACCCGCGCAGCGGGTACCGCGAGGTGCAAAGGTTCTGAGGATACAGGAAAGCAGCAGCCAAATGAGACTCTCCACAGCGTCCTTCTGCTCGAAAGGTAGGGCTTCTCACAGCAATGCAGGAGGCAGCAAGCACTTTTCACTCGGCGGTCAGGGGGCGTGGCAAACAGGGAGAGCGTCCAGGTGCAGGTAATGATCACACAGGGACTCCTGGGAAATGGAGTCCCTGTCCTGGCACTCGCAGCCCTGCTGCTCTACTCATGGTAATTTCCCCTGCGAAGTGGACGATGCGGGACCCGCGCAGCGGGTACCGCGAGGTGCAAAGGTTCTGAGGATACAGGAAGGCAGCAGCCAAATGAGACTCTCTACAGCGTCCTTCTGCTCGAAAGGTAGGGCTTCTCATTAGGCATTACAAAACAGACAACTGTTGTCCCAAGAATAGCAATAAAGAAAATATACCTCTAAAGCCAGTTCCAACACCTCCTGTTACTGTCAGCAGTAATACCCCAGGAAGTGGGAGCACACCCAGGAATCTGGGTGGGTTTACTTTGGGAGCACAGGTGGACCCTGGCCTATCCAGGTCCCCATCCCCAAATAATCTTGTTTATGAGACTGGCATGGGGTTTGCCAACTTATCTGATTGCCCACATACCTTGAGCAAATATAGACAAGAACCCATCATCAATGGTTTGAAAGTTGAGGCCTTTAGAGACACAGGGGCTAGCATCACCATGGCAGCTGACTGCATAGTCCCCTCTAAGCAACTTTTATTAGGTGCCACATACCAGGTAACAAACATTGATGGAATCCAAACAAATCATCCCATGGCAGTAGTAAGTCTCAGCTGGGGAGGTGTCACTGGCCCAAAGAGAGTGGCAGTGTCATCAAACTTGCCTGTGGACTGTCTACTGGGTAATGATTTAGAAATCTCAGCCTGTGCTGAGGTTGAACAGGAAACCCATTCTAGAATGGTAAATGCCAATGGAAAGGTTAGTGGGGCTGTGATGGCCACAGCCCCAATTCAAGATGTCCTTCCTGTAAAGGTTGGTAGGGCTGAGCAACTCTCTGCCCCATCTTTAGCAAAAGCTCTTCCTGAACAGAATAGCAAAGCTGTTATGATAACAGCAGAAACCCAAACTGAGTCCCCTCCTGAAAAGGTTGGTGGGGCTGTGATGGCCACAGCCCAAACTCAAACTGATATGTGTGTTGTGAAACCTGAAATGATGGATAACTTCACACAAACTGAGAGCACAGAGGAGGACGAGAAATCTCCCCCTCACCAGACTTTAGGAAAGGATCAGCCTCCTCAGGGAACTGATCTTACCCCTGATGAAGGAACTGCCCCAGAGGTGGTTAGGCCTAGCCTGACAGAGCCTCTGATGTCAGTGGACCCTTCTCAGGTGGGACCCAGTCTGGAGCAGGTAACCTGCCCCTCTCTACCTTGCCTTAGTCAGCCCAGGGCTGCAGAGGACAAGAAGGACAGTGAGACCCAGACGGCCCCCTGTCAAATAACGCACCCCCATCAACAGATGAGGGGCACCAAAGCTAGTAGCCCTAGTGAGGTGAAAACTTTAAAAGCTCCTGAGGGAGCCCCCTTAAAAATAGTTAGGGACCTCCCACAGATGGATTCTGTTGGGCACAGCCAAACCTGGGACCCAAAGGGCCCAAACCTGAACTGTCCCTCCAGCAAGCCAAACAGAGGGACCCAGCCTCCAGCTTTAGGTAGCCAGAGGCTGACCCTGAGAGCACAGTGCAACTCAGTTGAAGAAAGAAAGGCACACATGGTGGAAGATAATTGGAGAAAGCTGAGCCCTAAATTAGTGGAGCCTCACTTCAATACTCCATATCCAAACCAGCCTTTGACTTTGCATAAACACACCCAAGGTAGTGATTCCCTATGGTGGAGACCCTCTAATACCCCACGGGTGAGGGACTGCTTAGTGGACCATGAGACAGGGGGTACCCATGCTAGTGCAGGTACTTCCTTATATGGCCACTCAGGCAATATAGGCTTACCTGGCCAAGGATAGCCTTATCTCCTTTCGTTTGGGGGGGGTTATGTAGGAAGGTGGCTACCTGACTATGGTTACCCCAGATTTTTTGCCTTGTGTCTAGCTGGTTTTTGACTTAGTTGGCCTGGTTCCCTGCTAATCAGGGCCCCAGGCTATCTGCTCTCTCTGTAAAATGGATTCCATGTACCCTAGGTAAATACCACAATTGGAAATGGACTCCTTGTCAGCCCCTGTACCATGCACTATAGGTGCCCAGGGCATAGGTGCCACCAAGGCCTACCAGGGGCTGCATCATATCTTTTGCCACCCCTGGCTGGTTCTTAAATTGACACAACTGGCTGATCACTCAGCTGGGGTAAGGAGGTGTAATCACCCCTTGCTTAGATATAGTATACCTATATCCAAACATATATCTGGACACATATAAACCTGTGAGCCACTCCTATGGAAGGCCTCATCAATCCTGGAGGCAGAGTGTGTGGTTTAATGTGAGATGGAGCTCTAGCATGAGCTGAGCCTGTCTGCAGCTGTCGAGAACAACTCCCTAAGCTGTTTCAGGATAATGCCATACCATATACTCTTAAGTGCATTATACTCCTCGCGGTTATATAGCAACTTTGGTTTGGATTTATCAAAACATGTCGTGTAAGGTGTCACACGATTTGGAATACTATCCCCTCTCCAGTTCTAGCGACGGGGATAGCATTCCACCCCTCTAGAGGGAGAAGACATGTTACTTTACTGAAATGCGGTTAATTTCTAATAGGACCTCAGATCCACAAAATGGATGCTTCTGCCACAGACACAAGTCTGACCCCCTGAAGCTGACCGAAACTCAGCCAAAGGGGCCTGGACAAAGGGTTTCCTGTCGCAGGGAGGTGTCACCCCCCCCCCAGACAGGAGATAGTGGATTGTAGCAGGGAGGTTTGAAAGAAACCAGACACTGCATGGGGAGCACAAGGCTTCCCCTTGCATAATCCGGTCAAACCGGTTCTGGGGCACACCAGCCCAAGACCCAGCGCAGCCTGGATCAAAGGAAAGGGGTGTATCCACCCCCTTCCTGGGTCCCACCCATAGGAGGGGACCTAGCAGGTAATCCAGCCCCCCAGATTCGAATAAGAGTGGGAGCAGTGCCAACGCACTTCAGATTATCCTGATGAAACATAAGAATCGAAACTCTGGACCCTTCGACATCCTACTCAACGTAGAAGACTGAAGAATCTCCCTTGTGGTCAAGGAGTGACCACCCTGTGCAAACAGGCACCATCCAGCCCTCGAAGTCTGCTTTGTTGCAGTTCCTGCCGGAACTTGAGCGACAGAGATCGACGAGATCAAGCTTGCCTGCCTTCTTACAGCCCGATCCACAGTCCCTGCAGAGCTGAGACCCGTGGAGGCGACCGGAAGCGTGGGGCACGCCATCTTGAAAAGACCACGAGACGCTGACCGTGCAGCCCACGAGTGACCCTCGAAGCTGTACACCGGGGTTTGAGAAGCCCCAATCCTGAGCCACTTTTGCACCGTAGTTCATCCCTCAACACTCGACGAGTGCTGCGTGGGGCCCTTCTGCTTATTTTGGCTCAATGCGTTGGCCCGGTCACTTGCCAGCCGGCTTGTGGCCCCTGTGCCGACGAAACTTGAAATACGACTTGTGATTCTGGTTGCTCCAGATTCGCACCAGCTCCCCTGAAAAGGAGCCCCCACTCTGACCCTCCTGGTCCGAGTGAGAAGCAATCTCCCAGTTCCGCGTGGATTGCTTTTGCCAAGTGTTGTTTGCTCCAATCTTGAAGCCGACAGCGCCGACGGCAAGAACCTACGTGGGACAGATCGTGACCTGCTCCTGGACGTCGCAGATGCCCCAGAGCCCACGTGACAGCGGAGAGAAGCTCCTCGACAACCACCTGATTGCGCCCGACATTGCCTGGTTCCGTCCTGGTTCCACCCTGGTCTCTGCTGAGTGACCCAGACTCTGTCCCCTCTGCTTTTAGGTACTTTTCGACTTGGATCCACTCTTGGATCCCACCGGACACTTCTCCTTCACAACGCCTGCAGCCTCTTCAGCTTCAAGCACCAAGAACCTGCGTGACGAAACCCGACGCCACTTCAACCCTATGCACCCGCTTCCTGTGGGTGAGGTAACATTGCAACGCCGGTGTTCCCACACTGGTATACACCTCTAGGGCCTGTGTCTAAAGTTTTGTCTTTCTAGGTTCAGCGGAAGTGTCCTTAAACTCTATTTGTGTAACTTTTACGCACCATTGACTAACATTGGTGCATGCGTGCGCTTTCAGCGCTGCACCCGAATCCCGCGGGCTTTTACCGACTTCAGCATTGCTTGTCCCGACTGCTCCCAGCGATTCCCTAGGCCCTAGGCCTAACCACTGTTCTATTGGTATCTCTTATACCACTTGTTTAGTATATGGTCTGAGTGGCCCCCCGCCCTCATCCATAATTGTGCAACTTTGTATGTTATACTGTGCTTTTGATTTAACGCTTGTGCCCCTTTATTCATAAAGAGTACTGGGGATTATTTTGAGTAATAAATACATATATTTTTATAATATATACTTGTGTGGTGTCCTTTCATTTGATATTACAGGACTGTGATTGGTAAAACAGCTCGCTTAATACGACCTCTTGAGTTAAGCCTTTAATGCTGCTTAGTCTATGCTACCATTAAGATAGCTTGTCTACAAGGTTGACTAACAACCAGACACCATAAGGGGTTATTTGGACTGATACAAGGTGGTTCCAGAATTGGAAACATCATATATCAGGCCAACTTCTCACAGCGGGCGCTTATGACTATAACAGAGATACCCCTACTACAGAACTGGAGTTACAGGTAAGAAACTGCTCCTTCTGTAGTAGGGGATCTCTGTGTATAGTCATAATCTAGTGAATAGAATGGCAAGCCCATCCGAACAACTAACCGGCGGTGGAAAAAAGGACAAAAAGACAACACCACTACTGTGCAAACAGATTTCTTAACGAAGCCTGCCCTACCTGAGCATCTGCTCTGGCATCAGAGTCCAGAAAGTAATGCTTAGCAAAGGTATGGACCGACTTCCACGTGGCAGCCCGGCAGATCTCTGCAATAGGAACATTACGTAGCAAAGCCGCTGTAGCCGCTTTGCCCCTGGTGGAATGAGCCTTAGGCTTACCTTCTAAGGTCTTATTAGCCTTCTGGTAACATAACTGGATGCAGGACACAATCCACCTAGAGATGGACTGTTTAGAGGTAGCAAGACCTGTCCTGACCGACCCATAGTTAACAAACAGTTGGTCTGACCTACGAATATCCTTGGTCTTATCCAGATAGAAGTTCAACACCCTTCTCACATCCAGGGAAAGAAGAGACCTTTCCGCTGGAGTGGAAGGATTCTTGAAAAACGTAGGTAAAGTTATAGTCTGATTAACATGAAAATCAGAGATCACCTTAGGAAGGAATTTAGGGTGAGTACGCATCACAACCTTAGCAGCATGAAAAACAGTATAAGGTTCTCGACAACATAATGCCCGAATCTCACTCACCCTTCGGGCCGATGTAATGGCCACAAGGAAAGCCACCTTCCACGATAAGTGCTGCAGTGAAGCCTTATGAATGGGTTCAAAAGGTTCCTTCATCAATCTGGACAGCACCACACTCAACTCCCAGGAAGGCGATTCACTCCGAACAGGAGAAAATACTTTCTTCAATCCTTCCAAAAAATCCTTAATCACAGGGACCTGGAAAAAGGAAGTCTGTGAAGGACATTTACTGTACGCAGTTAACGCTGCGAGGTAAACCTTAATAGATTGAAAATTAAGGCCAGACTGAGCCAAATGCAGTAGATATGGAAGTACAACATCTTCCTTGCATGTCGTCGGATCATAGTTCTTGGAAGTACACCAGATGCAGAACCTCTTCCACTTGTAGGCATAAGACGTCCTAGTGGAAGGCCACTTAGCCTCCTTGAGAATGTTCATGCAATCCCCAGGCAGATTCAGATGTCCATATTGCACTATCTCAGGAGCCATGCCGCCAAACTCAACGATGAGAGGTTGGGGTGCACCATCTGCCCCCCGAACTTCGTGAGAAGGTCTGGACGACATGGCAGTCGTAGGTGCGGCTGAAGAGACCGGTGAAGCAGATCCGTGAACCACCACTTTCAGGGCCACTCCGGAGCAATGAGAATCATCCGTGCTCTGGACCGGGGCAGCTTGATGAGCACCGCCGGAATCAGGGGAATGGGTGGAAAAGCGTACAGAAAGCTGTTCGACCAGCTGATCCAGAGTCCCCAGTTGGTAATACCTGGAGGCGAAGTCTCGGCATTTTCTGTTTTTTGCGGTGGCAAACAGATCTATGTCTGGAGTGCCCCACCTATCGAAGATGTCTTCTAGTACCTCGTCGTTCAGAACCCACTCGTGGTTTTCTTGCACGAGCCTGCTGAGTGCGTCCGCCTGAGCATTCTGCACACCTGGCAGATGAGTGGCCGTTCTTGTCAGTACTCTGGCCAGCAGCCAGTGCCAGATCGCCTGCGCTTCCAGTGACAGGGTGCGCGACCTCGAGCCCCCCTGCTTGTTGAGGTAATACATTGTGGTCATATTGTCCGTCTGCACAAGCAAGGAGTTGGTCTGGAAGGACAGATGAAAGGTCTTCAGTGCCAAGTGAACCGCTCTGAGTTCCAGGAAATTGATGTGGTACGTGGATTCCGCTGGGGACCACGTTCCCTGAATCTGTAGCTGGTCTGAATGCGCTCCGCAGCCGAGGAAAGAAGCATCCGTGATGATAGTCTGACTCAGAATGTTCTTGTGGAATTGAACCCCCTTGAAGAGATTCTCCGCTGAACACCACCATTTCAGGGACTGCAGGGGTGAGGCACAGCCTGATCCTGTCCTCCCAGCTCCCCCACTTCTGGTCCAACTGGTCCTCCAGACATTCCTGCAGCGGCCTCATGTGGAGCCGTGCATGTGGCGTGAGGAAGATGCAAGATGCCATCGACCCCAGTAGAGAAGACACCGTCCTCACTGTCGTAGATGGCATGGCCATGAGAGCCTGAGCCTTCCGACAGATCGATAAGCGTCTCTCCTCCGAAGGAGACACGCTTGCTGACCGCGTATTGATGGAGGCTCCCAAGTACTGTAGGCACTGGACAGGAGTCGGGACAGACGTGGACATGTTTATGTGGAAACCCAGCTGGTTCAACAGAACGGCCGTCCTGTTGAAGTGCAATTGCACTTCCTGGAAGGTGGAGGCTTTGATCAACCAGTCGTCCAGGTACGGGTAGACAAACACCTTATTCTTTCTCAGGTGCGCTGACACCACAGCCATGCATTTTGAAAACGTCCTGGGTGCAGACTTCAGTCCAAACGGTAGTACGATGTACTGATAGTCATTGGTGCCGACTAGGAAGCGCAGGAACTTCCGGTGTTTCCGTGCAATGGAAGTACGCATCTTGCAGATCTATCGCACACAGCCAGTCTCCTCTCTGCAGCTGAGGATAAATCTGGTGCAAAGACAGCATGCGAAACTTTTCTCTGCGAATCCATTTGTTTGCTTGTCGCAAATCCAGAATGGGCCTGAACTCGTTCTTGTCCTTCTTGCGTACCAGGAAGAACCGTGAGTAAAGACCCTTTCCCCTTAGAGACAGAAGGTCGTCTTCTATCGCCCTTTTTCTTAACAGGGTATCGGCCTCCACTTGGAGCTCGCGCAGTTGGAACTGCGAGCAAACCGGTGGAATCGCTGGAGGCGGGCTGACGAAATGAAGATTGTATTCATTGCAAACAATATTCAGCACCCACTTGTCCTGAGTAATTTTTCTCCACTCTGCCAAGTGATTTTGTATGCTTCCCCCCACCGGAGCGGGTAACGGACGAGGGGGAAGTACCACCTCAGGGCCTAGACCCGACCGTGCATTTAGGCGTCGAGGAGGACTGCTGGCTGCCTCTACCCCTCTGGCGTTTCTGGAATGGACGCCGCAGGTACTGCTGTTGCTGGTGTTGCTGCTTCCCAGCTTGACGACCTTGCCCTCTTCCCTGGGCACCGAAACGTCTCTGGCAAGGACGGAAGGTCTTCTTCTTCTCTTGTGGCTTTTCTAACCCAACGGCCGTCAGGGTTTCAGCCTCCGCCTTCATGCGGGCCACCTCCTTGTCCGCATGCTTTCCAAATAGCGTAGCACCAGAGAACGGCAGGTTGGTGACTCTCTGCTGAGCCTCCGGTTTTAGCTAAGTCAGACGCAACCAGGTATGATGCCTCAGATTAATCCCGTGGCAGTATCCATGAGCCGCCAGGAGAGAGGAATCTGCAGCCGAGCTGATCACCTAGTTGGATACCATTATGCCCTTGTTGATGATTTCCTGGAAGTCCTCCCTTTTGTCCCTAGGAAGGTGCTCCAGAAACTGTTGTAGTGAGTCCCACAACGACCGGTCACACCGACCCAAGAGAGCCGTGGCACTAGCGACTTTTATGGACGTTGCTGCCGTACCACACACCTTTCCTCCCGCTGAATCCATTATACGGCTCTCCTTGTCCGGAGGCACCGTAGAGCACGAGGCAGTAGCGTGCTGCTGCCTAGCCGCCATGACGATCACTGAGTCCAGCACCGGGTACGATTTAAGGAATGCCGATCGGAGTCTGGGGGTCTGTATTTTTTCTGCAGCCGGGAAGGAACAGATTTCCTCGACGCCAGAGTCAGGAAGAGCTCCATATCCGGCTCCTCCAGCCCTGCCACCAAAGGCAACGAGGGCCGAGACAACTGCCTCTTATGCAGGGTCTCGAAAATAAGTGACGTACAAGGTGTGGGGACGGTCGGCGTAATTCCCAGCTTCGCCGCCCCTCTCAACAACACCTCTTGGAACGACACGATGTCATCCACCGGTGACACCCTCGTAAGTGGTGAATCCGATAAGGTGGGTGAGTAGTCCCAGGCACTGGAAGAGTCTGTGTGACGGGACCTGGACCTGTCCCTCCGGTGACGGTGTCTGGACCATGTTGAAGATCAACGGTCACTCCTTGAACAGTGTCTCCGTCTGGACCGTGATCTTGACCTCCTAGGCCTAGGACGATCCACTGGCCGTACTGGAGGGGTAAGCCGCGGAGGCCAAACCGGAAGCCTAGGCTGTGGAGGCCCCGTAGGCGGCAATGGGAGGCGCCGTAATGACAGAGAATACAGAGGAGGCCGCGGTGGTGGAGGAGGAAGAGTAGGATTACGAGGAGGAGGATCCTTAGGCAACGGAGGAGGTGTAGGCGTCCTAGGCCTAGAAGGCGAGTTTGCCTGAGAATAGTCAGAGTCCGCAGAGCGACCCACTCTTCTCATCTTCCTCTGTGCAGGCCTTGATGTGGATGTTCTGGAGGCCGATCTCTTCTTAGACGAGCGCAGGTGCAGCTGCGACTGTGGGCTCGTGGATGCAGAGGACAGGGTGACTACCGAGTCATGGGACACAGTTCTGCCCCTTGAACGCCCCATGGACCTCGACTTCTCCCTCCTCGATGTCGACCTCTTTTTTGACGTCGAATGTCTCAACATCCCTCGACGTCGAGTCTCTCCTCCTCGACGTCGACCTCAGCGACGAACGGTGGTGCCGCCTCGAAGGCGAGCACCGGTGTCTCCTGGACCCCTATTGACGTCGATGGTGTCGTGACGTCGACACAGTCCTCGACCTCGTGCGAGGTCTCGACGTCGGTCCCCTCGACGTCGACTGGCGACGTCGCTTCGACCCAGGGCCCTGGGACGACGGAGAGCAGATGGTGGTCAACCCTCTCGACGCCGACGTCGAGGCTATCGACGTCGACGGAGATCTGTGCCGTTTCCTGGCCTTGTCTTGACTGAGGAGCCCCCCAGAGGCCGCAGCACGGGCAGAGGACGAAGTCCCTCCATGCCCAAACCCACCTTGGTCCTGCTGTCTCCTGAGCTCCAGTCCTTGTTCGCAAATCTCACAGTCTACAGGGACATGAGAGGATGGGAGACGACAGGGGATACACACCCTGTGAGGCTCTGACACTTTGCCTTCTTCCTGGCACACTCAGGGGACTTGTCAAACAAGGCTGGCATATTCGACAAAAGAGAGTGCAAAAATGGCCAAAAACTCCAGAAACCGGATGAAGAAACAGTCAGACATCGAGTGAAACATTCCAAACACTTTAAAAGTGCCAAAAAATTGAAAAACACCCAAAAAGGGTGCTCAATGCTCCAGGGTCCTGCTAGCAGGAGACGGAAAAAAGAACTGAAAGTAATAGGAGTTTGCTGTGCATCATGGGATACCATGGGTCTCTGGAGAGATCCTTAAAGGCACGGTATCCCTTTACCAGACACATAATGGCAGCCTATGGGGGCTTGTCTGTCCATCCTTTCCTCTCTATCATTCCAAGGATTTTGTGAAGGGGAAGTTTCTCTATGGGGAAACTTAGCAGACTGTGTTAAATGTGATATTGGTGAAATATCTTTTGCATTTCTAGTTGAAGTACTGGACAGTGTAGCCTTGCAGGTATAGGCTGCATTATTGTATTTAATTTTCTCTTAAGTGTCTATGCAGGATTACACAGAAGACAGTTTAAGAGATTATTTTTGATTGCTCCGGGGTCCACGCACATGGGCGGGACTATTCACTAGATTATGACTATACACAGAGATCCCCTACTACAGAACAATCCTTCATTTCCCCATTCTCATTTCAAGAATATTTGTCTTTTACATGCAAACCGCAGTCTGTATCCACTCCCATAATCAAACAAACCTCTAAGATTATTCCGTCTGTCCCCTTCTCGAATTCCAATGATTCCATCTCATTTCTCAACTCTACTATATGGCATAATGTTTATATTCTAATAAATAATAAACCTTTATTTTGGAAATATTGGAGACAACGAGGTCTGATTTGGGTGCGTCAACTATATGTTGGAGATGGGATTATCTCCTTTGCGCAAGCCAGCAGCTCTGTTGGTCTTCCTCCAACTTTTCGCTCTAAATATTCCCTCTTAACACAAGTTATTCATGTTGCCCACACACAAAACACAAACCCCCAACATCTTATTTCAGCTGCACCTACCCGCAGATAAATTACGGGCTCTCCTACTTCATTATTCTAGAGCTTCCGTCATATATACATTTTTACACAGTTCATTTGTTCCAAGAGACAAGACCAAGGTGGAGATATCTTGGGGAAAGGACTAAGAAACCTCTTAGTCTGTGGAGTTCTGGGATAAAATCTGGCTTAAATTTAGGAAGTCCTCTGGGGGCTGCAAATACAACACAGACACTCTTTTGAATATACAATTGGCTCCTACTTTCTCCACTTATCCTTAACGCAAAGCACACAGACCGCTCAGATGCATGCCGGACTTGTTCTCTACCATATGCTGATTTATTTCATTTGCTCTTTTCATGCAAATCTGTTCAAAGTTTTTGGGAAAAGGTATGGGCTCAAATTAATTTGATTTTTGATTCCAGTTATCCTTTTTCTGTTTCACATATATTTTTAGGTAGTTTATCTCCTATTTGAGAAAACTGTGATTCCAATGTAAAGATAATAGACTTGTTGTTAGCAGTGGCCTTTCAACAAATAACCAAGAACTGGAAGGATCACACCAAATTATCGTATCAAGCATGGTGGTATGCTGTCTGCTACAATCACGGACTAGACACAGCATTTTTATACCCTATGCATATGGCACCAAAGCCTTTTACGCTGTTTACTGATACAAGTGCTAGATGTTCATTGTCTCTTACTCCTCTTCAACAAGGAGTGACTAAGGGCCATATGTATGAAGCAAATTCACATTCGCAAAGGCCGAAATTCGCCGAATTTCGGCCTTTGCGAATGCGAATTAGCAAAATTATATGTATGAAGTAAAATCTGGTGCAAAATAAGGAATCGCAAAATTTGCGATTCCTTAAATGCAATGTATGAAGCCCAAAAAAATTGCAAAATGCCCTTAAGGAATCGCAAATGACCACCAACTTCTAGTTGGTGGTAAGTTGTGATTTCCTTGAAAAATGCACATTTCAGCATTTTTCAAAGTGCCGTGTGACGCACATAAATCTGCCGCTCAAGCAGATGTTCTACTTGTGCGGCAGCTTTCGCAACGCGAGCTGCAACTTTCTCAACACAGGCAGTAGTGGCCTGCTGCGACCGCCCACATAGGGAGGAGGTCTAGGGCTCTTTTTTTCCTCATTCACCGACATGAGCTGCGCGCAAAAGAAATTCCACCATGCGGCGGTTGGAGGAGTTTTTGCCGTTCTTCGCGCTCTAACTAGAGCGTGAAGTGGGCAAAACTCCGGGAACTCTGCCGAAGGAGCAGAGTTTACCACTGTTGTGTTCATTGATGATCTCAATACCGTGTCTTCTTGTGACATCAGCTGGTGTGATGGAAGGGTAAAGCATCAGGGGCATGGCATTTGATCAGGAGGACACATGACTTTCCAATTGACGACAGGTTGAAGAAACGGCTCACACTTGCATCTCGAGAAGGCTAACTTCTCTGCACAGGCCATACAACCGTCCAACTGCCTCACACTCATTCATGCATCCAGCCATCACCACTTCTGTCGCCCCAAAACTTTCGGAAGTCCCGGATCTCAAGGTTCAAGTCGGATTTATTTAAAAAAAACATTCAGTGACACGACACCTGATCAACCACCCCAACCAAAGCCAGCATCAAATGTCCTGTTTAGATTCTACCTCAACATTCTACCCACAGGTCCACCCACATTCTAGGTCATCCGAAGAATACAAAACCCCTGCTCCCATTCCTTTATCTTACAACTATCATCTATCTCGCACAAATGTATGCATTAATCCATTCCCACCTTTTGATCCCACAATCCACCTGCCCAACAATCTATCTATCTATCTATCTATCTATCTATCTATCTATCCATCCATCCATCCATCCATCCAACCATCAATCCATCCATCCAACCATCCATCCATCCATCCATCCATCCAACCATCCCATCTCCGTACATCACAAATCCAACCGTATCCATCCATCCACTAATCTTTCCTTCGGAATCTGCTCACACTCGGTTAGCACGGGATAAACTGTCCAGTCCAGCATGAAAACTGAAAAGCAACGCGACTGTCGCAGCAACAAGTGCTTCGGGCACCTTTGTAAAGCCTTTCGGTTCATTTTTAGACTGAGGTTCAGAAGCAAAACGTTACGTGTATTTAACAATTCTTTTTCTTCTGTTTTGCCTTGGAATAAAAATAGTTCCGTGATACGGTCTAGAGAATGTGTGTTTGTTTTATTGCTTGCGACACTGATAACGCGAATGATGTGAATGGATCAGCCCTGTTCTTGCACAAGTGCAATGTTTCTGTGACGTGGCGCCTGGGTTGCAAAACACATTACAAATAGAATTTGTGCGGGAAAGGGGATTGTTCGAACACGGACTTCCTGCGTGGTCTTGTGCTGTTCAACAGCGACATCTACTGGAAAATGAGGCAAGCTGCAGCAAAACCTTTCGCCGGATGGATGCTTCATTTGGCGCCTTTGCTAGTGCCTATCCCATAGACCTGGCTACTTCAAAAGACGTTTCGATCGCAAAAGAAAGTGTGCGCTTTAAAAATGTAAAGGCAGAATGTACAACGAATCAAATGAAGACTAAAAGTGTCCGTGTCAACATACAATAGCAATGAGCTAGGAGTGGCATAGAGAGAGTTTATAAAAGCTCAGCATCTATACACAACACAGCATGGTAATAGTAGTGATCCATACGGTAAAAGGAAGACTGGCGCCTGAGGGTTTCATAGCGCTATTTAATACACCTGCCTTCATGAATACACACCTGGTCGGATTATGTCCGCTTTCTTCCAAAGTGATCTCAAACAGAAACGTTTGTGCAGACCACAGATGAGTCCAAGGGTTACATGTTTTCTCAAGTCTTGAAATACTTCATGTAATGCTCCCTTTATGTAATGGCACAAGCAAGCTACAAAAATAAATATTCGACTGGTAGTCCGTAGTCATTACTGGTGGCCGCTAATAATTCAAGCATTCACCCATCAGAGCGAGCATGTTAAGTGAGACGCCCGAAGCATCCGGGGAGTTCATTGACTTTGGACCCGAGCAAGCCCTGAAGCAGGACCGAAGGCGCAAGACATACCAGAACAAAACCATTCAGTGATTGCCTGAACTCCCTTTCAGATGGAATGCGTTGGCGGTACTGTCCCTTTTGGGGTGAGGATATATGTTGGTTTCTCACTGTCTGTAACGTTAATGCCAAAGATGAGAATTAGAGACTGAAATTCACCCCAGAATCATTATAGGCGGCTGAGATTAGGGAACCATTCTGCTCGAACCATTCTGCTCTCCCCTTTTGTGCTGTTTAAACTAATTTTTAATGCCGACAGGACTACTACAATCTTGTATGTAGATTCTTGTGTTTATGTATTACCAGAATATTCTGTAGATAAGTACAAATAGGTAAATATAGTCTTACTATACTTAACCTTATATCCATGTACCTTAAAGACATGTATATCAGCAAGAAGGTTACATGGATGTTGAAGCTACAATCAAAAATCCATTTAGTCACATGTATAATAATTGCGCATTCCATGGGAATAGATTTGTCCTCTTCGAAGGGTAGTGGGTGTTTGTGTATACTCACAATCTTGCCAATATGTAAGAAATCTGAAACTATCACTCAACCTATGCTCATCTTGAAAATGTTTGGAGATTTACTCCTGTCAAGAGAAGGAGTACATCAAATTCCAGGACAGGATGGGGTCTTAAGAAAAAGGGTTTCTCCGGTAAGAATACAATATTTTCAGTTGGTAGATAATAGGGAAAAAAGGCTAGCATGTTTTTGCACTTGCTCAGAGATTTTTTAATCAGAAAACATACAGTAAGTAGTGTATTAGTGTATGCAAGAGGTCTTTAAACTGGGGGGTGTGCTCACCTGTGTGGGTGGGGGAGCGTGGATGGGTTCCCAGGGGGGCGCAAATGGCTCTGAAAGTACATGTAAATGAAGATGGCCTGGAAGTGTGGCGATGTTTATTTGCTGCATTTCTAGGCTGTCTTACTTTACTTACAGCCCTTGAAGTGAGTGAGAACTTTGATAAGTGTGCTGTGGGGACGAGGGACGGAGCTAGCCACGAAGAGAGATGACCGCACTTCAAGCGAGCTCCTCTCGGACGCCTAAATATTCAGCTTTATCCTGCACCACTGAAACTCAACAAACCACGAGCAAGTAAGACCTGCAAGGACCGCACACTAGAGAACCCGTGTGGGCTGATAGATAACCTGCTGCGATGTCTGGCGACTCTATGGCGCAGCGCGATGAGATTGAGGCCTAGCCAGTAGAAACCGAAACCATAGCATCGGTTTGGCGTGATGGTGGAGGCCGCGACGTACAGCACGCAACTTGGCCACGGCGTGTGGGCTCCACCAGTATGACCGGAACATTGTTTTTGACGGCCGGGTGAAGAGTGAACCGTCGCGACCTGCATGGCGAGGTGAAGCTAAGGAGTGAGCAATAAACACAGCACTGACACCGGTAGAAAGGACGACGGTGCCGCTTTTGACCAACTAAGCGGTGAGGCTGCGCTGCGGGGGGCAAGCGTTCCCGCGATCGGTGGGGCGCAGGACGTCATAATTCCTGCATGGTGTAATAGGAAAAAGCGAAGAAGGTCCTGATAAACCCACGGCGAATAGCAACGGCGTAAACCCCGACACTCCAGTAAGGGGGCAGCGGTGTGACGCGTGCCGACGAAGGGCATCGCAGTATACACTGGACTGCACGGCAGTGATGCGCCAGCGGCAAGATATGTCGGGAGCCGTGGCCAGTGTACTCTGAAATCAGCCTATAGCTCTGCGCTCTATCTGTCATCTGGCTTTGGCAACTGGATGGCGCTTTCCCTTTTTGCCACTGCGCAGGGAGAGAGATCCTGCCTCCACTAGCATCGGCCATGAATTTGGGAGCTGACGTGCTGAGCTCAATGAGCTTAAAGGCCGCGGACGTTGTATGTGTCTGAGCTGTTTCGGGCCACACTGAGGGGACGGAGTGGTGCTGCAGCCATATTTCGACGCAGGGGCAATAGGGCGAAGAAACGCTGTGCCCATAACTGAGGGAAACGCGGGGGTACTTGAAGCCAACGGTGTATCGACCTTCACACTGGAAACCCAGGCTGAGGTCTGCACCGCTGCTGAAGAGGAAGGAGATGATGCACAATTAGCAGATTAATGCTGGTGATTCCCCAATGCGCAGGTAATAAACAGGAAAACCTGCTGTGCTCAAGGCCTGGCAAAATAGCTACTAGCCATTCTTTACACAGTTGCTAGTGACAATCACATAAACAAGAAAAAGAAACTACACACAGGAGGAACAATCACGCCGTCGTAATATTGGTAATATCTCCACTCCTCCCCTACTGGACAACGCTTTTTCTCTTGTAAGGCCCCGAAAAACAGAGACTATCACTACCACGAACTATGGATAAGACGGACAGAAACCAGCCCAAAATCACATTTGAGCAGGCGAAGAAGCAGCCGGACAATGGAGCGGAGGACCAACCATCGACGCAAACGGCGACTGGCGCGACAGGTGGAGTCACGAATGATGATGTACAAGCCATGTTCACCACAATCCAGGCAGCTCTAACCAACATCGACGGTAAAATAGACTCTCTAACGTACCGAGTCGACCGGATGTCTGAACGCCTGGACAAGCACATATGGCAGAGCGCCGAATATCCAAAGCTGAAGACACTCAAATGCAGATGGACACAGAGCAAGGTAAAATGGATAAACATCTGGCGGCCCTGGCAACGAAAGCTGAAGACTTAGAAGCGAGATCCCGCAGAAATAATATTCGACTGATGGTCGTATCAAACTACCAACACTGGGAGTATGGAACAATATGCCGAGCAACTGCTCATCTCGTTGCTGGGACGAGAGACGTTCTCTGAGATATTCATAGTTGAAAGAGCGCATAGATCGCTGGCACCAAAACCACCAGCAGGCTCGAGACCAAGAACGATCATAGCACGGATTTTAAGCTACAGAGACCGCGATGCAGCACTTCGAAAGGCTAGAGAATTGGGCAACTTGAGACATGAGGGCATGGACAGATCCCTGTATCCTGACTTTACAGCGTCGGTTCAGGAAGCCCGGAAGAAATTTGGCCCAGCAAAACAGAAACGGAGGGACTTAAATATACAATATGCTATGCTATACCCTGCCAGACTCAGTTTACGGATGATGGGAAGTCAAGGATTTATAATGAACCCCAGGATGTGCTGAAGTTCCTCCAACAGAAAGGACAACGGAGTGTGCATCGGAAATCTCCAAGAGGGGACACGGGAGAATAATCTACTACATCAGACGTGGAATAACCATGAACCCGAAATGTCAACAACTACTTCTCCTGTATAGGAACTGTTAAAAAGCGGGATGAAGTAACACTGCCGAAAGGGACAGGGAATGGTGCAAAAGAGGAGTTTTTCTGCATGCTGATGTAAGAGTGAACGCAAGACTGCCGTGATCGATTAAAATATGGCGTGTATAAGCTGCCATGATGAAGATGCGCCCAACCTCAAAGCCTGGCTGCGGCACATGATCGCTGTGTGGGAACAGATACGTTCAAATGTGTGCACTGGGGGAAATCCCTACTAAAACAATTTCATGTATATCTTAATCGCAAATTAGTGGTCTCTAGTTTTCTCATGCATCCACAATAATGTTGGTGAATATCATATTAATAGCACTTTGCAGGCATGGTGCGTTATGATGAGTTCCGTTGGTAAAATGTTGATAGGGCGTCCGCCCATGTAGGTTAACCCACAAGAAATGGGCTGGAAGCTTTTGCCCTTTTGTGTGCACCATACCCGCTCATTTTTTGTTTCTGGGATAATTGTTGAGAGTGGAAGGGAATATTTTTTTTTAGCACTATGGTAAACTGTTTTGGGATTGTCTCCGCAACAGGTGATGGGGTGGAGTGGGAGGGGGGACAGGGCAGGATAGTTCATGAAAATTTGGTCAATGTTGGGAAAATGCACGTTCCTTTTAAGCAGAGGCGGTAGTTTCAATGCGCAGAGGATGGTAAACATGGCTAATGCTGTTTCAAACACTCCTACACTAAAGTTCATAACATGGAATGTCCGCGGACTACAAAATCCACAGAAAATACGTACAGTACTGGCATATTACGATAGACACGGTATGGATGGTGCCTGTATACAGGAAATGCATCTCGCATCTCTCACCAAAACAAGGGTGGGCACACGATGGGCGGCGTACCGCATGGCATCCTCATTCTCTACGTATGCTAGAGGCGTGCTATTGTTGGTTATGCATAGCACCCCATTCCGGCTAGTTCATGCTATAAAAGATGACCACGGTTGTTATGTTATAGTACAGGATAACTTCAGGGGTACAGTACTGACAATAGTCACGTCATACAGCCCAAACAATGATGACCCCAGTTTTTATGCAAACATATGGTCTAAATTAGAGGAACTGCAGATCACGGCATTACAGGGGAAGGGTCTCCCCATTCTAGGGAGTCTTGTCTATTCTTACAAGGCCACCAGGACTCTTCGCTCTGCTCAAGGAAACCTAGCCATAGTTCAGAGAGTTAAGAAGGCCCGAACAGGGGGACGCCGCTTCTCTGTCAATGCGGCTACCCTGTGGAACGCTCTTCCTGTTAGACTCCGCACGGAACCTAGCTATCCTAGGTTTCAAAAGCTTCTCAAGACTTTTCTGTTCCCCAAGACTCCTAAAGTTCGGTACTCTCCTCAGTTGTTTCCTGTTCTATAGCGCTGGGACGCTCTCGGGCAGCCATGCGCTTCATAAATCTTATTTCATTTCATTCATTTCATTTCATTCATCTACTACCTTCAACTCTATGAAACCAGATCCAATGCTACCTCATCAGATGTAAATAATTATTTACATGATGTTGCTATTGCATGGTTATCGAATACTCACCGAAAGTTCTAATGCCACCATATCACTAAAGATGAAATCATAGAAGCGATAAACTCCCTACCAAATAATAAAGCCGCTGGACGGATTAGCCGGAGAGTTCTACAAAGAATACCAGGATATCCTGATACCGTACTTAGCAGAAATGTATAACGAAGCATATGAAGAGGGTAGACTTCCGACCTCGCTAAGAGAGGCACTCCTAGTAGCGCTCCCCAAACCGGATAAAGATTTAACTAAATGTGACTCTTACCGTCCAATATCTTTAATACTGATGTAAAAATATTAGCAAAGATCATAGCAACTAGGATACAACTTCTGCAAGAGAAGCTGGTACTACCTGATCAAGCTGGGTTTGTACCGACTAGATGCACCACCCAAAACATACGCACCATCTTTGCACTGTACCACCATTTGGACCCAGAGCTACCTGCGGCTGTGTCCCTATTTGATGCGTCGAAAGCCTTTGATTCGGTGGAATGGTTGTACATGTTCACAGTACTATGACGAATGTGTTTTCCAGAGCCCTTTCTGAGATGGATTGAACTATTATACAACGACCTCATTGCTAGAATAAAAAGTAATGTGCACACATCGGTTCCCATACGTATAGGGCGAGGGACGAGGCAGGGCTGCCCGTTTTCACCTATTCTGTTCACGTTGATTCTGGAGCCATTAGCTTGCATAATTCGCCAACGACATTCAGAAGCCGCATTACAGTTCCACCTCCGCCCCCTCAGTATTTCATTATATGCGGAATATATAGTTCTTTTTACCCGTCATCCCAATGTACACTTAAACAAAATAATAAGGGAAAATGTATGCTTCGAGCAGTACTCGGGACTCTGAATAAAATGGGACAAGTCGGTAGTTATACCTCTGACGGTGGCCACAACGCAACCAAACTTGGACAATCCCTTGAAATGCCAAACTGACCCGGTAAAGTATTTGGGTATATGTATACATAGAGATCCAGAACTGGTGATAAGAGAAAATTATGGTAGAACGCTGTCTAAACTTGAAGAACACATAGATCGCTGGATACGGATGCCCCTTTCGCTAGCGGATAGGATAGCTCTACAAAAGATGATAGTCCTGCCTAAATTTTTATACTTATTCATTAATATTCCCATCTGGCTAACGCAGGCGATGTTCTCTAACCTGAGATCTGCTATGTAGAAGCTAACATGGGTGGAAAAGCAGGACAGAATAAGCTGGAACATATTGACAAAACCGTACCACAAGGGAGGTTTCGGTGCACCTGATCTACAATTATATTACTATTGTGCACAAGCAACATGCACACACACACATGCCAGTGGAAAGAGACCGTGTACAACCAACTCCACTGCAAGATCATGTATCGGACCCAAAGTCCTTTACTCATAGAGACACAATTCAAACTGTGCACTGCACTTTTAGAGCATGGCATATGCTGGCACACCGAGCGTAGACACTTCCCATCTACGCTTCATTTCTCCCTATCGTACTCCATCCGAAACTGTCAGTAACACAAGAGAAAAAAATGCTACAGCTGTTTTGGGGAAATTAAACTTTCCACTATGTCTGATGTTTTTCTGCACAGCAGATTCCTTCAAAGGCAGGACCCGTCCCTAATTGTCCATCACACACCCATGAAGTTATTTGCCCATTTTGCCTTATTTCCCAAGGAACCACCGCAATTACAAGCACTACAGATTCTACTGACAGCACCAACCTAGTCACACGCTTATACAATGCGTCCTAGGCAGAACAGGGCGGGATCATAAATCGGTCGCTAAAAAAGTGGGAGCCGGTAATGGGGGATAGCATAGACGAACGGGATTGGGAATATAGTTGCACACAACTACAACTGCTGGCAACGAACTGCAATTTACGTATTATTCATTTTAAATTGCTACATAAAATCTATTATATCCCGACTCAGCTACACAGATATGGCACTAGATCTCATGGTAAGTGTCATAGATGCGATGCCCTTAATGTAGACTTCTTGCACATGGCATTGGGCTTGTCTACAGATACATAAGTACTGGAAGGCGGTTATGGGCACACTCACGGTTATGCTGGCTGAAATGATACCAAATGCTCCGCTTGTCTGCTTGCTGGGAATATACAAATTAAAACCTGCAAAACGACCGAAGTTCCTGGCCGTAGCACTTCTGCTAGCCAAACGTCATGTGGCTATAAGATGGGGCAGCAAACGCCCTCCTAGGCTAAAAGACTGGCTTACGGATAAGTCCTATTGTAGAGAAACTCTGGAGGCTTACGCGGAGAAATTACCGCAGACATCACAAGCTCGGGATTTCTGGGAGCCACAAATGCAATATCTCCTGACTACACAAACGGACAGTTGATGAATATTATTGAATAAAGAGAAGGAATGTGCTGATTGTATTGATTTATTGATGAGAAGAGAACAGAAGTGATACCTTACTGTATGTTTAAATATGTATTAAACTGTATATGTACGCTGGACAATTCAGAATCACTAGAGATGTTGGAAGATAAAGATGTGATAGAATATATATAGATTCTCATATGTTCAGAAACAGACCGACCTTTGATGTATAAAGCGAAAAATATGAATCTATGCCACAAACTCTGTAATATTAATAATATGTGCATTGTTGTTGATGTTAACCGGAACTAATAACAAAAAAAAGTGTGCTGTGGGTACGGTGGTCAGTGATTGTGCTGGCAGGATCAAATAGGCTGCTAAAAAACACAATGATTTGCTTTGTGATAGCATTACAAATGAAGTTTCTTGACGAATTGCTGAAAACAAAAGAAAGGTTATGTCGTTTTTATTTTTGTCCATTTCAATTCATGTCCTATGTGAGGATGGCTCAAGAATGTATTTAACTGACATCCTGCTAACAGCAAAAGTGCCATAATAATTGCTTTAAAACCCAATGAATGCCTATGTCTATGTAGGAATATTTATAAAGTGCAACTGCTACTCTAAGGAGTGTCCTGGTGATGATTGCCGAAGAGTGTCAACGGAGGCAAGAATGAGCCAGAAGTATTACAATCACTTAGGCAATAATTGACCATATTTAATGCATACCACAAAGTGAGATGACACTCAGAACCAAGTCTATCCACTATCTCCACTATTTAGAGAGAATAGATAATAGAGGCCCTTTACGGGCCCACGTCATCCGAGGCACCATTCTTAGAGTGAGCACAAGTTGCAGAAACCAGCACCGTCTGGTATCCTTAAGCACCCGGCAGCGGCCTGCTAAACACACTTAGTCGTCTTCAGAACGTATTGTAACTTTCAATCCTTCTACTATTTGTTGTTTGTCCCTAAGCAGGTTATTAAGGCCGCCGCCACCGCGAGGAAGCCCGCAACCAAAAGGTATTTACAGCACATTTTTACTCGTGACCTTGACCCATATGCTTCTTCATGGCACTCCATTAATTTCCATCAAGGTAAACGATTACGACATGCGCATAAATACACCACCATACGCCATGCCTCCTTTGGATCACGGACATAGACACAAGTGAAGTGCACCCTGATTTTCTTTTACACCGTGATAATAACATATTGGAGCGCACTCCTCCTAACCACTCGCGCTATTGCTACTATGCTAATGTGTGTAGGAACTACGGCTGGGCATAGTTTGCGAAGTAGTGCTACGCGAAGCTACGCAAAGTGCACTTCGCACTACTACGTGAACTGCGTAGTACCCTGTTCGCACAGTGCAAGATGCCGTTTTAAATGACTGCACAGTGCGGACTAGCATCCGACACTGTGCAATCAAAGAAAACGGCATCTCGCACAGTGCGAGCTATAGTTTTCTGCCGCTCGAGTAGATTTTTACTCGAGCGGCAGCTTTCACAACGCGGATTGGTAGTTTCTCATCGCGAGCGGTCGCGAGCAGACGCGACCACTCGCAATGAGAAACCTGACCTCCCCGTGTTGAGAATCTCACCTGGAGGTTTATTTTCCACGCTCGCGAGCTGCAACTTGATGTTGCTGATTGCGAACGAGGAAAAAGTCTCGCCGGGATGTCATTTTGCTTGCTCGCGGTCGCCAACTTCACGCTGAGAACCGCGAGCAAGCAAAAAATGACCACTACACTACGCGTGTTTGCACTGTGCTACGTGCAGTGCGCGTAGTGCGAAGTAGCGCAAACTTATCAAACTACGTGAGCGTAGCGCTTTGCCAGGGTTTGTAGGAACCTGAAGGCAGCGTCACATAGCGCACATGAATAGACGGGTGTTACCTCTACGACATCCTGTGCAGCTAGCATGTACCTACGACAACAGAGAATTGCCATTTTACATTGTTTATTGATCATAGAGAATCTTCTGCCAAAAAAGCACCTTTGAGAATTTTAATTTCATTTTCACCACACAACTTTCTATTTCTTTTAACTCTACAGCAAGCATCACTGCAATAGATTTTTGATCACAAGTGTCACCATATGTATAATGCAAACACTGTATTGCCATAATTTCTCATTTCTCTCTTTCTCAACATTTATAGGTACCAATGACCAATGAAGACTATAGAAGAGTGGTAAGTCAATAACCTATTTTTCAAGGCTGCCAATTTAGCAACCTCACATAACTACAGGTCCTGAAGAAAACCCCCCGACCTGGCTGGGCATTTATGGGGCTCAAACACTTCGACTATTCAAATGGACAAACAAGTGCGTTAGATCAGTAACTTTATCTTCATAAGCACCACCCTGATTTTACTTTTCCACGTCTCCAACTGAATAAAACATTTTGGGAGTTTGGAGATGTAGGCAATTTTAAATCACCTCACTGTAACACTATTTATCACTGATCACTACTGTACTACCAGTTGGTCTATCTCCGGGTGGAGGATAGCATGCCAAAAAAACCCGATGATGAGGTCATGTTAAAAATTAGATAGACACCAAGATATACCACCCGACTACCAATGTACATGAATGAGGGTTTTAAAGACTGCTAACATACCTGACCCTGGTTAAATAGGTACAAGTGATCCATTTTCTTTTGATTATTGAAGTTACATGATGTACACTTATTTTCTGAGAGACTTAGAGTATAGGGGTTAAAAGGTATACATCTAGGGGCAGGGGGTAGATCATGGAGTTGACTAACACTATAGGAAAGATGGTGCATACCATTTGTGGTGGCTCTGGCATAGTGGCTGGCGCTGGAGGCTTCCGGGTCGCTGAGGGGCACAGACAAGCTTGCCTTTGGTGCATCCGCGCAGCGTCCCTGCTTAAAGGCATGTGTGAGGCCCAGGAAGCTAGAGCGCTCACTCTCAAAATCGCCACGCTAGCTGTCCCTAAAGAGGAAAAAACACCCTCAGTACAGAAGCACCCTTCTTGTTGGCCGACTAAGAGAACCCCAGCTGCTCCCTTCACCTAGGCAGAAGTGGTGCGTGACCCCCACAACCCAGGTCAGTGTCTATTTAGATATAATATAGTACAGTTTTCAATAAAAGTTCAGGCACATCTTCATATTCAAATTCATGTGGCAGTAAAGAATATTCACCTACAAAGTAAAATTAATTAAGAGAAAAGCGCAACAAGCGTACTTAAATCAATGAGTTAACAATTGGTTTACTTACTGAGATGCATAAACATAAATAGTTAGGCTTTTATTACTGAAATTTCAGTAGTGTTGATTCTGGTGGAAACTGGTTTTTTCTGCTTGAATTATGATTATAAGATATGCAGTAATTACAGAACCACACAGTATTGATAACATGAATTGTATTATTTCCTATGAAGTTTACATGAACACCTCACACTACACACTGAAGGACTTGCAGGGCACTGGGTGGATTGGAAGGTACTGCCCTCTTTACTGCGCGCAATGCGCAACAGAGCAGTTGCTCTAGGGCACGGGTACTCATAGTACGGCCCGGCAACCCTTTCTAGGTGGCCCGCGGACCATGCAGACATCTACCTGGGTTTTTTTTTTAAAGTGTTTTTTTTAGGTCGAGCGTCAGCGAAAGACCTATTGTGGCCCGTATTTGGGAATGTAGACACGAGAGGGTGCACGAGCGCAGATTTGACCTCGTGGGCGCGCACGCGCCGTGCCCCTCTCGTGCCTCACATTCCCGTGCGCACACAGCCAGCCCCCACACCCCTGCACACACACCACACAGGCTGCCGGCCCCCCACCACACACACACACATACACGCAGGCAGGCACACACACAGGTACAACACACGCAGGCACATACAAGCGCACGCCCCCCCCCCTTCCTACATACACACACAAACGCGCACACACACACACTCCCAACCCCACTCACCGGGCACACGCAGGGCTTCCATCACTGGGGGGCGGGCACCGTCAATGTGCCCAGACGCCCCCCTCACCGGCTCCTCTCGTCCTGTTCCTCCGTGTCCAGACTCCGCAGCCCGCTCCGTTGTTTCTCCGCCCCTTCAGGACAGTTCGTGCGTGTCACGCCTCCCCTTTCTCCCGGCCAGAAATCCTATTTGCGTGTCAGGCCTTGTTTTCACCACGCATTTTTGGGGTTTTCCTGCATAATATCGGCAGTCGTTCTGCGCACTTGTCTATTTCTATTTGCTGGTTTAAGTATGAGCAGATAAGGGTTAAATACCCGGCTTTAAGTAATTTTGCTTATTTTTGTACTGGTTGGTCGAGACATTAAAATACCGGTCGTGCCGGTAGAAAACCTGTCAGAGATTGTGCAGCATCCGAGTCAGAACTCGCATACAATATCAGTCCCTAGTCTGCAATAGCGTACTAGTGTTTATTTCAATCACAAGTAATGTCAGTGATAGTGTCACCCTTAGAAATCGATGGCCTGCAGTGCAAGTCAGTAATCATACATACCAAAAGACCAGTATCAGGGTGGGAGCAGATCTCGTTTTTAGGCTAAAAATGGCTTGGTTTTAGCAGGTATCCCCCGCCTTCAATGTTATTATTTTTCTTTTTTTTTCGTTCCAGTAACCGGATCACAGCTGTTAGAGAGAGGTCCACACGTGGCGGGGAAGATCATGGATCACAATGAATCACAAGGGGCCCAACGGTAACGTCACAATTTGTCTCGCGGAACTCGCGGGCTTCTTGGGCGCGTGCCCTAGACGTGGCAGTTTGATAACAAGCTCCATGGCGGGGCTCGGCCTCCGGTTGCAAGTCGTCTTGATCTTCGTCTGTCCACTATCCGGATTGGAAGAAAGGGGATCCCGGCCAACGGAAGGTGAGAGAGCTAACACATATTTGTCGGAGGTCGCGGTGGGCGTGGGTGAGTCAGAGCGACAGGCCTTGACCCGGTTTTGGGCAGTGTTAGAAGTGGAGGCGGTCGTTTAGTAATTTAAGTGAATTTTAAAGAACAGAATAGATTTTTTTTTTGAGTTGTCGCATTTTAACCCAGGGTCAGTTGAAATGGATGGTAATTGTTTTAACCAGGACTGCAACCAGTGACATTCTGGTCTTCTCTTGTGTCTAGTTTGGTTATCCAAGTGCACTTCAATGTGTATGTGTGTGCGAGCTTCACCTCCCAAAAAGCATACTTTCAGCCTTTTCCAGTTAAAACGTCTTCGGGACGAAATTGAGGTGTTTTTAATGCATGTTATCTTTTAATTTAACTCTTGCATCTAATTGGGTTACCTAAGTGCTCTTCAATGTATTTGTGTGTGCACGCATCTGAGCAGTCTGATGAAAGCAGGTTGTCACATTTACAATGCAATAGGTCTTGCATTTGCGAGAGTTTATGCTATTGGCATTAAATGACAATGCCTTTTATTTATTTGTTTAAAAAACCAACACATTAATAAAAGGCCTTGTAATCTACAAGGCCAATAGCTCGAACTCTAGTAAATGCGAGACCTATTGCATTGTAAATGCTTGTTTTAAAGTGTGTCAGCATCAGCAAACACCGCCGGACTCTGAGAGACTCGGCTCTGTGGGGGCAGGGAGATTCACGCGATAGAGGGGAGATGCAGGGGCTCTAAGAGGCGAAATACAACAAAGCCTCATTAGCAAGTAAATGGTCTTTTAAAGACCTGTGAAGTACTCGGGTGTGGCTCTGTGTCAGCCCCAGAAGCTGTCTCAGCCCGGGCTGCCACACATGCGGGGTGAGGTGACAGAGGGCAGCAGGGACTGAGAGCTGGCTTTTACATTACACAGGGAGAGGGGGGAGTGGGGCGGGGGCTGTCTGGGCTGGTGACTGGGACGTGCAGACACAGTACGTGTGCACTGCCCGAGGCACAGAGATAGAGAGAGAGAGAGATAGAGATAGACAGACAGAGATAGGGAAAGACTGACAGAGACAGACAGAGACAGAGGCAGAGACAGACAGAGACAGAGGCAGAGATAGATGGCCAGAGACAGACAGAAACAGATAGGGGCAGAGACAGGGGCAGACAGATAGAAGCAGAGACAGACAGACCCTTTTGCCCTAATCCCTGACTCCACTGTTTCTTTGCACCGATCTAGCCTGCCTGCCCCGGACCAAGCCTGCCTTCCTGTCATTCCCCCATTCTCCTATTACTTTCTGTTTTCTTTTCCCGGTTACTTCTAAACTCATCCTTAGTGCCCTACGATGAGCTTGACCCCTATGACTAATACCGCTTCCTCTGACTGCATTTCTTCCCCAGTGCCCTTCCTGCTGGTGAAGCCTATTGTCCCTGTACCACAGTGGGTTGGTAAAACCAAAGGAGATGATGGACGGAGTGTTAAACAATGCAAGCACTCACCCCCAGTCAAATGATCTGCGTTTAATCCATCATCATTATTTAGCTCACTTCACCACCCCAGTTCTGACATGGCCATATGCAAATCACTCTGACCCTGTGCCTCATGGGAACAGTCCAGCCCGAACTGCCAAGTCATGTCTTCCCTGGACCGGAAACAAGCATCCTGGGACCGGTTTCTGGCTAATCAGCCAGGCTAGCTTGAATCCACTGGCAAAGTGAGCAAGGGTTGGTAGGCTCAGTGCTTCCCCTAGAGCATGGGTACTCACAAACGTTCTCTCGGGGGCCAAATTTACAGTGTGGTTTGTGGCCAAGGGCCACACTGGTGGGGGCGGGGGCAGTGGGGGAGGGGGGCAGGGCTAGAGCAAAAAAAAACTAAGACCATGAGATTGAACACAGCCCCCTGCAGTGGACGCCTTCGTCCACTGATCTACCAGACCCAGCATACACACATCTCTCTCACTCTCTCTCCCTCTCTCTCTCTCTCCGTCTCCCTCCCTCCCTCCCTCCGTCTCCATCTCCCTCCGTCTCCATCTCCCTCTGTCTCCATCTCCCTCCGTCTCCATCTCCCTCCGTCTCCATCTCCCTCCGTCTCTATCTCCCTCTGCCTCCCTTTCTCCCTCTCATCTCCCTCCCTTTCTCCCTCTCCATCTCCCTCCCTCTATCTCCGTCTCCCTCCCTCTCTCCCTCTCCGTCACCCTCCCTCGCTCCCTCTCCCTCCCTCTCCCTCTCTGCGTCTGCCTCCATACGTCTCCCTCCCTCCGTCTCCCTCCCTCCATCTCCCTCTCTCCGTCTCCCTCCCTCCGTCTCCCTCCCTCCGTCTCCGTCTCTCTGTTTCTTAAAGTTGTCAACTTCAAGTTAAATTAGAAATTGTAAAAGAGGGGGTGGGAATTGTTTAGTGACGGAGTGGATAGTAAATATTTGTTAGAGTACTTGCGGCAATAAGCAGATGGCTTGTTTTAGATACACCGAGCTCAAACGACAGTATGACAACAGCAACAAGGTGTCTGTAGGGATCCTGTCCCAAAGTAGATTTGGAGACTAAACAGCTGCTAAATCCCTGTTCAATATATTAAAAAAAACATGGCAGAGGACCACCAAAGAAATAAATTGTGCAGCTAAATAAACAGCAAAATACATAGAACTAGGTTCATTTAAAAACATAAGTCTTCAACTAGAATGCATTTGCCTTCCTCTACAACACAATAAAGCACAATCATTGAAAATACCATTATTCTGTCCTTCAGAATAGAACACATGTAAGTACTAGTTTACAACACTGAAGAATTGGATTTGCACTACTATTTAGCAGATGATGGATCGTGTAGCAAATGCTGTAATATAAGACTCTTTGTTTTTCTTTAAAATGGGCCATTCATTAGTGCAGCAGGTGCAATAGTAAGTGGCCTGGTTTGTAAGTGGCACTGCTGGTTATCATTAACTAAGCAGATGACGTGGGACTGAGGCCCAGGGGTTTGAGGGACCCATTGCATCACAATTATGACTGTCTACCTTTAAAAAAGGGGCATGGGAACTGATTTTCCTTTCTAGCATTAGGATCAAGGTCACCTTTGCAGAAAAAAGGGAGACATAATGTGGTCTTTTTTCTGAAAGGGACAGAGAGCCTGATTCAAAATTGGAGTGATGGTCAGGCATGATGTGGAAGAGGTGGAAGAGGCAGAAGAGATAGCCTGCTACTCAGAACTGCTGTTATCAATCAATCAATCAATCAAGAATTTGTAGAGCGCACTACTTACCCATGAGGGTCTCAAGTCGCTAGGGATAAATAAAGGGGGGGGCCTCTACTGGTCGAACAGCCAGGTCTTGAGTGGCCTCCTGAAGGTTAGTAGGTCTTTTGTCTGTCGTAGGCTCAGTGGGAGGGTGTTCCAGGTCTTGACGGCGAGGTGGGAGAACGATCTGCCGCCAGGGGTTGTTCTATGGATGCGAGGGACGAGGGCGAGGTCGGTGGAGTGGAGCTGGCAGTTGGGGATGTAGAAGAAAAGTCGTCTGTTGGGCCAGTCTTGTGGAGTGCCTTGTGTGCGAGGATGAGGAGCTTGAAGGAAATCCTCTTGTTGACGGGGAGCCAGTGCAGGTTTCTCAGGTGGGGGTGATGTGGCTGTTGCGTGGTACGTCGAGGATCAGGCGTGCAGAGGCGTTTTGAATATGTTGCAGTTGTTTGTTGAGCTTGGCCAGGGCTCCCGCGTATTGGGCATTTCCATAGTCGAGTCTTCTACTGACGAGGGCCTGAGTGACTGTTCTACTTGTATCTGTCGGGATCCACTTGTAGATCTTGCGGAGCATGCAGAGGGTGTTGAAGCAGGAGGAAGAAACTGCGTTGACTTGCTTGGTCATGGAGAGTGTTGAGTCGATGAAAACTCCCTGGTTGCGTGCGTGATCGGTGGGTGTCGGGTTGCCCCCAGTGCCGTAGGCCACCAGGAGTCATCCAAGGCTGAAGGATTGGAGCCGAGCTTGAGGACCTCCATCTTGTCCGTGTTCAGCTTCAGTCGGCTGATCTTCATCCAGTTGGCGACGGTCTTCATTCCTTTGTGAAGGTTGGATTTGGCGGTGAGGGGATTCTTGGTGAGTGAGAGGGTCAGTTGAGTGCCGTCGGCATAGGAGATTATGTTGAGGATGTGCTGTCGGGAGACTTGTGCGAGCGGGGCCATGTAGATGTTGAACAGTGTCGGGCTGAGAAATGACCCCTGGGGTACGCCGCAGAAGATCTTGGAGGCTTCGGATCGGAATGGGGGAGGCGGACGCTCTGGGTTCTACAGGAGAGGAAGGAGGTGGTCCATTCCAGGGCCTTGTCTCGGATCCCTGCGTCGTGGAGACGTGTGCATCGTGTGCGGTGGCAGACTGTGTCGAAGACAGCGGAGAGGTCCAGGAGGATGAGGGACGCGGTCTCACCATTGTCCAGTAGGGTCCTGATGTCGTCGGAGGCGGGCAGTCTTGGCGCTGTGGTTGCTGCGGAACCCTGACTGGGATGGGTCCAGGATACTGTTTTCTTCGAGGTATTGGGTTAGCTGTCTGTTGACGATCTTCTCGTCTTTAAAAACCTCATTCACGCACATCGGTAGTCGGGTGGTATATCTTGGTTGTCCACCCAATTTTTAACGTGACCTCATCATCATCAGGTCTTTAGATCTCGGCTGCGTGGGCTGCGCACATTCGCAGTCTCGCTGGCGAGAATTTTTGTTTTTGAGAAGCTTTCAGTAACAGGCTTTAAGCCCCGCCCCTCTTTCCCATTGGCCGGCATCACCGTTTATGCTAAACGGTGGGGAACCATTGGGGAAGAGCATTCTGTGACGTAGACTTTTCTCTTTTTGAGACAGCCCACTTGGACGAGCTCATCTGCCTTCCTTCTGGAGTAAAAGGTTTCTTATCTTTATGGGGCCATGTTTAAACAACTGGCCCCATAAAGATAAGAAACCTTATACTTCAGAAGGAAAGCAGGTGAGCCCGTCCAACTGGGCCGTCTCAAGAAGAGAAAAGTCTCTGTCATAACCGCGGCTGCCTGGCGAGCGCTTATACTGTAAGCTCGTTTTTTTATCTTTCTCCATCTTTATCTAAGTAACAGTGAGTCTTTCAATGTGTTCAATAATCCTCGTTTTCTCACAACATGGACAGTCCAATTAGAAATACACTTAAAAGTATCTGGATAGACAAACAAAGAAAAGTAATAGGTAGTCTAAAATGACTGCAAGAGCATGGTTAATATTCTGTTGAGTTGGAAAAAGCCGAATACACGAGCAATTTATTTATTTATTTTCCACATTTGTTAAGCGCACTGTTACCGGGGCGGTGTCCTGGCGCTAAGAGACCACTAAATTGCATGCTGGGTGGGATTAGTGAGTAAATAGGCAGGTTTTCAGGGCCCTTCTAAAGGGCAGTAAGTCAGCGATTTGCCTTAGGGCTAATGGCAGGGCATTCCACGCTCTAGCTGCTCCCAGGGAGAAACTCCTCCCCCCCCAGCGAGCCTTCCTGACTTTAGGGACTATGATCAATCCTTGGTCCGAAGACCTGAGTGACCTGGTTGGTTTGTACCATTGGAAAAGCGAGGTCAGGCAATGGGGGCCCAAACCATTCAGTGCTTTAAAAACTACACAAAGAGTCTTAAAGGCTATTCTTTCCCGCACTGGCAGCCAGTGTAGCTTAACCAGATCATGTGCTACCGAAGAGAATTTGGGCATACCCGTGACAAGGCGGGCCGCCGCATTCTGTAGTATTTGAAGTTTCTTTAACAGCCCCTGTTGGGCGTTTAAAAGCAGACTGTTACAGTAGTCTAAACGTGATGTTGCCAGTCCCATTACTACGGTCTTTCTGTGTTCGTCAGGTATAAAAGGGAGCACTTTCCATATGGTTTTCAAGGCATAGTGGATGGATGAAGACAGAGTGTTGACTTGAGGCTTGAAGGAGAGAGTGTCATCCATCAGCACCCCCAGGTTTTTGACCTTAGAAACTGGAGAGGGGGGCGACCCCATTTCCTCGGGCCACCATCTTGGGGACCAAAAATTGTCTTTAGCCCCGAATAGCACAACTTCAGTCTTAGCTGAATTCAATTTAAGACAATTTTCTCCCATCCACTTACTAACCTCACGCATACAATCCCTGAACCTATCAGCTGTGTTATCTACTCCACCCGGTAGCAGCGACACCACAATCTGTGTGTCGTCTGCATAAGAGGTTACATTAAAGCCGAAAGGTCTTATAACTGCCGCCAGGGTGGAGACGTACACATTGAAAAGGGTCGGGCTTAGGGATGAGCCCTGAGGGACTCCTCATGGGAGAACAAAAGGGACTGATTCATAGTCTCCCAGGGCCACCACCTGAGTCATGCTGGAAAGGAAGGCCTGCAAGGCTTTATACTGAAAAAAACTGTGTCGAAGAATTGGCAGATGTGGTTTTCTTTTAACCTGTGAGTGCAATTCAACTGTATAAGTACACTGAGAGATCCCTCTTAGTCCATATGTCACTCCAGTGAGATGTACAGGTGTGAGAAAGTGCCATCTTTCTTGCCTTGGTATGCCACCACTTTTTTTCTGAACTGCGGATGTGCTTTGACTGAGTGTGCCCTGGGTTCATGCCAACCAGGTACCCAGGGCCTGTGTTCCTTCCCTAAATCTGTGCTGAAACTAAAAACCCAATTGGCATCTCTGGCCACCTGTCAGCCCCTAGTAAATGGTACCCAGGGCATGGTGACCAGAGAAGACCCCTGAGGGCTGCAGCACTTATTGTGCCACCCTCAGGGGCCCTGTACCCTGGCACCCACACACTGCCTTTGCAGGCTGAGTGCCTAAGTACAGAACTAAACAAAGAGTCGACATGGCACACATCTCTGTGTGCCATGCTCACAGAACCCACTGCCCTGGCATACTTCAGTCACCCCTCTAGCTGGGTGCCCTATGCCAGAGGTGTGGGCACAGGTGCATGAGCCCTGTACCCTACAGTACCCAGGGCCATTCCTGGGCACTGTAAGTGCAGTGATGCCATTAAGAGTATATGGTGCTAGGAGGTTGTCATTACGAACTCCACAGCACCATAATGGCTACACTGAAGACTGACAAGTTTGGTACCAAATTTCTCAGCACATTAAACCGGCACTGATGCCAGTGTGGGAGTTAATATAAAATGCACCAGAGGGCATCTTAGAGATGCCCTCTGAAATCCTAACCAACAATCCACGTCTGGGCTGAGTGGCTGCAGAGGCTGCCACACAGCAGACATGTTGCTGGACCCCTGGGTGGAGAGCCCCCTGCTCTCCTGGGCCTGCAACAATGCACATCCTGAGCGAGGTGCTAGGTCTCCTCCCCCAGGATGGGCAAGGGGGAAGCTTCAAAGGCATGCCGCCTCTGTGAGCTTCTACAGACCATTTGCTGTACCCAGCAACTGGCCCCCACCAGTTCTAACCCCCACTCTGGCGGAAAGACTGGCGGGAAAAACTACGTCAGGAAGGGGGGGTGCCAGCCTGTGCCAACCCCACCCCTCAGGTGGTGGAGACGAGGTGAAGCACGACCCCGTGCTCCGGCCATCTTGTAGATGGGGAGCCCTGCCAATCCCAGCTAGGCTCCTGCCCCCCTCCAACAGGAGAGGAGCAGGCTAGGGGGTGTATTCACCCCAGGACAGGGACCCATTGGTCCCTGCCCTTGCCCTACCTGTAACGCCACTAAATTCAGTATTTAGGGGCTCCCTGAACCTTCCTTCCTCAGATCCCGATACAAACAGAAGAAAGAAGATCAAGAAGAAGACCCGCCGTGCAGCTGCTAACAACTGACTTTTCCCCAGCCCTACCGGCCTGTCGATCCTGGAACCTGCTCCTGGGTAATCCCGGCGCCTCCTGCGGACAGAAACCTTGGGACACCCGGAGGACCTGCCTGCCTTGACCCTCTTAAAGACTGGGACTCCCATCAGCAGAGGCTCTGCTGCAACAACCCACCTGGTGCCAACCAGGAAGCTCCGGACCAGCCCACTCTGCACCCGCCGAGCACGGGCCGGGCCCAACCGAACCAAGACCCCGAGGACGTCACCCAGGCGACTGGGACCCGAAGTCCAGTGCCCAAAGACCCTCCTCGACGAACCAGCCGATGACTGCAGACTCAGAACCAGGGGCCACCCCAAACGCGACCAGCTGAGGGTAAGCTTTTCCGACACCCAAAGACACTCCTGCACCCGGCGCCCTACAGCTCCCTGTGCCTCCCTTGGGGGTACCCACCTGTGCTCCAAGATCCCAACTTACCTCTCGAAGTGCTGGTCACCCCTGGAGAGTCTCCGTCCCTGAGCCTGCAGCCTTTGTTCCTTGTTAACCTTTCCCATTGGATAACATTGAGCGCCCGACGGCTCAAGAGGACCCTGCACCCAGCTGCCTGAGTGCCACTGGCTGTGCCACCTTTGTCCTATCCTACTTCCCCCTCTTGCCCTGAGCAAGTGACCAGGAGCCCAGCTCCCACAGCCGCGTGGCCTGATGACCAGCAGCCACCAACCGGTGGCCCCCTTTCCCTCATTGGATATCATTGGGCCTACCTACCTCTGTACCCGGCCGGCCCTGCGCTTCTGGGGCGGAACCGACTGTACTTACCTGACCCTGGGGGACTCCTGAGTCTATACCCGGAACCTTAACTTCACCAGCCAAGTTCTCACCTGGAAACCGGTAACTCACTTACCTGCCATTGGATAACATTGACCCATTCTGACCCGAAAATGTTCTAAGTGAGAAGTTTTGAAAACCACAAATATTCATATAAAATCAACCGAAGTCCGAATTACGAAGTACTCACCTGCAAGCCAGTACTGTACCTTGCAGCCTAGTACTTGACCGCAAAAGTAATCCTCACCGGGTTTGCTAGTAATCTGTATTTTCTCCACGGGAACCCATTGTATGCTTTTCTATGAAATTTCTTTTAAGTGCCTAATTTTGAAAACTTGAAATATTCTTTAAAAATCATACGAAATACTGAAACGCAATTACCTACCTGTTTTAAGTTCAGACCCCAGTGCTGGCCCTAGAAGTCCAGTACTGGATTGCAAAAGTAACACGATAATACTTTACCTGCAACCTTAATTTTCTCCCAGTGAATAACATTGCCAGATTGTCATTGAAAAGTTTCTAAGTGTGAACTTTTAAAACAGCTTGATATTCATGAAAATTCACCATAGTAACTAAAACGTTTTTGCTAATCTGGTTTCAGCTTAGACCCCAGGACTGAATCTAGGATCTAGTCCTGGAACTACTAAAGTAATCTGTACTGTAATCAACTGTACTTTTATGGTAACAATCCATTGAGCTCAATGCTAAAGTATGTTTAGACTTGAGTTGCCTTCAGCAACTCCTGTACCTATTGTGTTCACAAGCTTTATTGCTTCCTTGCAAAGTAATTACATGAGAGTTCTCATAAAGTATATTTTTATGCCTGTTGGTTCTAAAATAAAACAACTATATCTTTGGATATAAAAACCATTGGCCTGGAGTTCAGTCTTTGAGTGTGTGAAATCCTTTGCAGACAGTGTGTACAACAAATGCTTTGCACTGTCCTCTGGTACTGCCTTACTGCTCGACCAAACTACCACTTTGGAGAGTAAGGTCAGTCCTGACTTTAACCTCTGTTATACCTTTGGGGTTGGTGGACTCTATACACACACCGTACTTCACTATTGTCCAGGATATATAGAGCCACTTTCTCACAACAGGTGATTCTTTACACACTGAAGCCATAGAATCATCATTGGAAGTTAATGAGCGGATAGGAGTCTCACGTATTGTGCGCGTGAAGGCTGCGTAGAAATGCGCATTTCAGGTTCAATAATCAAAAGCTCCTCTTCTCCTGGGTTGGGTACGCTTGTGTGTGTGTACGGGGGCAGGGGTTGCGGTGGCACCTGTGGCGTGAAGCACCCTGAACCAGGGGTTTCAGGAGCTGAAGACAGCTCTTGAATGTAGACTCACTCCTCGCCAGGTCAGAGGTGTATCACAGGATGAGGGTGCCCCCCCCCCCGATATTCATAGGTCTTGGGGTGAATGGAGCCCCGTGCCGCAGGGGAATATGTTACGGCCCTGCGCCAAGCCCCACTGCGGGTTTAGTTGAGTTTATTTTTGCAAAAGTGACCCTGCGCTCTTCTTTTGAGAAACGTGCAGGCTTTGCAAAGAGGGAATGATTTGGCAGGATCAAAACACGGATCATAACACAAATCTTTGCAGCTCCTGCGTCGCCTGGGGCCCAACTTACAGGCCAAACCATAGAGATATATAATAAGGTATGTCTCGGAGCTCTGTATCGCTGGATTGCATCAAGTTTGTGAAAGACAGACCACATTGTGAAATGTTTTGCAACCAAAATCATTTTCGTTTCAGCAGCTGCACTCGGAAACTCTTGTTTGTTGTCTCCTGCACCATATTTGTCTACGCAGCAGGCGCCTTGGCCTACCCACCTTTATTACTGAACTTTCACTCTTCCCGTTTATACAGCTGCTTTGGAAACAGGTGCTTTCTCGCTCTCAGCTAGCTCAGACGATAAACGGTATTGGAGGAGTTTTGATAGGTCTCCCAGTGCCTCTAAAGTGTGTTTACTGGTGTTCAGTGCTGGTTAGTGACACAGGCAATAGGAAATCCTGAAAAACGGTAGAGCGTTTTGCAGTAAAACACACTCCACATTGCGGAGTTCACAAATATGTGCCGTCAAGAACAAACCTGGCTAATGACTTCCTTTCAGCAATTGCTTCCCTCTCGGTGCCCCCAGAGAGATCTGTGGGAACGACACCCCTCCTGCATCCCCCCTTACATCCGCACGGGTTGGACTCGGCAACCGGGAGCGGAAATGTTATTCAGATTTAATAAATAAAGGAGGAACTCTACTTCCTTCCACAAAATCAGACAGCAGTGAGCAGGGAACCCAGCAGTCACGCGGAGGAGGCATGGGAAGGTGTTATTTACCAGTGAGCCCCTATCCAGAGGAGCCGCAACACTACCCAGTCTTTCTTTCTTTCTCACTTTTTTCTCCCTTTCTTTTTCCTTACAGTCTCTACTACTCACTCTATACTACTCTCTTCTACTAACTCTCTACTACTCACTTTACTACTCTCTACTACTCACTCTCTACTACTCACTTTCTACTACACTCTACTCACTCTACTACACTCTCTACTACTCGCTCCCTACTACACTATACTCACTTTCTGCACTCTACTCTCTGCACTCTACTGTCTGCACTCTACTCTCTACCTCTCTCTACGTGCACACATGCACACATATAAATATATATATGCATCTATATCTATCTATATATATATATATATTCACTGAAAAAACCATAGGTTATAGACCATATATAGTTAGGAATTAGCATTTAAAAAACCTTATTTTACTCACACAAAACCATTGAAATTCCATATATAGTTAGTTGCACTAACTATATATCGCGCACCCGCAATCCACTGCTGATGATGTCACATATTACATCATTCATGACATGGTCAGTGACATCACTGATGACATCACTGATGACATCTCAAATGACATCACTGATGACATCACTGATAACAACATCCAGTGATTTTTTGTTTCTGTAAAGTTTAAATATGTCTTACATATTGAAGAATGAGTGGATGTATAAGTGTCTGGACGAAGGATTTAGTAGGTGCATGACTGACTGTATGAGTGAGTGATTAAATGTGTCTCACTGAGTGCACGGGTTAGTGACTAAACTGTCTTAATTTGTGCATCATTATGTTTGTTGTTCTGTAAACTGCTGCATGTGTTGATCAGTAGCTATATGAGTAAGTATATGGGTTATTGATTGGTTGCTCAAGTATTTGTATGGGAGACTGAGTGTGTGTGTGGGTGGCTGGGAGGTGTATGACTCTGTGCATAGATGTGTGAGCAGTTGATTCACTAGATGTATGGGTTCAAAAGTGCATGTGGAAACAGCTGTATGGGTGGTTGACTGTGTGCATGAGTGCATTGGTGAGTGAATGGATATCTCAGTGCTACATGTCAAAGTAAGTACATATGTAAAACACAGTACATGTGAGAGTTGGCATATATAAATAACTGTGCATGAGAGCCACTGAATGTGTGAGTAGCTGTATGGATCATTGTGAACTTGTATCAGGGATTGTATAAGAGAGTAAATATGTGTTAGTATATGCTTGAATAAGTAAGGTGTGTATAACTGTATAGTTGAGGAAATGGAGGTGAGATTGTTTCTTTGCATGACTGACTAGGTGTGTGAGTAACTCCATGGATGAGTGACAGTGTGTGAGTTTCTGTATACACTGAGTGTATCTAAGGTTATATTAGAGTCTGAAGAGGTTTATCGTATTAGCACACGAATGATGTCAAATGAGATGTCATCAGTGATGTCATCAGTGATGTCATTTGAGATGTCATCAGTGATGTCATCAGTGATGTCACTGACCATGTCATGAATGATGTAATATGTGACATCATCAGCAGTGGATTGCGGGTGCGCGATATATAGTTAGTGCAACTAACTATATATGGAATTTCAATGGTTTTGTGTGAGTAAAATAAGGTTTTTTAAATGCTAATTCCTAACTATATATGGTCTATAACCTATGGTTTTTTCAGTGAATTTTCAAGGTTTTGTAAATGCTAATTCCTAACTATATATGGTCTATAACCTATGGTTTTTTCAGTGAATTTCAATGGTTTTTTAATAGCAAATATCATAAGCTGTCGAATGTCAAGTACGTGGTAAGTAAAAACATTTTCGTGTTTATGCACACTGATCTGCTTTGAATGCTGCCCCCCACCCCTCATTTCTATTAGGAGTACTCTCTCTTTGCAGATAGTGAAGGGTAGTTAACGCAGCCCTTTGCCCCCTTTGTAATCCGTCGTGCCTGCTTCTCTCTCCATTTGATTGATTGTTCTCTTTGGTTCATTCTCTATTTACAAACAAGCACAGAGTCGCAATACTCTGTTTAGTCTTTGCAGATAGCGAAAAACCGTGTAAAAAAACAAAAGGAATCGAGCAAAATCAGAAGGCCACTAATGGGATCTCTTTTTGACCTCGCTAAAATAGAAACATTAGGAACAACCTGTTGAAAATAGCAATGCGTATGTACATAAGCGGCGTTCATTTGTGTTCACAGTACCCCTTGTTGATTGTTTGAATCGAGCATTGAATTGTTCGAAGTTGGTTCTCTTAAGGATCTTCTCTGCCTGCAAACGAGGAAGAATAGGAATATTCTCTCTCCCTTTGCAGATAGTGAAGGGTAGGTAACGCAAGCCTTTAACACGTCGTACCTATTTCATTCCTCATTGATTGATTGATTGTCCGAACATTGACTGTTTGGGAATTAGTTATTTTTGGAGGTATTCCCTGTTTGCAAATAAACGTAGGAAAATCTTTGCAAGTAGTGAAAGGGTACGTAATGCGGACCTTTCTCCCCCGTTGTAATCTGTCATGCCTATCTACTCCCCACTGATTGATGCACCTGTTTCACCCGGACCATTTACTAGACATACGTCATCTGGCCCGACCAGAGAGCACCCCTAGTGAAAAGGACATATGCAATAATAACGAAGTGATCACTGTATCCTGTTAACAGAAACTTTAGCATGAAACAACCTGGAAAGAAAAGAATAGGAAAACGAAAATCAGTAGGCCACTGATGAACATGAACTTTTATTAAACAACGAACAAAGAAACGATAACATAACGTAATGATAAAACCTATTAATGTCCTAGAAACAAGAAAACGTTAAAATATGCCATTGGTGAGAGACCAGAAAAACAGTAAGAGAAACCAAATCACCCCTCGCTGTCCCACCGCCTGCCACGCCAAAAAAATCGATAGACTAGGGAAAATGCAAGTCAGTAGAACATCCGCCCCCACTCTGGAAACTTCCAAGGTGGGGCAGGGTTCCGGCTACGCCCAGCCGGGAGCAGCCCATATAAGGCAGGTCCTGCTGCCACGCCTCGGCCAGGAGATCCTAACGTAGGGTGTAGCCGGAGGAGAGGCCGAGACCAGCGGGACCCGGCCAGGGGATTGCCTTTACAACGCTGAACAGCTGCAGGGGGGGGGGAATGTCTCCTCGACCCTCCCCTTTCTCTCCCAGTCCGGCCGCGGTGGCCCTTGAGAGTTGCAGGTAGTCCCGCCACATGCTCTTCCGGTCCGGCCACCAACGGTCGGGGGGCCGAGGCCGACGGGATCCGGCTGCAGCCGATAAACCAAGAAACCCGTTCATGGGGCCAGAGCCAGGGGCGTCCGGCCGACATCTACCGGAAGCCCGGCCCGAAGACGGACGGGACACTTCTTCTTTCTTGTATAATTGCTGCAACAACCCTGGGGGGGGATGTCTTGCACATGCCTCCGACCCCCCCCCTCGTCCTCATCGCCTGGTCCGGCCATAACAAATCTGAAGCGAGACGCCGTGGGGTGCACTGGGAGGGAGACACGGTGCGAACAGGCCTCTCCCGCCTCCCCAGTGGAGGCTTCCCAGCTGCACCCTCAGCGCTCCAGGCGCCCGGAAAAGAGTTCTTCCACTGTGGCCATGCTGCAACGTCTCGCCCGGCAGGGTGGAGCCCGTCCGCTCATTTGACCCCGCGATCGCCAGTAGCTACCGAACTCTCAAAATGGCGGTCGACCTGGCAAGAGCGGGCCCAGCATAAAGAAATGGCCCAGTCACTGGTTGACTCTACCACCGTAGTCCTCCACGACCTTGAAGATTCTAGAGGAGCCGCGGGAGTCTCCGACCCCCGATGGGGAATGACTGCCATGATCACCCGTGGAGTGACGAAACTGTATCCGCGGGACGTCGGCGCCAGCCTCACTTTGAATTACTAGAATCCTGCAGACCTCACTTCCGGTGAAAGCACAGTGTGACCCGGTAGGAAAAATTGTTGCACCCCCTCCCCTTTTTGACTGATAGTTCAAACCACCGATCCTTTCCTTTGCCCTTTTAACGGAACTTTGGACTGCCTCCCCCTCTTTTACATTTTCTAGAGAAAACAAAACATTAACCACTACATTAGCATAGCAGTTGACACCAGAACTGTTTTCAAATTGAAAACCAACAACATCTTCAACAGAATCCTTTTTGTTTCTGCTGTGACCCTGCTACAGCACAGGCATTGTCCCCAGCAGTAATTCTGCAATGCCGGTAAGAATAGCTGTGGTGCCTACTGGACTCACTCACCCCCGCGGAGCCCCACGCCGTTATGTGCTGGGCGGCAACTTGCTAGACATCACTTTCGTGCCATCTAGATTTCAGCGCGTTCTGCTGCCTTGGAACTATTCGCACAACAGACCGCTACTGACAAGAATATTTCATTATTGGTGCTGTCAATTTCAATAAATCTATTGGATAATTCAAAAGAAATTGCCACGGTCTCTTCGTTGTTTAAATGTTTTTACTGTTTTTGTTTTGTTGTATATATTTATATGTTATTAAAGTTTTATATTCCTACTACTTTGTTGGAGTGCTATATATTTTTAATGTGACACATAATTGTAAAATCTTTGATGTACAAAGAGTCATTCCTGGAATCTTCCGCTTCAGGCTCGGTCCCCTCCCCAATCACAATACAGGATAGTTTTCAGATAGTAGGAACACGTGTGGTGTGACGGATCTCATCGGGTGTGGGCCTTGATCTACTATAACTCCTTTGAAGAGGGGTGATTCTTTACAGCTGGGGCCATAAACTACATCTGCAGGGCTAGCTGATACCCTAGGACCAGCCTGGACAATCGGACACAGAGGAAGAGGAGTGTCAGAGGGTGCGGTAGTGAATAGGGCGAAAGGGAGGTGTCGGGCGGGCACAGAGTGTGATTCTCAGGGAAGAGCAGCGCAGATGGGGGGAGGTTTATTGCCCATGCATAAGACAGAGAGCGGGGGTGACCAGTGCCTGGGGAAGATGCTTGCGAGGGTGAGGAGCCATGCTACGAATCGACAGCGTGCAGAGAGTGGGTCTGGTCAAGACATCTAAAATGGCTGCCGTGCACGACAAAAGTGTGGCATTTCAAAAAAGGCAAGATGGCGCAGACAATGTTTTTCAACACTTCCTCATTTCCTTCGAATCGAACGTTAACAGACGTTGGGGCATATTACCAAAGTTAAGCGATATTTATCGCTAACGATGCTTACCAACGAATTTTTTACCGCTAAGCATCGTCAGAAATTATCGAAGATAAACCTTGCTATTATCAAGGTTTATCACAAATGCGATAATAAACGGCCGCAATGCATGAATATCGCTAAAAACTCAGCGATATTCATACATTACCGAGCTAATGCTCTTAGCCATGTTATCCACCTCCCATTGGATAACATGGCTAAGAACTGCTCAGGGCAGGTGTTACTTTTTGGAGATATTCGCGCTTAGCGCGAATATCTCCAAAAGTTGGTAATAGGAGATAGATATCTTGCATGTTGTAATGCAAGTTATTGTGGTATATGGAACTCATACCATAATCTCTCAGGAAAGCAGAAACTGATCCTTTTGGGACCGCCTAAAAAGGCCTAGGGGGTGAGGAGTACTCTACTTTGCCCCCTTTTCACGTTCCGAACTATTTTATTTTACTCTCTTCTGTAATTACACAAAATACCAGCGATAAGATGCATCGGAGACACACAGTGAGAGAAAGGAGGCCGGAGATGAAGAAGAGATGTCAAATACACATTGGAGATAATATAGTGGCAGAAGGGAAGTAAATATGAGTAAACTTACCATGTAACATAAAAATGTTGCACTCTATACTATAAGTCTCATTTTATACTACAATCACTTCGCTACAACCTCATAAATTAAAAATAAAAATGAATAATGTCTCAAACAATTTTTGATTTCTAAATATAAATTTGAAAGAACTAGTAACATGTCCTCATCAGCAATGTCCTCATGAAAAGTCTGCAATAATGATTCTTGTAACTCTATGGTCTCCAAACACTCGATAAATTCGCCATCAAGAGATTGATCAAAAAAATCATTCAAGTCATCTCCTCCTTCTGACAATATTTCATTATTGGTGCTGTCCATTTCAATCAATGTAGTGGAATCATTCAAGTCATCTCCTCGTGACAATATTTCATTATTGGTGCTCTCAATTTCAATCAATGTAGTGGAATCATTCAAGTCATCTCCTCCTTGTGACAATATTTCATTATTGGTGCTGTCCATTTCAATCAATCTAATGGAATCATACAAGTCATCTCCTCCTTGTGACAATATTTCATTATTGCTGCTCTCAATTTCAATCAACGTAGTGGAATCATTCAAGTCATCTCCTTGTGACAATATTTCATTCTTGGTGCTGTCCATTTCAATCAATCTAATGGAATCATACAAGTCATGTCCTCCTTGTGACAATGTTTCATTATTGGTGCTCTCAATTTCAATCAATGTAGTGGACAATTCAAAAGAAATTGCCACGGTCTCTTCATTGTGAGCCATTTTATTTTGAAATTGCTTGCTGTAAATTGCAGAAAAAAATAATCACTTTCATTTATCGTTTTTAGTAATACATAATATAAAACTAACTTTATCAAGTATTTAGTATAACAGAAGGACTGCAAATAAATAACAGAAAACATTTTTCAAATTATCTTCAAGTGTACAACATAGTTCCCCTTACAAATTAACAACTCACCTTTTTAAAAGTAGGAAAAGTGTTAGTACTGTGTAAATCAAACACCAGAAATTCACCACCAAAAATTCCTCACAAATGTACCTCAGACAGTAGTATCACAAAATGGCTGTGGTTTCCTCTCATTTGACATATATACATAACCAATTAACTTTCATCACACACAAATACAAAACCAAAGTAACATTTTAATTGGTTCTAAATTTCAACACTTTCAAATGTGTTTTCCCCATGCAATTTTCCATAGGACATTTACATACGTCTACAGCCTGAATGGCTGAACGGAATTACACCAAACTTGGCAAAATGGTACATCAAACCTAAGAGGTCAGGAAGGATCTACTATGCCCCCTTATGGTCATTTCCCCCTTCGCTTTGGCCTCCTCTTGTCTCTCAATCCTACCGAGAGACAAGATGGCGGCCGCTACGGACTGTTTGGAATGTTGACAGACGCCGGAGAACCAATCAGCTTCGCAAAGCTCCGTAACGCGAAAAGTACGCGAAGCGGAGCGCTGTTACAGATATATATCTTTTTTTGAACGTTAATTTCTCAAAATCCACTGGAGCACATATATTGAGACCTAGCAAAGGCACATCGGGCTACCAGTCCCTAATATTTTACCAAGTTTCGTGCAAATCCATTCAGCCCTTCGATTATTATTATTATTTTTTTTTTTTGCCCCGCGGGGCCCTTTTAAAACCTCCACATCAAACCTAGGGGGTCAGCGAGGATCTACTATTCCCCCTTATGGTCATTTGCCCCTTCGCTTTCGCCTCCTCTTGTCTCTCGATCCTACCGAGAGACAAGATGGCGGCCGCTACGGACTGTTTGGAATGTTGAGACGCCGGAGAACCAATCAGCTTCGCTTCACAAAGCTCCGTTGCGCGAAAAGTACGCGTCCTGGGCCGCTGCCCAGTACGCTGTTATAGATATATATCTTTTTGTAAACGTTAATTTCTCAAAATCCACTGGAGCACATATATTGAGACCTACAAAAGGCACATCGGGCTACCAGTCCCTACAATTTTGCCAAGTTTCGTGCAAATCCATTCAGCCGTTCGCGCTAAAAGTGAGGCCAACCGCCCTATGGAAATTAACATGGGAAAAACGCGTTTTGGGACCCCCCTTTTTTCTCGGCCCCCCCTTGACGAACCCCCCCAAAATTTTCAGGGGCTGCTCAGAAACAACATGTGCCATTTTCCTGAAAATTTCAGCCAATTCCGTCCACAAACGCCAAAGTTATTAGACATAGAATTTTCAAAAATCCCATAGGGAAAAAATCCTAACTATATATACCTACTGGCGACCGCCAGTAGGTAATAGATAGATAGATATATATATATAGATAAATAGATAGATAGATAGATATAGATGCATATATATATATATATATATATATATATATATATATAGCTGCAAATCTATATAAGTACAAATATAAATGCATGCATACATATATATATATATATATATATATATATATATATATATATATATATATATATATATATATATATATATATATATATATATATATACCAATGTAGCTCCTCCTCGAATTTCTAGGCGTCTCAGGTCACAGCCTCGCACACCAGCAAACAAGGGAGACGAACTACAAACGAATCAGCTTAAGTAGTTTATTTAATCCACAGAGATCAGCTACGCGTTTCTGGCAAGTTATGCCCTTGATCACGCTGCAACATGGTAATAGACTAAATGCTTTTTATGCAGTGTTAGAGAGACACCCCCTCACAGTGACATCATGTATCATGTGATAAGTAAACAGTGAAAAAATACTACCACTGAATGTTAAATCAATTTGAACCGCACAAAATCATATTTCTGGATAAATCCAAATATTAGGCATAGATCCTACAAAGGTAATAATGATGTGTAAATGCATACATCACAGAACTCAAAAACATTAACTGTATAAATACAGAACCAATAATGCGAAATACCTTGGATATAAGCAATGTACCAATTGATACAGCCTCAATGTAGTAAGCCTGAAGTAATTCATAGGCTTAACATTATGTGCAAATCTAGCTCAAAACATCAGTAGACAATAAAGTGCTAAGTGAGAGTAAAATGTGTGTGCAAAGAGTGCGAGAAATAAAGTGCAATACCATTCATCATAAAAGATAAAGACATCACGATATAAGGAACTTCTCAGATCCCTGAGATCAGTAGACTGTATATCATTCATCAATACAATTCATCTCTTAACAATAAATAATATAAAAAAGTTATTAAAAACCCAATAAATATATATATATGTATGTGTTATATATTACGTACTGGCGGTCGCCAGTAGGTAGTTATAGTTAGGACTGAGTTTCCATAGGAAATCCGCAACATTCTATTTGGAATAACTTTGGCGCCGGTCGACGAATCTACGCAAAATTCTTCAAGAAGATGGGGTGCTCTGCTCCGCTCCTATCCTGAAAGTTTCGAAGTGATTTGTCAAGCGGGGGGCGAGAAAAAATGGGGGTCCCAAAACGTGTTTTCCCAATGCAATTTTCCATAGGGACCTTTAGCCGCGTCTACAGCCCGAACTGCTGAACGGAATTACACCAAATTTGGCAAAAAGGTAGAGTTTTATTCACAGATCACGCTTTCTGTTAAATGGTGTAAATCTGTGCAGTAGTTACTGAGAAAATCAAAAGTAAAATCATAGCTATATCTATGGACGAAGTAGGGTACGCGTATCCTCCGAGGATCATGCGCGTAGCTTTACGAGCACGAGCTGCATGCTAATTGGTATCAACTGTCTGTCAACACTCCAAACCAGGAAGTGTTGGCTGCCATCTTGTGTTTTGGTAAAACGGGGGCACAAGTAAAAAAAAAGAAAGGCGCAAAACGCAAAAAGGGAGAAGGGTAGAAACACCCTGACACCCTAGGCCTGCTCGGGGGATCCTACAAGGACCCCCTGAAGCCTGCATTAGTGCTAATTAGCCCCCGGGGGGCTAAGTCCCGGGGGCAATGTGCTTTATTATAATGGGTGGCCCAGAGGGGCCCCCCAGCCCCCGGGGACCGCCACCCCCGGGGCTTCTTCAAAATGGCCACCCCAAGGGCTCGATTATAATGTACGCGGGTGGGCTCACGGGGGCCCCCGCAGCCCCGGGGACCACCACCACCGGGGCTATTTTGAATTCGGTGGGGGGCTCTCAGGCCCACCCAGCCCCGGGGACCGCCATCCCCCCGGGGCAAGAATTTAAAGTATGCCGGGGGCTCATGGCCCCCCCCACTGCCCCGGGGACCGCCACCCCCCTGGGCTTGAAACTAATGGGTGGGGTGGCTCTCAGGCCTCCCCAGCCCCGGGCACCGCCACCCCCCGGGGCTTAAGAAAATTGGGTAGGGTGGCTCTGAGGCCTCCCCAGCCCCGGGGACTGCCACCTCCCAGGGCTTCAAAGGAATGTGGGAGGGGGGCCCGCCAACCCCCAGGGCCGGCTCCTGCAGTGTCCCGGGGTGTCCACCCCCGGGACACTGATGTTTGCAACGGCAGGGCGGGAGCCTCGCGGCTCCCACCCTGCCATTGAAAACGGCTTTGCTTCATTGAAGCGAGAGCAGGGAAACCTGCTCTCGCTTCACGGGGCGCGTTTGCACAGTGGTGAAGGGAGGGGGAGAGGCCTGAGTTCACATGTGTGCAAACACCCCGTGACGCGGTTTAAGTTGGGGAATTAATTTCTTGTCAGTACTGAGGGTCCCTGGGGGCCAACTAACCCACCAGCTACCTCCAGTAAGCGCCACGGAGCTGCGTTGCAGAGTGTTGTAAAAAAGGGTGTGGCCTCTGAATGCCTCTCTGCAACGCAGACTCCTGGCGCTTACTGGAGGTACCTGGTGGGCTAGATGGCCCCCAGGGGACCTCAGGATTCAAGGGCACTTAATCCCGCAACTAAAAACGCGCCACAGGGCGTGTTTGCACACATGTCACTTCAGACTCCGCTTCCTTCCTTCACTATTGTACAAATATTCCTCTAAAATCAGCCGAACTACGAATTCCGATTTACTCACCTGTTATCAGGAGAGAACCCAGTGCGGCATCTTTTATCCCTGCACTGACCCTGAAAAGTAATTCTAAGCGTACTTACAGTAACTTGTATTTCCTCCCATAGGAATCCATTGTGGGGTTTTCAGCAGATTTCTAAGTGTTGATTTTTGAAACGTACAAATATTCCTCTAAAATCAGCCGGACTACAAATTCCGATTGACTCACCTGTTATCAGGAGTGACCTCAGTGCTGCTTCTTTTAGCCCAGCACTGACCCTGAAAAGTAATTCTAACCATACTTACCAGTAACTTGTATTTCCTTCCATAGGAATCCAGTGTCTATTTTCACAAACTACAAATATTCCTAAAAACTCACCTGTATGACTTAAACACATTCTTTCAACTGTTTACAGGAGAAGCACCAGTGCTGGATGCAGGATACACCACTGAGTAGGAAAATGGAACGATAACACTTCTTACCTGCTAAGTGAATTACCTTCCATAGGGTAACATCGAGTGGTTTCATTAGGAAATTCTTTGTAAGTGTGGAGTTTCGGAACTTCAAAATATTCACCTAAAATCAGCCGAACTATGAATTCCGATTTACTCACCTGTTATCAGGAGTGACCTCAGTGCTGCTTCTTTGAGCACAGTACTAATCTTGAAAAGTAATTCTAACCGTACTTGTATTTCCTTCCATAGGAATCCATTGTCTGGTTTTCACAAGAAAAGTTTCTAAGTGTCTATTTTCACAAACTAAAAATATTCCCTAAAAATTGCCAGCATGACTTAAACGCATTCTATCAACTGTTTACAGGAGATGCCCCCGTGTTGGATCCAGTAACCACCACTGAGTAGGTAAAAGTAACGTTAACACTACTTACCTACTAAGTGAATTTCCTCCCATAGGATAACATTGGTGAATCTATGTGAAAAAGTTTCTAAGTGGCAAATTTTAAAATACAATAATATTCCTTAAAAATCACTACTGTAACCAAAACGCTTTTACTTAACTGTTTACAGGAGATGTCCAAGGACTGAATCTAGGATCCAGTCCTGTGGTTAGAAAAGTAATCCATAAAGTAACTAATTGCATTTGACTAGAAATTCACATTGAGCTCAATGTTGCATTGTGTCTGAAAGTGTGTCGCGCATTACAACAACTGTAACTCCTGTACTTAGAAGACAATTGCCTATTTGGAAAGTATTTAAACTAAAGTAATTCATTCTGAGAAAATATATTTTGTAATGTAATGTATAATGTAATTATAATGTAATTTAAAAAATAAAATATCTAAAAATAAATTGTTTAAAAAAAATGTAGAAAATCAGTATAAAAAATAAATAAAAATAACAATAAATACATTTAAAAATTGTTATTTACAAAACATTTGAAATTCACTGAAAAACCATATGTTTCAGACATGTTATAGTTCGGCATTAGCATTTAAAAAACCTTTGAAATTCACTGAAAAAACCATAGGTTTCAGACATGTTATAGTTAGGAATTAGCATTTTAAAAAAACTTAAGAAATTCACTGAAAAAAACACAGGTTTTAGGGGTGTAATAGTTAGTTGGACATTTCAGTCGTACAAAACCATTGAAATTCCCCCGTTATAGTTAGTTGTACTAACTATAACTCGCGCGCCCGCAATATACTGCTGATGATGTCACATAATACATCATTCATGACATGGTCAGTGAGATCACTGAAGACATCACTGATGACATCTCAAATGACATCACTGGTGACATCATCCATGCGACAAACTGATACACCTCATCATACAGTAGCATAACCTTTCGATACTCATTATAAAATATGAAGTAGCATATTTGAAACCATTGACACACCAGTATAGGTTTCTAAAACCCACTCAGTGATTCCTATATCTACACACATCTAAACAGTTACCTATAGATTCACTCATACATGCTAACAAAGATCAATAGAACACTATTAAATATACTTATACACCTACATCAAGATTACACACCAGCACACATCCTATTCACTTATGCAGTCATTCTACTCACTTATGCAAACAGTTGATCATACTTATATTTACTAAGCTACACACTTACACAAACACCATTTTATTTATTGACATAGATAGTAACTCATACTTAGTATGTTATAAAATCACTATTACAAGTATATAGTTATCCATACGTCACCCATACAATCACTGAGTCTTATGTACAGTTATTTATATACAACAACTGTCACATACACTGCTTTTTACATTTCTAGTTTCTTGGACATGTATCATTGAGAAATATATTTACTCATCACCACACCCATATAGAGATTCACTCACCCAAACAACTGTTTCCACATGCAGTCTTAACCTTATATACCTACTAAATCAACTATTTACACATCTTTGGACAGTCACACACCTCCCACCCAACCACACACACATTCGTTCACTATCCCATACAAATACTCACTTAATTAATTAATAACTAATATAGACTTTCACATAGCTAATACCCAACTTATGTAGTAGTTTACACAACAAGAGATAGACTGATACAGGTATTCACAAAGTTTAATCACTATCCCATATATTTAGTGAGACACTTTAAATCCGTCACTTAGACAGTCAATCACATTGCTGCTAAATCCTCCATTCAAACACTTATACATGCTGTCAGTCTTCAAGGCAGATTGCTATATATATATATATATATATATATATATATATATGTGTTTTCTTCCAAAGGCTCTGCAGCAAAGGAGCACTCGACAGCAGGCAAGTTTCAAAACTTCCATTTATTGCATGTAGTGGGCGAATCAGCTCCCGTAATTTTTCCTGTAAGCCGACGCGTTTCAGTGCTGTCTGCACTTTCTTCTAGGGCTAAATGGCAATGCGGTATCGTGAGGAAGTCTCCGCTGTGTTTAGTAGTGCAGTCTCGTATGTGCTTGGTAGCACGTGATCCCTTGCAGTGAATTCTGGGATTTGAAGTACTTGCTGCCATTCGTTTTTACTCACAGTGAGTTCCGCAATGACATTATAATTATACAAGTTCGCAGCGGTAATGTGACAAGCGGAGACTGCCTCACGATACCGCATGAATAAAAATGGATGGAAAAAAGACAAGGTTTTGGCATTTTTTCCCTTCTTGCAAATTTGGTGTGTCTGATGGGGCGAATTTGGGTTTTTGAGCTCACAAGGGGCGCTTTGTGAGCTCATCCGTGGCCCTATTTAGGATGAGAGGGGTATCAAGACACACTGCCCAGCCCTCCAAATAACAAGCATTGAAAATGCAATAGGTCTCGCCTTTGATTAAGTTAAAACCATTTGCTTTGCTGATAGTATTGTATAGCAAAGCAAATGGCTTTTACTTAATAAAAGGTGAGACCTATTGCATTTTCAATGCTTGTTTTGGTATGCTATCCTCCACCCAGAGGTAGACCAACTGGTAGTATAGTAGTGATAAGTGATACATAGTGTTACGGTGAGGTGAGTTAAAATAGCCTACATCTCCAATCTCACATTTCGGCAGTCACGAATGAGTTCTACAATCAGTCTCAAGTAACTTTCACGGTCAAAGCGACAATTTTCAAAATGTTGATTATAGTGGTTTCCATGGTACTTTTTTAGTTTCCTGAAAGCTGCTGGTTGAATGTCATGATATGAAGGGCACACAGATCAACTACCAGAACATGATGAATGAAGGAAAGTATATAAAGGTTTAATAGAAATAAGTCAAGTTGTATGTACTTTGATGATTGGTTGTTGTGTGTGTGTGTGAGAGAGAGATTTAGAAAGTGACAAGAGATCCATCCACCTACATCACACCTTCACAGGCACTCACCTCCATCCTTTCCTTCTGAACTCCAGAGGGGGCGATGTAGATTTCATCCCTGGAGGAAGAAACACACAAAGAGGTTTAGAAGAAAAAAAGCAGAGGGCGTTCATCTTGGTCTGTCAATCTGAGGACACACAACACGAACCACCGCAGAGACTCTTAAGTAGTAACGTGTGATACAACATGAACCCCCGCAAAGACTCTTCAGTAGTAATGTGTGATACAACACAAGTACACGGAGGGGGTTAAAGTGCTGTGCAGTAAGATCCACTCAGTAGCGTATGTATCCTGGCACCAGCAGTGCTGGTACACTGTTACCGCTGCCCTTGACTGCCAACCCATGAATTCAGATCACCTCACACGGAAAGAGAGAGGCCCCTCTAAACCAAGGAGACAGGATCACTTGAGACAAACATAAATCAAACTCCCCAGGTAATGTGATGCTGTGGGTACCTTTAACCCCATGGAGGCAGGAAAACATCACACCTTTCACTCTATGGAGGTCGGATAATCTCACACCTTTCACCCTATGGAGGTAGGCTAACATCACACCGTTCACCCTATGGAGGTAGGATAATCCCACACCTTTCACCCTATGGAGGTAGGATAACATCACACCTTTCACCCTATGGAGGTAGGATAATCCCACACCTTTCATCCTATAGAGGTCGGATAACCCACACCTTTTACCCCATTGAGATGGATAACATCACACCTTTCACCCTATGGAGGTAAGATAACATCACACCTTTCACCCCATGGAGGCAGGATAACATCACACCTTTCACCCCATGGAGGCAGGATAACATCACACCTTTCACCCTATGGAGGTAGGATAATCCCACACCTTTCACCCCATGGAGGCAGGATAGCATCATACCCTTCACCCTCTAGAGGAAGGATAACCTCACCATTAACCACCTCATGGAGGCAGGATAACCTCACACCTTTCACCCCAATGGAGGCAGGATAACATCACACCTTTCACCCCATGGAGGCAGGATAACCTCACACCATCCACCACCTCATGAGGCAGGATTACCTCACACCATCCACCACCTCATGAGGCAGGATAACCTCACACCATCCACCACCTCATGGAGGCAGGATACAATCACACCTTTCACCCAATGGAGGCAGGATAATCTCACACCTTTTACCCTAATGGAGGCAGGAAAACCCAATCCCTTTTCACTCCTTTCATCCTGCCGTTGTTGTGTAAGTGGTATGAATATGCACTCACACCACCGTGTAACAGAATGTCAATGCTCTTTAATCTAATAAAATGTAATGTCGGCTGTTGCATGGACATGGAACGACCTCACTCAACTGGGTTCAAGCAGGAGCGGCATGGTGAGCAAACAATCAATGGATTTAGGCCCAGATCTCTGTACTGGGGTGAATGTATGACATTGTTCCGCATTCTGTCCATCAACAGTTATTTTTGCATTTATCACCCTGAGTGGGACGGGGATGCTCAGATAGGTGTCCCGTCCTTTCCATGCCACTGGAATCAAGCTATCTTGGCTAAAGAGGGGTGAAACCCCGAAACCGGTCCTAGGATGCTTGTTTCCAATCCAGGGAGGACCTGGCTTGGCAGTACGGGCTAGACTGTACCCATGGGGCACCGGGTCAAGACTGATTTGCATATGGCTGGGTTCAAACTGGAATGGAATGGTGAGCAAAAAAACGATGGATTTAGGCCAAGATCTCTGTACTGGGGTGAATGTATGACATTGTTCTGCATTCTGCTCATCAACTGTTGTTTTTGCATTTGTCACCCTGAGTGGGACGGGTATGCTCAGACGTGAGTCCCGTCCTCTCCATGCCACTGGAGTCAAGCTATCCTGGCTGAAAAGGGGTGACACCCCGAAACTGGTCCTAGGATGCTTGTTTCCAATCCAGGGAGGACCTGGCTTGGTAGTTCGGGTTAGACCGTTCCCATGGGGCACAGGGTCAAGACTGATTTGCATATGGCTGGGTTCAAACTGGAAGGGCATGGTGAGCAAAAAAACAATGGATTTAGGCCCAGATCTCTGTACTGGGGTGAATGTATGACATTGTTCTGCATTCTGTCCATCTACTGTTGTTTTTACATGACCTCCCTTAACACATCAGAGCCTCCTCCTCACTTCTTGAGTTCCGCAAGAAGCTGAAGACCTGGCACTACATATGCTAATACCTGTCCTAGAGCCTGGATACCCTCTCAGGTGATTAGTGAGCTATACATAGCGTAACACACACCAAAACTAAATTTGCAAAAACAAGCAGTTGTAGAGCTTAGGACAAACTAAGAGGCATGAAAAATGGCATTACGCTGTTCCACCTGTGTGCTTATTTCGGGAATTCAGTGGTCGAAGTGGGTGGGATCGGAAGGGCATGGCGTGCCCCTACTTTTTCAATTTGATACAGTCCGTTCCCCTGCTTCTTTTTATTAAAAAAGAGCCCCAGGAATGGGCCATATTAAAATGATAGCTGCCTTAATCATTCAGCCGTGTCCTCTGTTTGGTGCATATCGTGGAAGGCCTCAGCAGTGCCCACGACCTCCTCCCCCTTCCCCTCTGTATCTGGGGACAGGAGCCTGAAAAACAACACTGAAAGGGCTGTCAGTGGAAAAACTGCTACCTCTGATGGCTCTAATTGTGCAGTGATTAACAGCTCATTTACAGCCGACGCTACCTGGCTGACCCCACTGTGACCAAAACAATAGTCACATCAGGAAGCTTTGGTGGCCCCGCCCTGACCTACTATGCCCTTTATTTTCGGGCTCACCCAGACTGACAGACACCACCTACTGAAAAAGAAGAAAAGGGATTCAGTGAGGAATCAGCTGGCTGGCTGCAAATTAGCTCTCCATCCAGCCAGAACTGGAAAATAGGAGGAAGGCAGGTACCCAGCTGACCCAGCATCTCCTGGATATTGTTCTGCGTGCCTGCCCAGAGGTCCCCAGCCCCTCCTTTACAGCTCTGCTCTTTTCTCCGCACTGGGGTCTGCAAGAGGACCCTGGACTGCCTCTGAACTCCATGCTCGCTCATAAATAAACATCAAGTAAGTTGGGAAAATTAAAGAATACCTTGGTGCATTTTTTTTTTTACAAACGTTTAATGTCTTACTCAGCTTTTCTTCTTATGTTATTTTATTTAATGTGTCTTATGTTATTAGATTTATTGTGTACGGCTGCTCTGTCAATGTTCAGGGATGTGGTCTTTTATAAACATAGGAGCAGTTTTACAACAACTGCCGCATCCCTGCATATCAGCAGGGATGCGCCAGTTATTGTGCACCGCGGCTCCGCCACAATGGATGCGCCGCACCATGGGGCAAAAATGGTACAGATGCGTGATGCATCTGTGCCGTAAACGCGGCGCATTGCTGGAGTTGCGTTGCAATGCGACGCAGCTCCAGCAATGCTCTGGGGGTCCCTATCTGTACAATGCTAAGGGTTGTGACGCAGCATGGGCTCAAAAGTGACTGAGTGAAAAATTGTAGATTACACTCAGCCAATTTTGGGAGGCGTTCCTGCGCCGGAAAGCCCCCCTGCGCAGGAAACGCCTACTTCAACTACAGGGCGTTACAACGTGATGCATCTCCCAGATGCGTCACTTTGTAAATTTTGTAAATACCCCGCACCATGGTGCATCTTTTGCGCCGCCGCTGCGTCACAAGAGCAGCGTAAAAGAGGTGCAAGGGGCTTGTAAATCTGCACCATACTGTTGACCTTTAAAAAAAAAATGTGTATAAGCAGCACGAGTTCTGTGACCCCCAACACGGGAGCCCCTTTCAGACGCCATCCAGGGTCTGGCTGTGAAAACAAATAGGTCCGGCAGTAAGGTCAGACTGGCCATACCGGGCATGGGACAAGAGGCTAGAGGGGTGGGAGGCTGGTTTTGTAACTGGGGACTGGTTTTGCGGCAGTGCTGCAAAATCAGAACCCAGTAACAAAACAAGCATTTGCAATGCAATAGGTTCTCGCATTTATGAAATTTTAAGCTATTTGCATTGTAAATGACAATGCCTTTTATTTCTCTATTTTCAAAACGAACATATAGATAAAAGGTTTGTCATTTACAATGCCAGTAGCTCAAAATCTTGCAAATGCGAGACCTATTGCATTGCAAATGCTTGTTTAAAGCCCTTCCAAGAATGTGTGTAGACCACAAACTTACCAGGATCCCAAAACGTAACGCAGATACTGAAAACAAACAAATAAATGTAATTCTTTTAAAAAGCATTTAAAATGTTAATTTCTTTCCTGTTTACACAAAATCACACAGTACATTCGTGTTTTAATAGATCACAGAGTTACCACCTCAAGGTGAGAAGACTGAAACAAAACTTTGTTGCAAGAATGTAGCAGCCAGGCTGCTTGACGCTTTATTCTCAAAGATGTTATCTTGTGCAATAAAGAATTCTGAAGTAGACAAAGTTAATGAACCTTAAGGACTGTGAACTGCCCCATACCACTATATGTTAAAGTGACGCCAAGACTCAAATGGTTGTTTTGTACTATGAATTTGCAGCTGTCTGGGAAAAAAATAGAAAATTTCTTATCGAACTGAATTTGTACAAAGCTGTTCTAATGTGCTCCAGGCTAAATATAAAGTCATGCTTGCACAGCTACACGCAATTTCTCAAAAAGGGTGTAAGTAATTGAAGTTTACGGCAATATACACTCCTTAATAAGAGTTAATTTTAAAGTTCATAAACAAAAAATCAAACGACCTTGAAACCATTTAATGCTAACGTGTCTTTGTTACAAAGAAATATGCCCTTAACTGGTAACCATGTAATGTGCTTTAAAGCCCTCTGGTTGTGTGTCTGCCGCTGTGAGCAGGTCATAGCCACGTGTAAACAGGACGCAAACTCTTTAATACAAGCAATTGGAGTGCAATAGGTCTCGTATTTACGCGAGACCTATTGCATTACAAATGGGAGGCATCACGGACAATGGGAGGGGGGGGAAGGCATCACGAACAATGGGAGGGGAGAGGCATCACGGACAATGGAAGGGTGCGGGGGAGTGAAAGGCATGGACAACTGGGGATGGGGAAGTGAATGGCACAGACAACGGGAGGGCGGGGGAGTGAAAGGCACAGACAACGGGAGGGAAGGCGGGAGTGAAAGGTACAGACAATGGGAGGGGGTGGGGTGGAGTGAAAGGCACGGACAACGGGAGGGGGCAGGGAGTGAAAGCACGGACAACAGGAGGGAGGGTGGAGGAGTGAAATGCATGGACAGCACACACGGACAACGGGAGGGAGGGCAGGGGGGAGTAAAAGCCATGGACAATGCACGGACAACGGGAGGGAGGGAGGAGTGAAAGGCACAGACAATGGGAGAGAGGGGGGAGTGAAAAGCACGGACAACGGGTTGGAGGGTGGGACGGGGTAGGGTAAAGAATACAGCAAAGCACGTCCTGCGTGGAGTGGGAGAACCTCATTAACGAAAATAGTGCTCCTAGTCTAAAATAACACCCACCATGTAACACATGAAGTAAAGGGGTCAGTCGCCATGGAAGATGACAAATGGAGAGGAAGCGGTACTAAGGAGGGACTAACAAGCCTATCGACAAATCTGAAACCAGCATATAGGGTGGACAATGACATAAGCCAATGGCAAATATGGGCGGATAGTGGGTGGAGCTTCTACTACTCCATACTCGAGAGCTTCTACTCCGTACTCCTCTACAATAAGCCTTGAAGAGCATGGCATTTGCGCTGGCTCTAGGCTCGACCTAACCAGCAGAACTGTGCAACAAAATGACTATCTCTTAAAAAAACATAACTCACTGCAGAGTTTCTTGTAAACCCAGTAGTTTTTCTGCAACTATAAAAGTGTAAAGACTGATATCTCTGATTGTTTATCTTCCTGCTGGAGATAGATTGGAGATTTGTTCATTGGCAGTTTTGTGTTTTGACTCATCTAATGTAACGCACAGGGGTAATATGCCTGTTGCAAAGAAGGTGCACCATACAGATGGCAGAAAGGTATTTAATGTTCCAAAGTTCTAAGTAAATAATGGGAAAGCTGGATCTTCTCAGTTTTTGCTTAAAAAGTGTCAAGCACCGACCAGAATCGGCATCAATAGCTAAACTGCAGATTAGTTTTGTCAACGGTTGGTCCCTTTGTATATGAGAGATGACTAGTAGAAATTGGGATAGTATTATGGCTTCTCTGCCAAAAAGATGTTTGCACAGTAAAGCATAGGCAGGAAATGTACAGGAAGGTCAAAAAGGCAAGTAGTCCTGTGGGAGGTTCCTTAGGAATAACATTAATGTGCTTACCTCAGAGGTCTACCCAGAAGCCTTCTTGTGATGATATGTTGTGCAGAAAGCTTTGTACAAAACTGCTCAAGTGTATCCACAGCCACATCTCCGGCCACCTGAGGGACCTGCACTGGCTCCCCGTCAGCAAGAGAATCACGTTCAGATTCCTCACCCACGCACACAAGTCCCTCCAAGACCTGGGCCCCAAGTACCTCAACGACCGCTTGACTTTCTACATGCCCACCCGCCAGCTACGTTCAACAAACCTCGCCCTCGCTGCCGTACCACGCATCTGAAGAGCCACCGCCGGAGGAAGATCCTTCTCCTACCTGGCGGCCAAGACATGGAACTCCCTACCCGCCCACCTTCGGCTGACCCAGGACCATCTCGCCTTCAGGAGACAACTCAAGACCTGGCTGTTCGAGCAATAGCAGACCCCCCCCTTCCCCCAAGCGCCTTGAGACCCTCCGGGTGAGTAGTGAGCTATACAAATGCTATGATTGATTGATTGATTGATATAATTCACACAGGAACCCAATTCAAAGGATATTCAGAAAGAATCTGTGTCTTAATAGTGATCCATGACGTTTAGATCAAATAAGCATACATATCTACAATAGTGCATTTAAAAAGGCTTTACAGTAACTGGGCCGGACTGGCCGTACCATACATCAGACGTTTCCCGGGGTGTCTGGAAGGATAGGGGGTCGATTTAGTTAGTGGTGGCCGGTTTTGTAGTAGTGCTAGAGTTTTTTTAATTACTGCAAAGTTCCTTGTATATTTAGCAGGCTCCGGGCAACAATAAAAGTTTCAAGATAACTCTGGTGATCCATGTACCTGAAGAGAGAGATGGGAGGGAGTTTTGTCTATTAGCTGTTTTAACGCATTTAAGGTAGTGCAGAGGGTTAATATGCCTGATGCAAAGAACGTGTACCATGCATATCAAAGAACAATAATTTATGTGGATAGCTCAGTGGGTTACTGCTTTTTGTTCACTTCCCGAATGAAAATATAATTTTGCCTTTTACTGTCAAGATCTCTCTCAAGTTTTTTGTGTGTAGAAGAGTTAGCCAAGCCAGACAGTTCAAAGGTATCCTTTGCAGGACACTTGAATACAAAATGCCTATTTTTGAGCAGCTAGCTGGCTGACATGAATGTGGAGGACTCCTGGTGGGTTTCCGTGAGTCAGATCACATTCTCCTGAAGAGTCCCTTTCTCTTCTGAGCCCTGCTTAACCATGTCCATGCTGTCCAGGAATGCAACAAGGGCACACCTGTGTACAGGAGGAGCCTTGTATTCATGTCCTCAACGTTTGAGACAAAAATTATTGATTTCTGAACAATGAGTGTAAAATCATTAAGATAACATGTTGCTCCTGCTTATATTTCGCATGCTTTACATAATCTTGCATTCCCTATGAGTGTTTGCTTTTTCCAGGATGTTATTTTTCTTCAGGCAATGCATAATTTGAATTGAATCACATCCAGGTGTTTATAATGGGGCAGAATTGGGTTGTAGCTGAAGACAGTGAAAGTTTCTCTCAGTGGGGCAGAAGGGTGTTCCGGGGGGATAGGATGTGGGGAACCTGGTTCGGCCTTCATGACTAGTCCACAAGACCACTCTCCTGAGGGAGCACATTCCCCTACTAGACCTTAGAGGGCCCAGCTAGACCTTAGAAACCCTGGTATCTTAGCACCTTGAAGGCCTGTCCACCACAATCCATACTGAAGTTCACCTCCAGTCTTGCAGGCAGGCCTAAAAAGCAGCACACCCTAGAGCTGCAGTGAATGTGTCACTGAGGTCACATGACCCTTGAGGCCAGTCCCCCTCACTCATTGGTGCCTCCATTGGCTTTGATCTAGCAGTACTGATGCAACTCACCAGGGGTTGGCATTGCAGGATATGCATGCACACCAGACTAAGGGGCATGTTTACAAGGGCCTTGCGCCATCCTTGCTCCATGCAACGTGGTACATGCACAACACAAAGCTCCAAGTCATATTTTAAAAGCCACGCAAAGCCGCTTTGCAAGTCTTGAACTCTACTCTATGTTTGAGTCTCATAATTTCAGAGTTGATGCTTTTGTAATTCTCATTGCTAACTAACTCGAGTAGCAATTACACAAACTACTAACTACTAATAAATGTGTATCTCATTCATCTGATACTGCTAAAAGCATCTGCAAAACCATTAGGTTTGGGTTGTCTATGTCTAGATACAATAACAGGAAACTAAGAAGCATCTACTGCTGGCTTCAAGACATGTTGCGTGAAGCATGTAAAAAATGTAGGAATACAATTTTGTATTGACCTAGTGGCACAGAATGATGTAATCAACAGTGCTCCCCAACACGTGGGGCCTCCTGTCGTAGAATTTATAGCCGCATTTTATGTTCAGAAGTGGTAAGAAAAAGGGAGAAGTGCTGATGAAAGAAACTGCATGGCTTGGACACAAATGGCTTATGATTCCACTTATATGCGTATTTTTGACATTCTATGATTGAAAACGTATCCCACATTGTAAATGTATTTTATTGTCAATAACTCATATTAAACCTCAAATAAACGTGTATCTATTGGTTGCATTAAATAATCTTTATAAGCTGTAACTGGTCAGTGAAATGCCAAACATACTAAAAATTAGGATGTTTTGCTTTTTCTAGCCACACCTTTGACTTCGCCCACTCAGATTATTCCCGCCCCCTGATGCTCCGCCCACAGTTCCCCTACTTTCTTTTCCCACTTCGACCACTGGGGGCATTATGTGATGGGTGAACAAAAATGAGTCATATTTTGTGTATTTTTGTTAAGAAGTACCCCTTGAATTAAACATCAAATAACCATTCATCAAGCTAGAACACGTAGCTTTATATCCATAGCTCTGACTGTAAGACAGTGACACCCACCCCCTATGCCTTTAGGTCCTGGATCAGAGTTACCATATTTTTGCAGTTCCCTCTGATATGCAGAGGTTCGGACTGACAGTCCAAACACTGTGTGCCAAATTACATTTGCTTTTCGTTTATGCTGTTGTGCAGTGACATCTAGTGGAAAGTGGGTCAAACTGCATCAAAAGAATGTCTGAATACTCATCAATCCATTGAAGATTAAATGCAGCCTTCCAGAGGACGCAGCTGATTGTTTATGAAAGTCTAACTGGGGAAACATTCATAGCTGACCTAAAAAGCAAATCCATCCATTGCATTGGCTGTTCGTATTGACCTTCAAAGGCAAATAACGTTTTCTTGTTTTCTACTCAATCGTTTTATTTCTTTTAGCCTGTTATCTGGTCTTATTCTCTTACTTGAAGCAGAGACTTTTTACAATATCTTTGACTGTCTCTGTCTCCTGCCACAAGTGTCTGCTTTTCGGGAAGCATTTTATTTTCCTAAAAGCACTCCCTGAGCGTGCATGAATTTACCCCGTTCCCTGCCTTTTCGCGCTTCTCGCAGCACTTTTCATAAGCACTCCATAGGAGTGTGTATGTTTTTATGATTAAAAAAAAAAAAAACAAAGGTGGTGATGGACGGAGCGTTGACAATACAAACACTCACCCCCAGTCAACTGATCTGGGTTTAATCCATCACCGTTCTTTAGCTCACTCCGCCACCCCAGTTCAGACATGGCTATATGCAAATCAGTCTGACCCTGTGCCTCATGGGAACAGTCCAGCCCGAACTGCCAAGCCATGTCTTCCCTGGACCGGAATCAAGCTTCCCAGGACCGGTTTCTGGCATTACAGCCTTCTTCAGCCGGGCTTGCTTGACTCCAGTGGCAAAGTGAGCAAGGGACTCACGTCTGAGCATACCCTGCCAACTTAGGGCGAACAAAGAAAAACCAAAGGTGGTGATGGACGGAGCGTTGACAATACAAACACTCACCCCCAGTCAACTGATCTGGGTTTAATCCATCACCGTTCTTTAGCTCACTCCGCCACCCCAGTTCAGACATGGCTATATGCAAATCAGTCTGACCCTGTGCCTCATGGGAACAGTCCAGCCCGAACTGCCAAGCCATGTCTTCCCTGGACCGGAATCAAGCTTCCCAGGACCGGTTTCTGGCATTACAGCCTTCTTCAGCCGGGCTTGCTTGACTCCAGTGGCAAAGTGAGCAAGGGACTCACGTCTGAGCATACCCTGCCAACTTAGGGCTCACTAACTTCTCGTTGGTGGCTGAGTGTGATATCTTGCCTCTTCTCCGGTCCCTTAAATCTGGTTCCCCCTCCGATCCCTGCCCTGCCCGGGTACTTTCGGAGGTGGCCAGTATTGTCTGTGGGGATGTTACCCAGATTGTGAATCTTTCTCTCTCGTCGGCTGTGGTGCCTATCAAATGGAAGCAGGCAAAGCTACTGCCGCTTCTGAAGAAACCAGGCCTTGATGCTACTGTTCCCGGAAACTACCGGCCTATTTCCCTTTTGCCTGCTCTAGCCAAAATATGTGAGAAAGTAGTCTTCCGCCAATTGGAAAGTTTTGTGGAGACCTCGAAGGCTCTACATCCTTCCCAGTCAGGCTTTAGGGCGGCCTACAGTACAGAGACGGCGCTGGTAGAGATAACGGAGGCGATTCGGGAGTGTCTAGATGGGGGCGGCAGAGCGGTCCTGATCTTATTGGATCTCTATGCCGCCTTCGACACCGTCCCCCATGCGCTCCTTACCGCCAGGCTATCAACAATTGGCATTGGTGGCAGTGTCCTAGCCTGGTTGTCCTCGTTTCTCTCTGACAGGACACAACAGGTCTGGATGCCGCCTCATGCCTCTGAGCCCAAACCGCTCCTTACTGGGGTCCCACAGGGATCTACTCTTAGCCCCCTACTGTTCAATATTTACATCGGCATCTAGCGGAACAGTATGGGGCTAAGATCATAGGGTATGCTGATGATACACAGCTGCTCTTTACCTGGCCAGACAATCATCTGGACACTGCAACGGTCCAGCTCTGCCTATCCGCAGTCTTTCGCTGGCTAACCCTGGCTCACTTAAAATGTAACGAGGATAAATCGGAGGTCCTCTTTTTTGGTTCCTTTCCCCTCAGCTTCAAGAACTCATTGTGGCCCCCGAATACTCCCTGTCCTAAGGCAATGGGTGGCCATGCGAAAAATCTTGGGATCTGGTTTGGGGAGGATCTAAGATTTGAGGACCATATCAAAAAACTAACCGGGACATGCTTTGCTATTTTAAGAATGCTTAGAAATTTCTTCCACTGCTTCCTAGAGAGGCTAGGGAGACTGTTGCCAGAGCACTCATTCTAGCAAGGCTAGACTATGCGAACGCCCTGTTCTGCGGCATTCCTGCTTACTTGGTTAAGCGTTTGTCAGTTATTCAGAATGCCGCCGTTCGCCTCCTTTTTAATGTTCCGAGATGGAAGAGCGTTCGGTCGCATATCTCTAGCCTCCACTGGCTCCCAGTTCCACAACGCATTCTCTTTAAAGCTCTAGTACTCTCATTTAGAGCCACTCATGACCAAGGCCCGGCCTATCTGAAGAAGAGATTTTCCCTTTATGCCCCTACAAGTGTACTTAGGTCATCTTCATTGTTTAAAATGACACTTCCCCGGTTCAAGCGAACCAGGCTAGGTGGCCAATCCATTGCAGTAGTAGCGGCTCGAGCATGGAACACCCTTCCCTTTCATCTGCGTTCCAGCCAATGTGTAGCCCAGTTCAAGAAAAATTTAAAAACTGATCTGTTTAGAAGTGTGACATAAGCTGATCCTTGTATGTTCTCCTTTTGCTCCTTCCCATCGCGCCAGGATACTCCCAAGTAACAGTGCGCGCTACAAAACAATTTATACATACATACATACATACATACTGGGGTGGCAGAGTGGGCTAAAGAACCGTGATGGATTAAACCCAGATCAGTTGACTGGGGGTGAGTGCTTGCATTGTCAACGCTCCGTCCATCATTTCCTTTGGTTTTTCTTTGTTTTTATGATTCGCCTTGTTTACCGGCTTCTCTCAGCATTTCTTTTCATAATATTATAAAAGTTTCACTTCCACAACTATGTCCTTCGAGGTGCTCTTGTATATGCTTTCCCTTTTGTGCAGTTTCCCCCTTCGAGCTGCTCCCCCGGCCACTGTAACTCACTGTTCAATCTTGTTTGTTCACTTGCACCCCCCCCAAAACACGGTCGTCTTGCAGTTTGGTTTCCACCCAACGCCCTCCATGCTGCATCCGCACCCTCAGTATTGCTTGCCTTATGCACTCCTGGGTTGGTTCACCTACCTGTTTGGTTGACCCCCCCAACTCTGTTTCTTCCACGCCCTCCGTTGCTGTCCTTCCTCCCCCTAGTTAGCTCGAGCCTGGCCAGTGCAAGCGCTGCTGCGAGGAATGGAGTATGGCTTTGAAGTCCTGCGCACTATCCGCCGATATTTTTATTTGATTTGTGCCATTGTCCTTCGTAAACGTTAGCTTCCAAGATGTTATTAGGCTTGTTAGTCCATCCTTGGTACCGCCTTGTCGTCATTTGGGTGCAGGGAAGGAGCTCTGAGAACAAGCTCCTGGGCAGCGGAGTTGTGCCACCGTGCTAATCCCTGCTGCCTCCCCCACGGTGACACCCCCCACAACAACGGAGCCCCCATGGAGCCTAAGGCAATGGGGAATTAAGTCAGCCTTACCGCAGAAATCCGCGCCTCGCTGCCTCTAGGGTCGCGATAGATGCCCCGGAAGGGAGCGCCGGCAGACTCCACATTGGGCGACCTGAAACTACGTAAAACAACCTCGAACTGCTGAGTCCACAGAGGACTACCGGGTACAGCCTCGCTCTGGACCATTGAGTGCTCTGACAACGTAATCACTGTGATTTCGGTCACGAAGCCCGAGACGCCTGGCCCCATGATGGCGGCTCCTCGCAACCGGACCTATCCACTGCGCAGCTCACACTGACGAGGTGATGGCGCTTTAGGGTGAGCTCAGCCTCGTTTGACAGCCACGGAGTGCTTCTTTTCACCTCCTTTCACTCCGGCTCATCTGTCTGCCAACCCGGACGCCCCAAATTCAGACAAAAATACACAATGCCTGTCCCCAAGATGGAGGACCCGTGCGACCTGATACCCCCACCGTGCAGCCCACAAAAAAACAAGGTGAGGCTTCCAAAGACTCCGGTCCCTTCTGTTTCCATGAAATGCTCTCTCTCATACTAGCTCTTCCGTCATTCATCCCAGTCATGCTGGTCTCTACAATGATGGGACACGATCTCTTAACCCCGGATGCCTGACCCTAAGATGGCGGCTCCTCGTGACATGATAACTCTAATTCAACTAGGGGATGCCTCCTACTTTTCTGAAAACTGCCTGCTACATTGAGGACTGAGGCCACATTCAGTCCAGGCAAAAAAGACGCCTCGTGAGGTGATTACATACCCCCCAATAACACTAGAACTCACCCAGACCCTAGAAGGTCGATTGCACGCCATGGCACAATGCACCTGCCTCCTGGGATACAAAAAGGAAACAACATGCTCTACACCAGTTGCAATAGACATCTCAGCTTAAAAACGACCATCACTGCTCTGGCCAACCAGCCCATTGATGACCTCACCCCTGTACACAGTTCCATGGCGCAGCGTGTCGCTTCACTAGAATTCCAGCTTGAAATCATTTCCGGGGGCCTGAATGAAATCCTCACCAATCTCGACAAGGCCCGAAGGCCCCAACAATACCCCACCAGGTCTCCTCCTCCATCCAACTCCCTCCTCCACCAGTGCCCCACTAGGCCCGCTGCTTTCCCCGTGACACACGTACAGAGACCCTCTAGAAGGGAGAAGGAGGACCTGTCACAAAAAAATCCTAAGAAACACAGACCGCGGTACTAGAGCTGAAGCTCACTCAAATACTTTCATCAAGCCTGTCTCCTCTAGACCTACGAGGATTGAAGCCGCGATGTCTGACAAACAAACAGTCGATGTACCCTCCTCGTAAGACACACCCACCTTTGACTCCCCTAAATCCAAAATCCAAGTGATCATGGGACTCGGAAGAGACCCTCCGTGCACTAAACTTCCCAGACCGCCTTTCCTCACCGGCCTTCCCAGAGCTCCCAAGGAAACAATCCCTAGCACTAAAGAGCTTTCCACCAACTGCATGCTCATCAACTACAGGTCAGCATCCATGCATGCAACCTAACTAGCAGAATCCATTCTCTCGCAGGACGTTGACATTACATTCATCAAAGAGACCTGGATCAATGAGCACTCCTCACCATGCCTAGACATGCTTGTGCCCCCAGGTTTTTTCAATATCAACAAAAACAGAATGGACCAACGAGGAGGTGGAGTTGCCATCATCCATAAAGATAACACCTCCATCATGGAAATAGACTCGTGAAAATACAACCCCTTTGAATGCCTTACCGCAAACATAAAGACCAAAGATAATGGAACAATGCTCTGTCACCTTCTGTACCACCCACCGGGCAACACCTCAGCTTTTGGGGAACAATTATCAGACCTGATTGCTCACTGTGCCTTGGAGACTCCAACTCCTTAATTCTTGGTGATCTTAACCTGCGATGGAATGAAACACATAATCCGCTAATTCAAACACTATCCAATGTTCTCGGTGACAATAATCTTACAAACACTGCACAGAGGAGACGCATTACAAAGGAGCCACCCTAGATGCCATTATCGCCAAACGAGACGCAATCTCGATCGAACACGCACTCCCCGTGGACTGGTCAAACCACCACATGATCCTATTCCATATCAACCAACATATTCTCTCTCTACCACCGTTGAAAGACCCCCCAAATGGGTCAGAAACCTCTCTCAGATTCCCATGGAAGTCTTCGAAGAAAGGATAAGCGCACCCCTGCCCTGCCCCAATGACCACCTTTCCACTACCAAACTCACTACTCGGTACAACTCGAACCTGGAGACTATGCTGGACCAACTCGCTCCCAGAAAACTAAAAAAAGGCAGAGCCATTCCGTCCAGGTCTTGGTTCAACACGGACTGTAATATCGAAAGGAGAAACCTAAGAGCCATAGAAAGAAGTTGGAGGAAGAGCCCTTGCTCCTCTCTCCGCGAAGTACTCAAAACAGCCCGCAGGGAATACAACAATCACATCAAAAACAAGAAATACGCTATTTTCTGCTCTGCACTGGATAGCGCAAAAAATAGACCGAGAGAGCTTCACAGCATCATTAGGCAACAAACCTCCAAGCCGGTGGTCTCCTCAATTCAGGCATCCAACGAACTTTGTGACAACTTTGCCAACTTCTTTAATGACAAGATCACTAAGATCGAACTTACTCTGGACACCATTAACACTCGACCCACCAAGAGCACCATGCCCGGGACGGTCGTTGTCGCTCCTGGCTCCGTCTCTAATTTCTTGGCTAAGTATCCGCCCCATCCAAGATCATGAGATATTCACACTGATCTCCACTCCCAAACCCTCTTCCCATGTCCTTGCCCTCATTCCACACCTACTAGCCAAAAAACTGAAGCTCTCCATAGCACCGCTTTGGTGTACAATAATAAACAGCTCCATGAAAAATTAAGTCATTCCAGACTGCCTTAAAGTAGGTCGTCACACCCCTGTTGAAAAAACCTGGCCTTGACACGACAGATTTGAATAACTTTTGACCTGTATCTAACCTTCCTCTTCTATCCAAAATTCTAGAGAAATGCGTTTGCCAACAGCTTACCCAACACTTGGATAACATCAATTATCAATTTCTTGGACTCCCACCAATCTGGCTTCAGAAAAGGCTGCAGCACTGAAACCGCGATCCTCAACATCATAGACGATATCCACCACTCACTAGACTCTGATCAATGCTGCCTCCTCATTCTCCTCGACCTATCGGCAGTATTTGACCCAATAGACCATAAACTCCTCATCAGGGCTCTCCAAGAAAGAGCCGGTCTTGGTGAAGTGGTCCTCCAATGGTTTTCCTCATTCCTACACAATCGCACTCAAAAAAACGTTGCTTCTGACTCTCACCCTATCAACAAAGGAGTCCCTCAAGGCTCAGTGCTCTCCCTGCAACTCTTTAACATCTACATGGAACCCCTCACAAAATTACTCAGAGCAGCCAACATCCGCTTCCATCTCTAGGCAGACGATACTCAGATATATCTGGAAACCTCCTCCCTCAGTGACATTCAAAGACTCAATGACGTACTGAATGATGTCCAAAACTGGCTGTTTTCGAATCGTCTTAAACTAAACCCGACAAAACCGAGATTCTTCTCATCTCAAACAAGTAGGAGAACACTCAAATTGCGGAATGGCTCACAGCTGTAGATGCGCTCAACGGGAATCTCACCCTAGCTGACTCTGTCAAATCACTTGGTATCACACTAGACCAGAAACTAAGCATGACCAGACATATCAAGAATTCGGCTAAGAGCACCTTCCTTAACCTCAAGCCTTTGAACAAAATAAAACCCTTCATCCCGCCTGGTGATCTCAAACAGGCCACCCAAGCCCTGGTACTGTCAAGGCTGGACTATGGGAACGCAGTCCTCTCAGGAATTGCAAAGTCACACCTAGCTCCCATCAAAACAACTCTGAATGCGGCAGACAGAATGGTCACCGGAATAAATAAATTTGACCACTTCTCTCCGGCTCTCAGTGAACTTAAGTGGCTCCCAGTTGAAATGAGGATCAGCTTCAGATTAGCGTGCCTCACTCATAAAGCCCTACATACCGGAAAACCCGAATACCTGGAAACCAAACTCAAAAAAGTTGGCCAGGCCAGGAACCTTAGAAGCTCCAAGTCCCTCCTTCTCATCCCGCCAAAAACTCAAAAAATAAAAACTTCGACTCGTTCCTACGCCGGAAGCGCACCTAAAATCTGGAACTCCATTCCCCCCCACATCAGAACCGTCCCCTCCTTTGTAAAATTCAAAAGCAAACTCAAAATCCTGTTCCTTAACCGTGCCCCAGGGAATCGATAGGAGCTCTCAGAGTGGGGGAACAGCCTCTTATTTTCCGCTCCATCACCATCTCAGTGAGACTACGAAACAGATGTTCCCTTGACTACGAAGCTGACCCCTCACCCTCTACATGCATTTTGTCTCTTTCTTGTATAGTTTGTTTTCTTCGCAATGTATCCTCTGTAAAGCGCTCCGCTACCCTCGGGTCAGGCTAGTGCTGTATAAAACTACTAAAATAAAATAATTAAAATACATTTGTTACCTCCCGTAACAATTGGACCTTTTACTTGTTTAGTAACACGGTCAGTTTTATCTTCGTGGTGAGCACTATTTTGTTTAATGATTTCCTGGTGCACCCACTCTGTTGCAACACGCCGCCCGCTTTTATTTTATTTATAAATGGCGGTCCGCTGCAACTGTATCGGCCGTGTTTCTTTATTTATATATTTTAGCAGATCTGTCCGTTTTAAGTATAGCAGCAGCGCTTACTTATTTAATTATTTGTTTGTTTACTTGCGCCTATGCCGTGCTTTAACATTCATGGAGACCGCACCCCTTTCTTTCGACAACCGCATTTTAAGAAAGGTGTGTGGCTGCTATTAAAGTGAAAGTACGGCATGGGTGCTTTTACACAAAAAAAGTCTGCTTGTCAACTTGATAAACAGGTCCTTTTTTTGTCAAAGCGCCGCAAGCCACGGTTTCACTTTAATGTCAGCCAAGCCCCTTTCTTTAGACGTGGCTTGTCTAAACAAAGGGGAGCGGCCCCCATGAATGTTGAAGCGCTGCATGTGCGCCTGCGAACAAACAAATATTTGCAATGCAATAGGTTTCACATTCTGGAGAGTTTAAGCTATTGCATTGCTAATGCTTCTGCCATTTTGCATGTTTGGGCATGTGTGCTGCACACGTCTACAAAACGCCATAGCTGGCTGCGCATGATTATCTTCCTGTTTGCTAGCGATGCTGGCTAAAGTCCACTGGCAAAACCAATCCGTCCCACGGTCATATCTAGTGGCTTTTTGACAATTCTTGATGTAAGATACATTTCAAAGTCAATTTATAAGTCCTTGGTTTGTGCACTGCGTGTCAGGAGCTCGCCACACATATGCTCCACTGTTAAAGAGATACCAGAATTTTTGAAGAAAGGGACGGTGCACCAAGTAACAAAATTCAGAGAGCTTCCAATTTAGCCAAAATGAAGTCCTTTATTCTGTTCAATCTTTAAAAAGCCTCAACCAACCCGTTTCATTCCAGACGGAACTTTGTCAGGGCAAAAATGTGTTTGTATCAGTCCGCCAATCAATTAGTTCCACATTTGGGATATATTCTGTAAAAGCCCGGGTTCAAAAACAAAGATTATAAGCACGTTCAGCATACCCCAGTATTCCCAATGATCGGTATGTCTGGACAGGACCCATGATTGTCCTAGCTTTGAAATAACTTTGACTTTATATTTCAAAATATATATAAAGGGAATGCAAGGGCCAAAGTAACAGCCAGTGTTCCTCATCAGTTTTGAAATTTGCGGTCTCTGTACCGGTTCCTCAGTTCATACAAATGTAACCTCACAGTGTTTTCAGCCAGGTTCTTTCTCCCTGTGCCACCCGCCACAGGTTCTCTTACACTTGGTCGACGGAATGATATGGCACGGTTGGCTAAATTATGCGAGAAGAAAAGGAAAAATATGCAAGAGATGATGGTTATGAGGTAAGTGTGGCAAATTAATTATTATGCGTGGAAACGCCGCGTACTGCATATGAAAGTAAGTTGGAAAATGTCCGGAATTGGATATGAGGGTTTGCTGTGCTGTTGCGTCGTCTGTCGGTGTGGTGATGAGTGCATGTGACTAGGTGGCGACATGTCCTTGTACTGTTACTTGCCTTTGCACTTGTCAGATGCTAGCTGTCTCTGTGCATGTCAGCTGCCTCTGGCAGATGCTGGCTGTCTCTGCACTTTGAGATGCTATCTGCTTCTGCACTTGAGAAGGTTTGCTGGAAATTGTGAGGTGTTGGAGGTGCCTACAGTTGTGAAATAGAGGCTTCGCAACACTTGTAAGGTGCTCTCTAGCTCTGCACCTGCGAGTTGCTGGCTGTACTTGCACCCCTGAATCTCAGCTTTCAATCAACTTGTGAGAAGAGGGCTGTCTCTGCACCTGTGACATGCTGTCTCTGCACCCATCACAGAAGAACCTATTTCATTTCCAGGGTGCGTAGCAGCAAAAGAGGGGGGGTCCAAGCTGTGCCGGTGCCGTGGCAGGCCCTCGTGTTCCCACACACCTGTCAAACACATTATGGACTCTACATATATGTGCGGGAGCGTGGAAGCACGTAGCACAATAGCAACTTCTAGGCACATTCTGTCCCTGGGTCGGTGTGCACACTGATCTGTCAACATTCGCAGATGTGCGCAAAAACAACATGTATTGCTTTCATGCTTTAAAGGCTTTCGAGGCTTTCAAATGCATGTGTTCTCTCATTTAAAATATATCACAAACTGAGACTAGGTTATGGCCATGCAGCGACAGTAAAAAATACTTTTATGTGTTAAGTTTGACAGGCGAGAAATACGCACAACTCCAAATTACATTATTTTTTTACAAACTCAGCAACGAATTGTCACCAAAAAATTAAATGTGCACTCTGTATTTCTGATGTAGCTCAGATTTCACCTAGATTCAGGCATTGCTTTATTTTTGTGTTCAGACAGACTGCATGCTAAAAATGGCACGCAGATTTTGGTGCAAGTGAAAACACATGGCAAGTGAAAACATTAAATGAGACATGGTCAAAATGCTTTCAGTCTGAAATACATTAATCTAAAACCCATGCTCAATGAATTAATACAGGGAGATTAAAATATGTTTAGTTTAGATCTAACCTCACTATAGAATGTACATTTAATTTAGAGAATATATTTTTAAACTTTTAAAGTAACACATAATTGTGCTGAAATAACAGGCATTTTGCAGTGTAGAGAAGCATGTGACTTCGGTTTGCTTTGGCAGCAGTTCACTAACCTGGATATAAGGAATGGAATATTTCCTTCTATCTCCTCTCCATGAAAGACCTTTGTTCCTATGTTACTGTCTCAAGAGACCTTGGCTTTGTTGCATATTTAGACAATGCATATTCAGTTCACAACATATCTTTCTTATAATATGTGTTAATTAATCAACCATGCACCAACACTACATGTGGAGCAAACGCAATTTGCATGAAAAGCTATCTAACACATATGAGCATGTATTAATTGTTTGCTCTTTGAAAACTTGCACAGGTGCATGTTTATGATATGTTGTACATTGAACATTTTGCATGTTGTGCACTAATAATAGAAAAGCTGCAATAAATTATTAGCTTTCGCTAGGTAATAATTAATACAGGGTATTAGAATGGTGGTAGGTGAACACAATGGGTTTTCCTTCATAAATGAATATTCTTTTGGGTTTGTTTTACTTTAGTATACATTTGGGCCCACAGTAAAATAGCTACCTAAGAATCCTTCATGGCTGAGAATTGTTAGCAGTGTGCTAAATGAGAGACGCATGCACAGAAGAATGTGTCAGCGGCATGAACTGCCAAGTCCCTCAAGCGAAGACACATAGGTCAAGGCCACAATGATCTGTATACTCCTGTCACCCTGCCAACATACCAGTGTTTGTGGGGAAGTGTCATCCCTGTGGGTAATGTGAAAGAGAGACAGGATATTGATTGATACATTTTGTCTCTTAGGACGTTGCAAGAGATGTTCTTATTGATACAAGTTATGTATATTGTTCTTACCATTAAGCCCCTCTTGTCAGAACCAGTATGGGTTGGACTTGCAATGAGAACAGGATGCTAAGAACCCTGTCACCTATGCCAACCAATCACAGTGCGAGTTTCTATTGAAACTGCAATATTGTTAGTATAGTCAGCCAAGAATGAGGGTATAGATAATGACTCCTTAGGAGGCGTGTCTAGAGCAGATCAGACCAGACATAATTCGGGTTAGGCACGTGAACGTCACGGGTGCAGACTGGGTGGAAATTGCGTCAGAGGAGACACAGAGGGAGAAGGGGGCTTTGTTCACATATTTTAGGGAGGTGTAGGCTGGCCTTGGTTTTTGGCAGAAAAAAGCGATACAAAAGGGGATGATGGACGGAGCGTTTGAGCAAATCAAACACTCACCCCCAGTCAACTGATCTGGGTTTAATCCATCACCATTCTTTAGCTCACTCAGCCACCCCAATTCAGACATGGCCATATGCAAATCAGTCTGACCCTGTGCCTCATGGGAACAGTCCAGCCCGAACTGCCAAGCCATGTCTTCCCTGGACCGGAAACAAGCATCCTGGGACCGGTTTCGGATTCATAATCCTCATCAGCCAGGCTATCTTGAATCCAGTGGCCAAGTGAGCAAGGGACTCACGTCTGAGCATACCCTGCCCACTTAGGGCGAACAAAGCGATACAAAAGGGGATGATGGACGGAGCGTTTGAGCAAATCAAACACTCACCCCCAGTCAACTGATCTGGGTTTAATCCATCACCATTCTTTAGCTCACTCAGCCACCCCAGTTCAGACATGGCCATAGGCAAATCAGTCTGACCCTGTGCCTCATGGGAACAGTCCAGCCCGAACTGCCAAGCCATGTCTTCCCTGGACCGGAAACAAGCATCCTGGGACCGGTTTCGGATTCATAATCCTCATCAGCCAGGCTATCTTGAATCCAGTGGCCAAGTGAGCAAGGGACTCACGTCTGAGCATACCCTGCCAACTTAGGGCGAACAAAGCGATACAAAAGGGGATGATGGACGGAGCGTTTGAGCAAATCAAACACTCACCCCCAGTCAACTGATCTGGGTTTAATCCATCACCATTCTTTAGCTCACTCAGCCACCCCAGTTCAGACATGGCCATATGCAAATCAGTCTGACCCTGTGCCTCATGGGAACAGTCCAGCCCGAACTGCCAAGCCATGTCTTCCCTGGACCTTGCTGATGATGCCCTACTTCTTTCTCTGGATGCTGAAAAAGCATTTGATCGCATTGAATGGGAGTACCTTTTTACCATAATGCAACGATTTGGATTAGGCGATCAATTTATAGCTAAAGTACGACTGCTTTATGACAGTCCATCAGCTCAAGTTAACTGCGGTGGTTTCCTTTCTACTCCATTTCCTATTAGACGAGGTACTCGTCAATGTTGTCCACTTTCCCCTCTTCTTTTCCTTCTGGCAACGAAACCTCTGTCTGATGCAATACGTCAATCGGCTGCGGTGGTAGGCATTCCTCTTCCAATTGGTCATTCTAAAATTTATTTATATGCGGATGATATTCTTCTCACACTTACTGATCTTCCTCGTTCTCTTCCTGCTCTCCTTCGCATCATCAATGATTTCTCTTCCTTCTCCGGCTATAAGATAAACTGGGATAAGAGTGAAGCATTACCCATGTCCATTGGTACTACACAAGCTGCTATCTCTGGTTTTCCATTTCATTGGCAATCATCCTGGCTTAAATATTTAGGGATATTGATTAACAGAGGATTGGATAATATAGTTACGGACAATTTAACACCTTTAATCGCGCAAATGCAAAGAGACTTTGATAAATGGAAGGTCCTCGGTTTATCCCTCTGGGATCGGGTTCAGGCGGTAAAGATGGTTACCCTACCGCGATTTCTTTATGTTCTAGGTATGCTCCCTCTAAACATTCCCTTAACTACTTTTCGGTCCATTGACTCAAAAATTAAACTTTTTATTTGGGGTACGGCTAAACCGCGTCTTACCTTGGCCAAATTTAAATCTCACCAATTGCACGGGGGTTTAGTTCTTCCCTCTATCGAGCATTACTCACTTGCCCTTCATCTTTCACAACTCTCCTTCTTTTTGCCTAAGTCTAAAGACATCCTTCAATGGGTCCCACTTGAACGCCACTTATTAACTTCCGTTCTTGGTTTGTCCCTTTTATATGGCAAGGGTTCCAGTTCTTCCGATCCTAAAAATCCTATCTTATCTGCAATGTATAAATCTTGGCAAAGAAGTCATCGTATACTTAAATCTAATTTGCGGCTTCATGTCAAAGCTCTTTTATGGTTCAACTCGGCTATTCGTGTTCGTGGTCGCATTCTATCCTGGCCTCTGTGGCAGGAAGCTGGTGTGCATTCTCTAGAGCAACTGTTTCATGATGACAACTTTACATCTTTTTCCCAACTTAGTGAGGAATTCCATTTACCACCCACACAATCCTGTAAATATACTCAACTTCAACAAACCATCACAAAACATTTAGGTTCCCCACCTGAATTGTTACCCATGTCTCCTATTTTGTCTTATTTGCATTTGTGGGGAAATTTTAAAGGTGTAACCTCTGGTCTTTATAAGACTTTCCTGCATCCTCTCTTTTCGTAACCCCTCTCAAAAGCCCTTCAGTTGAAATGCAATCACGCTTATCAGTTACATATTCCAATGCTCAATGGGATCAAATAATAGAAGGATTGCATAAAGGTGTCCGAGAAGCTCGCCTCAAATTCTGCATTTTTAAAATCATCCATGAATGGCACTGGTCTCCAGTTAAACTGCATCATGCTAAGTTGATATCACACTCTTTGTGTTGGAGATGTTTTGCGTCCGGTTGTGATATTACGCACATTATTTGTGAATGCCCCCGTACTAGATCATTTTGGCTTTTTATAAGAAAGACTTTGGCTAATACCAAGTCATTACCTCTACCCTTTACTTCTGCAAATATTATTTTACATGATTTTCGTGGCCTACCGAAGCTTTGTAAACCACAGACTCGTCTTCTCCATACTGCTTTGGCTACGGCCAAAATTTGTATATTACGTCATTGGAAATCTTCCTTGTCTCCTTCTCAGGAAGAGTGGCTGATGGCAATGGTACAAACAGCTTCTCACGAAAGTATAATCTATAATTTGCAGGATCAGGCTTCCATTTTTCTGCAAACATGGTCCCCATTCTTGGAAACCACGGTGGATAGTGACTCTGTCTCCACTTCTTCCTCTCCGACTGCTATCCCTTCTTAATTTTATTCTTTTTATGGTTCCCTTCTCCTGTTACTCTGCTCTTCAACTCTTCTCATCTTTCTTGGTATCAACTCCCTTCCTCTTTGTTCTTGTTACTCTGGGGTTCTTCTTTCTTCTCTTTTTCTTCTGTCTTTCTTTATTTTTATTTTTCGTTCTCTCTTTTTCTTTTCTTTCTTATATATCCTTTTTCTTTTCTTTATGTTCTTCTCTTCTATTACATATCTCCTCGTATCTTCCTATTATCTTTACTTTATAGATTATGGAATATTTGCTATTTTTGCTCCCTCACATTTGTCATATCTTATGTAAAAAAAAAAAGGATTTTTCTCATTTGTACTATGTTTCATTTATCAATATCTTATTATGGTCTCTCCTTGTATTTCTATGTGTATTTGTATTTTCATCTAAAACTTTTTAATAAAAAATTTCAACACAAAAATACCCCACATGAGCCTGTACAATGTTCCACTCCCATGATGCCCAATGAGACTAATCAGCTAAAGGGACCAACAGATGTGCAAGTTGAGATAAATGTTAAGCCAGACAGTAAAGCTGCATGTCAGACCACCTGACCTGTAATCAGCTTGTATCTTTGAAAATTTAAGATGTGGTTTCCTGCTTTCCCAGATAAAACTCTTCATACTGTGATTCAGGTTGTGAAGGGTAAGTACAGGGATCATTAAAGGCAAATTACCAAAAACATAGTTACATTTGGGAGCCTTCACCATCTTAATTGTCTGTACTTTACCCTAAATACAGACCTGCAGGGCAGACCCTTTATCAGCAAACCCTCATACTTCAAACCCAAGCTCTTCAATGAGAAACCAAAAGAATCTTGCCGAGATCTATTATCCTATGCGTGAGTAGCAAAACCTCACACTTTGACCAATTTATCTAATATCTGGAGAAGACTGAAATTGAAATGAGTTGGTGAACAGAACAGTCTGGTGCACAAAGAGCCAATAAGATATAATCTGAATGTAACAAGATCTTGCATGCACCAACAGGCATTTCTATTCCCGACACTGGCGAATTGCTACCGCCAATAGTGCTAATGCAAAAAAGGACAGCAATGGTGATAGCGGGCAACCTTGTTTTGTGCCTGCCTGAAAGGGCTTCGATAAATGGCCTCCAGAGTCAAACTCCAACAAAGGGGCTGAGTAGAGCCATCAAAGTGTGAATTGACAGCCACGCCCAGCTTAAAGAGCAGTAAAGATACCCTCATTCAACCCAATTGTAAGCCTTCTCTGAAGCCAAACAGAGCAGCAACTTATCATCTAAATCATTTCATACTTTCCATATCGCAGTGACAGAAGAGGCATACTACGGAAAGAATGCCCCGGTACAAAACCAACGTGGGAGCTATGAATCAAGCTAGGGAGGGATTTCTTGAGGTGGGTTGCAAGTACCTTTGCAAGAATTTTCATGCCTGCATTAATAAGCGATATGGTATGGTAGCTTGCGGAATTAATGTGGTCCTTATTGAGCTTCAAAATAAGGCTGATGAGTGCTCTATTAAGCTCGGGCATATTGATAGCACCATTTTTTAGCTCCTAAAAAAGCCTTTAAAGATGTGGGATCATCAACTCTGTTAATCGTATAAAAAATCAATTGGGAAACCATCATCCCATGGGATTTTGCTGTTGGCATGCTCTTGATTGCCTCTGAAATCTCCTCCTCTGTGATCTCCCCCTCAAGGAGCTGCCTACCATCCCCAGAGAAAGAGGAGCTATGAAAATCCCTCAGAAAATCTACATCAGCGACGACATCAACAGGAGCCTCTGTGCTATACAATGATGAGAGGAAACAATCAACTGTTCTGTTAGCATCGCGGGGTGTGTAAGCAATCTATGATTCTTCCTATTGATGGCTGGAATGGCAGAATTAGCCTCTCGTTGGTGTAATTGTGCCTGAAGAATTCTACCTGCCTTTTCACCTTGCTCATAGTGACGCCAGTACAGGCGAAGAAGGGCATACTCTGCTTGCATTTTAAGATGTGTATTAAGCTCTCATTTTGCTAACTCCAACCGACATAAAGAATCCTCTATGGGATGTTATAAATACGTTTTGACGAGATCACATACAACTTTCTCTAATCGAATATGCCTAGCTCGTGTATCCTGTTGAATCAAGCATGAGCATACAGCTTACGGTGGCCTTCCCTTCAGCCCATAACACCTGTTCAGAAGTTTCAGAGGATTCATTATCTAATAAGAATTGATGCAAAAGGTCTATTAGTTTCTGTTTACTCTCTGGAGTAAGATAATGTGAGCGATTTAGCTTCCAGCGCTTGGATCAGGAGACACATACAGTAGATCCAGAACTATCAGGGCATGATAGACGATTCCCCCAGTATCAATAGTACAAGCACTCAAGTAGGCCAGCAAGGCATGAGTTACTAAAAAGAGGTTTATCCAACATGTCCCAGAAACACAGAAGATAAATGTTGTTATGGTCTTTATTTTCTTATCACAAGGTAAAAGAGACTGTAGGCGATCAGGTACAATCACATTTAAAGCGGTGAGTACAATAATGAGACAGCTACAAGGGGTGGCAAGAGGCACGACTAAGTGGCATCTAGCCCTTGATGAAGTAATTGTACATTAAGACGGACGGCGCTCCAAATAATTTTTCGGCATTTTTCATACTGCGACTGTCGTTGAAAGTCGGTGAGTATGAGAGAGCACCGGAACTACACATATTAATCCTGTTGAGGCGTGAGAATTTGAAATAGATACACCTGGGTGAACTGTTTTGTTAACAAAAAGAGAAATAGTGAATGCTTATAATGCGATCTGAACTTTTTTCATGCCACAGAATATGTCAATGGGGGATGCTCTCGCTTGCACTCCTGTTGGAGTGACTTTATCGATGAAACTCGGTAAGAGACCTCTTGATATTAAATTCCCCATACGCATAACCATTTTGGCCTTCTTTTCCCCCTTACGTTTGGTTCATCACTCAATATATGTGGGGCTGTGAGAGGTGGTGGCAGCACACACTTTATGGAGTGGTCATAGAACAGCCACAAGACAGTTGGTGTGCTGGTGTGATTGATGTTTATTAGGGGGACAGTTTTCCTTCCAATATAACATATATGTGTATATATAAATAAGAATTTAGCTCAGTGGGAGCAAAATGTGTGAGTGAGAGGAAAAATGTTAGGTGTTGTAATCACGTTCAGTGTTTGTCATTTCAGAATATCCGAGAGCCTCTACACAGAAAGTGTCAAGTAAGGTTATTACACATAAAAATTGTTTTTTAATACATAGATCTCTTTGAATTCCAGGATATTACCTGCAAAAGGGATTTATGAGTACAGGCTAACTAGTCCTGAGGAAGTTCCTTACTTGGCGATAAAAGTGGACAAAACATGTTGACACAATAGCAGTAAGGAGAGCCAAAGGGGTCTCAATTACCCCTTTAACTAACTTAATTTATTTCAATTTTCATTCCAGGGAACCCACGATTACAGACTTTGAACGGTATTTCTGTGGTAGTTTTACATTTTCACTAACATTGTCTGCCTATATGTAGTTTACTGAATGGATCCCTACATATATTTTGGTATTTTCATCCCCCTCCCTTGATCCAGCCCAGGCATTGTTCTGAGCAGGGATGTTGTAGTAGCCCTGTGATGAAGCATGCCACTATTTAGTGGGTAACAGCATTAAAAAAAAATATATTTTTTAAAACTTTCATTTTTCATGAGAGGGGTGTTTCTGTTACACCAGCCTCTTCCTCATTTTCCGCTTATGTGGGTATTTGAGCTCATGAAAGGGAGAATGGAAAAGGGGTAGTCCCTAACTTCCCTTCTTGGATGTGTGATGACATCCCTGAAAGTGGCAGGTTAATGGAATGGGTTTAAAATGCATTTATAACCCATCAAAGGACTTCAGGTGGCAGAAGGTACTATTTTGGACTGTGCTTAACCCATTCATGAATTTCGCTTTAATTGATTTTATTTTTAACTTGTTTTAGAGTCTAATGCGCAAGTCTGAATGGACCTTTTTAGGTCTTGCCTGAGACCGCGCATGTGCGGTCTCTTCGAGACATTTAGTAAGTGGTTTTAAAAGTGCCACCACAGGCTTTTGCTGGCCTACAGCTTGCATTCATGAGCTCATGCAAGTGCTCAGCTGCCATCTGTGTTTTCATTGCTGTAATCAGGCTCCTCTGCTTGCACTACCCCGCTCCCTTTGCCCCCCTCCCTCCTGGTTAGCATCATTTGTGTCTTCTAGCTGTGAATCATGCTCCTCTCGCACTCCCCCTCCCTTTCCCCCCCTCCTCTTCGTCATTTGAATTTGTGTCTTCTCCCACTGTGCATGCTCCTGCTTTCACCAGACACACACCACCATCAGTGCACGCTGCCACCAGGCACACACACCACCAGCCTTCTGTGCACGCTTCCACCAGGCACACACACCACCAGCCGTCAGTGCACGCTTCCACCAGGCACACACACCAGCAGCCGTCAGTGCAAGCTTCCACCAGGCACACACACCAGCAGCCGTCAGTGCGCGCTTTCACCAGGCGTGCGCACACACCACCAGCCGTCAGTGCACACTTCCACCAGTCACACACACCACCAGCCTTCAGTGCACGCTACCACCAGTCACACACACCACCAGCCTTCAGTGCATGCTTCCACCAGGCACACACACCACCAGCCGTCAGTGCACGCTTTCACCGGGCACAAACACCACCAGCTGTCAGTGCACACTTTCTCCAGAAATACACACCACCAGCCATCAGTGCACGCTTCCACCAGGCACTCACACCACTAGCCGTCAGTGCACACTTTCACCAGGCACACACACTACCAGCCGTCACACACTACCAGCCATCGGTGCACGCTTCCACCCAGAACACACAACCAGCCATCAGTGCACGCTTCTACCATGCACACACACCACCAGCCGTCAGTGCACGCTTCCACCAGGTACACACACCACCAGCCGTCAGTGCACACTTTCACCAGACACACACACTACCAGCCATCGTGCACGCTTACACACAGCACACACCACCAGCCACCAGTGCACGTTTTCACCAGGCACACACACACACACACCACCAGCCGTCGGTGCACGTTTTCACTGAGCACACGCACCACCAGCTATCAGTGCATGCTTTCACCAGGCACACACACCACCAGCCATCAGTGCACGCTTTCACCGGGCACAAACACCACCAGCCGTCAGTGCACACTTTCTCCAGAAATACACACCACCAGCCATCAGTGCACGCTTCCACCAGGCACTCACACCACCAGACGTCAGTGCACACTTTCACCAGGCACACACACTACCAGCCGTCACACACTACCAGCCTTCGGTGCACGCTTCCACCCAGAACACACAACCAGCCATCAGTGCATGCTTTCACCAGGCACACACACCACCAGCCATCAGTGCACGCTACCACTAGGCACACACCACCAGCCGTCAGTGCACGCTTCCACTAGACACACACACACCACCAGCAATCAGTGCACACTTTCACCGGGCACACACACCACCAGCCGTCAGTGCACGCTTTCACCAGGCACACACACCACCAGCCGTCAGTGCACGCTTCCACCAGGAACACACACCACCAGCCATCAGTGCATGCTTCCACCAGGCACACACACTACCAGCATCAGTGCACGCTTCCACCAGGCACACACACCACCAGCCGTCAGTGCACGCTTCCACCAGGCACACACACCACCAGCCGTCAGTGCACGCTTCCACCGGGCACACACACCACGAGCTGTCAGTGCACGCTTCCACGGGGCACACACACCACCAGCCGTCAGTGCACGCTTCCACCGGCAACACACACACCACTAGCCGTCAGTGCACGCTTTCCCCGGGCACACACAATGCCAGCCGTCAGTGCACGCTTTCACCGGGCACACACACCACCAGCCGTCAGTGCACGCTTCCACCAGGTACACACACCACCAGCCGTCAGTGCACGCTTCCACCAGATACACACACCACCAGCCGTCAGTGCACGCTTCCACTGAGCACATACTCCACCAGCCGTCAGTGCACGCTTTCCCCGGGCACACACACCAGCAGTCAGTGCACGCTTCCACCAGGCACACACATCACCAGCTGTCAGTGCACGCTTCCACCAGGCACACACACCGCCAGCCATCAGTGCACACTACCACCAGGCACACACACCGCCAGCTGTCAATGCACGCTTCTACCAGGCACACACACCACCAGCCGTCAGTGCACACTTTCACCAGGCACACACACCACCAGACATCAGTGCACACTTTCACTGGGTACACACACCACCAACCGTCAGTGCATGCTTTCACCGGGCACACACATCATCAGCCGTCGGTGCACGCTTTCACTGAGCACACGCACCACCAGCTATCAGTGCATGCTTTCACCAGGCACACACACCACCAGCCATCAGTGCACGCTTTCACCGGGCACAAACACCACCAGCCGTCAGTGCACACTTTCTCCAGAAATACACACCACCAGCCATCAGTGCACGCTTCCACCAGGCACTCACACCACCAGACGTCAGTGCACACTTTCACCAGGCACACACACTACCAGCCGTCACACACTACCAGCCTTCGGTGCACGCTTCCACCCAGAACACACAACCAGCCATCAGTGCATGCTTTCACCAGGCACACACACCACCAGCCATCAGTGCACGCTACCACTAGGCACACACCACCAGCCGTCAGTGCACGCTTCCACTAGACACACACACACCACCAGCAATCAGTGCACACTTTCACCGGGCACACACACCACCAGCCGTCAGTGCACGCTTTCACCAGGCACACACACCACCAGCCGTCAGTGCACGCTTCCACCAGGAACACACACCACCAGCCATTAGTGCATGCTTCCACCAGGCACACACACTACCAGCATCAGTGCACGCTTCCACCAGGCACACACACCACCAGCCGTCAGTGCACGCTTCCACCAGGCACACACACCACCAGCCGTCAGTGCACGCTTCCACCGGGCACACACACCACGAGCTGTCAGTGCACGCTTCCACGGGGCACACACACCACCAGCCGTCAGTGCACGCTTCCACCGGCAACACACACACCACTAGCCGTCAGTGCACGCTTTCCCCGGGCACACACAATGCCAGCCGTCAGTGCACGCTTTCACCGGGCACACACACCACCAGCCGTCAGTGCACGCTTCCACCAGGTACACACACCACCAGCCGTCAGTGCACGCTTCCACCAGATACACACACCACCAGCCGTCAGTGCACGCTTCCACTGAGCACATACTCCACCAGCCGTCAGTGCACGCTTTCCCCGGGCACACACACCAGCAGTCAGTGCACGCTTCCACCAGGCACACACATCACCAGCTGTCAGTGCACGCTTCCACCAGGCACACACACCGCCAGCCATCAGTGCACACTACCACCAGGCACACACACCGCCAGCTGTCAATGCACGCTTCTACCAGGCACACACACCACCAGCCGTCAGTGCACACTTTCACCAGGCACACACACCACCAGACATCAGTGCACACTTTCACTGGGTACACACACCACCAACCGTCAGTGCATGCTTTCACCGGGCACACACATCATCAGCTGTCGGTGCACGCTTTCACTGAGCACACGCACCACCAGCTATCAGTGCATGCTTTCACCAGGCACACACACCACCAGCCATCAGTGCACGCTTTCACCGGGCACAAACACCACCAGCCGTCAGTGCACACTTTCTCCAGAAATACACACCACCAGCCATCAGTGCACGCTTCCACCAGGCACTCACACCACCAGCCGTCAGTGCACACTTTCACCAGGCACACACACTACCAGCCGTCACACACTACCAGCCATCGGTGCACGCTTCCACCCAGAACACACAACCAGCCATCAGTGCATGCTTTCACCAGGCACACACACCACCAGCCATCAGTGCACGCTACCACTAGGCACACACCACCAGCCGTCAGTGCACGCTTCCACTAGACACACACACACCACCAGCAATCAGTGCACACTTTCACCAGGCACACACACTACCAGCATCAGTGCACGCTTCCACCAGGCACACACACCACCAGCCGTCAGTGCACGCTTCCACCAGGCACACACACCACCAGCCGTCAGTGCACGCTTCCACCGGGCACACACACCACGAGCCGACAGTGCACGCTTCCACGGGGCACACACACCACCAGCCGTCAGTGCACGCTTCCACCGGCAACACACACACCACTAGCCGTCAGTGCACGCTTTCCCCGGGCACACACAATGCCAGCCGTCAGTGCACGCTTTCACCGGGCACACACACCACCAGCCGTCAGTGCACGCTTCCACCAGATACACACACCACCAGCCGTCCGTGCACGCTTCCACTGAGCACATACTCCACCAGCCGTCAGTGCACGCTTTCCCCGGGCACACACACCAGCAGTCAGTGCAGGCTTCCACCAGGCACACACATCACCAGCTGTCAGTGCACGCTTCCACCAGGCACACACACCGCCAGCCATCAGTGCACACTACCACCAGGCACACACACCGCCAGCTGTCAATGCACGCTTCTACCAGGCACACACACCACCAGCCGTCAGTGCACACTTTCACCAGGCACACACACCACCAGACATCAGTGCACACTTTCACTGGGTACACACACCACCAACCGTCAGTGCATGCTTTCACCGGGCACACACATCATCAGCCGTCAGTGCACGCTTTCACCGGGCACACACACCGCCAGCCATCAGTGCACACTTTCACTGGGTACACACACCACCAGCCGTCAGTGCATGCTTTCAACGGGCACACACACCACCAGCCATCAGTGCATGCTGCCCCCAGGCACACACACCACCTGCCGTCAGTGCACACAGTAATTTTAGTCTCCGTTAGTCTACCGGAGACTAAAATTACATCTATTTCTCCGTTAGCTTGGACCGACCACTTCCTGGTGACTATTCAGTGTCCTATCCCTATGACCCCCTCCATCCCTTTGACGAGACGGGTACCTAGGAGGCTCTGGAACAAACTCAGGCTAGAAGACTTCCATCGCCTTCTAGCGGAAGACCCGCTGGGCCCACTGAAAGGCGCGGAAGAGGGTTACGAGCTCTTTTGCTCTTGGATTACCAGGGCTCTCGACACTCTGATTCCCATCATGTCGAGTAAAATTAGTACTAGAGAGTCGAGTCCCTGGTACGACAGTACCTTGCGTGCCTTGAAGGGAGTCTGTAGACGGGCGGAAAGAGCATGGCGGAAGACGTATGGGGCTGATTTAAAAGCTGCATATGCTATTTCCGTCAAAACCTATCATCGGGCTATTTGTCGAGCCCGAGCGGCATGTTATGCTGCAGAAATTCGCAATAGCTCAAACCCGTCGAAGACCATCTTTAAGGCCGTGAAAGATCTCGTGGCGAAGCGGACTTCCTCTGTGGTTGTGAGTTCCATCTCCCACTGTGAATCCCTTGCTTCATACTTTCTGGGAAAAGTCCAAGCAATCTATCGGGCATTCCCTAGTACAGGGATCGATCTGGGAAGTTCTAATGGGACGTTACATCACTCCACCCTGCTCTCTTTTCCCCCTCTTTCTCCGGAGGGGTTTGACAAACTTGCTTCGCAAGTTAAATCTGGCTCTCAATCTGACCCAGTAAGACCGGCTCTCTTTAGAGATCAGGCCTTTATGGGACGCTCTGTTGTGTGTTCCCTAGTCAACCTCTCCTTGGAGTCGGGGGTGGTTCCAGCTAAGTGGAAGCAGGCGGTGGTGTCCCCTATCATCAAGAAGCCTTCCTTGGACCCGTCTAGGCCTGAAAGCTATCGTCCCATCTCGCTGCTGCCCTGGCCGGCGAAGATAACAGAGGCCCATGTCAACCGGGCCCTGTCAGAATATCTCGCCCGAACCAATGTCCTTGACTCCACACAAAACGGCTTCTGTGCTGGGCACAGCACGGAGACCGCTCTTCTTGTGATGGTGGAACATCTCCGTGCGGTGTTGGATGCTGGTCAGACGGCGGCGCTGATATTGTTAGACCTCAGCGCCGCCTGCATCGGCTCGAGGAGATTGGTGTCGGCGGCCAAGCCCTGCAGTGGTTCCGCTCCTTCCTCGGCAATCGTTCCTTCTGTGTTGCCATTCCTCCCTTCAAGTCCAATTTCCAGCCACTGGCCATGGGGGTTCCGCAGGGATCCTCGCTGAGCCCCACGTTGTTTAATCTGTACGTGAGATCGTTGGCTGATGTCGCCAGGCAGTGGGGCCTAACTTTGGTCTCATATGCCGACGACACTCACCTGGCAGTTACTCTCAGCGGGGATGCGGAACTAGATGCCCCCAGGTTTCAGGATGGACTGAAGGCGGTGGCTAGCTGGCTGACGGGGAACTGTCTCCAGCTGAATGCCACTAAGACAGAGGTTAAGATTGTCGGAAGTGGAGTGGAACATTGGGGTGACCATTGGTGGCCACTAGAGCTGGGACCAACCCCGACTCCGGTGTCAGAGTTGAAAAACTTGGGAGTCTGGTTGGACGCTGGTCTCACCTTCGTAGGACACACTAAAAAAATAGCTGCCTGCTGTTTTGGTCTGTTGAGAGGCTTAAGACCGGTCCTCAAATACTTTGATGCCCCAACCAGACAGCTAGTGATCCAGGCCACTGTTATCTCTCGCCTGGATTACGTTAGCTCTCCTCTGGCTGGGGCCAACCAGGCTGAGTTCACTCGCCTGCAACGGGTGCAAAACGCTGCGGGCAGAGCGATTGTCGGCCTGCCCAGATTTTGCTCGGTGGCGAGTGTCCTTCGCTCCTTACACTGGCTCCCAGTGAGGAAGCGTATTCTTTTCAAGGTCCTATGTTTGACTTTTAAGATTCTGAGAGGCATAGGCCCTGAAATCATGTCTCGCTTCCTTTCCTTTTATGTCCCCACTCGCACCCTTCGCTCCCAAGGCCAGGCCTTTGTTGTAGTCCCTAGATACAGGCTCTGCCGTATGGGGGGACGCTCCTTCAGTGTAAAAGCGGCATTAGCTTGGAACTCTCTTCCGATGGAAGTTCGTCTGCTGGAGGATCTTATGGCTTTCCGGAAAGACTTGAAAACTTTTTTGTTTTAGTTGCCCCTCTTAGTCCCCAGCTTGTTTTTTGATGTGCTTTTCATTTAGAGTGGTCCCTTCTTAGTATTCCGCTTCCTTCTGTTGTGTTATGTTCCTCCTTGTCAAATGCGCCAGGACGCTCCTTAGCTGGAGTAGCTGTGCGCACAACAAAAAACAATAACATAACATAACTTCCACCAGGCACACACACCACCAGCCGTCTGTGCACACTTTCACCAGGTACACACACCACCAGCCGTCAGTGCACACTTTCACCAGGCACACACACTACCAGCCGTCACACACTACCAGCCGTCGGTGCATGCTACCACCAGGCACACTCCACCAGCCGTCAGTGCACGCTTTCACCAGGCACACACTTACCACCAGCCGTCGGTGCACGCTTTTACCGGGCACACACACCACCAGCCGTCATTGCGCACTTTTACCAGGCACACACACTACCAGCCGTCAGTGCACACTTTCACTGGGCACACACACCACCAGCCGTCAGTGCACGCTTTCACCAGGCACACACACCACCAGCCGTCAGTGCAGCAGGCAGGCTCTTCTCAGAGTTACTTGGTAAATATGTGTTCGATGCCTGGGCAGGGGTGGGTCGTGTTTCCTTAAACCATGCTGAGTATGCAGGTGCAGTGCATGAACTACTGTGTGAGTGAGTCATGCTGCCTGGGGCTCACTCACTCCACACTTGTAAAGTGCGTGTGCATCAGGCTTTTTCTCATTTGCAAAGTTCGGCGCATGTGCAAAGCTAGGCAGCCCCCACAACCCCGGGAATGACTGCTTCCTACAACCAGAATAGAAACAACCATCAGAGCAATGAAAACAAGTTCATTTGATGCAAAGAACTGTTCACAAAAACCATGTCCAGCTAGAAAAAAAGTTACTTACCTGTAACTGTAGTTCTCCAGTATTGGAAGCTTTCATAGATTCACATACCTTAATCATTTCCCCGTCGTCGAGACGGGAGTCTCCGGTATATAAAAAGCAAAGCTTAGCAGTATAGCTAACTTTTGCAACCCATAACCTATGTTATGTAACAACCCCCCTTAGCCAATCAAAGCTCCTCACCCTCTAGAAGCCTACTGAGAGAACCTTTTGCCCCTCAGATTTTCGGGCACTTGTGCTATAATACTTTTTGTGCCTAATCCGAGGTGAGCTTCTCAGGGGAGGAGGGTGGGCGTATGTGAATCTATGAAAGCTTCCAATACTGGAGAACTCCAGTATTGGAGCTTTCATAGATTCACATACCTGAATAAGAATACCGAGCAGTAAAACATAGCACATTTTGTTTTTGTCACCTACTACACACAAATAGGTAACACATGTTATTTTCACATAGCAGTAGCTGTATCAAAATATCCATAGACATATCGCCCATAAATGACATATTAAACAGTATACAATATTAAAATGTGCTTATCTCACCAACCACAGGAAGGAGGGATGACGAAGAAGGCTCACCGTTATTTGAAAAGGTTCCTCAGCACAGCTTGTCCCACTGCTACATCGCCTCTTGCATGAGCATCCAGGCAGTAATGCCTGTTAAAGGTATGCGTACTCCTCCAGGTAGCCGCCCTGCAGATGTCCTGAATAGAGACTCCTGAAAACAGAGCAGTAGAGATTGATACCGCTCTTGTGGAATGTGCACGAACACGTGCATTCAACGGCTTCCCCGCCGCCTGATGACAGAATTGAATGGCGTTCGAGATCCATCGTGCAATCCCCCGTTCTGACAACGGGAAACCTTTCCTGAGGGCGCTAAAAGCCACAAACAATTGTGTAGATTTTCTGAAAGCTCTTGTCCTTTGCAGATAAAATTTCAGGCAACGCTGAACATCCAGAGTGTGGAGAGTCCTTTCCGCCGCCGTAGATAGTTGAGGAAAGAATCTTTTACGGATCAATGGCTCATTCAAGTGGAAATCCGTTGGTACTTTCGGAATACATTTTGGAGTTGTTCTGAGCACCAATCTGACCTCACTGAATTGCAGAAAAGGTTCTTGCGTTGTAAGTGCCTGTATTTCTCCCACTCTTCTGACTGATGTCAGAGCTATTAATAGAGCCACCTTCCAGGATAGGAATTTTAGATCAGTTTTGTGAATTGGCTCAAATGGTGGTTTCATCAATTGTGATAACACATGTTCAGTTGACATAGAGGAGGTGGAGGCCTGATAGGCTGGTAAACTCGAAATAACCCCTTCATGAACTGTTTCACAATTCTCTCCGACCACAGAGATGGACCTGCAGAGTTTCTCCTGTATCTAGAGATCGCCGCCAAATGCACTTTAATAGAGGCATGGGCCAATCCAGACTTCGCAAGCCTTAGTAAATAAGGGATGATCTGATGCGCCTCTGCCTGCAGACGATGTAAGTCGTACTCCTGACACCACAAGCAGAATCTCTTCCATTTCATCCTATGTGTCTTATTAGTGCTCTCGGCCCTTGCCTCCGCAAGGATTTCTCTGCATTCTGCCGGAATGTTCAAGCGATGAAATTCTCCGTAGTCAGGAGCCAGGCCGCTAATTGCATTGATGTCGGGTGTGGATGACGCACTTGTCCTTTCGGCATAGTCAATAGTGCGGTATTGGCTGTAGACGTATTGGCTCTATCTCTGATAAAAGGAGCAGCTCTATGAACCAATGCTGCCTGGGCCACCACGGGGCTATTAGTATCTTCCTGCACGGTTCCTACTTCATCTTCGTGAGCACTCATGGCAAGAGGGGAATCGGCGGAAAGGCGTAGGCAAAGACGCCGGACCATGCCATCGAAAACGCATTCCCCCATGATCCCCTTTGATGATGCCAGCTTGCAAAGAATTGGCATTTCTTGTTCTGGGCTGTGGCAAACAGATCCACCGTTGGTATTCCCTACTTGGCAAAGATGGTCAACAGCGTGCCCTGATCTAGTTCCCACTCGTGACAGGTTGTCTTTTGCCTGCTGAGGGTGTCCTCTGTCGTGCTTTGATCTCCTGGAAGATGTATAGCCTTCAGAGTTACTCCGTGATCTATAGCCCATTTCCATATTTTCTGAGCTTCTTTTGAGTGATCTTGTGCCGCCCTGTTTGTTTATATAGTGCATTGCGGTTGTGTTGTCCATTTTCACTAACACCGATCTCCCTTCTACTCTTGGCAGGAAGGCCAACAATGCCAATCCTATTGTCCTTAATTCAAATAGGTTTATGTGAATGTGTTGTTCTTGCTGATTCCATCGGCCTCTGACTTGTAACTCTTGTAGGACTGCTCCCTATGCTTCGAGAGAGGCATCCGTGGTAACTACTAATGGAGCTGGTTCGGTCAGGAAGGACAGACCCACCAAGATATTGTTTCTGCGAGTCCACCACTTTACCGCCTGCAACATGGGTTGCGTGACTCTGATCTTGTCCTCAAAGGATCCCTTTGCTTGGCACCACTGAAGGTCTAACTCCTCTTGTAACGGCCGCATTCTCAAACGACACAGGGGAATGAGTGGTATGCATGGAGACATCGTCCCCAGAAGCGATTTGTATTTTCGGACTGAAAGACACTTTCTTCTCCTGAACTCTTTGGCTAGAGAGACGAGTCCCAATTGCCTCTCTATGGATGGGAATGCCTTGTTTTGTGACGTGTCTAGGATTGCACCTAGAAACTTGATCTTCCTGGATGGTTGAAGAGATGACTTTTCCACATTTAAGGTCAGACCCAAATCTGCAAACAACTCCATGCAAGCCGAAGTTGAAGCGTGAGCCGCCCCCTGCGATGGTGCCTTTATCCACCAGTCGTCCAGGTATGGGAATATTTGGTGTTTTTGTCTTCGGAGATACGCTGCCACCGCGCCAGGCATTTTGTGAAAATTCTCGGTGCAGATTTGAGGCCTAATGGCAGCACTTTGAATTGGTAGTGGTCTTTGGCCACTGTAAAACAAAGGAACTTTCTGTGTGAAGGATGGATGGGGATATGAAAATATGCATCCTGTAAATATAGGGAGGTCATCTGATCTCCTGGGTTTAAGAGTAGCAGAATATCTTGGAGGGTCACCATTCTGAATGAATGTTTTTTGAGATAGGCATTTAGAGACCGTAGGTCCAAGATCGGACGCCACTTGAGAGCATCCTTCCTGATGAAGAAGAAACAGGAATAAAATCCTTGTCCTCTTTGGGAGTTAGGCACCGGTTCTATTGCTCCCTTTCGGAGCATTGCCCAAATCTCCCGACGCATCTGAGACAGGTGTTTTAATTCTTGATATGTAGGTGGTGTGGGAGAAGGGAAGTGCAGGAATTTCAGAGTATGTCCGAATTTTATTATGTGGAGGACCCATTTGTCCGATGTTATACTCTGCCACTGATGTAAATAATAAGTTACTCTTCCACCCAGGGGAACATGTGACAGGGTAGGAGGATAAGAATCCGGAATTTGAAGGTTGTCATTGTATTTTATTGTTGTCTTTCCCTGAACGACCTCCTCGTCCTCTGGGATTGGACTTAGAGTAGCTTCCAGAGTGCTTCTGGCCATATTGCTGCCGGTAGGGTTGTGATGAGGAAGAATAGGAGGTGTATCTTCCTTGCTGATATCCCACTCTATAAGAAGGTTGTCCTCTTCCATGTGCACCTCGAAAGGGCACCTTTCGGTACTGGACGTACCCAAGGCTTTTGCCGTATCTGTGTCCTTCTTAATACTCTGAAGGGTCTCATCCACCAGACGTCCAAACAAGTCCTCCCCATCAAAAGGTAGATCCAGAATCTTATTTTGGACCTCCTGTCTAAAGGCAGTGGCCCTCAGCCAACCCTGGTGCCGTAAAACTGCTGCTCCTCCTAGAGAACAAAAGGCTGTGGTAGCTATGTCCATAGCACAATCGATGACTTCCGCTGAAGTCCTCTACCCTTCCTGCAGAACCTTCTTCGCCTCCTGCTTACTGTCTTCCGGAAGGAGGTCGACATATGCCGCTATATCGCACCACATCTGCCTGTCATATCTGCCCAGAATGGCAAGGGCATTAGCTGCTCTGACCAGGAGAGCTGACATCGATGAGAATATTTTACCTGCGTTGTCTAAACGCCGTCCCTCCCTGTCCGGAGGTGCAGAAATAGGCGCTGACGGGTTTTTCGATTTTTGTTGCGCTGTCTGCCAAATGATAGAGTCCGGTTTAGGATGGCCCAGCAAACACGCCGGAGCGTCCGCGGGCGCCTGATATTTTTTGTCCAACCTAGCAAGCACAGGTGTAACCGTCGCTGGAGTTGTCATCACTTGTAATCCTTCCTTCCATACGTGGTCGATGATTGGTATGGATCTGATTGATTTTTGACAGGGCTCTTTAAAGTCATAAAGAAAACACTCTGCCTGAGTTGTCTTCATCGGCAGCTGTAATCTCTTTGCAGCTCTCTCTATCAAGTTATGGAATCCACCAATATCCACTGGTGGAGAATACGCCGGCCCTTGGGTGGGTGATGGTGGAGAGGGGATTAGATAGTCATCCCATTCTCTGTGGGGCTCCGTTAGCTCCCCTTCTCATGGTCCTCATCATCCGTGGTCACCGGATCCTGGTGCTGTTGGACCTGAGCTGTTTGTGGAGTAGTGTCCAGTAGTGATTCCCTGCTGCGGACTGGAGTAGCTGGAATAGAACGGGGATGTGAAGGAGGAACGTCCTGAAGGACCACTGATGGAGGAAACCTCTTCTTCTAATTCGCCAACATGAAATGCAAGTCCATCATCATTGAAGATGGCATTGCGACCATCTCCTCCTGAGGTCCTTGTTGGTAGCGATGTTGTAAGAGGCTGTGGTATTCTTCATAACCCTTTTCTTCGTCGTCCTCTTGACATTTTACATGGAGTTGCGATGGGCTACTGGCATACCCGTAGGGTCCGTCATCCTCCTCCTCATCCTACTCTTCCTCCTCAAAAAGGTGCGATGGAACCAGAGGAGTAATCTTGCTCGGGGAAGACACTGCCAGTGTAATCTTCTTCTTCTGTTTCTCTGGAGTCTAGCTCGTCCACGAGCCCGTGCACTAGAACCATTCCTCGCCGACGACAGAGTAATCGTTCCCGTCGACGACCCAGCTGTCATCACCGTCGACGACGATCCATTCGTCGTCATGGTCGTCGTCATCACCACCGTCGTAGTCGATGTCACCGGCGTCGATGGTACTGCCGTTGACGTTCCCGTCGATGCTGATGCTGTCGACACTAATACAATCAATGGTATCTTCTGTACCTCTGTAGTCGTCGCCGTAGATGATGACTTCTTCGACAACACTCTCGTCGACAGTCCAGTCGACGATGTCAATTTTTTGCTTTTCTTCTCAGGTATACTAGAGGATGGCTTCTTGAAGGACTCTAGAACCAAAGGTGGTGTCTTTGAAGGCTCAGAAGAGGCTCTCTTGGATACTTTTTCCTTAGAAGTGTGTACTTTGCTCTCCTTTACTCTTTTCTGATGAGATTTTGAAGGACTATGCCCTGAAGACCCTGTAGTGGTCTTATTTAGGGCCTTCTCAGGATGGTCCCCTGAGGAATGAGCCTGAGGAGATCTTGCTCTTTTTTGAGATCTCCTAGATGAAGAGGAGGACTCCTGGTCACGATCACTAGAAACCACCTCCTTTCTGGCCTTGATCTTCTGAAGCCAAATTAAAAGGCGTCCCTCAAGATCTCTAAGGGTCTTGCTAGAGAAAGTGCGACATACCTTGCAATCCTTTGCTTGGTGGTCCGGATAAAGACAGTATATGCAGTCTTCATGTGGGTCATTAGTGTAGAGTCTCTTTTTAGAGCAGGAGGCACAGGCTATAAAAAGACCCTTTTTCTCTTTTCCAGACATTCTATAGGATGTAGATGAGAAATAGATCCAAAAATTCTGAAATCCACAAGAAAATAGAATGAAATCAAGCTTCTACAAAGTTGGAAATCCAGAGTTTGAGCAGAACTCAAAGGAGACTCCCTAGCACAACGTGCCGGTAGAAAATCTGAGGGGCAAAAGGTTCTCTCAGGAGGGCTGTGGAGCGTGAGGAGCTCTGATTGGCTAAGGGAAAAGTTTGGTTCTTTTTTACATAACAAAGGTTATGGGTTACAAAAGAGAAATGGGCCTAGGCCTTTTTTCAGTTAGCTATACTGCTAAGCATTGCTTTTTATATACCGAGACTCCCGTCTCGACGATGGGGAAATGACTCAGGTATGTGAATCTATGAAAGCTCCAATTCTGGAGTAATTGTAGTTCTGGCAACTTAAACAAAACAGCAACAAAAAACAAACAAGCATTAGCATAGCCAATAGGTCTCGCTTTTTGGACCCTACAAGTATTTAGTTATGCAGCAGAATATCCTTGGTGCAACAACACCAACTGTTGCATGGCTAAACACTTATAAGGTCCCAAATGCGAGACCTATTGTCTATGCCAATACTTGTTTTTTGGGGGGGATCGAGAGAAACAAAGCTTTGACAGTGTGAGCATCGTTGACGCATGAGGCAAGAGCGTGGCCTGGTGTAGCAGTAAGGCAGTGTCTGCACGTAAGCAGCTGAGAAGCCTATGCCCGTGTCGCCGACAGCTTGAAACGGACAGCTTGAGGAGCGCACAGGAGCGGCCCGTGTAGTCCTGGCCGGTGACTCAGCTGGAATGGCAGGGTTCCTCCGCGCAGTATTATCTTCAGTGGTAGAAGTGGGCGGGATCGGAAGGGCACGGCGTGCCTCTACTTTTAATAATTATTTACAGTCCGTTCCCCTACTTCTTTGTTTTGAAAAAGTGTCCCTGGACGGCAGGAATAGTCCTACTTAGAAATTACATGTTTATCATTCAGACTGTGTGGTGCACATCGAGGAAGGCCTCTGCAGTGCCTATGGCCGCCTCCCCCCTTCCCCTCTGTGACTGGTGATTACACTATTAGTCTTTAATAAGGAAATTAAAGATCAGATGGTATAAAGATTGCAGGCCCCCACGTATTATACAGGAATAACCTCATTTGCCCGTTTAAATCGCAGCAGCATTTATTATGACAATCTTGTTAATCTGCGAGTCACATGTATCAAATATCACAGCTGTGCACGTGTAGTGATAGAAATATTTAGGTGGGAAGTTGTGTTGTCCAAATAAACCCGATTTTGTGGTGTAGGGAAGCTGCCTCAAGCATCTAATCGGGGGCCGGATTACATCTTCCGGTTTCCGACCAGAAATAAATGTGGTACCTTGCTGTGTACTGATGGTGCTGCTCGCCAGATTGGATTCTCTGATACCAGCAAACGGCAGCGAGGTAGCGAAGGAGAAGCACAGATGGGATTTGCACAGCAGCATACAGGGCAGCGCACAGATATTGCTGTAACCCAGACAAAACAAAATGAAGCCAGCGGAAAGTTAGATATGCTCGGCCTAATCTGGAACACCAACAGGGCCATCAGTCTTCGGTTAGCGCGAAAACTGCTACCTCTGATGGCCCTGCTGCTACTGTGATTCACACCTCATTTAGGCCTAGATGTAGGAAATAGCAAATTACCGAATGGTAAATACCGAATTTTACCGATTCGGTATTTACTAATCGGTAATTGCTATGTAGGAAAAAAAATCGGTAAAAATACCGAATCAGTATTTGCCATTGATTCCTATGGCCTTGAAGCCCATAGGATTCAATAGCAAATACCGATTCGGTAATTACCGAATCGGTAAAATTACCGATTTTACAAGGGGGACAGGGTGTCACTTTGACACCCTGTTGCACCCCTGTTTCTGGCTTGTGTGCCATGTGGCACACATACATGCCCTAAGGGCATGTATGTGTGTCACATGGCACGGGTGTACATGCACAGATGTGCATGTGCACTGGAATTCGTTATTTACCATGTACTAGTATTACATGGTAAATCGGTAATGGCCTGTGGCACTGTTTTCAGTGCCACCTACATCTGTATTTACCGATTCGGTAAACTTACCGATTCGGTATTTTACCGAATCTGTAAATATACCGATTCTGTAAATTAGGCCTACCTACATGTCAAATCCCAAATACCGGTCGTAACGGCCGAAATCGTCCGTTACCGACCGGTAATTGGCGACCCTCATCGGGCCCAATGTGAGAACGCTACCCTGCTGCCCCGCCCTTGACCTCCTCTGCCCTTTATTTTTGGACTCATGCTGACTGATGGATGCCACCTGGAAAGAAGAAAAGGGCTTCAGTGAGGAATTCTTGGCTTGCTGTAAATCTGCTCACTACCAAGCCAGAACTGGAAAATAGGAGGAGGGCGGCTGCTGAAGAAGAGGCCCTCCGTTGTACCCACAGCTGACCCATCCCCACCAGCCTCTCCTGGAAATTGTTCTGCATGTCTGCCCCGAGGTCCCCAGCCCCTCCTTAACTGCTCTGCTCTTTTCACTGCACTGGGCCTGCAAGAGGAGCCTGGACTGCCTCTGAACTCCAGGCTCTTAAATGAACATCAAGTTGGGAAAATTAAAGAATATCTGGTGCATTATTTTTTAAATAACTAGAAAACGCCGAATGTATTATCAGCTGTTTTTCATGTATATTTTATTAAATGTGTACCATCGCATTGTCTGAGTTCTGGGATTGTGGCCTTTTAAAAACATACTGTTTACTTAAAAAATATATATATTGCATATAAGTAGCACAATGTGTCCAGCTCGGTAACACTCTCCCCCCCCCCCCCCCCCCCTGAGCACCAGAGCCCTTTTTGGACCTCATCCAGGGTCAGACTGTGAAAATAATAGGCCCTTGCACTAAGGTCAGACTGACCGTACAGGGGGGCAAGGGACGAAGGGGTGGAAGGCTTGTTTTGTACGGGGCCCAGTTTTGCAGCAGTGCTGCAAAATCGACCCTCAAAACAGCAGAGCTGTGCAGCTTAATGATTCACTTTTCAAAAACACACAAATCACTGCAGAGTTCCTTGTAAACCCAGTCGTTTTTCTGGAACCATTAAAGTCTTAAGATTGATATCTCTGGTTGTTTATCTTCCTGCTGGAGAGAGCTTCGAGTTTTCTTTGTTGGCAGTTTTGAGTTTTGACTCATCTAATGCAGCACACAGGATTAATATGCCTACTGCAAAGAACACGCACCCTACAGATGGCAGGAATGTATTAAATGTTCCAAAGTTCCAATTAAAGAATGGGCAGTGGTAAAGCTGGAACAGTAGTTTGCAGCGGTCAGTGATTGATTAATGCTGATTAAGCCCATATTTTATAGGGACCTCTAAAAAAATTGTTTTCTTTGTTTCTGTGAAATACACAAAATATTCAGAAATGTTATATTATTTATTGCATAAAGTAACCATTGCTGATACTTCTCAATTTTTGCTTCTAAAATGTCAAGCGCCAACCAGAATTTGATTCAATAGCTAAACTGCAAGTTAGTTTGGTCACTGATTGGCCCCTTTGCATATGAGAGATTTCTGGTATAAATTGCAATAATATTATGGCTTCTGTGTATTAGTAACAGATGATTGCATTCTGCCTTTACTTCTATTCTCTACCGCATGGCACGAAAAAAGGTACAAAATTGTTAAAACAAATTATTATATTGCTTGTTAGAAAGTTTATGTTAAAGGTGCACACTTTAAAACATCTGCCAAAAAGATTACACTCAGTAAAGCACAGGTAGGAAGTCTACAGGAAGATCAAAGAGGCAAGTGGTCCTGTGTGAGGGTCCTTATAAATAACATTAATATGCTTACCTCAGAGGTCTACACAGAGGCATTCTTTTATGTACCAAACTGCTCATGTGTATCATTCATGCAGGGACCCAATTCAAAGAATATTAAGGAAGAATCTGTGTCTTACACTAACAGTAATTTGTGATGTTTATATCAAATAAGCATACATTTCTGCAGTATTGCATTGAAAAAGGCTTTACAGTAACTAGACCGGACTGGCCGTTCCAGGTATTAGGTGTATCTCAGGGTGACTGGAAGGGTAGAGGGCCGGTTTGGTTAGTGGGGCTGGTTTTGTAGCAGTGCAAGAGTTATAAAAACCCTGCTAAGTTCCTGGTACATTCAGTAGGTTTCGGGCAACAATAAAAGTGGCAAGATAATTCTAGTGCTCGATGTACCTGCTGGAGAGAGATGGAGGGGAGTTTTGTCTAATGGCTGTTTTGACTCATCTAAGCTAGCGCAGAGGGTTAATACACCTGCTGCAAAGAACTTGTACCATGCATATCAGAGAGCAATATTTTATGTGCATAGCTCAGTGGGTTACTGCTTTTTGTCATTTCCCGAATGAAAATATAATTGTGTCATTTACTGTCAAGATCGCTCTTATTTTTTGTGAGTAGAAGAGTTGGCCAAGCAGTACAATCCAAAAGGTATCCTTTGCAGGACACTTAAATACATATGTACTATACTATGTTTGAGCGGCTAGCCTGCTGACATGAATATGAAGGATCCCTTGAGGGTTTCCGTAAATCAGATCGGATTCTCCTTAAGTGTACCTTTCTCTACTGAGCCCTGTTTAACACTTGTGTACAGGATGAGCCTGTATTCATGTCCTCAATGTTTGAGACAATAAAACTCGAGTTCTGAACAATGAGAGTAAAAGAGTTAAGGTAACAGGTTGTTTTGCACGCTTTACATAATCCTGCATTCCCTAGGAGTGTTTGCTTTTTCCAGAATGTTTTTACTTTTTTTCAGACAGTGCATAATTTGGATTGAATCACAACCAGGTGTTTATAACTGGGCTGAATGGGTTGTAGATGAAGAAAGTGTGAGTTTCACTCAGTGGGGTAGAAGGTTGTTTGGGGGATAGGATGTGGCACTATGGCCAGAGCTACCGAATTTGGAACTGGGGAACCTGGTCCAGCCTTTGTGACTGGTCCATCAGACCACTCTCCTGAGGGAGCACAGTCCCCTACTAGACCTTAGAAGGCCCTACTAGACCCTAGAAGGCCCTACTAGACCTTAGAAGGCCCTATCAGACCTTAGAAGGCCCTACTAGACTACAGAAGCTCTGGTCTCTTAGCACCAGCAAGTGGACCCCACCGGTGGCCAGTGTGGGTTAACCTTAAACGTGCTAACTATCTCCGGGGACTGGAAACCATCATCCCCGGATCAGCACTGGACAGCCTACCTTATATTGCAGGCCTTTGGAAAGACCTTATCTACTCTGGAGGTGGAACTTAAGCACCCTCACCCGCCTCTGCGTACGAATGAAGGATTCTTTGGGTCCTAGGGAGGTGCTGCCAGAAGCAACGCGGGGATTGTGCAACATGCAGAGGATGAGATCCCGGTTTCCTGCCACCGAGATTGTGCTCGGAGGACGGGTCGGCAGCATGCGGTTGGCACAGTCTGTATCCCGGAGAGTCCGCTGCTGACTGCCGCGGGGGATAACAGACGGGGACACTCTCTGGAATACCTATTTTTTTTGCATTTTTTGGTGTGTGACACGGGAAGGTGGAGCGAATCCTCGCCCTGCTCTGCACGGGGCCCTCCGGCACTATGGGGAATGCAGGGAGCATGGACGCCACCCAGACGGACTTCAGAGCCCACAGCATGCCCCTGAAGCTGCCCATGCCTGACCCCGCCGAGCTGGAGGAATGCTTCGCCGACTCCGAGTGTGTGGACCAGAAGACGACCTGTTCATTTCACGGACTATGCAACAGATTAGTTCATACGTTTGTTAATTCTGATGGAATGTTATTACCTCATTATTGGGGTTTCCATGATTCACAAACCATTTTTACTTTGTGTTCTGATTTGATTTCATGCTTTGGGGAGGGGGGAAATCTATCCTTCATTCTACATCTGTTTAGGTATTATTGTTTAGATAATATTATGTCTGTCGCTGAGCAGGTACAAAGCTCAAATCTGACTGCGGTGTACTCGCAGAGTCAGGCTGCGATACCTACATATCCGCTCCAGGCATAAAAGACAGAAAATGATACAGATCATCTGGATCCTCAAATACTTGCTGCTTGCCATCAACGGTAAAGAGCATATAAGCGGATTCCTAACAACCATAGCTGATACCAAGTTTCCTAAAAGTCAGCTGAAATGCCAAGAATTTCTTTCGATGCAGCGCAGTATCAGGTGAGAAATCAGCAGCAACAGATACCTGGTACTGCGAAAAATAAAGAAGGACCATTTTGTCTCTCGGGTGCAACAATGATCGAACAAGCTGGATGAGGACATAGGAAATAGGCGATAATCGGTGCAAAGTATCAGATGAGTAGCTCCTCTATCACAGATCTTGTGTACCCTCAGAAACTCTAAAGAAGGCGAACAAGTCAGCCAGGTGAGCTCTGGAATGAAAACAGAAAGAGAGCCACCATGCCATTTGCCTCTGCATCCTCAGGTGCACAAAAGAAGCAAATATGAATTCAACGGCTACAATCTTATACCTCCGTTATCTTCATGTGTAGGTGCCACACCTCACTACCTACATCAGGATTTGTATCTAGGATGGTAAAGTGCTCAACCATAGCTTCAACCCTGTGATCTGTTTCATCAAGTCGTTTCTGCAGAGAGCTAAGATCTGTTTTTAGGGATTTAAGATCAGTTGCTGTGAACTTGGTTTCTGTATGCATTAGATTCATTGTTGTCTCAATGTTTGAAAGTTCCCACAATAATATTCCTACGGTAATATCCGCCAGGTTAGGGGTAGCAGGTTTTGTTTTTCCAGCTACAATGTCTGTTAGAAGGAGCGGATGGGTGTTCTTGCTCTGGCAAAAATAACAAGTTATGGACAGAATGCACTCATTCACCCCCGTGCAGAGATCTGGGCCTAAATACATGTTTTTTTTGCTCACCATGCCATTTCTGTTTGAACCTAGCCATATGCAAATCAGTCTTGATCCTGTGCCCAATGGGAATAGTCTGGTACAAAAGGGGGTGTTGATGGGCGGAGCAGCTGAACCAATTAAACACTCACACCCAGTCAACAGATCTGGGTTTAATCCATCACCATTCTTTAGCCCACTCTGCCACCCCAGCCCAGACATGGCCACATGCAAATCAGTCTGACCCTGTGCCTATTGGGAACAGTCCAGCCCGAACTGCCAAGCCATGCCTTCCCTGGACCGGAAACAAGCTTCCTAGGACCGGTTTCTGGCATTACAGCCGTCTTCAGCCCGGCTTGCTTGAATCCAGTGGCAAAGTGAGCAAGGGACTCACGTCTGAGCATACCCTGCCAACCTTTGGCGAACAAAGCGGTACAAAAGGGGGTGGTGATGGACGGAGTATCTGAACCAATGAAACACTCACATCCAGTCAACAGATCTGGGTTTAATCCATCACCGTTCTTTAGCCCACTCTGCCACCCCAGCCCAGACATGGCCAAATGCAAATCAGTCTGACCCTGTGCCTCATGGGAACAGTCCAGCCCGAACTGCCAAGCCATGCCTTCCCTGGGCCAGAAACAAGCTTCCTAGGACTGGTTTCTGGCATTTCAGCCATCAGCAGTGTTTAGGTGACTTATTTAAAAAAAAAAAAAATAACACACCTAAAAAGTTTGAAGATATTGTAGCTGCAGTAAAGTTTTTACCAGATTGTCAAGCCCGATGTTTCTTTTAGTAGCAGTGTTAGGGCATTTCTCCCCGGGAACGACTGCCAGATTCCGAGCTGCCATCTTGACTGATATGCCTTGTCGGGGGCTTGTAATCGAGGGCTGCCGCTATAGAACGTAGCCACAAGACTCAATTAACTATATGTGTACTCTAGTGCTTTTGATTCTGAGTTGGTCCCGCTTCCAGTGTCTTATAATGCATGGAAGCCAAAGGGGGAAATCATAAGGAAACTGTAGGAACCCAATGGACAGTCAATCACAAGTAGCTCTTAAAAAGGCACAATGTCTGCTGGATTCAGTTTATGATTAATAGAGGGAGCATACAACTAGAAAGCTGGTTGGCACTATAGTATCACACAGGGACTCTGGTCCTTTTGTTAATAAAAGACCTACCAGCAGGACATAAAAACAGGTAAAAGAGAAGTAACTTTTCTAAGACCAAGTATTAGGACCGGAAGGCTTTATTCCATTGATGCCAAGAAGACACACCCTGTCGTGGTCCATGTTCTACTTTACCCTCCACCTTAGAACTTCCTATCAGGGTATCCAGCCTCAGGGGGTGCTTTTTAAGACACATAGTCTGTTGCGTATGCCATTACAATGGAACACGCAATAAAAATTGCAACAAAAAAAGAGTCAAGTTAAATAATAATACCCCTGCAAGACCAGACCCAACTAACAGAAGACCGTCCAGAGCGACTTGCACTCAGCCACCACAAAGATTTATTTTCTTAGATTTTTGTGCACTCCCCTTCTATAACATGAATCCTTATTGCTTTGACTCCCTCTCTTGTTTTTACATGTACCTTTTTACACATTTTTCATCAACAATACACCTAGGGGCAGATGTATCAAGCCTTTTGCGACTCGCAAAGGCCGAAATTCGCAGAATTTCGGCCTTTGCGAATCGCAAAAGGCCTTTTTGCATGTTTTGGCATGCATCAAAAATACGCAAAATAAGAAGTAGCAAAAATTTGCGATTCCTTATTTTGCCATAGAATTTAAGGAATCGCAATTTTGCGATTCCTTAAATGCTATGTATGTAGCATTTTTGAAATGCGATTTTTGTTTAAGAATTCTCAAATTACCACCAACTTGTAGTTGATGGTAATTCGCGAAGTCTTTAAAAAATGCACAATTTGGCATTTTTGATGGTGGCATGTGACGCACACACATGCCTATAGGGCATGTATGTGCGCCATATGCACACACATGTACATTTCAGGGGTGCAGCAGGGTGTCTTTGAGACACCCCTGCACCCTTGAAATATTTCTCAAATTGCGATTAGCAAATTGCGAATTCGCAATTTGAGAGTTACTTCACAATCATTCCTATGGGCCTACTGGCCCATAGGAATGCATGGGAAATTATTCCTTATTTGCGAATTCGCAAAATGCGAATTCGCAAATAAGGAAGATTAAGGAATCGCAAAAAAATAGGGATTTTTTTCATACATTCCATTTTGCGATTTCTAAATAGCGATTCCTTAAAAATCGCTATTTAGGAATCGCAAAATGGAATCTTGATACATCTGCCCCCTAGTTTTTAAATTCATTTGCTTGTGCTTCTCTTAAGTTGATGCAGGTTCTATCTATCACTTTGAACCTCTCCCAGAATGTTATCAACAGCCGGAGGGTGTTATCATGAGAGCAGAAGCCTTATTACCTTATATGAAAGGGCCCAAAATCTTCACACACACTCTTTGTGAGCTTATCCATCTCCCAGCAGGACACTTCTTCCATGAGTGTTCCTCCAGCTCTCTCCCTGGATGAGGAGGAGGCACGTGACCAGAACAAGACCCAGAATAAAACTATGTGTAGAGAGTAATTGAAACCATCTGATTTGCCCGGGCGAGCTTGAGTGCAGCATTGCAGCCATATGAATGAAGATACACTTCTCCAATCCTCATCCCTGCAGCACTTTCTACTCCTGTGAGATCTCCCTTCCACACTGCCACCCCCTTTTGTACCGCTTTGTTCGCCATAAGTTGGCAGGGTATGCTCATACGTGAGTCCCATGCTCACTTTGCCACTGGATTCAAGCAAGCCTGGCTGAAGACGGCTGTAATGCCAGAAACCGGTCCTAGGAAGCTTGAATCCGGTCCAGGGAAGGCATGGCTTGGCAGTTCGGGCTGGACTGTTCCCATGAGGCACAGGGTCAGACTGATTTGCATATGGCCATGTCTGAACTGGGGTGGCAGAGTGGGCTAAAGAACGGTGATGGATTAAACCCAGATCTGTTGACTGGGTGTGAGTGTTTGATTGGTTCAAATGCTCCATCCATCACCACCCCCTTTTGTCCCGCTTTCCACACTGACTGTGGCAGAGCCATTTGATGCAGTGGTTCCTTCTCATTAAGGAGGATTAAAAGAACTGTGAAAATGACATACCTGCCCGATATTTGGTCAGGGATCTTCCACGAAGCAGTGAGAAACTCCAGTGCCTTGAGACCCTCTCAGGTGATTTGCAGCGCTTTATAATTCCCCAATTGATAGAATGGTTAATTCGACCGTAGAGAGAAAGGGAAGGCATTCTCAACTAGGGTATCCAAAGTACTATTCTATAACTATATAGCAAGTGATCTAAGGCAACAGAGCTTCTCTCTAAATCAGTATACACTGTGGGATTCATGGTCACACAATGGTTCTTACGGATATCCGAGAAGTTGAAGGTACTCCCCTGGATTTGCTAGGTGCACAGATACTTTTGTGTAGTGCCCTGCATTCCAGTGGAGATAACAACTAAGGTCTTATTTCGGCCAGAGACAGCAGGTAACCTACGTCTATGATACCAGTGACCATTAACTGGCACCATTTACAGGACTATGCCTTGGCTGTAAGCTTTCCACTTCTTGACATAAGAATTACTCAATGTCTGATCTAGTTGACCAGGTGGAGTATAGATCCAACTTCCCTTGTCAGGATCACTTTCTAAGGAACAAGCACACACCCTTATAGAATTCCGTAATATAATTTAGTTTCGGTCTGTGCAATGCTATTAACCACCTAAAGTATGTTTTCTAATACCCATGATAGCTAACAATGAGGCTCAATCAACTAAATACTCACCACCGACCTCTGAAGGTCACAAGTTTGAACCTAGGCCAGGTCAACTTAGCCAGCCTTCTATTCTTCAGAGGCCAGTAAACCAAGTTCCATTAAAATCGACATTAACAGTGCTTGCAACAGTTTTTTTATGGAAAGAAATCATTGTTAATATCTCATACCATGCCTGAAAATGTTTATATTTTAGACTTTAGGTAGACATTCTTTGGTGCAAACAGAACTCAACATGTCTGAAAGATCAATCAAATGGGTGTCCTCACAAGTAACTCCTCCTAACTCACAAAAGCTTTGTTGCCCACTCTTCTAAATTAGAACCCTTCCTGGTACTTTCAGAAATCCATGAGTGGCCCCTGCAAACCCAAAACTGGACAGACTTTGTTCTGACTTTCACTAAAGCTGCCAGACCAGATTTCTTTGGAATCAAATAATAGTCTTGTCAGGATTCAAGATTTGCGCCTGCATTGCTGGGCAAACCAGATTCACTCGGTCACGGAATAGAAGTGGTGTGACCGGGAAACTACAACTCCCAGAATCCCCGGCAGAGGGGAGGTGATATCTGTACTGCTGACACACATCCTGTTGCGTGTAATTCGTGTTCGTGCCTTGTTCCTTGCCGGCTAGCAGAGGAGCACCTTTCTTCTTCGTCTTCCAAGGTTTCAGAGGTTGGAGGCTCCGTGTGTGTTCGTTCCTGTTCCGAGGTAGGAGCGGAGATCGAGACTGGGATAGGGTTGCTCGGAGCGCGAGGTATTCTTTCCGCGTTACCAATGTGGAGCTTATCCTGTCCTTGTTGTTTCATTACTTAAGCGGAGCGCGGTAGTTTCCTGCTACGCGTTACCGTTTTCCTTGATTTCATTTCTCTGAAGAGAACGTATTTTCTGGAAACATTAGTATTATTTAAGGATTGCACTGGCGGAGCGCAGTAGTGGTCTCAACTACGCGCTGCCGTGTGGTGGGTTATTGATTCTATAAACTTGGCATCAATCGAGGAGAGTGTTGTAACTTCGGGAGTTCCAAGGGATCTTGGGTTCTCTCGGTGTGACAATTGCATGTTCTCAAGGTTTTCATCAAATGACAGAGCGGAGTGTTGTGGTACTTGCTCCCTACACACCACCGTATCTGGAAGACTTTGGGCAGTACTTTCTTTTACGTTTCATTATATTTTGACTATACCAAAGGGAAATTACCGGAGTGTTTCATTTATATTCTTTCCCTCTTCAGACTCCATAATTGCAAGGCATCCTCACACTATAGGCATGGTAGGCAGAAATAAGGGGGATGTGCTATTCAGGTTAAGAACCTATGTTTATGTTGTGTGATTATAGTGTGTGGTTTACATTACATTTAGACGCTGTGAAGTCAAGGCTGATGGTGAATGAGGCGGATCTTTTCTGGAGTTGTTTCCTTTATTTTGCAGGTACTAGTGATTCTTTAGTGAGACTTTTTGAGAGTAGCCAATGTATATGAACCTGTTCTAAGTGCATGTACTTTGTCGTTACAGGTCACTCCCTTTCCCTGCTGTCCCTTCCCTTTCCCTCCCTTGTTCTTTTTTCCCTCGCCTAATGGCTCAAATACTCTGTGTAATACAAGTAGAGTGTTTGTGACGTTCGGAGGTGGACCATTATATACTACGACCGGATCCTGCGGAGCTGATTCTGACAAGTCTGACATCTCAGTTGCAGATGGACACAAACGTGAGCTGAATACTGAAGCGTGTTAATCCGGATTAGCCACTTGCTTTCTATGAGACAATGATTTTAAGGTCATCACGTAAGAAGATTATAGAAATATAGAAAGAAAATACAGCTTGGACCAAGCCGGTGAGAGCTATGAAGCCCATGGGGTTTGTACCTTCTTTTCACACACATGCCCATCGTTCCTCTGAATAGAAGCTTGGCAACTCAGCCATAATGTAGCCAAGCATCTTAAATCCTCAACAAAATAAACTGCGCTAAATAAACTGCTCATGTCATTCAAACAAATGCTCTCTGAAAACAGTTTAATGCAGGACAATAACGTGGGACAAAGGCAGTCCACACCATCTAGGCAAAGCTTCACCAAGATGTTGCTAAACTCCAACTGCAAGCTGATTTGTAAAGCAGATTGGGATTAAAAATAAGCCAGGGCACCTATAAAAAGTGACCCACATTTGCAGATTAAGACTTTCTGATAAACACTACTTGTAAGAAGGCACCAATGTTGGGAGAAGTTTGTGCTATATTAAGCGTTTCAAACCTTGTAATGTAAGTAACATTGGTCAAGACTAAAATTGTCATTATTGCATTGCAGCTCAGCCACAGGTCTCCTGATGCTTAACTTCAGGCTTGAAATCTCAAACTCACCCTCAAGTCACTAAATTTGCCACGAAATCCAAGTAGATCACACGGATCCTCAGTACTTGAGAATTTCGCTCAGCCTAAGGAACCCATGAGGCTCGTCTATTTAATAACAAGAGTGCCATGCGCATCATGAACTAGTCCTCAAACTACCCACTCACCCTCAGGGCATTTCCACGCTCATGTCCCCCGAGGCCCTTCTCACATTCGAATGATACTGGTATCATTCTCAGTCTGAGGATCCCAAGGCCTCGTAGCTCTTGCTCCCTTAACTGGAAGTTCCGGGGCACCCGCAGGTCTCCAAGGATCATGTGACACCAGGAAAGTTCTGTTAATCCTCAGCTCCACTCGTGCCCTTTTACTATAAGACCATATGAGTCATGCGCAAGCCCAGAACTCCAAGTCTTCTACTCACCTTCCCCACTTCACCCCTACCCCAATGTTCCAATAAGTATCTGCTCTGTTTAAGTTCCTGAGGCTTTTCATGATCTTGAGGCGACTCCTAGCCCTACGTCAGCCTCAGGTGCCTAGATGCTCCTACCCATACAAGGGCAGTCAGGTGTGCACAAAGCACCACAAGTCAAGAGTGAAGTACACTGGGAGTGTTTTGTTTGCGCTCCCTATGTGCAGGTGAGGATTGAGATGCATTGGCAGAGCTTTATGTGCACGGATTATGGGGTGGTTGGGATGAGGTGCTCTGGTAGAGCGAGATGTATACGTGTAGCTTTCTGCAGGTTGAGATTGCGTGCCTTGACTGCACTATTATTACATCTGGTATGCAGGGGTTAGGAACGAGGTACGCTAACAGAAGTGGGCACAGATCAGAGTAGAGGTGCACTAGTAGAGCGGTGTCTGCACATCGTACATGTGTATCAAGCTTGAGGTGAACAGCACAGCAGTGAGTATGTAGGGAATGCACAAGCCATCTGTTACAGCTGTGTGTACAAATGACAGGTGAAGGCCAGGTCTGATGTACTCCAATGGAACTGTGTGTGAACAGGATACATGCATGTCAGCATGGAAGTATGCAGGCAGAACTGCGAGTGTACCGCATCTGTGCAGGTTATACCTGAAATACATAGCCAGAACTGCTTGTGCATGGTTTAATCTTAAACTGCAAGCATTTGGCTGCTAACTTTAGGTGGCAACATTTGTTTTTTCAATTTTTGATGCGTGTGTGCAATAAAAAATAATAACAATGACGCTATCTTACCAATGCCAGATGTATTGGCTTTGCCAGTGCCTGTTCTATGATTATATTTTTTTCTTAGAACCTTGTGGTTAGTTTATGGTACTTGTATACTTAAGTATAATCTGCAATGAGACAGAGTGAGGAAACATCTGCAGATGTACAGTATAGTAACCCATAAAAATGGATTGCAGAGCTTACTTATCTTAATGTTATGACCTCACTCTTGCTATTATCAGGTAGTTTGGTTTTCTACATTCTCCTGTTTCTCCGAGACTAAGCATAAGTGACGAACTGCGACTTTCAAGAACCTTGTCTGGTCTTTCAAGTAACTGGATTTGGTATGGTCATTCGTCTATTCAAGTTCTTAAACTTAGTCCTATCACAGCTGTGTGATCTTGGGGAAAAAGATCTCACTGCACTCTGTGCAAAGGTATTCACAGATAATCTGAAGAAAAAACAATTTTCTACGGAGTCACTGCTTGGACGTGGGCATCCCCTTCGTTCAGAGTTTTCTCCATTTCATGAAACAGGGGTGCTAGCCTACCTTTGGTACCCTGGTCAAATGTCAAAATGATTGCAGACACTGAATTCCTAGCTACGCAGACACCTAACACAGTCCACAACAACTTCATTTCAGGGTGTTGGGGAGTCTAAAACAACATGCAACTCTTGAGTTTAATAGACACTAAACAGCATTTTCACCATCTTCCTATCAAAATTAGCTGAATCCTCTTATTATTTTTGTAAAACAAATTTAAGAATCCTTGCTTTGGAAGCATTTGGATAGCGTTTCCCTGGAAATGCCGTTCTGAAAAAAATATTGATTGTTAATAAAGATTATTGAAGGACTGAACACATAGCAAGGCTGATAAAAAAAATATAAAAACGTCAGAACACTCAATTGTGCATCTTTAAACTATAGTGCCAGAAGGTAGTGATTCCTGAAAGGGTTCAGCCTGTAATCTTGAAGAGGTTCTAAAATGTATAACACCCTTGGAAGGGCATCCTCGCGGGGGTTTCCGGACTAAGAGTCAACTGGGAAAAATCCACAGTATACCCCCTGCACCCGCGCCTCCCCCCCAAGATATCAGGTTAGGCGGTCACACCATCACCTGGAGTGCAGAGGCCCCCGATACCTGGGAGTTCGTCTCTATCACTCCCCGACCGATCTCTATGAAGGCAACCACCGTAAGGCCCTAGCCGGCATCAGATCCTCGGTGGGATTCTGGGGCAACCTTCCGTTAGCCCCAATAGGCCGCGTGGCTATCGCCAAAATGACAATAGTTCCAAGATTGCTATACTACTTCACAAATCTACCCGTAATCCTGCCTAGGGCCTTCTTCCAAGAGCTGGACACACTTCTGGGCTCATTGATCTGGAGGAAGGGCAAGCACAGAATAGCATTAGCAAAGTTACAATTACCTACCATGCAGGGAGGACTTGCCGCCCCTTCTTTTGAATCATATCTTTTAGCTGCCCAATTACAGTGGCTATCCTACTGGGCAGCAGACAGACACACAGGGAAGACACACACTCCGAATGGTCCGATGCCCATCCCGGAAATCCGTCGACTACTATTACCAGGCACCAAACCCAGACGCACACATCCCCTACATGTAACAGTCGCTCGCAAATGCATGCAAAGAGTACACCGCATGTCGCTAGGACGGCTCCCATACTCTCCCCTCCTCCTTTTAGCCGGGTGGCCCTTACAGGAAGGCTACTTCACAGCTAACATGGTGAGTGCATGGACAGACTGTGGCATCACTGAGGCGGAGTTGCTGCTGAAGACGGCCAGCTCAGACCCTTTCTGCGCCTGGTGGAAGAGCATGATCTCCCTACGGGTCAATTCCTGCTTCATCGCCAGCTCCTCTCGAACTATCGTCCACATCACAACCTTTCCACAGGGGAGCCTCCTACACACCCGGTTATACATACCATCTTACATATGGGGGTGGGTCGACACCTCATCACATGGCTCTATAAAGCCATTAGGGAACTCAAAACTGCTCCGCTGTCAACCCTTAGGGCTACATGGGAAGAAGAACTCGGTGGTTGAGGATGCAAGGTGCATCTTGGATTCAGGAGGATCAGCGGTGGTGATCCTCCTGGATCTAAGTGCGGCCTTTGACACGGTGGACCATAAGATTTTAATTCAGCGATTTTCTAATCTTGGAGTAGCGGGTACAGCGCTGTTGTGGTTCACGTCCTTCCTGTTCCAAATTAACCTCCCTCCAGTGTGGGGTCCCACAGGGCTCATCGTTGAGCCCTACCTTGTTCAATGTGTATATGGCCCCACTGGAGGAAGTGGTCACCGAACTTGTCGTCTCGCTCTCCCAAGAGAAGGACTGCACAGAAAAGCTCTACGGCTGCCTGTCGGAAATTTACTCTTGGATGAGCAGTTCGCGTCTCAAATTGAACAGTGCAAAAACGGAGCTTATGTTCTTAGGCCAGCAGACAACATCTCTCCCTAAATCCATCTGGCCTCCGTGCCTGGGGGTGGCCTCCGTGCCTGGGGGTACCCCTCACCCCTAAGTGCAAATTAAAAAGTCTTGGGGTATGGCTTGAGCAGGACCTCTCCTTTAGGACACAAGCAAAAAAGACTGCAGGCACCTGCGTGGGCTTACTGCGGTCAGCCCGTAAGATCCTTCCCTTACTACCGCCCCAATAAAGGAAGCTACTTGTTCAAGGGTTAATTTTGTCTAGACTAGATTATAACAACGCCCTTTTTTTAGCTGCCCCAGAATCGACTATTAACACTCTTCAACGTGTTCAGAATTCGGCGGCCAGGCTGCTCACTGGTACATCCCTTAGAGTGTCGGCTAAACCGGCCCTTAAAGCTCTCCACTGGCTGCCAATACGGGACAGGATCAAATTCAAGTCCCTGTGCATTGCTCACAGATCCTTACAGGATAAGGGACCTCCTATCCTAGGGAACCTGATCCGCCCCTATAGGGCTGCCAGGTCCCTGCGCTCTGACCTCGGAAACTTGGCTATAGTCCAAAGAGTCAAGAAGGCTCGGACGGGGGGACGTCGATTTTCGGTTAACACGGCGACCCTGTGGACTGCCCTTCCTGTTAGGCTTCGCACTGAACCAAGTTATTTAAGATTCCGAAAACTCCTTAAAACGTTTCTGTTTCCCCAGGATGCGTAAAGGCTAGGGCCCGCCTCAGCTGTCCTTGTTCTTTAGCGCTGGGACGCTCCTCATATTTCATTTCATTTCATTTCTTATGTATTCCCGTGGAGAGTGGGCCAATTGTCGCTTCTCCACATTTACGGATGATATATGATCATTAGACCTAGTAATCAAATCATTCCGACCACTGGAAAGGGGCTGCACCCTGTAAGTTTTGGATATCAGTGGCTTGAACTGATTTAAGTGTGGGTATTTTTTTTGTTTATAGGAAATCTGCAAACCTCTTCAAATTGATCTCTTAATTCTACTATCCCTTGATCTTGCCTGGGTCCGTCTGGGATAGGAGTACGTCGTCTGCAAAGACACAGGCTTTGAGTACCTCCTACTTCACTCCCCTGCTGAAAGAAATGCCTGTTATTGCATTGGCAGCTTTAATCTTAAAAACAAGTGGCTATTTCTATGTGTTTCAGAGACCCTGGGTGCGGCTGCTTGGCACCGGTAGCAGTGTCCCTTTATTTCACAGATGGCCTCAACAACTAAAGATAGAACATATATGATTTGATTTAAAGGTATCAGGCAGTTAATTTATCTAAAGGCACTGCAAATAGCTCTTTATTCTAGAAGGCACCAAAGGAGATGCCTCTATATGATGGCATATGAATGTACCACAATGGGTTATTTGATACAATGGTACCAAAGATGATCCTTTGATGAAAATGTTGCTTGCCTGCAACTATAGTTCGTCAGTGTTGGCATCTTTCAAAGATTGGTGTGCTTTGAACTATTTACCACCACCAAGAGGTAATTTGGGGGCCGGTGAGTGAGTTATCCCCCACACCCACCACTGTGGAAGACTACTTGAGTAGCTGAGGCATCTGAGCTATATTAAAGTACTCCCATCATGGAAAGAGAGAGTGAGCTGTTCAGAATCTTCTCCTTTTGTCCCGCTCGGAATCGTCCTTGGTGCAGAGGATCATGGCTGGATACGCAGGCTCAACACACTTCTTACACCGGAGTCACATTGGTCCCAATATCCATACACATTAGTGACATAAAAGCATAAAAAAGAGACTATAGGAATTTATAGTGGGGGGATAGGATTGGGGAAAACTCCAATCTCAGCAAAGCACTTGATGGCACCCAAGGAGGAGGGAGGCTTAGCCTGTTCAGACACTGGCAGCTATTACAGTGATAGGCCACCTGTTCTGGGGTTTACTTTAGCAATCTCCTAAACCTACTTATCCACTCCAAGAAAAACAGTACTAGAAATCTGGAACCATGTAGCAACTTGAGAAGGACGGAGGACGCGAGCGCTGTACTTTCAGAAACGAGGTTTGCCGGATATAGGAACCGATTATTGCCTTTGATAGAACATTGCTACGAATTAGGTCACGTTTTTATAACATTTACGCAACGGACCTTTGTGAGCTGGCAGTTCCTAACAATCACCGAGATTTGAGTGATTTTGGATTTTGATATACACAGGTAACCTAGTTTCTCTTATGATACCGTGGCATCTGTACGATATATTAGTTGGAATCCATGAGATGTTCCTAATCTCTGAAATTTCATGAGATGGACGGTTTTTACATTTTCCCATCCACTACATACAAACAAGGTGCTGGTTTTGTGACGAGTATAACTCCCACAAGATTTATATGAAAATACTTTTTATGAAAGAGACAAGCATCCAGATTAGTCTTGATAAAGGTGGGCATATCTGGCAACACACCGAAACGCGTACTGTTTTTTTAAATACGAGGAACTATCTAGTCAGGATTGACCTATGGGACTCTGACTATAATGAGATAAATTCTAACGAATTAATGTTTGCTTGATGAGTTTGCATAAAAATCACGTGCTATTGTCTCTTCCTTTGTTTAATTGTTTTATTATATGTATATGAATTGAAAAAATATTTATTATAGTGCTAATTTTTGTTAAATATGGTGTTTTTTAATTGTGTACATTGATTAATAAATGTATATGGTTACAGAAGTTTTTTTGTGGAATGATAATTATGTGCTTGGATTTATAATTTTATTGGGTTCACCTTTTTGTGTTCTAAATGTGGCAAGAGTATATTTGTGTGAGATTTGAGTGTAATCTGATGTGAACTTACTCCAAGGGAATTTCTATTTAACTGTTTTGGTAACCTGTCCCTTGGATAGCTGGGCCACTCCCTGTATGTGTTCTGGCAACTCAGGGGGAGCATGGCGTGGAGGGGCTCTCCTCCTTCCCCTCTCCAAATACTCCACTCATGTGCAATGCAGACATCACTTCTGCTATTGAAGGAGAAACATTCTCTAGCTGGTTAGACTGAAATTCAAGAACACTAAGAAACTTGTTCCTTCAAGCAAATATGAAATTATTTGAAGGGTGGAGCATATTGCCAACTATGGCACAGGGCCCTTCACCCACCCTAATGCAGCAGCTGCCACTCCTACCCTCACTCACTTTGAAATGCTTATACATAACTACTCTAGATGAGATGACATATCACGACTGGGCTATAGTGATGCAAATGACAGGAAGGGGGAAACAACTCATTGCTTTCTATTGGTAAAAGAGGAACCCACCTACTATTTCTCTATGGGTTAGTAGTACAATGTAGCCAAAGGACAAGTCCCATACAACCTGTTATAATCCCAAATGAGGTTTAGAGCAAGAAGGTAACCACTAACAGACTACTTTTCAAAACTGGTGTAGAGAAGTTTGTATCCCCCTTCACCCCTCAAGAGCATCCAGTGGATTCCTTCTAGTACACAATCTCGTGTGTCTATGCGCAGTACAGGAACGTTCCCTCGTGGAGGTAGGGCAGTATGTCAATAAAATGAGAGGGTGAACAGGTCTAAGTCCAAGAGGGTACCCTGATTCAACACTTCAACTTACTATCTGTTCAATGGCTCAGAGGGCAGAGGAGTAAAAATGCAGGTTACTTGTCAAATACATATGGTTATGCAATGTAGCATAGATATGAATACATTGGATAATCAAAAGGTTGATAGACCTTATTTACTGAGAATGTATATATTACTAACTGGTATTTTTTTAAGCTGTAAAAACAGTGAAACAAAGTATCTCGGGACAGGGGTATTTGCATGGACCAAAAACGCTGTCAACAATTCTGGATTAGAGGTAAACCCCAGTTCTTGTGGTATTATTCTGGTGAACAAAGAAGCATGAAAGTGATCAACTTTCTAAGATAAAAGCAGTAGTTATCTACGCAAGATAAATTGATTAGCGGGCCATCTCAACAGGAGTAAATACGAAACACCGGCATCAGAGATGTGTGACTACATTTCCTCCATCAGTCTCTGAGCTGAAGACAGTGTGCGCCTGGCCTCAAAGGCAAAAACTGAAACTACTCCATCTTGCTTGTTTCACGAGCATGCATTACTACAGCACTAATGTGCGCCTGAGCTGCAGAGACTAATTATTTATTTAAATAATATTTTATTGAAATAAAAACAGAGCAGAGTCAGCAGTTCAATAGCGTAATGACATATAAGGTATGATATGGTAAACAGTACAATCATAGACATCTGATATCAACTGGAGTCTTGATGTAGAGGTCTAGTTCTATCCAGAATCATGTCAGCAGTAGGAGAGCTGCAAATCTCGCCCCTATAAGCAAGCCAATGATCCCACTTTTTGTCCCATTTTTTGGGGCAGCCCCTAAGTTTATAGACGGCTTTTTTTAGCAATCATTGATCTGTCCATTTCTGCCACCGAGACTAATTATTAAGGGCATTTTGCAGAGCTCTGCTCCGGATGGCATGAGACAATTAGGAAGTGAGATATGATGTTCTTGTTCTGACATTTGCAACTATGTCTCAAAGCTGCAGCTACAGGAGAAGGCACTGTTTAACAAATGTTATTAGTGTACCAGGAAGAAGTTGTTACTTGTATAATTAATTCATATCTGTGTGTCATGACTGAGAACTGAACAGCTAAAGGAAATTTGCATTGCAGAATGAAGGTACAACTGACAGTGCTTAGTTTTTGGTCAGGCATTTGCAGGAGCTCCAAGAGCTTCCATGCAATTCAGCTGAATGAAGCTCGCTCTTGAAGAATGATCCTGCTGCGTGACACGTGACAGGAAGCGAGAGCTGTGCTGTGCAGGTGCGGTGCAGCGCGGACGAAAAACACAACGGAGCCACGGAGCCGGAGCCGTGGGGGCCGAAAAAAGTGACTTGTAATTAGGAGCCAGGCCCACGGCAGCCGCTCGGAAAAGCAGTCAGCGGTCAGCAGAGGATTCCGCAGGGCTCGGCACGGCACGGCACGGCACGGCAGGGGCAGTGCAGGAGAGCGGGAGAGCTGGGAGCTGCGGGTGTACGGGTGTACCACTGCAGGAGCACTTCCACCGCGCTCACCTTTTCTCTTGTGTATCGGGCCGGGCCGGGCTGGAGCAGAGCAGCGCTGGGAGCCGGGGGGCGTTGCTGACGGTGTGCCGCCGCCGCAGGAGTGCTTCTACCGCCCCCACCTTTTCTCTGTGTCCTGGGCCGCGGCCGGTGCTGGGTACTGCAGTGCCCCTGCGCCGTCGCGTTTGAGACAAGTCGTCAGGCTGGGCAGGGAGAGCTCTAGCGACCAGCGAGCGACGGGGGCCAGGGCCAGGACCACAACGGGGGCCCGGGCTGGGCTGGTGTCACGCTGTGCTGCCGAGCTGCCGGGCAAGGCGAGCAGCTGCCAAAGTGGGACCAGGTGCAGCAGGTGCCATAAGCTGTGTGCAGAGTGCCGGGCACCGGCAACGCAGCTGCCATAAAGGAGACGGTCACGGGGAGGCAGTTGTTAGCGGAGGTGACGCAAGCATACCATCGTCGCGCCGCACCATCCCGGGACACCCGAATGCCCGCCAGGAGCAAGGAGTCAGGAGACAGGAGACAGCGACAGTGTTAGTGAACACATTCGTTTTTCATTCACACTTGGTCTGCATTCACTTAAATTTATCAAAATTCCCGCCCCACCCTACTCCCGTCCTTGCCAAAGTTAACCTCAAATAAAGCTGGGGAACCTGAGAGCCATCTGTGGCCGGACGACGCCGAAGCCAAAGCAGAAGCCACAAGAAAAGAGGTAGCGGGGGCAGCAGAACCAGGAGAGGAGGCAGGGGCAGGGGGGACAGAGGGAACGGTGGCAGCAGCAGCAGTAGTGCCGCAGTACGCACCGCAGACATCCTTCGGCCACTGCCCCTGTTACAAATTTGACCCATCGAAAAGGATAACATAAGCGCGAGAGAGCGGAAAGGCTCATAAATGACTGTCAGCAAGCGGCGGGTCTTACATTCACCAACTATCGAGACAAGAGTAAACAAATAAACAAAACACAAAAAAAGCCTTTTCAAACGATCAGATTCCGACGTAGGGTAAAGAGGAGCGCAAGGCCCCGTCTGGGGAAATGAGATCGGGGAAGATGCGCCAACCCACGGAAAGTAAAAAAAAAAAAAAAAAAAATCAAGGAAGCTTATTACGGAAGTCAAATCATCAACAGAAACAGGGACCGAATCAAACCCCAGGGAGAGGCTGGTATCAGCACCAACCCCCGATCTAACATCAGACTCCAGACGGAAAACCGGTCTCTTAAAATTCTTCTATTTAAAGGACCCAATGGCAGCAATCTACGCACCAACAGCTGAGGCTGGCAAGCTGCCAAGCCCAATTGCGCCATTGACAAACGGCTTGCAGAACACAACGAGCATCGAACCAGAGTGTCTACCCTTTCCATATCGTTCAGGTTCCCCTCTCCAAGGCAAACTGGAGTTAGTAACCGCCCAGGTGCACAGTTCCAACACTCCCGTAGCCACAAACGAAACCAAGGGAGGTAGAGCCATAAAGGACACCATAGATAATCGCCTTGTAAAGGACACCCGGCCAAGTCAGAGTACAAGTGCGACAATCATGGAGCTCGTCGAAGCCAGCGTCCACACTAAGGAACCTAAGAGCGCCAAGGAGGGTAGTTTAGGTCACAAAAACCTATCTACTTCATCTGGACAAGTAGGGGACCCATGGTTAAAGCCACTTTTCCTATCAAACGATTCTCAACTCGAGGAACTCTCTGAAAGAATCATGAAGTACATCGACTCACAAGGGAGAGGACCACGAACAGAATATGGTGTTGCTGATCAACATCTGAGTCCGGGTATGCTGGTCTCAACCCCTCGCTGCCCAGAACTAAAAAGAGACCAACAAAAAGTATCCATAAACGATAGTATCATTATGCAGATGAATCAGTCTCATTTCAACCATCCCGTACCAATTACAATTTCATCGGGGAGCACGCTGGACACAGAGCCCAAGGACCCAAGCATAATCCAAAAAGTTGAACCCTCCACGTCATGGACTCAATCCCTGTTAAGCACTTTAGAGCAAGCAATAAGGGTATTGAACTACCAATCCAACAAAATGGAAGTCCAGATTGACCTCATCACTTTAGTGGCTGGGCACATCTCGGGCATAAATGCTAAACTGGACTCCTTAACATCCCTATTAAGAACCCAGGGGAAACTGGAGGCCAACACCAGCTCGAGAAAACAACAGTGCAGCTGTGGATGCGGAAGCATAATCGAAAAGCTAGCAAGCCTCCCGGCCATCTTGATGGACATTTTAGGGGAGGTAAAACAATTGCGCAGTCACAGTCAGTTGATAGAAGCTAAACCAACCCCGGAGAAACCTCATGTAGTAAAGAGGAAGCATATTAATGGTCCCATAAGATGTAAACGAACAATGGATCAAGACCAAACATCAAATGAAACTGGTCAAGGAAAATTAGTCACGGAAACTGACGAAACACAATTTATCCAACAATCCTTTACTGAAGATAAACCAACAAAGAGGCAAAAGAAAAGGGCAAGGAAGGCTAGGCTCAAGTATAAAAAACAACTAAGCGCAGATCCGGATAAAATTTTTCCAATTTTCAAAACCAGCATCCCTCAGGAAAACAAACCTAAATTATTGAACGAGGCACCAGCGGGTGAGGAGTTTCTTGCAGAGCCATCTGAGAAGGCAAACTCATCGAGTACTTCAAGGGTCGAAGGCCCTAGAACAGGAGCCAACTCATGTCCATCCACATTGATAGGTGCAAACAGTCAAATGGATATAAGATCGGTCCAGCGACTAAAAGCGCAAGAGCCTGGACGAGAAAAAATGAGGTTCACGCAAGCGGTTGAAAATGGAGGATGTGAGTGAAACGAATTGAAATCAGCCCTGGAAAAAAACAAAAGGTATTTTCAGCGAGGGTTCAAACCACGGTACAAAAATTATTACTGAGGAACAATTACCCTCAACGTTTGAAAAAAGCGTAAATGAAATTCATGGTCAAGCAGTAGCACCAAAAACAAAACCTGTGCTAACCCCCGTGCGAATCAAAGTTTTTGAAAAGGATCGTAAGTGTTCGCTAATGCCAGAGGTTTCAAGTACGGCACTAACTAATGTTAACCAATACAGCTTCATTACAGAAAAAAACATATACAATTGAGGGAGTACAGAAAGATGAAGCACTACAAGAGATACACCCCCCTTGCGGAAGTATTCAACTCCACAACTCGTCACCACGCAAAGCAGGCTCAATACACAAGGTGCTAAGTCAACATCCGGAGACATTTGACTTAAAATTAACTTTTATTCCCGAATACTCAACCAGGGGGACACAAGACATTTTAAACCGAGGTAATCTGTTAAGATTATTTAAGGAAATACCAGCTTTACAAGAAATTACTTCTCATGATCTTTACTCCATTGAATTTCAACAAAACTTAAACAACGCGGCCATTGAGGAAACAGTTACAAATTGGACCTCAAAGGACCTCGTAGAAAAGATATACTCTGCAAGACCTCAGTTTGAATCATGGGGTATCTCCATTATGCGACACAAGTGCCCAAGATATCCCTATCCTTTACAAATTAAGACAGGTGACCTGAACAAGGGTCAAGAGATAAGAGGTCAACATATCACCTGTCTACGTGGCGCCCGATCCGCCTCGCCAGTGTCATCAAGTGCAAGTCTCAAACCACAAACAACCGGTCTCCACCACGCAGATAGAATGGATTGGTCCTGGATACCCAATGTCTTGAGTAATAAAGCTACCTAACCCAGACCCAAACCTCTCTGGGAACACGAGGAACAAGAAGCTCTCCGAGAGTACAACAAAGAAATCAAATGTTTCACTTTGCTCGTGGAACGTGCATGGCTTTCGAGAAATGGCTCACGATCACGAAACGCTATCCTTTTTCTTACGACAAGATATAATCTTGATCCAGGAGTCATGGAAATTACAACCGACTTCAATCCCAGGTTTTACAGAATACCATATATCTGCAGAACGCAATTCAACGCATGGGCACCCCTGCGGTGGATTATCAATATATGTAACCCATAAATATAATTGGGCATCAGAAGAGTTGGACGTGGGTCTGAACTGGGCCCAAGTGATTAGAATTACTGAAGCCCCGCCATCGGGGTTCGATCCATGGAAAATTTTAATATTTAATGTCTATATCCATCCCGACAGAAAGACACAAAAAGAAAAACACGCGACCTTGCTGTCACTGATCAAGGCAATGCAAAGAACTCACTCGCAATGCCCACTGGTTATTTCCGGGGACTTCAATAACGCCCTCATTGTCCAAAACAAAATGAAGGCGAAGTCGACCGCAAACATTGGCGGAAAAAAGCTAGTATCAAGCCTAAAAGAATACGGACTGTCAATCCTGAACGGCAACACAAAGGGGGATAGGCCGGCATCCGAAACCTACCTGAGTGGTAAGGTCCATTCAACAATTGACTATTCCATAGTAAGTGACGAGTTAATTCCCAGCGTCGAATCATTTAGCATTGAACACCGAGTAGAAAGTGATCATTTCCCCCAAATAATAAGACTGAATATCGCACTAAGTAAGGCTCCAACCATGACCTCCCTTCTCCACCATGCATCAAAGTTCAACTTAAGAAAACTGAAATGGCGTGGTGACGGGTTGGGCAAAATCACCAACACAGCTAAAGATCAAATGGCCAACCTTGGGACCCAAAAAGAGGAGGAGCTAGTCTCTAACTGGGAGCATACGATTCAGGTCCTCCAGCAAAAGTTCCCAGCAAGGTCAGGGAACCAGGGTTTTCACAAAATCAAGAAGGAGCCTTGGTTCAACATGGACCTAAGAACAAAAAAAAGAAAAGTCGCCAGGGAAGTCCGAGCACTCGCAAGGCAAAAAGTGTTGGGGGCCGTGACAAACAAATTTCATTTGAATGGAGCCAGGAGCACCTACAGGAAGGAACTGAGGGCCGCAAAGTACTCGCATAAAGAAACCATCTGGAACAAACTGCTAACTGCGGGCAAACAATCAAATAGCCGGGACTTCTGGGGTATCATAAACGATTTAAATCAAGGGTCAAAACTCCAACAGGAAGTAGGGGTTGGAGCAGAAACTTGGACCAGACACGTGCAAATTCTATACTGTAACACAGATTCTTGCCCCGTTAATGGTTCCGGGGCATCACAGGAAAATGCGGAGGAATCAAAAGGAGCCGAGTACATAGAAAAAAGAGCTTTCGAGCTGGAAAAAGTTCAGAAGGGGCCAACAGAGCTTGACGACTTAACCACCAAAGATGAACTAAGGATGATAATATCAAGATTAAAGTCAGAAGGAGCCGCAGGGCCAAATGGGCTGCCAAATGCGATCTTTAAGCATGACTCGGACCTGTAGTCTGAGATTCTAACTCCTCTGTTCAACCAAATATATAAACAAGCAGAGTTACCCGCATCCTGGAAAGGCAGTAGCATCCATCCCATATTTAAGCATGGCGACCATGGTAACCCCAGAAATTTCAGACTGATATCGTTAATAGATGTAGAGGCTAAGCTCTATGCTTCCTGCATTCTACGAGAACTACAAGCTTGGATAGCAGAAACAAAGATAATGCCCAAATTTCAAACAGGTTTCAGGCAAGGAATGGGAACAATAACAAATTTAACTTGCCTGTCCATCCTAATGGACCAAGCGGTTGCAAAGGGATGCCGCTTGTACGCCTGTTTTATAGACATCAAGTCGGCTTTTGATCGGGTAAATAGAGAGCGCTTGTGGATGAAATTAAAAAGCTGGGGGTTGCCACATCAGCTCTTAATAGCCATCAAAGCCCTACATCACCATACTTGGGCAATTGTGAAACTGGGAAACGGGGGTAATACAACCAGGAGCATCCCGACACATCAAGGCCTAAAACAGGGCTGTGTACTAGCCCCCACCCTCTTTAACCTTCTTCTCTCCGACCTCTCAAGCGCACTGGAATCGGCAGATAGCCATCCACCATCTCTAGCTAACAACCCAATATACTACCTACAATATGCTGATGATATTGTATTACTGAGCAAAACACCAATCGGCTTACAAAGAGCTATAAATAAATTAACATCGTACTTAGAACGGGAAAGCCTAGAATTAAATAAAGAAAAAACTAAAGTGGTCCGTCTAGTAGACGCGCACAACCTACGGTACAAATGGATGACTCAAGGGGCAACGGTGAAAGAAGAAAGGATTTACAAGTATCTGGGAATAATAATATCAAAAGGTGTTAACCACAAGGACCATAAAACAGCCCTACAAGCAAAAGCACAATCTTTAATCTTTGCGTATCGTTATTTAAAAGTAAAAATGGATTGCCCTAACTATAACCATCTACTAAAAGTAATGGCTGCGCAGATCATGCCCACCCTATCTTATGGCCTAGCGACGTGGTGTGGCAAGGAGGCCGATCTTTTAAATGAATTACAGATGAAAATTTATAAAATGGTCTTCAATCTGCCAAAATCCACCTCAGCTTCACAAGTCAGGCTTGTATTTGGACTGCAAAACCAGAAGTTCCGGAGCATGAGCGGCTTCGTGAAACTCTGTTATAAACTTCGATCTGCAGACCCAGACAGATTGGACTGGCTGAGCTGGGAGGAAATAAAAAAATGGGCGAATACCGCACACCCGAACCCTTGGGGAAAGTACCTGAAACTATGTGTGGAAAAGCTGGAGTTGGAATCAGTCTGGAAATTAGGGACAGATAAAGCAAGCCTAAGCAAATTAGCCAATGCGGCAGTAAAAAGGAAATCCTTTTTGGAGGATAAAGAGACATTGGCAAAACGTCGGCCTGGCTGGACTATTATGAACTCTTATGCAAACCCAAAACCACTGGCTTACCTATTATCTCACTTTAGTGGCTATTTAAAAAAGGCTTTCATCGATTATCGGATGGGGATGCACGTTTCAAAAGACTTATTGCCGTCCTGGAAACCCTCCGACCAGAAGGAGCAATGTCGCCTCTGTGGGTATAAAACTGAAACCCTTGCCCACTTTCTTTGTGTTTGTCCTGCGCTGATAGGACAGAGACGACTGTTATTGAAACCAATTTTTAACGCGCTAAACATACGCTCTTGTAGACATGCCGTTACAAGCTGGCTTGGAGGTTCCTCCATAATCCTGGCATGCCGCGGAGTTACATTTCTGGCAGAAGTAAGAAATCGCCTTGGACATATTGAAAGGGGGGATCACCAGGTTGGTGGGCTATCAGGAACTTTTTAACACGATGATCTTTCACGTTTTGACCCTAATTTTAACAGACGCAGAGAGTTTATAACTAGTATTTTTAATCAATTTTGTATTGCTATTTTATTATGCGAATTTTGTAATAATTTTAACCAATTATTCAAATAAATTTTGACTTGACTTGACTTGATCCTGCTGGTGAACTTTATTTAAGGCTAACGGTTGACAAGACCACATGGGAAGATGCTGAAATGATTGCGTAATTGCCACCATCATGCAGTATTTTTAATTCAACAATTACTCTAAAGCTGAAGTGAAGACCACAGATTTTGACAGCACTACTGTTTTATCATTTCTGGTTTACAAGTGGTTTATATTTAAAGAACAGAACATCAAAAGCCTCTCCAACCTCTCAGGAGAGGAAACACAGGTACCATGTGAAGTTCTGTGTGGTTGGTGGAAGCACCAGCCTGATGTAACTTCCGTTAGGAAATAAATGGTAGACACTTAAGCAGACTAGACTTGGCAACTGAGTCTGTACAAAACATGCAAAGCTCACCTCTAGTCTTCAAAGAACACATTGACAATTGAGGCAGCAGTAGACAGCACTCACATTCTCCCTTGGTAAAATATCCTTTTTATTTTCAATACACTCTAGTTAGCGGCTTCTGGCTGCATCACACTAACCAGTAAATTATATAAACTGGGGAAAGCGACGCTCATTTGGTTACATACCCAAGTTTGATGCTGATTCCGCCTCCAGTCCCGGTTACCCAGCCCAGGTGGTAGAACTGCCTACAGAGCTCTGGAATTAGGTTTCTTGGGTGCGTCTTGTCCTTTAAAAGAAAAGTAAAAATTATGCACTCAAGTAGCAAGAGCACTCAAAATGTTGTTGCTTGGATTGTGGAATCATTCCACACTCTTCCACTTAGATTTTGTGCCCATTCCACATCTTTGTCCCTAAAGTTGAAAATCATCCCACACTTGCATGTCTTGCTTTGAGAGCGTTTAACTCGTGTTTGACTGCACTTGGTGATCACTCGACACTTATAATGATTCCACGTTCACTCAAACTGGCATGTCCTCGTACCAGCTCCCCTGCGACAGCTCTCATTTCCAGCTAGTGCGCAGTCCGCTGTCCTCTGCTGCCTGTCTACCTGGTGCCCTGCATTTGTGCCTCCTCTGCTCGTTTCTTGCTCTGTTTTGCCTTTTCTGCTCGTTTTTCTGACCCAGTTTTGCCCTTCCTGCTCGTTTTTCAGTCCTCTGTTCTGACCTCTTCTGCTCTGTTTTCCCTTTCTGCTAGTTTTTCTGTCCTATGTTTTGCCTTCTCTGCTTATTTTGCTGCCCTCATGCTGTTTGCCCTCATCTGCTAGTTTTTCTGCCGTTTGACTTTGCTGCTCGTTTTTATGCCCAGTTTTGTCCTCTTCTGCTCGGTTGCCTTTTCTGCTCGATTTTCAGCCGTTTTATCTTTTCTACTTGTTTTTCTGCCCTGTTTTGCCTTTTCTGCTTGCTCATTTTTCTAGCCTCTGTTTTTGTCTTTTCTGCTCGTTTCTTCCCTCTTCCTACCGTTTCCCCAAGACCTGCCTTTTTGGAGACCTCGTACTACAGCTCCCAGATACCCCCAGGGGTGACAGTGCTATTCTCTACAAAAGCTGATCGATTGATTGGTATATGGAAAGCTCAGTTCTAATTAGCAGTAGCATATATTGTAGCAGGAGTAATTACAATGTGGTGTACAAATTGGAGGATGTGCTTTGCCTGATTGAGGCGAGATAACAGAACTCATCGTACCTTCTGTGACCTTGAGCTATATAAATCTGAAAATAAGCTTTGTTGACAAATTTTGTTTCAGGAATATTTTATACAGATTTGTTGCACATTCAGCATCAGTAAGCACAAGAACAGTCTGATCACATACATACTGGAACTCAGGAGAAATTATGATTAGAACAAAGGTTAATGCCATTCTAGAGTATGTGGAAAGAAATCAAAACATTAATTTAACAGTGTTGCAAATGAAGATATTCTCTTGATAGACAGGAGTTGAGTAGCCAACTCAGATATATGAACAAGTTGTAAGTTTATTATAGAATAAATCGCCCTCCAGTGGTTCCGGTCTTTTTTAGCCAATCGGGCCTTTAGCGTGACCGTCCCGCCGTACCAGTCCAAATACCATCCTTTGGACCTGGGGGTTCCTCAAGGCTCCTCGCTGAGTCCTACGTTGTTCAATCTCTACGTAAAGCCGCTAGCTGAGGTTGTCAGGCAATGAGGTATGACAATGGTGTCATACGCCGATGACACCCAGCTGGCGGTCACGATCAGCGGGGATGCCGATGTTGATGACCCCAGATTCCAACAAGGACTGCGGGCGGTCGCTGGCTGGATGACGTCCAACTGTCTCCAGTTGAACGCTAGCAAGGTCATGGTTTTTGGCAAACAATCGGAACTCTGGGGAGAGAGATGGTGGCCAGGGGATTTGGGTCCGGTTCCCATCCCAGTTGCCGAGCTTAAAAACCTCGGGGTCTGGTTGGACCCGTCCCTTACGTTCGCTTGCCATACCAAGCGCACGGCGGCCTGCTGCTTTGGTATCCTGCGCGGGCTACGTCCAGTGCTCAAGTTCTTTGACGCCTCCACTAGGCAGCTCATGATCCAAGCTACCGTCATCTCCAGGCTGGATTATGCGAGCTCCCTGTTGGTAGGTGTGAACCAGGCTGAGATTGGACGTCTGCAACGGATCCAGAACGCCGCTGCAAGATCGGTGGTAGGATAACCTAGATCTTGTCCCACTTCCAGTACTCTGCGCTCATTGCACTGGCTCCCTGTGGCCCAGCGGATCCAGTTTAAGGTCCTTTGCGTCACATATAAGATCCTGAAGGGATCTCCAGCTGTGATTCTGCTGACACTTTTGGCCCATTACATTCCAGCCCGAGCTTTAAGATCTGCTAATCTAGAATTGGCTGTGGTCCCGCGCTTTAAGCGGAGCAGAGCTGGCGGGCGCTCCTTTAGAGTTCGGGCAGCGGTGCTCTGGAACTCCCTTCCCCCGGCGATTCGTGCCCTTGGGGATCTGCTTTCCTTTCGCCGTGCGGTGAAAACTTTTTTATTCCCTTAGTTTAATTTTGTCTGATTATTGTTTTCGTTGTGTTGTGCAGCTGCCTTGTCAGGCGCCAGGACGCTCCTTGGCTGGAGCATCTGTGCGCCTAATAAAAACGCATAACATAACATAACATAACAGAATGTAGGCTATACGTAATTTAGTGAATGCTCCACCAGGGGCAGCATCCTCTCTCCCCAGCCCATTTTGTTTTACTGCCAACCCAGCCGTCCAGTGAAGATACACAATAGGGCATGCAAACCCATCCACACAATTCTGAAAACACACTTGAGCAAAGCTACCCAGCCCCCATACAACAAAACAATAGATTCAACAAACCTCCACCACACAAAAGAGCAGAGTAACCCTCAGCATGCTGCACTCAGCCTCTACTGCAAATCCTTGCAGGACCGCTGCAATGTGCTTGCACCCGTATTTTAATAATCTTTCCCTGTCCACTGCATTCAAGCACCCGCACCCGCATTTCACCACTGTGCTCACCTCTGCTCTCACGGCAACTACGGACCGGCACTAGTGGCATATGTGGACGCTGGGAGAAACAACGCCGCCACAGTAGTTGGGTGAATCACCGCCGAAGAGCCGGAGAGCGCAGAGCGCCGCGCGGTATCAAGACCGCCTGAGAGCTGAGAGCTGCATGCGGTTGTGAGCGCAGCCAGACAGCCCATTCGCCGCCCCGCTCCCGCCACCCAGCTGACCCGCCCTCCCGGCTACCTTCTTAAGGGGACTGTGCTCTCCATGAGGGAGCGACCGCTGAGCCTGCTCCAGGCGAGGTCGCCCCCCACGCTTGACCGCTGTTTGCCGCCGCCTGCCTCCTGTTTTCCTGCCTGTCTCGAGCGACCCAGCCGCCGCTGAGCAGCACGTTTGCCACAGACTTTTTCCGCCGCTGCCTCCCTGCGGCCCCGCCCCCCGCCAGCCCATTCGCCGCCCGCTCCCGCCACCCAGCAGACCCGCCCTCCCGGCTACCTTCTTATGACGCCCACGCGAACGCGCAGCGGTCACGCGCAGCGTGCGTGCCGATTGTGCGCCGAAGGCACGCCAAAGGCAAGCCAGTCTGCCCCCGTACGCGCCTGGCCCGTGCCCAGCGCCAGGACCCCTGGCCCCCGCCGATGCAAGACAGACCTACAACGCCGCCGCCCTCAACGCACTCAATGCCGGCCGGAACCCCGCCTGCTGCCGGGCCACCCCGAAACGCATCCACGGACCCTTCACCTGCAAAACCTGCAAGTTCACCTGCCTCCGAACCTGCACCGCACCCGCCAAGCCAAACACCCGCAGCAACCACCTCAAGTGCATCCTGCTCAACACCCGCTCCATCCACAGACACGCCGTGGAACTCTGGAACCTCCTCAACACAACATCACCAGACATCGCCTTCCTCACGGAAACCTGGATGAACGTCTCCTCAGCCCCCGACATCGCCATCCCGGACGGGTACAAGATCATCAGGAGGGACCGCGTCAACCAGACCGGAGGAGGCATCGTCATCGTCCACAAGAACACCATCCGCATCACGACTGACTCCAACGACACCTTCGCCGCCGCAGAGTACCTCCACTTCCAGATACACACCGACCCAAAGACGACCCTCAGAGGCACCCTTGTCTACAGACCCCCGGGACCACGCACTCAATTCAGCGAAGACATCACGGACTTCATCAGCCCGCACGCCCTCCCCTCCGCCGACTACATCCTCCTTGGGGACCTCAACTTCCACCTGGAGAACAACATGGACCACAACACCGCCGCCCTGCTGGAAAACCACGCCAACCTCGGACTCAAGCAACTGGTCAACACCCCCACCCACTACGCCGGCCACACGCTTCACCCAGTCTTCTCTTCCAGCAAGCACATCACCTTCAGCCACGCCACCGGACTCCACTGGACTGACCACAGCTGCGTCCACTTCAGCTTCAGAAGAACCACAACCCACCACCACCCGCAACAGGCTCCCCACAGGAGCTGGAGCAAGATCACCGCCGACCAGCTCACCACCTCACTCAGCCAGAACCCACCCACCAGCACAACGGACCCCAACGAAGCAGCCCGCAACTTCACACAATGGCTGACCGCCTGCGCCGACGACCTCGCCCCACTGAAGAACCCTCCCAGCAGACCCAGAAGCAAGAAGGCCCCCTGGTTCACCGACGAACTCAAGGACTCCAAGAAGACCTGCCGCACCCTCGAGAAAGCCTGGCTCCTCGACCAGACCACTAACAACATGACCGCCCTCAAACACGCCACCCGCAAGCACCACCAGCTTATCCGCACCACCAAGAAGAAATCACTGAAGGAACGACTGGACAACAACGCCCACGACAGCAAGGAACTCTTCAGCATCGTCAAGGAGTTCTCCAACCCCAGCACCGGCAACAACGACATCACTCCTTCACAAGATCTCTGCGACTCTCTCGCCTCGTTCTTCCACCGCAAGATCGCTGACATCCACAACAGCTTCGGCGCACCATCCACGCACCCAACCGTCGAACCAACGCCCCCCACCGCCACCCTCCGCACCTGGACCACGGTGACCACCGAAGACACAGCCCGCACGATGAACACCATCCAATCCGGATCTCCGACCGACCCCTGCCCCCACCACGTCTTCAACAAGGTAGACTCCACCATCGCACCCCAACTCCGGGACATCATCAACACCACCTTTAACACCGCCACCTTCCCGGAGAGCTGGAAGCATGCCGAGCTCAGCGCCCTACTAAAGAAACCAACAGCGGACCCCACTGACCTCAAGAACTTTCTCGCTCCTCCCTTTTCCTGCTAAAATCATCGAGAAGATCGTCAACAGACAGCTGGCCGCCTTCCTCGAAACGAACGGATCCCTCGACCCCTCGCAGTCCGGGTTCAGAGCCAACCACAGCACCGAGACCGCCCTCATCGCAGCCACCCACGACATCCGAACCCTGCTCGACAACGGGGAAACAGCGGCACTCATCCTCCTGGACCTCTCTGCAGCGTTCGACACTGTCTGCCACCGCACTCTAGTTCAACGCCTCAGCAACATCGGCATCCAAGAGAAGGCACTGAAGTGGATCATCTCGTTCCTCGCCGGAAGAACACAGAGTCTGCCTCCCCCCGTTTCGATCCGAGGCCACCGAAGTCATCTGCGGCGTACCACAAGGATGATCACTCAGCCCCACCCTCTTCAACGTCTACATGAGACCTCTTGCAGCCATCGCACGCCAACACAACCTCAACATCATCTCCTACGCCGACGACACCCAGCGGATCCTCTCCCTCTCCAGAGACCCCGACACCGCCAGAACCAGCCTACACGAAGGGATGAAAGACGTCGCCGAGTGGATGAAGAACAGCTGCCTGAAACTGAACTCAGACAAGACGGAAGTCCTCATCCTGGGACCATCGCCCTCGGCCTGGGACGACTCCTAGTGGCCCCCCGCCCTGGGCACCACTCCCAAACCAACAGACCACGCATGCAACCTGGGCTTCATCCTGGACTCCTCCCTCTCGATGACCAGACAAGTCAACGCCGTCTCCTCATCATGCTTTCACACCCTACGCATGCTCCGCAACATCTTCCGATGGATCCCGACCGAAACCAGGAAGACGGTCACCCAGGCACTCGTCACCAGCCGACTGGACTACGGAAACACCCTCTACGCCGGAACCACAGCCAAGCTACAGAGGAGACTCCAACGCATCCAGAACGCCTCCGCCCGACTCATCCTGGACATCCCCCGACGCAGCCACATCTCCGGCCACCTGAGGGACCTGAACTGGCTCCCCGTCAACAAGAGGATCACGTTCAGGCTCCTCACCCACGCACACAAGTCTCTCCACGACCTGGGCCCCAAGTACCTCAACGACCGCCTGACCTTCTACACGCCCACCCGCCAGCTACGATCTACTAGCCTCCCCCTCGCCGCCGTACCACGGAGGCAGATCCTTCTCCTACCTGGCAGCCAAGACATGGAACTCCCTCCCCATCCACCTTCGGCTGACCCAGGACCATCTCGCCTTCAGGAGACAACTCAAGACCTGGCTGTTCGAGCAGTAGCGGACCCCTTCCCCCAAGCGCCTTGAGACCCTCCCGGGTGAGTAGCGCGCTATACAAGTGTTATGATTGATTGATTGATTGATTGACCTCAGTCGCGCTGAGATAACAACACCGCCGCAGCTAGAGGTAACCGCAGACAAATTCCAAGGTTGTAAGCCGGGCAGGTTGGCCTGGTTTCCAGTCCAGCTCCCTCCTGAGCCACAGACCGACGAGTTGGCGAGACCGCCGGCGCAGAGCTGGTAAGTGAGTTGGCGGGCTGGAGGGCTGGTGGGCGATCCAAGCCTGGAGATAAGCAAAGGCAGAGGCAGAGAGTCTGAGCCCCAAGCCCCAAACCCCAAGCCCCTGAGCCTAGAACCCCTGTGCCTGAGCCCTGAGAGTGAGCCCTGAGCCCTGAGACAGCCCAGGCAGAGCATCGAAAAGTGTGCCACACCGGTGGTCAGTACATGCTCCCGTTTTCTAGCTTAAGCCACACATCTCACTCACACTGCAGGACAGGAAGGACAGAGGCAGTGTGTCTAGTAGAGTGCGCCAGAGAGCTGTGAGCTAAAGCGATACATAGACTGCTCCAAATAATATCAAATAACATCATTGCCAAGGAAGAACAAAGAAGGGGTAAAAGAAGGGGCAGAAGCCCTTACTCACTCACGTAAGGCGTCACCAACGAATAAACCAAAGTAAAATATTAACAAAACAAAAAAAAAAGGGGGAAGCAACGGCAAAGAAATGAGGTCGGGGAGGACACGAAGAAACCCCCCGCAAATAACAAAAAAGAAAGCCAAGACTAAAACCTCTACTCCCTCCACTGAGGATAGCACGGTCACCACATTAATACCCCCGATCTACTCCATCTTTGGTACAATGAACTCTACCGGCAAATTTACATTCTTAAAAGATCCAGTATCTGCAATGTATACAATTCCAGCAACACCGAATGGTCTTCAAAGACCAATGTCTCCATGCAAACCAACAAAAACAACAGACACAGGGGCATCACAGTCTTGTTCTAACCCGAGCCCAGGGAGGAAAAATGAATCGGATGAAATAAGCAACTGTGTACAAACGGCTTGGGAAAATACTAAACACCTGATACAAACACATGCGCAAGTGCACATGGAAAATAAAAACCAAGACACAGTCTCAGGACAAGTAAATTTCCAAATATCACCAGGAGCAAACAATAGAACTATGGACGACGCAAGTGAAGGAACCTCACAAAAAATGGAAACAAGTAAAAAACAGAATATAAATGATAGCACAACCACAATATTTGTTCCACCAATATTAGACATACATTTGGATCACTTAATGGTTAAAAGTCAAGAGATCTCTTGCAGTAACGAAGGGCAGTGTAATATTAGCGCCAACAATGAAGCACACAATGTATATCCCAATAGTCACTCAACCCCAAGGCATGAATTGTGCCCAAACCAGGTAGCGATAAACCTCAATACAGAGAGAAAGGACTGCAAACTACCTTGGGGGGGCCCGACTTCAATCCCAACTTCAAACGGATAACAAAGGTATTACACAAACACACATGGTGCAGTCTGACGATAAAGTAATTGTACTTAACTTGGATCAAACACAACACCACAACCAATCACTAGCAACGAATGTGGAGTTCCAGGGAGCAACATTTAAGAATGTAAAAAATACATCAATCTTGGAAACCTTAAATACAAACATAATTGAGATATCCAGTAGGCTGAATCATTGCGTAGATGTTGAGGACGCGGATGGGTCTCTGTACCCACCGGCAAGCCTCAGTGTAAAGGGCCTTAAGGAAACATCAGTAATTGAAATCTCAAGTTTTTCAGTGGGGAACGACCTAGTTACATCAAAAAGTCAGGGCAAACCACACAAAAAAGATGAGGAGCCGAAAACAGTCAGGACCCCCAAAGGCCAGACATTTTGGGAATCTGGCATAACTCATAATAAAGTGAACCAACGCCAGCAAGAACAAAGGCAAGAATTAAATAAAAATCTGGAATCAATAATCACACTACATAGTGCACTGGGGAGCATACTGGAAACCTCAATTAAAACTTTAAACATGCAGTCTGACAAATTAGACATACAAATACAACTAATGAGCTCCATGGCGGAATATATATCCGCTATAAATAAAAAACTAGGGGCTAGATGTAGGTCGGTCGGTAACGGCCGAAAATCGGTATTTTCGGCCGTTACCGACCGGTATTTCAGAAATGGTAAGTAGGGGCATTATTTTACAGAATCGGTAAATTTACCGATTCGGTAAATTTACCGATTCTGTAAAATACCGAATCGGTATTTTTACCGATTTGGTAAATCTGAGATGTAGGTGGGACTCTTCTGAGTCCCACAAGCCTTACCGAATCGGTATTTTACCATCAAATCCAATTTGATGGTAAAATACCGATTTCGGTGTGCATGCACATGCACACCTATGCCATATGACAGGCAGACCTGCCCTTAGGGCATGTATGCCTGCCACATGGCACCCGAGCCTGTTTTGGGGGGCCAGAGGGTGTCAAAGTGACACCCCCTGCACCCTTGTGAAAATCGGTATTTACCGATTCGGTAAATACCGAATCAGTAATGCCCATTCATTCCTATGGGCTTCAAAGCCCATAGGAATGAATGGGCATTACCGATTCGGTATTTACCGAATCGGTAAATACTGAAATTGTTCCGATTCGGTATTCCAGCACATCTGGAATACCTACATCTCCACCCCTCTGATTTACCATTCTTAATTACCGAATCGGTAAAATTCGGTAATTTTCGGTAATTAAGAATCGGTAAATCAATTCTACCTACACCTGGCCCTAGATACTATGGTCATCACATTTGATATGATCCAGGAGCAAATCCGTCCGTGGGGACTATCCAAGGTATGTAGCTGCAACCCCATATTGGAAAAATTGAAAGATCTGCCATTCATACTGAAGGATATTCTGCAGGAATGCAAGCTTGCCAATCAAAACAACATCAGCACACTAAATGGAAGTGACCTTATTTCCTTTGTGCAATGTATAAACCCTTTATCCAAGGCCACAGTTACACCCTGTTGGACCTGCGATGGGCAAGCCCAGCACAAAGGGGGTAGCTTGGCTCAAGTGACAAGGCAAGTGAAGGCTGTAGTGGTAAGCCGGCTTTGACCCAATAATAACTCCCTGCACAGCCACACCAAAAAGAAGGACACCACACCACTGCTGTAGAAAAATACGATTCCTTTACATAAAAGTTCTCTGTTGTAAATAGGGTTGACTGGGAAAGCACATACACATTTATTTTGGTCATACAGTTCTGGGTTTCAATTCTGTAATAAATAGTACTATAAATAAAGTCAGGAATAAATAGCATCATTAAATAGAATAAACTTCAGGAATGAGTACCACAAATAAATATCACAATAAATATCAGAATAAATACTGGTTCATTTAAATAAATAACCACATGTTTCTTCTGGTATCGCTGCCACCAATTAAATACTTTAGGAATATCACATTTGCAATACGTTTCAAATGGGAAAGATAACTCTTACAGTTTGTGTTGATTTCTATGACAATGTATACGGGCTTCTCTGGGCACAGAATACGTTTTGGGACTCTTTAAGGTTCATTCAGGGCGTATGCGCGTGTATCTAAAAGGCAAGGAAACACAGTGAATACTTCATTTGCACTCGGCTGCCATCAGGACAAGATCTCTGCCTGCCGGTGAAGTCTATGCGCGCCTACGGGCTCTACCACCGCTAGAACACAGGCGGCACCAGTTCAAAGTCTTTAGACTGACGAACGGGCTGCCCGAGAGGTCACACAACCTTCACGCTCAGTCAAATGAATGCCGGTTCACAGTTCCTTCACAACGCTGCACCCAATATGAAGAAACGGGCCCACCTCACATCGGCTGCAATCGGGAAGCGATTCAGTCAGGGCCCAGCACTTCTCACTTCAGCGACGGGGTTCTTAGGGGCTCCACGGACCTCCCTCCGACTTCCGCATACAGGGTGGTTCCCGCCCACAGCTACAGGGTCACTGGGGAGTGGCAGAGACGCTAGTCCCGCCCAACGAAGGCCGGCCTTTCCCCGCCCCGGCGCACCAACTCACCTTCAGTCCGCGCAGGAAGCGCTCTACGCTGGTGGGGCTCGGAGACGTCCGAGCTCCCCTCTAGAGGCGCCTGTCGCAAAGGGGGCGCTGTTGACGATCGCGGTCGCGGCGAACTTGCTCTCGCCTCGCGACTTGTGAAATCTGTCACAATTCACCGGCGGGGAGGCACACGAATCTGGCCACAGTCTTTGGGGGTAATGAGGCACTTGCTGGGTAGGCGCTGTAGGCGCTAGGTCACTTCTCACGTAGCTGACTGGAACGCCAGTCAGGAACAACGCCAGCAGCCCTTTGCTACTCTACTGCCTGCGCTACCAGCCACCTCAGGGGTCAACAGGGCAGGTGTCAATCTGGTGTCAAGTCTGGAATCTCTTCTTCTTCATCTTCTTCTTTCATCTTCTAAAATGGCCGCCAGGGCCTGGGCCTTGTATAGCCAGTGCCCTGGGGTACTGGCACGAGCCAGAACGTTCTAGAACCTTCTCTGGCTGTGACACTGACATGGCACTTTTGAGGTGTATTTAGGACACTAACAGCCACCGTACTGTGGTTCTAGAGCAGCCATTTTGTGTACCTGAGGGAAATAAAGGAATTCCTGTCAGGAATGCGCGCCAAACAAAGGGCGCCAAAACCTCAAAAGGCCAGAGTTCATGAAGGCTCCAATGGGAGTCACTCACATGAGGGAAAAGGGTGTCCACCATTTTAGGGCCATTTATACAGGTTGACAACCCCAGTTTGTAATGCCACAGGTTTCGCCAGGTGCCTTGTAAATAGGTGCCACAAACCTTGTGAGCAACTGGGCGTCAAGGAACATCTAACCCCATGAAACAACACATTAAAAGTCCTGGTAGACAAAGAAAAGCGACAAATTTTGGGAGGTACAAAAGAAATCATAGTAGTGAGGGGACTCTCAGAAGCAGACAGGTCTAGCACACCCAAAAAGAGTAATAAAAATAAAACAGCATTGTTGGTACAACAAACATTGGATCAAAGAATAAAGAATGATGAATTAACAAAGCTAAATGACGCTCCATCAGAGAAAACAAAAATATCAGGAACCGAATCCCCTGTCGGACACTCCAACTGCCATAAACCAACTGAGCAAGATCAACCTGAGCTGGAGGGGAAAGAATATCAGATAAATCAAAAAGGTCCAACAAAGCGGCAAAAGAAACGAGCAAGAAAAAACAGAAATCAGCTCGTAAAGTGTCCATCTGTCGAAAAGCAGGTGTTGATTAGCTACCCCATTTTCAATTGTGTAAAAGCAAAAAAAAAAACTGAATTTGATCCAAACCTGAGGGCACAAATACCACCCACAAGGGCAAAGAACGATTGTAAAGATCTGATGCATAGATCTCAAAAAGAGAGAACCAAATCCATGCCCAAAAGACCAACCGACCAGACGAACAGGGTGTCATCTAAAATACCTATGAATCGCGAGGGGATTGCACAACCACAAACTTTAGGTACTAAAATCAATTTTATGACCTCATCGTCTGTCTCAAGTGATGTGGATTTGAGCATGGAACAAGCGGACAGCGACGTAGCAGAACGAAATGAACCAGCAGCGAGTCCACAAAGTGACCTGCAACAAAAGGTGATTACCCCTAATCAAAAAGCAAGTACTTCGCAGCAGAGTAAAAAAATCAACATTAACGAGCCAGATCAAAATAAGCGTGAGGCCACTAAACAGGGATGCCAAAGGATGGTCATTAAAAGCAAGGAAAATAACAAGAAGGCATTGCCCATCCAGATCACCATTCTAAATGCCAATAGTAGATCAGGTAAAAGTGATAATAAAACATCAATCACAGCTAAGGTAAATAAGGGCTGCAACGATCAATTACAAGTAATATTAACTTCAGGGAATAAAGAACCACAACAAAACACTGAACTAACAAACGCAGTAAAACTTGGACCCAGTCCCACATCTGTCGCCAGGGAAAAAGGGCATTATATACAAAATGGCGGCCCAACATGAGATTGCAGAGATGGAATCCCCAAGGCCAGTATGTCAACCGAACAGCCTCAGAAGGATGTCAATAAGCAAACTATAAAACACCAGTGTGTTGACATAATGGGCCATGGCAGCCATAACATAAGAAGGACTTGGCCAAACGATAACGCACGCCTCACCAGTGAGGTAACACCAGACCTGAAAATCGCAACAGTAGGAAGGCTACTCTTCATTCCAAATTACAAAGTACAAGGTACGCAAGACTATTTAAACCGAGGAAATATCCTACACTTGATATCCACAATCACAAGTCTCAGCCAAATAACAACAGCTGATCTACTTTCAATAGAATTTATCTCCCTTGGAGACAATGTAGCAAAGGAAGGCACAATGACAACATGGAGTAACGAGGGAATTGTCAAGAGCATACTTGCTGAAACCATCAAATTCGAGGAGTGGGGAATTAGTCTGAAAGAAGAAGCAAAACCGGGTTATCCATCTCCTCTCCTAAGGAAGCACGGCAAAAGAGAAGATCACACACGGGCAACTCAACCCACGCATTCAGTACTACATGGCGCCAGGGGAGCAGAAATTGACAACAATGATAGCCGGGGACTGACACAGCGCATTAATGTCGATTGAACCCGTCGCCAGGCAGGCAAAGTTAAGGAAATTCGATCAAACTCCTCTCTTGGAACATCGCAGGAGCAAAAGAAATTTTAAATGATACTAGAAAAACAGACGCCTGGGGCATGTATGACATCATAGCCCTCCAGGAAACATGGTTAATGGAGCCAATCGATGTACCAGGTAGATTATGTTTCCATGCCAGCGCGACTCGCACCAAGCGTTACGGCCGTGCTAAGGGGGGACTTTTGGTATACATATCCACTGCACTTAATATCAAGGCCTCTCAATTGCCCACATCATCGGCAAATATGCAAATCATCAAACTGGATGGGATGTCCCATGGTAAAATTGGAACAATAATCCTAATCAATGTATACGCCCACCCGAAAAATACACCTAAAAAAGAGCTCTTTAAATGCATCAATAATGTCGTTTCTGCCTTGAACAACCAAGATGGGACATTATCTTGACAGGCGCTTTTAATGCCAATCTTCTCCATTGCTCGGAAGAAGAGTATCACATTATAACAGCAAATGAGCAGTTTGAGTTTGAGTTTAAAATTATTTGTAAAAGCGCGCATACACCAGCGGTTTCTTGGCGCTACAACTAACAGAAATCCGGGGCCAGAAACGAGACGGGGGGACTGCGAAGGGGATTATTCAAAGGACTTCCTGAATAGGTGGGCCTTAAGTTGCTTCCGGAATTGTGGGTACAGGGTAAGGGTTCGAATTTCCAGGGGAAGAGAGTTTCACAGGGACGGGGCAAGGGTGGCAAATTTAGAGCCTCCCCACTTCTTTCTTCGGTAGCGTGGAATCATGAGTAAGGACTGGGAAGACGAACGTAGCTCTCTGCTGGGAACATAAGGGGTGATCTCAGATGAGATGAATGCTGGGGCTGAGCCTAGGCGAGCCAGGAAGGTAATGGAGGCGATCTTAAATTGGACCCGGGCTCGTACAGGGAGCCAGTGTAGAGACTTCAAAAGGGGAGTAGAGTGATGAAATTTCAGGAGATTGAAAACCAGGCGGGTTTTGTATGAGTTGCAAACGCCGTAAGCTATATGCAGGAATACCCGCATATAGGGCGTTGCCGTAATCCAGGCGGGACACCACCATGGCGAGGATGATAAGTTTAAGAGCAGAAAAAGAAAAAAAACGGGACACCCTACGTATAGTACGCAGTGAGAGAAAAGAAGAAGAAACCACAGAGCTAACCTGGGAGTGAAGGGAAAGTTGAGAATTAATTTTTATACCAAGGGTTTTAACTGAGGTAGCGGGGACAGGAGGGAGACCAAGAGAGGGGGGCCAGAACAGAGGAGTCCAGGGGCTGGATGAACCACCTGTCAACACCAGCTCGGTCTTGTCGGGGTTGAGTTTTAAGTGGTTGTGGTTCATCCAGTCCCGGATGTGAAGCATAATAGATTGAAAATTAAGGACAGAAGAGGGAGAAGAAGACAGGTCAAAAACAAGCTGGAGATCGTCCGCGTAGTTAAAGACGGCGACCTTCATTTGTTGCAAAGAAAAAATGAGAGGGGCAATATAAAGATTAAATAAAAGGGGAGAGAGGGAAGAGCCTTGGGGAACCCCGCAATGTACTTTCCGGACGTCCGCTGTGAAGTCACCCAGGCGGACAGCCTGGGTGCGGTCACTCAGGAAGGAGGAAAGCCAGACCAAAGCGGTCCCCCCGATCCCCGCCGCCCTGACACGGGAGAGTAAGATGGTGTGATCCACCGTGTCAAAAGCGACTGAGAGGTCGAGGAGCACCAGGGCCTGGCGTTGGTTGGTGTCCATACCCTCCCTGAGGTTGTCCAAGACCGAGATGACAACGGACTCCGTAGAGTGTGCGGGGCGAAAGCCGGCCTGGCGGGGGGCAAGGGCTCCATGCATCTCCACAAAGGAGCTCAGGGCGCAGGTGACGTGGCGCTCGAGCACCTTTGCCAAAAATGGCAAGAGGGAGATAGGGCGGAAGTTGGCAGGAACGGAGGGATCCGCACCGGGTTTTTTCAGGATAGGCACGATAACCGCAGATTTCAAAGGGTTGCGTACCACACCTTGAGCCAGCGAGCTGTTAAGAAGATGAAGGGGGGGTCAGGGCAGGTGACAAAAATGTGGCGGAGAACGTGGGCGGGACAGGGATCCTGTGGAGAGCCGGATTTGACCAAAGGAACTAAGGTGGTCAAGGATTCCCTAGTTATGAGGGGGAAGGAGGTGAGTTCACCCTTGGGAGAGAGACATTGGGGGTCAACAAAGGAAGAAGAAGGGGGGGGGATATTGGCTTTAATGGTCGCAATTTTATGAATAAAATAGTTGTTAAGGGAATGACAAAGTTCTTCGGACGGGGCGGGCTTAAAAGTAGATCTGTCCGAGAACGCCAAGTTTTGAACAATGGCAAATATTTCTTTAGACTGGTTTTCTGCAGCCAGTATTTTGGAGGAGAAATAGGTGGTTTTGGCCTCCAAGATGTCTTTTTTGTACTGGGTCAAGATATTAACATACTCCAGTCGTAAAGTGGGGCTGTAATTTCTCCTCCAGGCCCGCTCTGCGCGGCGTACTGCCAGCTTGGTGGCCTTAAGCTCTTTGCTGAACCAACGGTTAGCGTCCTTCTCGCGCTTAGAGGTGATGCGTTTGAGCGGTGCCACAGAGTCGCAACCTGAAGACAGCCACTGTTCTATGGCCTTGACCTGGGAGAGGGTGGATAAACCCCGCCGGGGAGGGAGGGAGGTGGTAAGGAGGGAAGAGAAATCTTCCAGGTTGGCTCGGCCCCAGGCTCGGACCCAGATGTTCTTGGGGCGAGGGGGCTTAGCTGGGGGGTGAATAGGTAGGGAAAATGAGATAATATGGTGGTCGGACCAGGTGCAAGGGGAAATTAAAAGGGATTCCACAGGGCAGTTCAAAGACCAAATCTGGTCGAGTACATGACCTTTAATGTGGGTAGGGGAGTGGACATAAGGTATGAAACTTAAGGATTGAAGAGTTTCGGAGAACTCCTTTGAGGATAAACATTCGGCAGGGTCAGAGGGCCAGAAATTAAAGTCGCCGAGAAGTAAAATGGAGGAATTGTTAACAGTAATGGTAGCCAGGACTTCCAAGAAGTCTGGGAGGAACTGTGACGGGGATTGGGGAGGGCGGTAAGTAAGAAAGCAAGTCAGAGGGGGAGTAGTGGAGGTAGTGCGGATGACCAGGTACTCGGTGGTCATGATGCCAGGCAAGGACAAGATTTAAAAGGGAAGGTCAGTACGTGCGATGACTGCTACACCGCCCCCGGCTCTACCAGTAGAACGATCTGCCCGGAGGGCATAATATTGGGTCGGTAAAGTGGCTAGAAAGGCAGGGAGGGAGTCATCGCAAAACCAGGTCTCCGTTAAGAAGAGGAGATCTGGAGCATAGAGGTCCAGCAGGACCGAGAGTTCGTGCGCATGAGCGACAGCGGATCTGGTGTTGAGGTAAAGTGCTGTGAGGACTTTGGGGGTGGTCGGAGAGGTCTTGTCTCCAGGCGGGAATAGGGGGCCGACAGTAGGAGATGAAATGAGAGGGGGAACAGCTAGGGAAAGACCAAGGGAGGAAATGTGAGAGTAAATGGGAGCTGGGATGGGCCACGGTCCCAGGAGGCAGCAAAGTTGGTCGGGGGTATAGATGATATGGGGGGCAGAGTGACATGCCCCTAGCCCCGGACTGTCGCGGACGGGCTTGCCTTTGGCGCGCCCGCTGCGCCCGTCCGCTGCGCCCCCGGCCTAAGCACATCCTTTTATGCAGGGATCAGGGGGAGAAAGGAAAAGGAAGGGGGTGTGGCCTGCAAGGTGGGCGGAGCTTACTCGCTCGCGGTGGATGGCGGCAGCGAGGGAGGATTCCCCAAGGCAGTGCCCAAATCGGCTGTCTGGGACCTCCAAGGAAGGCAAGGATGTTGCCAAGATGCCGGTAAGGTTGTGAGCACACAAAATACAATTTTCAATACAATTTTAAAAGCAAGTAAAAGACAGCGCTCCCGGCTTTCCGCCTCAGGAGTTTGTTAGAAGGACGCGCTAGCAATCAGCGCGCGCTTTTAAACAGATGGAAGGGGGCGTGGCCTGCAAGGTGGGCGGAGCTTACTCGCTCGCGGTGGATGGCGGCAGCGAGGGAGGATTCCCCAAGGCAGCGCCCAAATCGGCTGTCTGGGACCTCCAAGGAAGGCAAGGATGTTGCCAAGATGCCGGTAAGGTTGTGAGCACACAAAATACAATTTTCAATACAATTTTAAAAGCAAGTAAAAGACAGCGCTCCCGGCTTTCCGCCTCAGGAGTTTGTTAGAAGGACGCGCTAGCAATCAGCGCGCGCTTTTAAACAGATGGAAGGGGGCGTGGCCTGCAAGGTGGGCGGAGCTTACTTGCTCGCAGTGGATGGCGGCAGCGAGGGAGGATTCCCCAAGGCAGCGCCCAAATCGGCTGTCTGGGACCTCCAAGGAAGGCAAGGATGTTGCCAAGATGCCGGTAAGGTTGTGAGCACACAAAATACAATTTTCAATACAATTTTAAAAGCAAGTAAAAGACAGCGCTCCCGGCTTTCCGCCTCAGGAGTTTGTTAGAAGGACGCGCTGGCAATCAGCACGCGCTTTTAAACAGATGGAAGGGGGCGTGGCCTGCAAGGTGGGCGGAGCTTACTTGCTCGCGGTGGATGGCGGCAGCGAGGGAGGATTCCCCAAGGCAGCGCCCAAATCGGCTGTCTGGGACCTCCAAGGAAGGCAAGGATGTTGCCAAGATGCCGGTAAGGTTGTGAGCACACAAAATACAATTTTCAATACAATTTTAAAAGCAAGTAAAAGACAGCGCTCCCGGCTTTCCGCCTCAGGAGTTTGTTAGAAGGACGCGCTAGCAATCAGCGCGCGCTTTTAAACAGATGGAAGGGGGCGTGGCCTGCAAGGTGGGCGGAGCTTACTCGCTCGCGGTGGATGGCGGCAGCGAGGGAGGATTCCCCAAGGCAGCGCCCAAATCGGCTGTCTGGGACCTCCAAGGAAGGCAAGGATGTTGCCAAGATGCCGGTAAGGTTGTGAGCACACAAAATACAATTTTCAATACAATTTTAAAAGCAAGTAAAAGACAGCGCTCCCGGCTTTCCGCCTCAGGAGTTTGTTAGAAGGGGCGTAGAATCTCAGGAGTTTCCATCCGCAAAGAAGAGGGATACAGCTGGTAGGCAATTGATGTGGGACCTTGAGCATATCGGGCTAAGGGTGTTAAACGGAAGATACGTGCAAGATAAACCACCTTCTACAACCTATATAGGTCACGGAATAAGCACAATTTTGGACTACACTATAGTCACACTGCCCTTGCTAAGACTGTTAAAAAAAAATCAAATAATCACTTCATTAGATAGTGACCATTCTATGCAGCATATCGAAATAAAATTGACTCCTTCAAGGTACCAACAAGTACAAACTATGGTAGGCGAAGTATCTACAATCAATCTGAAGCGATTGAGGTGGACAAGCACCACCCTGCCACAAATAGCGTTGGATGCCAAGAAGGAATTTCAATCCTTAGTCTCAGATAAAGATCTGTGTTCTGAGACTTGGACTGATTACTTAAACAAGCTACCCAGGACAAGTATCAATATTAAAAAGAAGGCTAACCTAACAAACAGTGCTGCCTTTTCCACAGCCACACTTACATTGAGAAGACGCCTGCGGAAATCCACAAGACGAGCACAGGGCCATAAGGCCAATTCAAGTGCTTGGCAGGAAGTTCGAACAATACGGAAACTTTATAAGAAGCAAATCTGGACGGAGAAAAAACATCAAGCCAATGAGTTCTGGACTAAAATGTTGTATAACATAAAAAAATCTGACACAAGGGCCTTTTGGCTGCAAGTTAACTCTCTGAGCAGATCAGCACAAGTCATAAGTATGACCTGCATACCCGAAAGTGCATGGGTCCAACACATAGTCGACACCTTCTCAATAAGATCAGTATTGCAGCAGCCAGCAATTACATCGAGTATAGTGGCCTTAAAAGATATACCTTATGACTGGTCCAACATATACAGAATCCAACAGGAAAGTTTGGACCAATCGTTTCGGACTAACGACGAACTCCAAATATCACAAATCATCAGAAGAAGTAGGCAAGACAGTGCGCCCGGACCAAATGGCAACCCGCAGGCAATTTACAAGGAGGACCCACAATTTTGGGCTGGTAAATTCAACCACTTGTTCCGATCTATAAACAACACACGTGAGCTCCCAGAAAGTTGGAGGGGAGCAATTATTAACCCAATTTACAAAGGCGGAGATCGCAAAAACCCGGCCAATTATCGGTTGATAGCCCTCATTGATGCAGAAGCTAAATACTACGCATCTTTAGTACTAGCGGATCTCGCAAAATGGTCTGAAACCAACAAAAAAATCCCGACAAACCAGACAGGGTTTCGCCGCGGAACAGGCACAATGGCAAATATAATGGCCTGGAGTCTAATCGCGGAATAAAGTTTACAAAATCACCATGCACTTTACGCCTGTTTCGTAGACTTCAAGGCGGCCTTTGACCGTGTTAGCAGGCATTTACTTTGGCATAAACTGAAGCAGCAGGGATTGCCAGACTCAATCTTAATTCCAATCATTGACCTGTACACTAACACCTGGATGCAGGTAAAGATTGACAACGGACAGCGGCTAACACGAAAGATCAGCACCTCAGATGGTCTAAAACAAGGCTGCGTGTTGGCACCTCATCTCTTCAATTTATTCATGGCTGATTTAACATCAAACCTGGATCAGATCAACGCTCATCCACCACGGCTAGGTCACCTGCGTGTTACACATCTATCCTATGCCGATGATGTGGTTTTACTCAGCCAGACGAAAATTGGTTTACAACGCCTACTGCAAGAACTGACCAGATACACAAAATTAAACCTATTAGAAATAAACAGCAAGAAGACCAAGATCATGGTTATAACTCGCCGTCAAAAAGCGCCACCAACTTTCGCAATAGATAAGAGCAAATTGGAAGTGGTGGAAAGTTATAAGTATCTGGGGATACAACTAGACACGTGTTTAAATTTCGCAACGCACTAGAATGCCATCGAAAAGAAGGGGATTGCCTTGCTACACGCTTTCAGCAATTTAGCAACTACACTTAGAGGCCCTATGTTCAATCCGCTCCTAAACGTAATGAAAGCTAAGTTATTGCCAACAATATCTTACGGGAGCATACTACATCATGGGAAGAGTGCACAGCTCATAGAAAAAATACAAACAAAAATCTACAAGCGTGTATTTGGTCTGCCAATTAACGCATCACCCGCACAAGTGCGACTTGAATTTGGTCTGCAATCTCAAGTTCTGCTAAAAAAATATGAGACTGTCAAATTTTGGTACGATGTCTGGATGAACCAGGAAATAGAGATTTATCGTGCCATGTGGGAAGCAATTCATAACAGTCCTAATTCCCAGTATACCAAATTTTTAAATCTCTCTTTAGAAACAACAGAATTGGCCCCACTTTGGGAAACCAGGCTTCCGGTACCATTGTTCAAACAAACAGTAAAGAAGGTGGCCAGTAGGCATTCTTTACTTAACGATAAGACATCCTTGAGTCATCGTGAACACGCCTGGATGACAATTCAATCATATACAAAGCTGGTTCCTGCAGCATATTTACAACTTGCTTTCTCAACGCACATCAAATCTAGATATCTTACATTTAGGCTGGGTAACTTCCCAACAAATTTTGATCTACCAAAATGGCGGATGCAAGAAAATAAAGGGTGCAAATTGTGTGGAGCAAGAAAACAAGACTTAATTCATCTGATCTGCATCTGTCCCGCCATGAATTTGGAACGCCGGAGCAGACTAAAGTCAAAGTTTAATGTAATTGGAGTTCGTACCTGTTGGTCTGCTATCATACAAACACTTTGTTCTGTGGACCCTAAACTAATTTGCGGAGCAGTCCGATTCATAACTAAATTTGAGAAAAAGAGGGGAACCTTGGTAAAGTCCTAATCTCCATCATGAACTCGTACATTAAATATGACTGTTCTCCCTGTCCCAGACACGGCAATTTTTAAGCACAACATTGATTTTTAACAAATTTTACGACTCACCACCTGCTTATCTGCTGTCTAATGTTTATCTTCTGCTTTTTAATTATCCAGATATTTTATATTTTTGTAAGGGTTTTTATTAATTGTACAATAAAGTTTGTATCCCTCCACTGCATTCAAGCACAGGACCAGGGACATACATTGCACTCACCCTCAGCTTTAAACCCTTGCAGGACCAGGGACATTTACTAATGTCAGAAAATCTACTGTACTAATTTCCAGGACCAGATACGGCACTCTTGCAGGACCAGGGACATTTACGAATGCACACTCTCCGTGGCACTCAATCAAAAGTACCAGGCATGCATACTGCACACACCGTTGTCACAAGAGTTACAACTGAAGACACTCTCTTAGGAGATAGAGGTCAGGAGACAGTGCTCTTAGATAAACAAGATGCATGCTTAATCTAGTGGGTACGCTACTAGTTACTTATTGAAGGCCCCACCAGGTGCCGCATCCTCCCTGCTCAGTCCGTTCTTTCAAACTGCCGACCAAATTTTACTTCAAATTTCCATCATGCCTTAGCAAGCACGACAAAGGAAGGAAAATGTAACAAATAGTTTGCGAAAAAATAAAGCTGGATATACGGAGTAGAAAGTAACATTTTCGTCTGAGAAAATAGCTTCTACCATCTCTTTGGAACAGCCACATCATTTGACATGCTTTGGTAATAAATAAGCAAACGCAACTTGCACTATATAGAAGTAATGAGAAATCTCATTGGTCTGAGAAATTCCAACTCAAACTATTTTTCAGCTATAAAACTTTGGGCTCATTATTGTAACCACAGAACTCATGGGATTCAACTATTAGCTTGATAGATGGCACAACTATTGCTGCATAGGAAGAAAGTCATGGTATTTTGCTTTTCCCAGGAATACAACGAAGGACATCGTTTTACTTTTGTTAAATTAGAAATCATCTGACTTATTATGTAACTATGCCCAAATGCAATTACAAATGAATAAAAACTAAACAACAGTATTAATGTTCATTTGCTGTGGCACCTATCAAATATTTATGAAAATGTTAGGGATACAATAGAAAAATTATCATGCAATTTCTTTCTCATGAGTTATGAATTTATTATAATAGCTTAACATGTATCAAAGATGATTAAGTGTTGGTGAAGACAAGTCTTCAAGCTTTTTCTGTTACTATAATATTTAAATTAAACAAGGTTTAGTGGATAAAATAACCCCAAATCCTCACACACAATCAGGAACTTCGACTAAGTGGGTCCCTTGTTAGATTGTAAGAGTTGTACCCAGGCCATAGATCCAGATCAAAGCATGTTCCTAGAGGTTGGATATTCACCCATTTTTTATGTGGGTATTAAAAGTGTCCTGCTTAACAGCCTCCTGTAGGCCACTTTCTCGCAAAGGGTTACTGATCTATTAACAACTTTGACAAAGCAGTGATACTCTGATCCTGCAAACTAACCCACAATAACTCCTTGTTACATTCGCAAGGACTGAAATTAGTCAATGAGCTTCAACATGATATATCTACTCCTCACATAAAAAGATAGTACACAATTACACGCTCTTTGAGGTGTGAAGCGAGAATGATTAGTGATAGACCAAATTCAGGAGAAGAAAGATTTTTCAGGCTTTGCCCACGTATAAGCAGAGACATTGAGAAAAAGCATCCTTACGGAACTTCCTGATGTAGGCTGTAATATATCTCTAGATCCATGCAGGTGCTATCAGGTACACAATCTGATGGCGACTACACTCTGTTATTAGGAATCTGGAATACTAGGACACCCTACAAGGGGCACTCATTGGAGGTGTCCTGCCCACCCTACTACCCTCATTCATTCATTCACTTCTCCTACTCTTGTTATTATGTAATTAAAATATATTCCCACTCTCTTCTTCCATCAATGGTCCCTCTGTAACATCGAATTCCTCAAGTGATAAAACCTGGTTAAGGACAGCAAACATTAAAACAGGTGTTTTTAGTGTCTGAATCTTACAATGGGTTATGTTATGTTACTCTGCCCTATTCCTCCAAGTACACAAATTACATTAAGGTTTGGCATTAGCAAGGATGGGTCATCACTATTGCAAATCTCATGAAATTAAACCCTGACCAAAGCCTAGCTTTTAAGGATGTTAAGTGCCTTTGCAGATCAGCTATCATGAGGGTGGAAAGCAAAACTACACCAAGATTTGACATTGGAGGACATGTTCCTTATGAGGTTCCCGCACGCTCACCAACAACTAAGCCCTCAAAGTAGTCCATCACCAGCACCCACCCTGCTTTGAGGATAAAAGACCCTCAATAAAGCAAAACCCTCAATCAGTATACAAAATGATCAATAATGCCTAGGTTTTCAGCATTTATGAGCTCTTTCCAAAACTTGTATTCAAACCAGGGGCGTAACACAGCCCCCCGCAGCCCACGCGGTGCGGGGGGGCCCGAAGTTCCAGGGTGCCCCCTCGGCACTGTACTCTTTCCGGAGAGCTCCTAATTGAGCCCGGAGGGGGCCCCCTCTACATACCTGCAGGGAGGCCCCCTCAATTTTCGTTACGCCAGTGATTCAAACACTAGTTGGTAGAGGAAGAGGTATCTAAAAAAAGTTAAAACATTTTATTTAAAAAGACAGTGAGTTTGCACAGGACGATAGCACATTTACATGAAGAATTTTCCACTTATAGTGTCCTAACTTCCTACTTTGGCACTTTGTTTGCGAACTCATTTAAAGAGGCTAAACGAGTTGCTGTGTATGAATCTGGGGATGCACAAACCCATGAAGTTTTCCAACAAGTAGACAGAATGCTGAACCATGACAACATTTATTCACATGATCTCACTAAGTGTTCCTGTTCAGAAAACATAAAACAAATAACTGCTAAACAAATAAAGTTTACCGTACTTCGATTGGAAAAAAATGGTATTACAGATCCCTAAATATATAGCACATGGCCAGTCCATAACAAAATCCAAAAACAAGTGCTGACAAGTGTTAGTTATGTCAAAGAAAACAAAAAGATGCAGAGAAGGTGATCAATACACAAAATAAAAGGGTTAGAAAGAACCACCTCGGGATAGCTGGTGTCCCATCATAACACATTCAAGTATCCAGTGTCATCATCTGGCATTCCAAACAACTCTCTCAAGTCCCTCCTCGATCCCAGAGGGGAACAGAAAGAATGAGTTGTATCCTCTTGTGCGGTTCTCACAAAAGAAAACAGATACAGAACGGACTCTTTCTTTTTATATATTTATCTGAAATATTTCTTAAGTGCAGTGCAAGAAAAATGAAAAAAGTGTGATTTAAAATAAAATAGTGATGAGGTATGTAGATAGTCCTTTTATTTACAATCTCTAATTTGTTTTCCTGCTTAAAACCAGTGTGAAAGTGAAAAAGAAACAGCTATGAATTAATCACTGTTTCAACAGTCAACATGTTTCAGCCACTAGGATGATTCTCCCTGGCTTTCTTCAGGACCTAGACAAACACAACTTTGTCACTGCAAATCATAGGATTTCATACATACAGTTTAAATGCTGATATATCAGTATTCGGAGCCTCGATACAAGCATGATGCATTACGGCATCTGAAAAAAATAAGTGAGGATGAAATACATCTGCATCTAATAGTTTTGCTACATACTTTTTATTTGGAATCACAGTGGTAGAAGAAGATATGCTTACCATTGCTAGTCAAGGACTAGGCCTCACCTCTGTTGGCACCAGTTCAAGTTTTGAAAAGGCCCCGCTCTGTGGGTTAATCATAATCCAACAACAACAGTTTATAGAAAAAACATCTATGTATGGTTGTAGATATATTCTATGCCCTCAAACCATTCGTTGTTATTTAAAAAGACAAGCATACTGTTTAAACTTCATAGCTACAGTCCAGGTATACCTCAGGTCTAGCAAACGATCACAGAATATGAAAAAGAAGCTTGTGTTCAAATTAACTCTGTATATGAAATTATGCTATTTGAAGTTGTCTTAATAAGAGATTGTCACTATGTTCTGTCTCAAGTTTGGAAACGAGGAACATCCCATCCCCGAGCCAATAGTCCCAGTAGTGACCTTAGTCTGCACCAGAACAGATCAGTCTGGAGTTCTCTAAAAACCACTTGTAAGACCCCAACCTTTAAGCATTCATTGCTGAGATTGCAACATACCATGAGAAGTACTCTTAGCGTATAAATAAGATATCAGACGCGATTATTGAAAGACCGGTACAATTACCGATCTTCAGGTTAGCGTCTAGTTAGAAAAGTATTGCATTACCATATACTGCTCCATTCTTACGTTCGACTGACATGGGGTGCTATACCGACAAGGCAGAATTCATTCTAATAGCATCTACTTTGCTATCTATACTAGGTTCGCTCTCACTCCCATTACAGACCCGTAAAGAGGCACCACTCCCAAAAACGGGCTATCGCGTAAATGTGTACAGTCCCTCACCTGTTCGTCGGTACCTCCAGGTAGAAACTTCACTGGAGTGGAGGTACCCGACTCCTGGGCAGGCGGTCTTTCTATTTGGAAGAATTCAGGTGTTGCAAATTAAGGTGCATAGGGCGCAGATAAATGACATCATGTTGAGAACTACAAGACCGTGGAGATACCGCTGGGAAATTTAGTTCAATGTCAAAAAGTTAATCAATGCACGATTCTCGCAAAATAAACTGAGTATATAGTCCATTCTAATGTGTTACTAATACAGTGACTTCCCGTGTTTCGGCTACATTTATACCTACACTCGTATGAACAGAAATGATCTCTCGATGTGGTTAATTTTTCATTTTTAACCACACAATATCAATATGGGTGATTCAAAGTTTTTTGGCATGTTGTTTACATCGGAAGGGGGACAGTAAAACGTCTTTCACATCCTTTCCGTGTCTACACAGTCTACTTGGCTGACAGCGAATGTTGACAGTAATCTAAAGGACTACACGCTCGCCTTCTTGCTGCTGAGAGGGGTAGTGCAGTCTCATGTTGTGTATATCATATTCACATTGTGTAAGTGTATTGAGTATCCACTTTTATTTCACTGAATGTCCAATTTACACCAGATCCCTATACGTACACTGACCATGTGTCATCCCGCTTCGTTTAAAACTATTGACCATCTTTTGATTTTGTTTTATATTCGGTGCATTGATATTCAGTAATACATTATGAGCTTGCACCGATGTGTCTGTCATGGCAAATGTCTAAGGTACTCTGCTTATGTTGATGTACTATGTGTGGATCGTATCAGGGGGTAGTGTTGTATTCCACAAGTCTATACTTTAATCTGATTTTTATTGGCGATACATCTCAAGGCAGTGAACAGTATACGGGTATTCAAAAAAAGTGTCCTACTGTAAAGGATTTCTCAAGTATTTCCCAATATCTATTTACATCATACGGAGCCTAGTCTGAGCAAATGTCTAAGATACTCCGCTTATGTTGATGTATTATGAGTAGATCATATCAGGAGGTAGTATATTTTACATGTCTATACTTCAATCTGATTTTTATTGGCAATACATCTCAAGGCAGTGAACAGAATATGGGGACTCGAAAAAGTGTCTCACTGTAAAGGATTGCTCAAGTATTTCCCAATATCGATTTACATCATACGGACCTTAGTCTGAGATTAGGGATACTAGTTGTCCTTTATGTTATTTATTCATATGTCTGGGCAGGTGTCAAGCCATAGCCAAACCTTCCGATTTCTTCCGATACCACAGAGTGCTGTTGTATTTGTCAATAACATTATAGGCAGAGTCACCTCTGAAGGTGTCTTCATCTCTTAGAGACTACCACTTCATCTCTTAGAGAGTGACATCCATGGTATCGCATCATTTAAACCAGTAATATCACTCGATAGTCTGAAGACCGATTGTTGTTCTCTGTGGAATAAAAAAGTGGAGATATCGCTAATATGTGATGGAATAAAAGGTTTTTCCAATACTGTCCACACGAAATCTTCTGTTTCGTGATCTTTCTCAAAAAAATGTCTTGTCTGTTTTGTCATAGTTTTTATGCACCTAAAAGTGCTTTAGTGTTCCAATATACTAAGTTTGACTTTTCTTGTAGTCATGCCTACCTACTAGCAATTACAGGGGCATGTGATCAGATATATGAGGTACTCACTGTTGCAATTTGTGCAACTTTTCTGTACCCAAGGTTTCTGACTGCCTTTATCGATGGATTTAGATTGTCTCGTTTGGGCACATACAGCACAGGAACCACAAGGAAAATGGCCCTGGACTTTTGGAAGATCCCACAATGTGGCCTCTTTATCTTGCCTTGAACCTCGCGGGCGAGTGTGGACCAACGTATCGCGCAAGTGGTACTTCGCTTCAGAGAGAACAATGGTAAAGGTATCTTGTCCGATCAACTGTTTAGGATACGCCAATATTTCCTAATGCTCTTCTGGATGTTATTTGTAAGAGCACTGAAAATGTGTACAAACGTGAGACGACCCAGGGGAGGTTTAGCTGTTGGCAATTCAATAAGAGCTTCCCGGGTATTATTAGTTGCTCGTTTCTTGGCTGGTCAGATCAATTTCCTCGGATATTTATTTTCTTCCAGTTGTTTCATAAGATTTTTTTAATGCTCTTCATAATTGTCCAAAGTAGAGCAATTTCTCCGCACCCATAGGAACTGCCCGTACGGCAAATTTTCACGGAGCGATTTAGGATGTTGTCTGTCAAACCGCAGCAAAGAATTGTGTGCCATTGGTTTTCGATATAGTTCACTTTGCAGGCCTCCCGATGTGTAAAAAATTGACAGATCGAGAAAAGAAATCCTTTCTTTGTTGGCCTCAATTATAAATCTTAGAAAGTAATTTCTGCTATTTAGCCAATCCTTGAATCTAGCAACAGATTCCATAGTGCCCCGCTATACAACTAAAACGTCATCAATGTACCGCTTCATTAAGCGGATCGATTCAAAGTATGAATTGGATGCGGTTAAGACGTGTTCCTGTTCAAATATATGGATGTACAAGTTTGCCAGGCTGGGCGCAAAATTGCTGCTCATGCTAGTGCCAGACACTTGGAGATAGATAGTTTCTTCATATTTGTAGAATTTGTCCTTCATTGCCAATTGAGCCAAAGACATTATGAATGGGCCTGACGTTATGGAGTCCAACTCGGTGTTAGTCAATATTTGTAAGGTGGTATCCAGAGTTTCATCCTGCAGTATGGACGTATTAAGTGATTCGACGTCGAATGACTCCAAATCTATTTCTGTGTCAACTTTGATGTCGGGTAGCAGACGTAATACATCTTTGGTGTCTTGTAAATACGTAGGCATGGTTTTTACTATGGGTCGCAAAAAATTGTCCACAAAAATGGACCAAGGCTACAGTAACGACCCATTGCCTGATATTATGGGCTTGCAAGGGAGCGGCCTTTGATTTTTATGAACCTTAGGGAGGCAATAAAAGTAAGGCATGACCGGGTGACTTGTCTATAAAAATGAGGCTTCTTGTGCCGTGATCTAACCAAATGAAAGAACTCTTCCACCAGTGCTGTTATAGTTCTTTTCAGCCGCTCTCTAGGGTCTTCTTTTAATGGTCATTGGGACTTTCTGTCCGAAAGCTGGTGCAGGCATTTTTCTCTGTATGTCGTGGTATCTTGAATAACAACTGAGCCACCTTTATCCACTGGCATGATTGTTATGGTTCGATCTTCAGCTAGGGTAAATATGGCCAATTGCTCTCTTTTAGGAAGGTTACAGAACGGAACAGATATTTCCTCTTGGACTGCCTTATCAAATGAAAGTACTTTTGGAGGCACACTTGTGATGGGGGGGTTGAAGGTAGAGCGTTTCTTAAGACCTGTGTTCTTGTCTTGTATTTGGTCAGGTGCCATTTCTTTGTCACGGAAAAAATAATGTATGCAAATCTTACGAAAAAATTTACCAATTCGTAGTAAACCTGGAAACTATCTCCTGGGTTAGTCTCTACAAAGCCTAGGCCTTGATTGAGAACTCGCATTTCACCTTCCGTTAACTGTCTTTGGCTTAGATTCACTATCAAGCTCATTCCGCACTGGTTCCTGCTTGTCCGCTCTTCTTCGTTTGACTCCTGGTCCCCATATATATAATGTTGTTGGTTGGTTCCAGTGCACCTGAGCATTTCTGCTTTTGCCTCTTGGTCTTCCTGGGACAAACCCTAAAAAAGACTGGTCCTGAAAGTTTTGTGGATGTGATTGGAATTGTAGCATAGAAGACTGAAAGTGTGGAGGAGGGAAACCCCGAGGCGTTGGTGGCCACCATTGTTGAAATTGTGGTGTAGGTGGTCCACCTCGCCCATTGGCCCTATGATATCTTTCTCGGGCCCTACCTCAGAACTGTTGTCTATCATCAGTAGGGGCTTCTCCCTCATTTGAACTTTCTCCTGAACTGGACCCTGAGTAAGAGGAGCCATACCGTCTCCCTTTTTTATTGAATTCAGGAGGAGAATAGTTATCGCTTGTAAAGGGGTATACAACGTCAAGCTTAAAGCGGGCCAGATCTTTTTTTAATTTCTCAATTGTCGTCATTAATATGTTGTCTTTGAAATCTTGGTTTGTCTTATTCGACTCGTCCTGGTTTTCTTGAATAGGGTACTCGTGATTGTAGCTTTAATTCTGATGGATACATCTGCCAGTGTATTCCTTCCCTTGTGAATATCCCCTGCGCTAGCAACATTCGGAAAATTCTTTTGTAGCTTCTCATGCTGACGTGGACGACGTCACAGAAGCACGACATCGCGCGCGGCTCCGCTGATGTCACTGAATCCATAATAGGACTCCTTCGGCGTGATGACATCAATTCCCTTTTTTCCGCGTCGTCGGCGCTAACGGGTTTTCTTGGGATCCTCAGTAGCTCGTTTGTAACTTTGTTACTGTTGTCTTTTTCGAGTATTTACTTGTCACCACTCCAGAGTAACATGTATTAGTTGGTAAATGCCGTCACCACTCCAGAGTAAAATGCATTAGTTGGTAAATGCTATCACCACTGCGGAATAACGTGCATTAGTTGGTAAATGCTGTCACCACTCCAGAGTAACATGCATTAGTTGGTAAATGTGTCCACCACTCCAGAGTAACATGCATTAGCTGTTACACGCTGACACCACTAGAGAGTAACATGCATTAGCTAGAACATGCTTCCACTACCCCAGAGTAACGTGCATTCACTTGTAAACGCTGCCACCTTTACTGACTTATGCGCATTGGCTTTATCCACTCTGCTACTACCCCAGTGCCAACACCTTGGAGTAACAAATATTAACTGGTACTTACTGCCACCACCCCGGAGTAAGATGCATTCACTGGGTCACGCTGCCATCACCCCAGACTAACATGCATTAGCTGGTACACGCTGACACCATTACAGTGTTACATACATTAGCTGGTAAATTCTGATGCCACCCCAGAATAACACGCATTAGCTGGTAAACACTGCCACCACTCTAGAGTAACATGCATATGCTGGTTCACGCTGCCACCATCCCAGAGTAACATGCATTAGCTGGTAACTGCTCCCAACACCCCAGAGTAACATGCATTAATTAGTACACGCTGACACCACGCCATAGTATCATGCAGTAGCTAGTACATGCGGCCAACATCCCAGAGTAACATGCATTGGCTAGTACACGCTGACACCCCTCCAGAGTAACATGCATTGGCTAGTACACGCTGACACCCCTCCAGAGTAACATGCATTGGCTAGTACACGCTGACACCCCTCCAGAGTAACATGCATTAGCTAGGACACGCAGACACCACTTCAGAGTAACTTGCATTAGCTAGGACATGCTGACACCACTCCATAGTAACATGCATTAGCTAGGACACGCTGACACCACTCCAGAGTAACTTGCATTAGCTAGGACATGCTGACACCACTAGAGTAACATGCATTAGCTAGGAAACGCTGACACCACTCCAGAGTAAAATGCAGTAGCTAGTACACGCTGCCAACACCGCAGAGTAACAAGCATTAGCTGCTGGCTCGACTCTGCCACATCTACACGTCATTTCCAAAAACGGAATATAATTTGGACGGAGATTAACATTTTCAAATGCCCGCTCACAAACATCAACTATTATTTTTACACCGGAAAAATGATGTTACTGGCTGTTTTTTTTTTACATCGCTTCATGTTTAATCGCAAATAACTTCATACGAATCCTTGAGTTTTGGGAATTAAAATGTGACACCAATTTCAGAGTCAACGCCCCGTCGTTTCATTCTTTTCAAAGAGAATTTTGGGAATTGAAGAAAAGTCATAATTAATTTTGCACTTCAAAAGTGCTTAAGATATCTTTTCTTCTTACTGTAAAGTAAATCCCCAAATTGAACACAATGAGCAAGAAAGTAATCGATTGCACTTTGTACTGGTACCAGTCAGCGGTAGTTCGTGCCTTCATTCTCCTCACTTCTGTTGTTTTGACAGTATTGGAACCGTGTATCGCAGTAGAGCAGGGGTCCCCACCCGCTCGACCCTCTGGGAGTAGCTCGTGACTGCTCTCTGATTCGTTGTTAGCATTTATTTTGTATTCCTTCGTTGTCTTTTAGGGCTTTCATCCCTTGCCCGCCCTCACCCAATCCAGCTTCTGAGATTGGCTGAATTGAGCTTAGCTGGGGCGGGGCGGGCCAAAGAACGTGACGTTCTTCCTGAAGTCAGGCGCCGCCTGCCTTTTCCATCCTAGCACCGCACTTCGTAATTGCCGCCTCATCCAACGAACACGCTGCGCAGGACTGGTAAGTGTGACCCTGGTCTGGATCATTTCTATAGCAAGATAGTTGGTAAAAACCCTGGGCTAAGTGCATGTAAGCCTACAGGGTTAGATAGTAGTCACGGGATTTTAAACTTTGATACCAGAAGTAACCAGAATCAAAGCCTTGAGGCGCAAGCTGTGTCGGAGTTTTAAGAGCCCCCAAAGACTCGCATCAGGCTTATAGCGCTTAGCATTGCCACATATCCAGTTTAAATCTGAACCCTTTTAGTGTGTAGCGCTGTCCTGAACATTTGAAAAAGTGATGCTAGGGGCCGAGCTGTGACAATGTCTGCCATCAGAGTCAACTCTGGAAAGAGGCCCCTGGCGCACATTCAGATGGGCTCAAGCATTCCGCGCGGTCTGTTTTACATGTGTTTGGCACTCTTTTGTAGCGTGCACACGTCACTTTTCTCTTGTAACACACTGTTTGCTACCTCTTAAATTTTGTTTGCTTTCGATACTTTCACAAGTGCCACCATTGCCTACATAACGTTTGTTCTTGTGTTTGAGTGTCCTCAATTTATTGTAGTGTTATAAAGTAAAGTCCACATTTGTAAAGCGCACAATCACCCGTAAGGGTCTCTAGGCGCTGGGGGGCCGTCGGGAAGATTAAGCGAGATATTGCCCAGAGTCACATGGTGCTGGGCTAACCTGCCGCCGGAGCCGGGGATCGAACCGTGGTCCCCAGATTCCAGCGTCAGTCGCCCTGGCCGCGGCGCCACACCTCTTCCACCTCCTAATTGTACTTTGTATGCTTTTGTAACCTGCACACGTCACTTTTTCCTCCTGTAATGCACCGTTTGCTGTCACTTTTTCCTCCTGTAATGCACCGTTTGCTACCTCTTGTATTTTGTTTGCTCACGATTGTCACTTTTGCCTCATGTAATGTAACGTTTGCTTTTGTAATTTGTTCACTTGTAATGTTCTCATGTAGCAGTTCTGTTCCTATTGTGAAGTGCTCTGACACCTTCGGGTAAAGTCCGCGCTATATAAAAACGCATAAATAAATAGGAGCCTGGAAGGATGTGCTCGGGTAAACAGCGGTGGGTTCTCTGGCCTCTGCTACCATGTCACGGACTGGGGGAGCACTGCTTAGGTCGGCGGGTACTGTTTTCCTCCTCTTTCTAGTGGTAAAGCATGGGGCACGATGCCCACCACTTACAAGATGGAAGCCGAGTCAGCCCTACTGGTCTGTGTGGTAAACAGTCTGGGCCTAACCTGACGTGTAAAATGCATTTCAAGGACTCCCTGCATCCATTGTGGCGTGTTGTCTCTGCTGTGAGCGTTGGGGGCCGGAAATATTGCATCCCGCCCTCCCCTCCAGGTGAAGTATGTCTGCCCGGTATGTTCCAGGCCAGGAGCGATGGAGATCATTTCTGCTGCTCGTAGATCGGGTCTGCGCAGCTTCTCCGCTACTGAATGTTTGGGTTGCACATGGGTGGGGGTGCATGTGCACTAAGGGCTGCACATTAGAACTGTTCCAAGAAGGCTGGGGTGTGGTCTCTGCTGACAGGGCTCTCTTCCCTGTTGCCTTGGAAAGGGCTGGCACTGCGTCTTTGCTGGTGGGGGGAGCAGGTGGGGTGGGGGGGCTGCATTGTATAGACCTGTGGTTCCCAAACTGTGCGCCGCGGCGCCCTGGTGCGCCGTGAAGGGAAGCCAGGGGCGCCGTGCACGATGTTGGAAAGGAAGTGTTTAAGTCGCACTAAGAATGTGTCACTTTCGCCCCCCCCCCCCTCCGTGATGAATAGGTTGCTCTGCCCCTAGTCTCTGCCTTTCTGAAGCAGAGCATCACGGCGGCGGGGGGTGCACAAACAGCGCACACAGGACTCGGCTGTCTCCTAATTATTAAGGGATTTTGTTTCACCTCTGCCTGTCCTGAGAATTTCTTTCATGATTATCTTTACAATTTCTCATTCCCTCCAGGTGGTTTAAAGAACAAGGCGTCTACTCGCCCTTTCACATTTAGGCAGCAACGATCTGTGTCCTTCCCATTAGTACACAGCAATGCCATGAATTTACAGGTGGGGAAATGGGAATAAACTGCTCTATTTAAGTATAAAAAGAGTGGACATAGAAAACAATCCTGCTACATAAAAACGGAACCTCTACTGCCTGTGGGTCTTCACACTGCAGAAGACTTTCAATTGTAAACACACAATCTGCAATATTGTTTTATGTACCCGGGTACATACACCATGGCTCACCTGCATTGTTTGCTTATAGTTCTTTACAGCAGGGCCGGCTTTAGCGCTGGTGTGCCTAGTGCAACAATCATTTATGGCGCCCCCATTTTCAAATTCATGTGCAACGTTATACCAAGTCCATTATCAGGCAGAAAAATCATATTATTATATACTATAGACAGTTGAATCTGACCTGCTGGTCAACTCGGAGGTGCACTAACACCCTAACACCAACTTTCTACCTGGAATGCCCATTACCCCATCCCCAACCAAGGGGTTTTCAAGGGCCCGAAAGGAAACGCTGTCCCACCCCCTCATTACTTGGTGGCTTCGTTGTTTAGGCTGCCTTAAGGCCTTTGTTTTTAACATCCGCTGCCCTTGCTATTTACTTCTGCCTTCAGTAACAAAGCTCGGTGGCAGCCGACCGTAAAATTGAAGGTCCTTGCAGGCAATGAGCTGCTACCACGGTGGAGGCCAGGCGTGCAACACCCATTGGAATCAAAGGGCTTCAGCCCCCCCACCCCACCCCCCTCCCGAGCACACACACAGCCGCACCCGAGCACTTCACAGGTCTGAAATGTGGCGTTCGGGGCTCTAGTTTCTCCTCTGGTGGAGGCCAATGTTAAAATCAAATATGATTGCCTGTCCTGAACTCCTTTCACAGACCACAGGACGCTTTTACTCCTTGCATGCTGATGACTGCTGGGGGCCGTCATGACCGCACCCGCGATCGGAGTGTGGCGCAGAATCGCGGCAACATGCAAGGGGTTACATTTTGCCTTTGTGTTGTAGTCAATAAAAGCAGCTCAGTGCAAGGCTCTTTGATTTTTACATCGGCTTCCACTGTGCTTTATTATGTCTTCTTTCAATTTTAAAACTCGGTGTCAGCGAAGTTGAAATCACTGATCCAATCCTCCCAAAACAGGCTCTTCACCTCTGTCTAGTCCTGTCACTCCCAGCCTATCGTCGCTCACACTCTTCCTGTGTGCCAAGGCATCCCTGACACTGAGCTGTGTTTTGGTGCACCACAGCTATGCAAAACAATTTGATTGGTTGAGTACTTCTATACTAGTGTGCGTTTAATAAAGGCAGCTTCTGATTACAGTTTTAGTGGCTCAGTCTGAGATGATGCAATTTTTTCTTGCGTGGAATTTTTTGAGCAGGCTCATTACGCCTTACCTGATTTTACCCATGCAAGTACTCTATTGCCCTGATTTAGAAACTTATGGCTTATGTAGGAGGAAAGCAGGTTGTTGAGTTCAACAGATATCTGGAGTGTGTGTGCATGCACGTGGTGTGATCAGATTTAACATTTGTTTTAAGGAACAAATTCATGCTCACTTAGAGCGTTTTCAATATGTCAATGTGTAAGTGTGAATAAATTTGTTCTCTACATTAGAGTAGTTAAGTAGTAGTTGGTAATGGAACTTTCGGTTTATTGAGGTATGTGCTCCGGGACATTGCCATATGTTTAATGCTATTATATTACTGGGAATAGAAGAGTACTGTGCAGCGAGTGCAAAGCTTAGCAGACAGTCTGTTGCTGAACATTGCAGAACTATGCATTTTCTTTGCAGCGTTAAAGCATGTGTTATAGAACTGAGTGAAGTGCTTTATAATGAAAGTAAGGTTGTCACCTTTCCAAATATCTTCCATTTGTTGTTCAAATAGTCTGCAAAGGTCCGGACATGAAAGAAATAATGTTTTACTTACTAACGTAACTTTTCTCCCTTTTTTGTTTTACTTTTTTTGATAATGAAGAAAGGGGAAGCCTTCTGTTGCAGCATTTTTATAGTACTTACTAATGTGGCACTAAAGCACTTGCCTACATGGTTAGCAAGCTATGTCAAGTGTAGGGTGGGTGGTTCAAAGTGTTTTCTTTGGTTTGTGATCCTATGGGGGAAGTATTTCCTTGTCTTGCCTGATTAACACTAAGATGCAGTTATCGTTATCATGTTACGGGACACAGTGGGTAGCAGTGTCGTAAATGAGGTGAGACAGATATACAATTAATTATGTTATGATCTTCAGTCTGCTGACAGCTTTGAACAGCTGCATAGGTCTATGTATTTTGTTCAAACCACAGTATGGGCACAAACAAAGTAGCCTCAAGACAATGAATGAGGGTGGTGAGGTGTCTCTGAAAAATGCACGAGATGCTTGGACTTTAGTAGCTCACGACGATTTTCACTGACCAGAAGGACCTCACTTCACTACAGTAAAGGTTGGAGACCCCTGTAGTAGAGTGAAGAGGGTGCACGTGCATGCCTTACAATTAACATTTCGTTTCGGTTGATCAGCGTGTTTTTGTAATATAACAGTGACAGACCTCAGCGAGGCAGGGTACCCGCTCACTAACTCATCAGCTTAACGCCTATGTCCCGTAGAAAGACACAGAGGAAGCCATGGGCGTGGCTTCCATTGGTAAAGCAGGTGCAGTTGCACCGGAGGCCAGAGACCCGCGTGGCCTACTGGACCCTGATTATTGCTGCATTTTATGATTCAAACAGCAGCGGGGGGGCATATTCCCCTCCTTGGACTAGGGCCCGTAACGCTGCCTACGTTGTTGGCTGGGGCGTTGTAGGCGAGTTAGTGGCGCATCACACAATTCCTAAAGGAAATAGGTTAAAATATTGTCCCAATCATTACCTTCCCTTGGGCTGCTGCATTACTGATGCTTCTGTCATGTTGGTAGTTTGGGAAGTGCTTCTTTCAAACTTCAGGCCACCTCAAGGCGCTGGGGAAGGGAGCAAGAGAAATAGAAATGAATGACTAGGAAATCTGGCAGCGGAAAAACAGGGAAGAGGTAATGGATGCTTTGGGGCAGAAAAGGGAGTCTGATTTACCCGCACCCCCTGGGAATAATCAACACAACAGGCAAATTCATTTGACCTTTTGGGCTCTCCCTTTTCATCAGCACCCCAGGCTGCTTATCCCTAATTTTTTTAAATCTAGGGGGCATATCGGCAACAACCGGCGATAATTATCGCTAAGCGCACTTAGCGCTAGGATAATTATCGCCAGCTATCGCCAAATTTTATCGCTGAGATAGCGTGCTAATGGCAACGCTTATCTCATAAGTGATAAAATTCCAGGCGCAAGCTGGCAATTGTGCGATTATCGCTGGAAATCCAGTGATAATCACACAACGTTTGGCGTTAGCTTGCTGATGGGGCAGGGAAGACTCAACCATGATATCCACCTTCCATTGGATATCATGGCTAGGTCAAACTAAAAGCAGGCGTAAGGAAAGTAGCGATAACCAAGGTTAGCGCTACTTTTCTTATCGCTATGCTTGTTAGTGGGCCCATTGATAATGGCGTCATTTCTCCAGTTATTCTGGGAAGGAATGTCTACTTTGCATCTCATTAGAGAGGCAAAGGTGGGTGTTACGGTTAAGGGCGCTAAGGCAAAGATTCACGCGGTAGCGTGATCTTGCTGATTTAGGGATAAAATTATCACCGCTTTTGTGGCTGAAAACTGCTGCAAAAGCGCCTCATGAGTGCTACCACTTCTCAGGTGCCAGCCTGAAGAGTGCAGGTGCCGTGTAGCGCTGAGGGAAGTTTCCTTGAGGGAACCCCAGGGTGTGGGTGTCGTGTATTCCTATAGGTTCTGAATCAATCCCCCTATTCCTGACCCTATTCTGGTTAAACTAACTATCAGGTTAACTAACAGTCAGCCCATGAGGCAAGACAAGCCCCCATGATGCAGATACCGTTATCTGACGCAGTCACACTACGGCACAGGAACGTGTTATCTGATTAGGTCATAACGCTTGAGATCTAATTAGACAAGCGACATTCCTCCAGCCCCTGATAAGGCATACGACGTTCTCATAACAAATCAAACCTATGACAACCTGGAAAATCCGTGCGCCCATTGTTTTGATTTCACAGAGAACTTTAGTAAAGAATGTGCTAACGAGCAAGTCGTATGACATCTTTATTGACGTATCTATGTCCATCCTTACGTCAATCTCGGCACCTTTAAGGTATAAATATTGCCGATCTTGCCCTATGCAAACACACGCGTGATGACGAGACGGAGCAGCCATACTTGCCGAAGCCCAGAAGCAGAGCAGACCCCGCTGGCGCAGCCCCGCCTTCCTGACGCGCTGAGAGACGCGCTGCTATCTCAAGCCGAGAGACCCAGCACCGGCGCTTCCGGGCAGCCCTCGCAGGCAGCCTGGAATATCGAGACCAGAGAACGAGATACCATTCCTCATTCATCCTAAATTCCAGGTACAGAACTGAATAACCCCTCACAGAGAATTCTTTAGTTATTCACTTGGCAAAAACAAACTTAACTTAAACTGTAACTTTCTATTCCCGCACACGCATTAGACTTAGGTCAGGTACACGGGGTAGGCGTATTTAGAAACACCAGTTGAGTAAGTTTAGTCAAATGTATATGTGTATGTAAATATATTTTAATCATTTTAAACCTCATATGGCTCAGAAACCATATCAATGTTTCTACAGTATTATTTTATACTATTGCTTTTAATGTATGCACTTTACTTAGCTATAAGTATTGCAATCATATCGATCCATTTCTCTTGTACGAGAAAAGAGACTGATCAATAAATAACACCTTTTTATTGAACACGCCCGTTTCTTCCTTTTCTCTACATTCTGATGAGACTAAGAATGCACGTACTGACTGAGTAAAATAATTGCCTTGTGCTCACACGACTCTCGAGATTGACTCTTGATTAGGGGAGAGCAAAGTTGTCATGTTCTATGGTTGTCAGAAACTAAATCCCTTCTTGTCTAATCAGGGAGGTTAAGTCCTCCTTGAACATTCGAGAACGTTTCTAGCGAACTCTGAGCTAAGCTGGCAAACCCAAAAATTAAGTCTAGTATCGACAGTAGTAGACCTAGTTAACGTCTGGCCTAGGCCTTTACTGCTGTAGGTATTATTCCAATGCGCAGAGCCTATTGGGAAAATAGGAACTACACTACATGGCGCCCAACGTGTTTGGAAAGGGCGATAAAACTAACGTAAGACATTTAGAGTAACTCAGTCGTGCTTTCTCACTCAGACCCCTTTTCCCATTATACTCCAAAGACGTCTGGAGTGGGTGAAAGGTTATATCCTCCAAAACCTCGCAGGAGGGAACTCCTATGTATGGTTCTTGGCATAGTCAACGTTGAAGGATAAACAGTTCCAAAATATTGTGCATCTAATCTGTTTCCATAAGAAACCTGATCTGCAAACAAATAAAATAACCATCCTGACAGTAAAATGTCAGAAAGTGATGAAGAAAGAGAGGCAGTTAGATTAGCAACTGAACTCACAGCAGCGGATGCTACTATGCAAGACGCAGACCCGAATATAAAACTCATTCCGGTCATCAAAAGAAGATCTATAACCTTAAAACTTATAGAAAATGGACTGACAGAGGTGGCACAGTCATATTCGTAATTGAGGCACACGAATATCGGCAGACAGAGGTATACTATACATGGATACATTTTCCAGCAGCTAATGCTGTAACAAAGTACTTCCACTATTACAAAATAGAGGTACCACCTGACATTTACACTCCTTTCGAGGAGGTGGAAGTACCACTCAAATTCCAAGAGCATTTGCTCTTATTTGATGGCGCCCTAATACATAACAATCACATTACAAGGCTCGGTCCTTTAGGTAGACCAGGAGCAACGTGGCCGGTCTTAGCCGGATACACACCACATCCAGACTTCGAAAGAATGCCTGCAGCAGATCTTTTAGTACAACTATAACAATTAATAAAAATACATAGACAATTAGTTCAGTATGTGATGCGGACTTCAACAATTCAGCCAGCGATTAAACTTCCACAGCTGACCCCTCACCAGGGAAACACAAATAAAATTACACCACAGAACATCCAGTCCTGCCTAGGTAAAGTACCGGCTAAACGGGAACAAATACCATTCTGGTTGGCACAGAAAATTACCCAAATAGAGGCGGTGTTTCCTGACACCACCCCATTAGAAAAACACAGGATTCTGACTATGTCTCCCAATGGGAATCGCACCACTCATAGAGGACTGTGACACTTGGGGTACAGTCTTTGCTTCCATCTACACAAAAACGCACGGTGTTCCATCCATTTCGGTAATACCAGATGTGCTAAAACAGATTCAAGATGAATACGGTCCAGAGCCTGCTTTAACTCTTGGTATGAAATTACTAAAAGACTTCAAGCAGGTATCGGCTATATTATTAGCCAACATAAAAGGTGAAGCAGCAAACGTGGCGATCCGCCAGAGGTTAAAAGAGACAGATATAGCAGACCAACCAGCTGAAATAGCCAGAATCATAGAAAAATCCTATGAGGAACTAGGTAGAGATAGTTTAGGTGGAATATCAGTAAAACCGCAACTGACTGAAAGTCCTGAAAAAATATTTCTTAACAATAATTCACCAAAAAAGAACTGGGATGGAAACAAACAATCCAATCCTAAAGAAAAGAAATTCCAGTCCCGAGGAAGGTCTCCTAGGCGAAGGGAGAAATCTCCGAACCAGAGACACAGGTCACCCCAGAGTGACCCCTCTGGGAATAGATATAACCTTAGAAATAGGGATAATATAAAAAAGCCTGATAGATATCAAGACATTGATACACGTCCCTCTCAATCTTTTCAGAATTCCTCGCAGAAATCGGAAAGAGGACGATCAGAACAAAGAGAAGAGCACGCCAAGTCCAAAGACAAGGAACCTGCTCATCTAAAAAAGAAATTACAATTTCCTAAAAAGAAGGTAGCCAGTATCAAGGTAGTTAACAATGCCGAGAATACTGAGGACACAACTGAAAAACGGAGAGTGGGCTCAGACAATGCTAGACAGTGCAGCAGAAGTGAGCATAGCTCGCAAAGTCCTTATGAATCATCTGGAGACAGTGGACACGAATGAATATCTTCAAGTGGAAACTGCAGACACCAGAGTTAGCAAACCCCACAAGATATACGAGATAACATTACGTATAGAGGGAGATAAGACTAGGAAAATAAGGGGACTATTTTGGGATAATCTCTCCAAGGGCTATGATATCCTTCTAGCTGAAAAAGACTGGCCACCAGAGTTTTAGGGAGTGCCCTCATGGCGAAGAAGTAATTATGCCTGCCTTCTCGAATCAAATCCCGATTCATACAAAATATACACTTGCTAGAAAGTGGGCAGTGGCTCTAGCACCTGCTTTATATAAAAATCATGTAGGATGGGATGAGGATTCTCCTCACAAAATCCAGTTAAAATCAGAACCAACTGCACAAAGGCAGTACCCAATTAAGCAAGAAGCTAAAAAACAGGTAAATGATATACTAGATCAGCTAGAATACCAGGGGGTGATTGAAACTTGCACCTCACAAATGAACAATCCTTTGTTTCCGGTCTCCAAACCAGACAACTCATATCGTCTAGTTTTGGATTACCGACACCTTAACACATGTTGCAAAACTTTTGCAGTGCAAAACTCACACAGTGCTGCACTAATGAATAACATAGTGCGCAAAAAATACAAAACAACCTTGGACATCTCCAATGGATTCTTTTGTCAAAATATAGCACCAGAGAGCAGATATTTAACTGCATTCTCAGTAAATGGCACTCAAAAACAATTCTGTCGGTCAGCCCGGGGGTATTCTCAGCGAGAGTAACAGAATTACTACAACTATATGATGATGAAGCATTATCTTATGTCGATGACATTTACTTAACAGATGATGACTTGGATACTCACTTGAAAAGAGTGAACACCATAATACTTGGGTTCGCTGCAGAGGGTTACAAATTCAACTTTAAAAAATCCAGAATTGCCCATCTGACGGTCCTATTCTTAGGATATGAGTTATCAAGTGAAGGCAAAAGCCTGGCTGACAATTTCCTAGAGAAATGTGCCGTAATCCAAGCTCCTAAAACACTAAACCTACAGTCAATTCTAGGCTTCCTAAATTTCGGAAGAACATACATTGCAAATTACGCAGAAAGGGTCAAACCCCTTTATGATCTAATTAAACCAGACTTTAAAAGATCCAGTTGGACTCAAATACACACAGAAATTCTGAGATCCTTACAAACAGACATGCTAATTAAAACAAAATTAGAAACACGTGATAACACACGCAATCTTGTGATTCGAGTCATCCCAGGGAGATGCGGATTCACATACCTGACCTCTAATGAGGGAGAAAAGGTACCAATTGCATTCAAATCACACTTGTACACAAAAGCTGAACAGAGATTCAGCAACAAATAAAAAATTGTTCATGCAGTTCAAACCGCAATAGCTAGAGAACAAGACATAGCTGACGGTAGACATATCACAGTCAGAACAGCTGAATCAGCCTTTGAGGCATTGACAACACCGTGTAATTTACCAACAACAACATTGGATCCAGAATGGTTACAATGGGTAAATTCAATCACAACGGACAAAGTATACTACTACTTTGATCCAGAACTAGAAGAAATGGAAAATCTAGAATATGAAAAAACATATCCTCTGCCAATTGACATTCTGCCTCTACGACATTATGCCTGTGTAATCTATACAGACGGACATGCTCAACCCTCCGTTTGGGGAGAACAAGCATAAAACCCCACATGTGAGATTACAAAAGAAGTGTGGTGCGGAGGTAAACTAAGACCTCTATTAACAAAAACACACTTGGTAGAAACTAATTCAGAACAACAAACTGAAATATTAGCTTTGAAAATGGCGCTAGATAATGCGGATCGCGAATTCCCGACACTTATAGTGTCAGATTCGTATTACTGCGTCAAATCATACAACAAGGATTTGCAGACTTGGATTCAAAACGGTTACAAAGATAACACAGATGCACCAATAAAGCAGAAACTGCTCTGGGAACAAATAGCTCTTTTACAAAAAGAACTACCAAAGACTCACGTGACACACTCACTGAGTCATCAGCGTGATGGCGTTCACGTTGTAGGGAATTCATTGGCTGAAACAGCCGCAGCGGCAGCCACTAACTCGGCTCCCGTAGTTCGATAAAAGCGTACATTAAAACACATTGATGGTGAAACAGTGCTGGCGGTGAAAACGTCTTCAAAAGGCGACTGCTCAGCGTTACCGATCAACTATCCACTCAATTATACATACATAATCGATGCAAACTCCGTCCCTTTTGCTCGAATCCTTGGAGTGGGGGCTAGAGTGATTCCAAACATGGACAGGAGAAAGTTGTTAATCGCAGACGCACACATGGGCGAGGGTCTCAGACACCTTAAATTAAAAGATTCTCTGGAAGAATTACAATCACGGTACTGGTGGCCAGGCATGAGCCTGCATCATACCATGTTTGTAAAACGCTGCCCAAACTGCAATAGAGATCGCAGTGGGGAGACAAAGAGTTTGATACCTCGTCGTATTACGGCAGATAATATCAGCAGTAAAAATCAGGGCTTGCGATTAACATATACAGGCTAGTTCCACTTATAATGTAGATCACCAACACTCGGCTGACGTCCGGACTGTTATAGAAGATTTGCGAGTCTAAATGGCATATACGCTAAGAGCATGCTACGTTTGACCATTGTTTTCACTCAAGCCCACCAGCCTGGGGGGAAACATGGCCAAATGAGCACAGCCCAGCGGGAATCTTCTCACTTCCTTCCTGAGGGTACGGGATGGTGTAAAGAAAAAACCAAGGCAGAAAGCAATCTATAATAGAAAGGATATTAGGTTCGGGAGCTGGGTGGGTCAAACATCTAATAAGTGTCCAACGTAGTCTAAATAACTTGCCAAGAAATTCTCTGAAGGGATTCAGTCCGTACGAATTATTATTTGGAACTAGAATGATTATCTCTGACCTCGACAGTCAGACTTCAGTGGTTAAAGAAAAAAGCTTTGATGTCAAAGACCGTTTGGCTATTTTGCAGGACTTGAAGAAAACAAGAAAAGACCTGAACAACATACAGTTGAAACAGCCAACAACCACTGAAGAATCACCACCTGTCCCAGCAAGACCTGTCTGGATTCCAAAAGTCGGGGATCTAGTCAGGGAGAAGATCGCGGTAAAGAAGGAATTTGGGCCTTCTTACAGAAAAGCAGTTCCTGTCTTGTCTGTCAACGGGACAAGATCAGTTGTACTACCGCCACTTGCTGGTAAAAAGGAGAACCGAGTTGTATCCATCGACCTGGTAAAACCACAACATGTGGCCGATAACAAACAGTAGGCCAAGTGGACTCCCAATAAGTAGCAGAACACCAAGGTTTGCTACCAGTACAGAGGTCCTATCAAAGAGGCTCATCACATTCGAAACGCCTACAGAAGAACAACAAGGACTATGCAACAATGCAATAGAACTAAGACCTCTGAAAACCCAAATAAAAACATTTAGCAGAGAAACACCAATCTACAATGAAGTACCAAGTGAAAATGCGAGAAACAAAATTCCAGAACCAATTGGAACAATTGACAGAACTGCATCTGGCTACTTCATAAACTTCGATGATTCCTCTGAAAGCCTCAGTGAATCAAAGACACAGCCATCATCAAAATCCTTTAAAGACAAAGCTAAGGAACTTTTGAACCATCTGAAAGAAACATATGTGATTTCTCCATGGATTGAATTTTGGGTGGGTTTTGGCGCATTTATCCTCATACTTTGGCTCATCATGGTATTAACTTTGGGACGCTTCATTGAGGGAAAATATGCTAAAATGGACACAGCAAGTCAGAACATCAACTTGGTCCTCAAACCACACACATCTTCACACGTCAAAGAGAACTCTCTTCAGCCAACTTCACAGCCAATCCTATACCTGGTGGGGTAGCCTGGGACAACACTGACTATGAAATTTATGGTCCGGTCGAGATCCTGAAATATCCACACCAAATTAAGATCTCCTTGAGTGACTTTGTGAAACCAAACTCATTTGCTGATGATTGGGACTTCGAAAGCATTAATAATATGATGTCTGATTTAGTAATGTCTGCTAAATTTACCAAACATGATTATTTGCAAGGTTCTACAAATTATGATAGTATGTATTGCTATAACCACTATGGTAACCAGTTTATACATAGATCTGCACAACCTAGAAATGTTTTAAATTATAATCAATGGGAACATTGTGCTACTCCTCCAAAAGGGAGCCCAAGATCAGTTTATGACAAATATTCATATTTTTCAGGTTTTAACACATGTAATGCTGAAACCTTTTATTTCAAATTGTCAAACAAGACAGGGATGAAAACCATGATAACCAACACAAAATTGATATATTCAGACTCGTTCTTTGAACAAATGAATACTTTTGGATTTGATTATTGGGACAAAAATGTTGATTTGAAAAGTGTTTGGGGTACAAAAGAATGGCAAGTACAGGGTATAGAAGCTTTGTTTAGAGCCTGCATGATCCCAGAACAAATGATATTCTTAAATGACACTGTTCAACAAACCACCTGTCTCGGCTTAGCCAAAATCAAAGATTTAAATAAACCGTCTATTCCAAAGCCAACAATGTTTAGCAATAGCTCTGATACAGATGAAGAGATAGACGTAAACCATATATTAAACCAAAACAGAACACATCCTGATTGGAAACATTGGTTGATCTGGCCCACAGATACAAATAACTGTCAAGACAGATTCCTGAACAAAACACAGGGGTTCAAAATGACCAGGCCAGACCCTAGATATCCCCAAAGACATCACCCAGGGATAATAACAACCTACAGTGTGGGCAAATTATGCCTACAATGGCTACAAACTTCCACACTGCCTGAAATTAAGCAACACCTAACTTTACTTACTGATGGTGCTGACTTGCGTGATTTCATAATGGGACCACGCAAACAGCGTCAAAAGCGTTTCATAGCAGCCTCTGTATATGCAGCATACGATGAGGCCTGGAAGGTTACTCAAATTGAAACAGCAGAGAGAATACGGGAAATTGACCGTATTAATTTGGAAAAATCACTTTCTGTAGTGGACAATGGGTTAATGACTCTGTCCTCCAGATTTTTTTCTTTGGACAGCATTGTGTCTTCAGCAATCGATATATTATCGCAAGACTTACTGTTATTACAACATGGTCAGTCACAATTGCGTTCTATTGTACAGCTTGGCTGGACGTTACAAAATCTGCGTTCAGGCTATGTGCCTTGGCGTTTAATCAACACAACGTCACTATTCCAAATCTTTAACCTTACTGATAGACAAATCGGTATGGCGCAAAAGGGTGCTGATTATACAATCTTGAGCATTGAAAAACTAGAAAGATTACCAATGACAATGTCAGAACGACCTGTCAGTGAATGGATAATACACGGAATCATAAATATTCCAATCTCAACCTTCAGGTTTCAATACTGCCAAAAATATATACAGGCTGGCATGTACGAGAAATTGGGAAAGGGGTACCTTAAAACAACATGGAACCTGCCCTATTCACATGCATGTGTCAGTAATAAAGGACAGAAAGTGTTTCTTGGTGGCAACGATTGTGCGATGTCACTAAGCGGCACGCTTCTGTGTAATGGAATTAGTTTGCATGGAGCCTGTGAAGGGAATTCATACAACCTTTTCATGTCACCAGCAAGGCGCACCTGCAACTGAAATAGAACCATTCTTTCAAAGACTCTATAATGGGAGTTACATTCTTATTGTAGACCGCAGATGTTGTAGTCTTATGCCCGGGACTCCTTATCTAGTAACTACTACTGCGAAGGTCAAGTGCTGTGGACACTCTTTGTTTCCCAGCTCCTTTCCAGACAGGGAGGCAAGGGCATGGCCAGATTTGAAAATTACTTCTATTCGAATAGATACTTTAAGCAGAATGAAAACAGTCCTTCTTCAGACGCCTACCAGGCTCTCGTCATCAAAAGAAACTTATGATCTACAAGTCGCAAGGACGACTGCAGAGATACATACATTATTATCAACTAATTCCCCCGTACATTTCGCGGAAATCCTGAGCGAAATCTTAAATATTTCTGATACCACAGGGGTCTCAAAGGTATTTAAGACAGTATTTTCGATGGCATTAACACCATTCAAAGCCATACTGGGTATTTTTCCAGATTTCGTCCATTCGATTTTTGGCGGACTTCCCCTGATCCTGGGACTAATTGCAGGAATCCTATTCTTAGTCCTTATTTTTTGTTATGGCAACCCATGTCACAGATCAAACTCTCGCGACAATGGAAGATACAATCCTAGCCATTGGATACCGGGACCGGATATCAAAAATCCTGGGACTCTCCCGGCTTAGAGACCTGAACATGACTTGGTTTCTATCATTTCGACCAATGTGGCAAAGGTGTGTTTTACCTGTATGTACTAAGGTGTCTGCTATGCGGAGAAGAATGCGTGTTAGACACCTGTCTGACGCTACAATCGGATGCGCCAGTGGATGCAGATACACTGTTGGTTCCTACCAAGGTTCACGCTTTGTGCTGCCCTCAAAGGCTGCCAATCCTGATGACGGCATTCGTGGAAACTTCACCACTACGATTGAAGAGTAGTGAAGTTCAAGATGAAAGCAGCATCGAACAGGTACGACCTTCTGTCAGCAATGCAAATCAGAATGTCAATGGAGACAATCATGCGCATGAATGCATGGTTACACCTATTTCCGACTTAGTGGAACTTTCCCATAAAGCTGTTGACAGTTTTTTCGAAAGCCTAAATGATATGATGTTCTCGCCAGAACAGAAATAGAGACTTTTGAGTAAACTCGCACACGGCGTTCTCTGAATTCGGCCTTCAACTTTAAAAATGAAGTCACATGAACAATTACACTCCAGTTCACGGACAGCAATTTTTCAGCAAGCCCCTAAAAATATTTTCCCATATTTTTTCCGGGACACTGATCTTCTGCTTAAAGTAAGAAACTATTCCTAGAGAACTAAGATTTCTATTTTTAGATACTTTTTAGACTTTAGCTGCCCGCTGGTATGTTCACGAGCATTTTTATTATGTGATGAAATGGTCTCGAACTTTCTTTCTGTATAGCCATATTAAGAGCCATTTCATGTGTAATTCTCATATACCAAATAAGCATTAATGTATACAAATGCGTGAATTCTTAGCATTATTATACAGCTTAAGTGCATACAATATATATGACTGCAATTTTTCGTATATTTGAAAATTTCGAAATGCATTAATGTATTTTGGGGTGGTAAGGTATACACACTACTCTATAGTATGTTGTACTATGTTATACTATGCATAGATTAGTAGATATGACCATAGTTAGCGTGGAGTGGGTGTCGTGTATTCCTATAGGTTCTGAATCAATCCCCCTATTCCTGACCCTATTCTGGTTAAACTAACTATCAAGTTAACTGTCAGCCCATGAGGCAAGACAAGCCCCCATGATGCAGATACCGTTATCTGACTCAGTCACACTACGGCACAGGAACGTGTTATCTGATTAGGTCATAACGCTTGAGATCTAATTAGACAAGCGACATTCCTCCAGCCCCTGATAAGGCATACGACGTTCTCATAACAAATCAAACCTATGACAACCTGGAAAATCCGTGCGGCCATTGTTTTGATTTCACAGAGAACTTTAGTAAAGAATGTGCTAACGAGCAAGTCGTATGACATCTTTATTGACGTATCTATGTCCATCCTTACGTCAATCTCGGCACCTTTAAGGTATAAATATTGCCGATCTTGCCCTATGCAAACACACGCGTGGTGACGAGACGGAGCAGCCATACTTGCCGAAGCCCAGAAGCAGAGCAGACCCCGCTGGCGCAGCCCCGCCTTCCTGACGCGCTGAGAGACGCGCTGCTATCTCAAGCCGAGAGACCCAGCACCGGCGCTTCCGGGCAGCCCTCGCAGGCAGCCTGGAATATCGAGACCAGAGAACGAGATACCATTCCTCATTCATCCTAAATTCCAGGTACAGAACTGAATAACCCCTCACAGAGAATTCTTTAGTTATTCACTTGGCAAAAACAAACTTAACTTAAACTGTAACTTTCTATTCCCGCCCACGCATTAGACTTAGGTCAGGTACACTGGGTAGGCGTATTTAGAAACACCAGTTGAGTACGTTTAGTCAAATGTATATGTGTATGTAAATATATTTTAATCATTTTAAACATCATATGGCTCAGAAACCATATCAATGTTTCTACAGTATTATTTTATACTATTGCTTTTAATGTATGCACTTTACTTAGCTATAAGTATTGCAATCATATCGATCCATTTCTCTTGTACGAGAAAAGAGACTGATCAATAAATAACACCTTTTTATTGAACACGCCCGTCTCTTCCTTTTCTCTACATTCTGATGAGACGAAGAATGCACGTACTGACTGAGTAAAATAATTGCCTTGTGCTCACACAACTCTCGAGATTGACTCGATTAGGGGAGAGCAAAGTTGTCATGTTCTATGGTTGTCAGAAACTAAATCCCTTCTTGTCTAATCAGGGAGGTTAAGTCCTCCTTGAACATTCGAGAAAGTTCAAGGAGGACTCTGAGCTAAGCTGGCAAACCCAAAAATTAAGTCTAGTATCGACAGTAGTAGACCTAGTTAACGTCTGGCCTAGGCCTTTACTGCTGTAGGTATTATTCCAATGCGCAGAGCCTATTGGGAAAATAGGAACTACACTACAAGGGGTTCTCCGTACCTGTGATGGAGCGGGAGCCCCCCCTAATTTCTGCCTACATTTTTGCATTTAAGGGAGGCGGACGCCCACCCTGCCTTTATGGTTCTCGAAGTGTGAGGCCACCCCACATGGTTGAGCACTTGTCGGCGGGATCCGACCACCCGTTAGTACCGGTGCAACGGGAGCCCACCCTGCATTGAGGCTGGAGGAGAGGAGCGCCGCACCGTGAAACTGAAGCGGAAGTCAGGCAGCGCCCCTGCCTGATTGTTGCCAGTGCCTGTTCCACCAACCCACGGCCGGTCAATTGCAGCCCGTCTGGAGGCTGGGCAGCGTCGACCGGGAAGGAGAGTGGATGCTAATCCCGTCTCCGAGAGACAGGCAGCGCGAGGCAGTGGGCGGCTGGAAAAGGCTGCCGGGTCCAAGGCGGTGCTCCCAAGGCCATAGAGAGCCCCGCATGTTGTCCTGCTGCCCGGAAGCCTCCCCAGTGAGGCCAAAGCGCACACATCTGATGCCCCGGTGTTGGGGTAGAGTGGAGGAGTGCCGGATCATCTAATGCCCCAGTGAGTGGGGCAGACACGAGGGAGCCTAATCGGAGCTCTCATGGCACGGTGGGTGCCATGGTGGATATTCCCTTGGCCGCATGGTGGTGCCTGATGATGGCACCAGACGCGCCCCGGTCACAGGGGTTCCCTTGCCATGACTAGTGCCAGTGCCTGATTTGGTTTTCACAGCTGCGCTGCCGTTGTGGGCAGCTGCAACGTTTGGGGGCCAGTTCTTTGGGAGTGAGGAGGGGGTGAGTTGCACCCCATGCTCCAGTGCATTGCACACTTTTTGTTTGCTGTATTGGCAGCCAGAGGGCCAGTAGACGGTCCTGTAGGAGCCCTGACTTTCTGGACATAAGGCATTTGAGCACTGGTGTAAGGCCAATTGGCCTGGGGGCAGATGATACCTGTGTTTACCAGGAGGGCGTAAGGCTCCCGTGTACTGTGATGCACTGCTGTTTTTTTGCGTAATGTGTTTTATGCCTGCAGTAATGATGCATGATGTTTATGCTCCTGATTTATGCCTAATGCTTTTACCTTGGGTGTGCCCGCTGAGAGTCGTGTGGTGGGGCACTGTTGCTAATTTATGCATAGGGTGGTGATTCCGGATGTGATGCCTAATGTGGTGGTAATGCTAATGTGCTCTAGGCGTAATATAGTTTAGGCCTAATGAGATGCATAATGTATATATTTTTTATGGTTACAGTGATGCAGACATAATGTTTGTTGCAGGTTAGAATGCTTAGGTCCTAATGGTACCAGTAGTTACTGGTTGTGTTTTAGATTTACTTATCTGTTCTGATGGTTTGACCGTGGCCCGTTTGGCCCGGTCCTGTATATAATCCCCTGTGAATATTGCCTAGTGCCAGTTGGCACAGTGTAAATCTGTGATTATGTTTCTAATGTGTTTGTGGTAATACAAAGGCTATTTTTTTATATAACCTTGCGGGTAGTTTCTTTTGTGGTGTGCCTAGTGTGTTGCTGCTGTGAGTGTTGCGCAAACCCTTTTACACATTGCCTCTGGGATAAGCCTGACTGCTCATGCTGAGCTACCAAGGTGCCGAGCTACCAAGGGACTGTGCACTCAGTTTGTTGAAGTTTTTCATTGGTAGTGCACTCATAAAAGGTTCAAACCTCTTATTTCATCTCGTTGTCTAAAACTGGGTTATGAGAGGACATGATAGACAATGGAGGATAATTTTTGACTCTTTGTTTTTTTGCTGGAAGAGATGGTTTTAACAGATGCCAGAAGGTTGCCAGCCGTCTTGGCATAATGTGTAATAGAACATTGGAATGTTTGGAGATCCATTGAAGACAATGGAGTGCTCCCTGCTTCTACGGGCCGGTAAAGGCCAGCAGAACAACATTCCAATGTTTTACAAATGCCTCTCGGAGCTCAGCTTCGAGAGGCCTTTGTTTTATTTGTTAGGACATTCTGCTCTCTAGTGGCAGAATGTTCTAATAGCCTTATAGCCCTTCGTAGCAGGGCTATACCTGCTATTAAAGACCCGGTCTCGTGTTAGTCACTCGCCTTCGGTCGAGCCTTTAATGTGGGAGCTGGCCTTCAATAGCTGGTATAGCCCGCAACGGTGGGCGATTAGGCTATATTACAATTAAGAATTATCATAATGTGTCTCATTCGGTCAATAAAATGAGCAACTATTTTAAGAACGCAGATTGAAGGCAGTTAATAAATGAAGGCACTTGAAAGCAAGCACTAATAGTGCACAATTACAGTTGTATAGTCAAAACAGTAAAGTACAAAATTGGAATGCAGCAAGAGCTAACAAAGATGACAAAATATAAAAAGAATTGCCAAAAAGTAATGTCCAGAGCATCCATGCCATTTCCCAAACAAAGGGAGACAGAAGACTTCTTAAGAGGGAAATGCAGCAAATTCATATATATTAGAAACTGCAAATATCATAAATCAAATGTAGCATCATGGTCACAAATAATATCTCCATTTAGCATCACAGTTGCTTTAGTCAGGAAAGGCTTAGGCCTGATTAAGAGATTGGCGGTGTTGCAGCGGCCCTCCATACCAGCACTCCGCTGCAACACCGCCAAACCAGTAGTCAGACTGCCTTTGTTGGGTTCCGACTGTAATCCAGGTCGGACGGTCCTGGTTTGGCAGTCCAACAGCGGTGCCTTTCTAAGGCTAATATGTGAGCTTTAGAAAGGCAGCAACGTGGGAGCGCCAAAGCATGTTCCTGCACGGCATGCGGAAACAGGGGCTGCATACAGACAGGGGGTCACGTCATGTGCTCCCCTGCATGCACCTCCAGGCCCAGAGGGTCTGGGGCCCTAAATGGCCTCACCGCCACCGCTTTCATTTACCATGAAACGGGTCATGTAGAGGAAACTCGTAATATGCTTATGGTGCCACCGCAGCAACACCAGCATCTTTCGGCCTCTTACCGCTGTGCCACAGGCACGAAATCACACATCCCTAACGATTGCAGCCGTTCTGTGGCGGTGCCACAGCTGAAATTGCAATACGGTAGTCTGTGCGGCAGTGCAAGGACCTCTACCACGACTACACCGGTCTTATAAAACGCCCAATCTGGCCCTTATTATGCACAGAAGCAAGTGTAAAGAGCAATGCATGCAGGAGAGAAAGCGTAGTAATCATGTTGAAAAAGCTGTTGTAATAGCCATATTTCTATTTATTTTTTAAAATAGTGGCTGATATTTAGCCACTGAGGAGAGCAGGTGGCGTGATGCACAAAATGGCGGACACTCACACTTTTACCTAATACCGCCGCACCTCCGGCAGCCCTCCAAAGTATCAGGGGTTAGATTAACGCATTTTAGTGCTGGTGTTCTAATCCCAGCACTAAAATGCGTTAGTCATGCATTATAGCGCTGCTTAACCCACCCAACAGGGCACTCTTAACGAAATTGTATTTAAGCGGCCAGTGTGCAAAAAAGTGGGTTCTCAGACAGAGCCAGGCGCGGCTGCTGCCAGAGCCTGCATCTAGTCTCTCAAAAATAAATATACAAGTCATGCGCTGGCGCATCTGTATTCTTAAAACGGGTACTGAGAAGTAGACACAAGCCCGATTTTCCGTACCATACGAATTCTGAGTCTCTGAACGAACCACATGGTTGGGCTGAGCGCAGGATCAATCAATCAACAATAAATCAAGGTACTTGTAAAGCGCGCTTCACACCTGTGAGGGTCTCAAGGCGCTATGGGGGGGTGTCACTACTGCTCGAAGAGCCAGGTCTTGAGGAGCCTTCTGAAGGTGAGTAGGTCTTGGGTCTGCCGTAGGTGAGTCGGCATGGTGTTCCAGGTCTTTGAGGCGAGGTAAGAGAAGGATCTGTCGCTGGAGGTCTTTTGTTGTATGTGGGGAACGTGGCACGGGTGAGGTGCGCGGAGCTGGCGGGTGGGGGTGTAGAACTTGAGTCTGCTGTCAGGTAGGCTGGTCTGGCGTTGTGGAATGCTTTGTGTGGGTGGGTGAGGAGCTTGAAGGTGATCCTCTTGTCAACGGGGAGGCAGTGCAGGTCTCAGGTGGGGGGTGATGTGGCTGCGGCAGGGCACTTTGAGGATCAGTCGGCGGAGGCGTTTTGGATGCGTTGTAGTTGACGCAGGTGTTTGGCTGGAATTCCTGCTTAGAGTGCGTTGCCGTAGTCTAGCCTGCTGCTGACGAGGGCCTGCATCACCGTTCTTCTTGTTTCGGTCGGGATCCACTTGTAGATCATGCGGAGGGTGTTGTAACAGGAAGAGGAGACGGCGTTGACCTGCTTCGCCATGGAGAGGGAGGAGTTGAGGACGAATCCTAGGTTGCGTGTGGGGTCGGTGGGTGACAGCGCTGTCCCCAGCGTGGTCGGCCACCATGAGTCGTTCCAGGCTGAGGGGGTGGGTCCGAGGATGAGGACCTCCATTTTGTCAGAGTTCAATTTCAGACGGCTGCTTTTCATCCAGTCGGCGACTGCCTTCATGCCTTTGTGGAGGTTGGTTTTGGCGGTGTACGGGTCCTTGGTGAGGGAGAGGATGAGCTGGGTGTCGTTGGAGTAGGAGATGATGTTAAGGTCGTGATTGCGGGCCACTTGTGCGAGGGGGGCCATGTAGACGTTTAACAGCGTCTGGCTGAGGGATGAACCCTGGTGGACGCCGCAGATGATATCGGTGGCTTCGGAAGGGTGGGAGGCGGACTCTCTGGGTTCTGCCGGAGAGGAAGGACGTGGTCCAGTCGAGGGCCTTCTCTTAGATTCTGACTTCTTGGAGGGGGGGTTTTAGAGTGCGGTGGCAGACCGTGTTGAAGGCGGCTGATACGTCCAGGAGGATGAGGGCTGATGTTTCGCTGTTGGCGCCTGATGTTTTCTGTGGCCGCGATGAGGGCTGTCTCGGTGCTGTGGTTCTGACTGAATCCGGATTGGGACGGGTCCAAGATGTTGTTGTCTTCGAGGTGGCGCGCCAGCTAGACTATTTTCTTGATTACCTTCGCCGGGAATGGGAGCCGGTAGATGGGCCAGAAGTTCTTGAGGTCCTTGGGGTCCGCCTTGGGCTTCTTGAGGAGGGCGTTTATTTCTGCGTGCTTCCAGCTTTCCGGCAATGTTGCTGTTTCAAAGGAGATGTTGATGACCTTTCGTAGTTGGGGTGCGATGGCTGTGTCGACCTTGTTGAACACGTGGTGTGGGCATGGGTTTGACGGTGATCCTGAGTGGATGGAGTTCATAACCTTGCCTGTCACGTTGACGTTAAGCCAGGAGGTCAGGCGGTTGGTGCGGGTGGTGTTCGTAGGGGTGGGGTCTGGTGTTGTCGGTGTGATTATGGTGTTAAAGCTGTCGTGGATGTCAGTGATCTTACGGTGGAAAAAGGTGGCCAGTGAGTTGCACAGTTCTTGTGAGGGCGGGATGTCATTGGTGTTGGCGCTGGGGTTGGAGAGTTCCTTTACGATGCTGAAGAGCTCTTAGCTGTTGTGCGAGTTGTTATCCAGGCGGTCTTTGAAGGAAGATCTCTTGGTTTGTCTAATGAGGTGGTGATGTCTGCGGGTGGCATCCTTGTGTGCTGCACAGCTGTCTGGTGTGCGTTCGTGGAGCCATTTCTTCTCCAGTTTCCGGCAGCCGCGTTTGGAGGTCAGGAGCTAGTCTGTGAACCAGGTGGCTTTTTTGCTGTCGTGGTTGATGAAGGGTTTCTTGAGCGGTGCGAGGGTGTTGGCGCAGTCTTCGATCCACTGCCTGAGGTTGCGGGAGGCGGCGTCTGTCGGTGGGGTCGGTTGGTGGGTTCTGGGTAAGGGTGGTGGTCAGCTGATCTTCAGTGATTTTGCTCCAGCAGCGACAGGGCAGTTGTTGGGTACGGTGGTGCGTGGTTGGTTTCTTGAAGGTGAAATGGATGTAGCGGTGGCCGGTCCAGTGGAGTTCGGTGGTGTGATTTAAGGCGACGTGGGTGCTTGTGGAGAAGATGGGGTCCAGGGTGTGGCCAGCGGTGACGAGTTGACTGAGGCCAAGGTTATCGATCAGGGTGGCGGAGTTGGCGTCGTTGTTGTCCGGTCTTTGGAGGTTTGGTGGTTCTGTCGCAGTTGAAGCGACAGGAGAAGGGTCTGTTTCGGGGCGGCTTGGAAGCAGGTGTGGTATCGGCCGGCGTTGAGTACGTGGCGGGTGAAGGCGTCGTAGCGGAGTCTGGCATGGAGGTGTTCGTAGGGTCCAGGGGGTCCTGGCGCTGGGCGCGGTCCTGGTGCGGACAAGCGCAGACGGGCTTGCCTCCATGTAAGGCGGAGAGGAAGGGAGGAGCAGCTGGGTGGCGAGAGCGGGGTGGTGGTTGGGCATGGGAAACAGAAAGCAAAAGGTGAGGTGAGAGGCTGCCTCGCTCCGCCACCCAAGCAGCAGCTGATGATTTAGCCCCGCCAATGCATTTTAAAGCACTGTGGGGCCTGTGGCAGCTGCAGCATTTCTCCAACTTTGATAATGTCCCTTCTTAGAGTATTGGTTGCAAGTACATCTGTGTGTATTCCTGTGTTCACCATTAAAACATAGGCTCTAAAAGTAGGAGTGCGGGTAATGCTGCAATATAAGCATGCGTAAGCTTCAGGAGGTGTAGAAGAATGAAGAGGCCTGTAAATTGTGTTTCTATCTTGGCACATTGTGAGAGATGAGGGGGCAAGCCACACCGACAACCATTTGTGTGTTTAAAAGGCCGCTTTATTGAAACGGGTGCACATCACAATTTTATTTAAACTGGCACTTTGCCTTACAAAACTAAAACCTCTCTAAACATCTATTTACCTGACCCCTTGACTTTTTTTCTTTCCCCCATCCCTACAATCCCCACATGATAAAAAACCCCACCCTGCAACATACAATGCATAACTTCCAATACATTAAATAGACAATCGTATCACATAACATTCAAAACTCCTACCCTCCCAAGACCTACAATCCTATCTGCCTTCCTGCAACTGTAACGAACGAACCTGCTTAACCTTTCCCTGCAACTGTTCACCAACTCCCCAAACTTAACGATAAATTACCAAACTCCAGCCGAACTTGGCCAACTTCAAAAACCACTCCACCAGCACCTGTTCCAAGCAACAGAATCCCAATAATATAATTCCCTATGCACCTGTTCCAAACACGGCCCTTGATGAAAAAACCTGCCCTGACATCCTCTCACAAAAAAACCCAAAGCCCAGGGAGGGTGGGCGGGGACAGAAAAGCCTATCCTACAGCGCTCTCAGCCACCAGGTCACCAAAACCTAAAATGGTGGCTGGGCCAGCGCTGCACTCTCCCAAATAGCCTTGGGCTGCCTTTGGGCTACTCCCAAAGCCACAAAATGACTGCTCCCGACTCGCCCCCCCACCCCCTCCCAATCTGCTCAGGGGGCAGACCTCGTGGTGCTCGGCTGCCCCCCAATCCCCCTTAAGCAGGTTTAAAGAGCAAGGTCGCATGTCAGGCTACAACTTATGACAAAATGCTGCTTATTTTCTTAATAGACAGTTTGGTGTTTACTTTTCAGGGATTTTTAGAAGTGAATTATGCAATAATTTTTTTGTACGATGAGTGAGGCTTACCACTAACCAGGAGGCGCAACAGACCCTTGCGGAAGGTTGGCTAAACCCGCCTCCCCTGTGAGTGGCAGACTAGGGCACAGCAGCAACAGGGCTCGGGAGCACATCAACAAAAAGGCCATTAAGTGACCAGGACGTTTGGTTACAAACGGCCCAATGTAGAAAGAGGGGAGTGGCGACTGGGTCCAGCAGCCCCCAGCTCTGTTGCTGGAGGAAATTGCTCCTATCCACCCATACCAGAGAAGGCGGGCGTTGTGACAAGGGGTGGGGTGTGACGAGGTTTAACAAGAAATGATCTTCACCATATGGACATAAAAGGGCAATTGTTCAAACAAGGTCCATGGGATGCCTTACGGCCGGGACTCCTGAGATAAGTGCCTGTAAAAGGTCCTTGGGATGCGTCCAGGCAAGTTTACTTGAGGGCAGCTAAAAGGGTAAGAAAGGGACAGAGATGGGTGGAAGGGGCAGTCGTAGCCCAGGAATTAACACAGGGCCACGAACGCCAGATATTCGGTAGCAAGTTGTAACCTGGAAGCTGCGACCAGCTGTACCAATTAAATGATAGGAGAGCTGTCACAACAGTTTGAGACATCATGACTTGGACGATGATGCATGGCAGGATTAGCCAAGTTATGGTGATTTAATATGCAATAAATTATGGGATGTACGGTGGTTTGGATGCCGTGGAAAATGGCGTCTTAGGGCTTCACCTCCTCCCGTGGCGCTAAGTACCTAATGCATTTGGAGCAGTGACCCTGGTGCATAGCGGTGTTGAGTAGCGGATTCTGCAATTGGAAGGTGCAGTCTCTCCGGGGCTGGCTTTTAGAGGCAGTTCGAGGTTCCTACACTGAGAAACTCGTAACCTGACAAACCCCGGAGCCCTGCTGGCAATGATGAGACTGCGGTGCTAGAGTCCGCTGGACATCCTATGATGACCGTTGGCGCTCCGGATAACTGTAAGGCTAGTAAGTGAATGCGCAGACTACCGAGGAAGAGTTTTCCACCACACGCCATTCTTCCCGAAAATCTACACTATCTGCACCCACTAGCCACGCTTTCATTTAAAATGGCGGCTGCACCCTGAAGGAAAGCATTGCGACCTCGCAGATCCCACTGATTTTGTGCGAGCTGCGCAATCTGCCCATGAATGATTGCTCTCCCTGCTCTAGCGACCGCTTACCTGAGCTGGCGCCCGGGACTCCACGCTGGGGGCTCCCCGTGGCTACTGAAAGGCTTGTACACAGAGGGGGACGTTACTGAAGAAAATGGCGGGTGCGCTGGCTCGCCGAGCACGCAGATGAGATAATGGCGGTTGGCGGTGGGGATTAAAGGAAGCGTCCCAGAGCGCATTACAACTGCTCACAACTAACCATTTACTATTTACTGCAACGAAGGCACATATAATGGTGACCGCCCGTGGTGCCTAAAGGAGATAGGTTGCGTGAGAAAGACATAAGGCTGTGAAGTGCGCTGTAGGCTGGAATCTGTCCCTGGCGTCTGACTATCGTCGGTAACACAGCGCTTGAAGGGGAAAGCTCTGGAGCACACGTTCGTGCCTGCTGGTAAAATAAAGTAATTACGCTAGAACTGCCCGGGGGCGGACTACAAGCATCCTGACATATTTCAGGCATAAATCTGTAATAAACCTGCAAATCACCGCATCTGACGGCCGTATAAGCCAAACACACCAGATAATGCCACACAAGCTAATGCCAGATGATGCTGACAGCGCTGACAACGTGGTAAACGCTGAAAATGCTCAAGTAATGCAAACTGGATTGCTCGTGGGTACCCCCTGGCATCTAATTCATTGGAAGGACAGTATATGAAATATACAGGCTTGTCTGTGCCCAAGTGGGTGGTAGTATTATTTGAGAGGCATATGAGAGGCAACTGAGAGGCAAAGGAGGCTTATGAGGCACATTGAATCATATGAGAAGTAGTATTTAGCATTCCTGGTCGCATTCACATCTTTTTGGCAGCACAGCCAACAAGCAAAATCTGAGAATATACGCAGGTACCACTCGCTAATGGTCGCAGGCGCAACTTGATAACTTGATAATTCAGAGTTCTCTGCTACACACACCCTCAGTGGCGCCTCCGGTAAATTCTGATGCCCTAATGTGAATGTGGCTCATACTGAGATAATAAAAATCTAATCTCTGAAATTAAGGCGGAGGTTCGAAGACCTATTCAGCCAACGAGGCCTGCTGATTGCTGGTTACTACTGTTGACTACCGGATCATCTCATGCCAACCATACTAGCCAAGTGCCTGCCAAGTCCTCGTCACTGAACTTATTTACCATACTTGTCCAGGTCAAGCCTCTGTTACTATATCATACCTCTACCACTACACACCAGTGGCTCTACGTCATCCTTCAGGTATCGTACAAGTAGCTTTTGAGCAGTTCTACCTTCGAGCACTTTGAAGTAGGTATCCTGCTCCTCACATTTAAGCACCATGAGCGAGAAGGAAGCAAAAAATCTTAAGACTCAAGGCTGACTCTCCTGCGCCGGTGTCGCCTATCAAGAGCAGGAAAGACCTTAACAACACAATGGATATAATTTTAAACAAGCTTGCGGGTGTGCATGACTTGGCGAAATCCACAAAGGAAGAAATTACAGCTATTAGACAAGACCTTCGTGACACCTACTCCAGACTCACTGAAACGGAAGCAAGGATAAGCCGTCTGGAAGACTCTAAGAAAAATGTCTGCAAAACTCTCAAAAACCTCTGCAAAACTCATCTGTCTTCAGATCACATGTCAAGGAGGCTGTCTGAGTTGGAAGACAGGAATCGTAGGAGAAACTTGCGCATCTTTGGCATACCGGAAGGTTCAGAGGAATCCTTTAACTCTTGTGTTTCCTTCCTGGAGTCATGGTTCTCGCAAGTAACTAATCTCAATTTTCACCAACTGCTGGAATTCGACAGGGCCCACAGGGTTCCCGGTAGAATCACTCCGAACCAAAGAGGTCCCAGGCCGATTGTCTGCAAACCCCTACGATATCCACATGTAGAGCAGATTTTGTCTTCTGTACGTAAAAACAACCATATCCTATGGAAATCCAGTGAGATTTATATCTCCCAGGATTACAGCAAGGAAACAATGGATATAAGAAAGGCCTTTCTTGCCCTCCGTCTGAGACTACGCTCGCTGGGTCACCAATTTGGTTTTGTGGGTCCAGCAAAGTTTCGAGTGGTCATCCAAGGTACTCCTCAGATCTTTTTTGACACGCAGAAGCTCAAGAGAATCCTTGATGGCCCGGAAGAAACCAACATGGACACGATGCCGCTGGACCCCGTAACTGCTTCTTCAGGAGTATCATTTCAGATATATCCGCTACTGGTTTACACACTCCTGATAAGTCTTGTTATTGCCTACCACGCTTGCTTTCAAGGGCTGTTGACTATTGAGTGTACCAGGAATGTCCACCAACTAAACATTTGTAGTGGTATTATCACCGCCACCTTATGCTATCAATCAATGGTTCAACTGTATTATCTGTCTGCTGTTTTTGTGCAGGTCTTCATATCATATACCTGACATTTGCTATCCATGTTTATTATATGTGGCCATCACAGTCACTAATTGGTCATTGTTTACTTTGTTACTGATATTGACACTAGCATGCGCAACTGTGACTAGAGGCAACGTAACTTAGAAGATTCTTCTTATTTGGTCACAATTAATTCCGCTTGACGGTACTGAAGTATGCTTGCACTCATCTATGCGCTAATTGTTATTGTAATAGCCTGACACTGATCTAATCACTAACATGAGGGTCTACGATTATAGAACGTGCAACAGAGATGATACAATAGAGAACCACATTGGCTTGCTTGTGTCACGGATTGTCTTGCTTACGTATTGCCTTATGTATCCCGAATTGACGTACTGCCTTGTGTATCTCTAATCCACTCCATTAGTCTATTCTAGTTTAGGGTTACATTGACTTATGCACCTAATGGTCTACAGGTTGGTCAAGTCTCAAGTCCCATTATGACTTTTGTTCAAGGCCATGGGAGGGCAGCCGTTTTCTCTAATCACCATGCCTACTAGATTCAGCCAGGGTGGGATGGGGGGGTTGGGTAGGGATGGGGGTGAGGCGGGTTGGGTTGGGAGTTTGACTTTCACTTTGTTTTTTCTGTATGTCATTGTTTACTGTCTAGTATGGTCCGACCGTTTATTCGACAAATGCTCAAGTGACACTTTTAACTGCTTTACAAGTAATACTTGCCTCAGGTCCGCGGATATTTCGCTTTCATTGTATGTTGTCGCCACCTTTTTTCTTCTACAGGTTCAGATATTGCCATTTGCGCTTTATAGGCATTGCTACATATTGCTTGGTGATGTGTATCTATCTCAGGTCCCCTAGTAACTCTTATTATCACTTGTAAATGGGAGGTTCGCTGCTATGAGCAGAGCTATATACCTGGCTAGTCATGATCCCTCAACATAACCCTATGGCACAATCCACAATTAGCACACCGCTCGGTACCGCAAAGGTGGACAAATTAAAAATACTCTCCCTTAATGTCAAGGGTCTCAATCTGCCAATTAAACGGCAGAAGATCCTGGACTATATCCGTAGACTAAAAGGAGATATTGTCCTGTTGCAGGAAACTTAAGTTTGATGCTAAACAATTCAATACGCTCAGAAATAAATTCTATGTCGAAGTGGTAGGGTCTGAAGCCATAGGCAAGAAAAATGGCGTCTTAACACTGTTAGGAAAAAAACTCAGATGTTGATCTGCTTTCTTTTACAACTGATACTAATGGGAGGTGGGTCACAGCTAGGTTGCTTAAAGATAACACGGAATTTTATGTCACGAATGTCTATGCCCCTAATACCAGTGACTTAAGTTTCTGGACAGATCTCTCTAAACAAATTGAAACTATTCCCGATTCTGCTGTTTATATCCTGGCAGGTGATTTTAATCTACCCCTTGATCCAACTCTCGATAGGGATTCCAGATGTGCCTTTCGTAGTAATAAATCCCACAAAGCCTTTACTAACCTTTGCACTCTCTTTCACTTAGTAGATTGATGGTGATTGCAGAACCCTACGGGGAGAGAATATACATTCTACTCGTCTCCTCCAGATTCGTACTCCCGAATCGATTATCTTCTTATCACACAGAATGGCATCCCCAGAATAGAAGAAACAACAATAGAAACTAGGGTCATATCGGACCACTCGTGTATTTCACTATCTATCTCTAATGTGAGACCGTCTACTCGTCAATCAGTTTGGCGGCTAAATGAGGAGGTATTAGAGAAAGAACAGCATCAGGCAGCCATAGAATCTGCAATCAAAATGTACCTGGAACACCATAAGAGAGGGGACACTTCTGACCTTACCCGCTGGGAAGCCTTGTAAAGTACAATCAAGGGAGTTATTATCAATCAGATCAGCCATGAATAAAGAACACCACAAGAAATCTTGGAAAGAGATCTCAACTCTAAAAAAAAAAAAAACATCTGATAGATCGGGATGGTGCTACACTAAATGGGTTGGCCAATAAGAAATATGAATACAATAAAATTATAAGTAGAAGAGCAGGGGTCTGGTTAGATAGGAGAAATAAGTTTAAGCTCTGTAAATCAAACAAGGCGTGCAAGAGCCTAGCCGCATACTTAAAATTCAAGGTGCAGAAAAACACAATTAACTCCATTAAAGATCAATCCGGAGTGGCCCACTCAAACCCTGAAAAGATTGCCGACTTTTATGAAAATCTTTATGCAAAAAATAAAGAAGTAGACGAGGCCAAAATCCAAGACTACTTAAAGGAGTGTGACCTGCCATTGCTCTCCTCTGAGCAATCGAACCTTAATAGCCCAATCTAGAGTTTGGTAATGGAGAAAGCAATCAAATCATTAAAATGTGGGAAGGCCCCCGCCCCTGATGGGTTTAGCGCTAAATTCTGTAAGTGCTTCCCTTCTCTCTTATCACAACCACTCTTACACCTGTTTCAGGAACTCAATAACAAAGGGGAACTAAAGGGCACACTGTCTGAAGCGATTATTGCCGTCTTGCCCAAGGAGGGGAAAGATCCAACACTCCCTAAAAACTACAGGCCTATCTCTCTTATTAACCTTGATTGTAAGCTTTTAGCCATGATCCTGGCCAACCGTATTCAGCAAGTCCTTCCCAAGCTTATCCACCCCTCACAAGCAGGCTTTTTAAAACACAGGCTGTCCAGTGACAATACCAGAATATTAGCACATGTACTTGAGAAGGCGAAACTTATTAACACCCCCACATCAGCCATAACGCTTGACGCCAAAAAGGCTTTCGATAAAGTGGACTGGACATATCTAGAGGCAGTGTTAAATAAATTTAATCTGGGGACCCCCTTTACGAGATTAGTAATGTCCCTCTATTTCTGCCTTACGGCCAGAGTAAGAGCGGGGGGGGGTCGTTCTCATCTTTTCGACTTCAACAAGGAACCAGACGAGTGTCCCCTCTCCCCCCTCATTATTTTTACTAGCAATTGAACCATTCCTTCACCATATACGGAATAATGGTGGCATTTCGGGTATTCCCTTTAATGGATGCACGATAAAGCTAACCGCATATGCAGACAATGTTTTGGTTGTTTCGGAGAAAGCTGAGGAGGCTATACCTGCCCTCATGTCCACTATTGACGAGTTCTCGCGGGTATCAGGGTATAAATTAAACAAAGATAAAACTAAGTTAAACTTTTGAATAATCTGGGCAACAAGGATATATTGGGTAATTCTGGCCTAACTTGGTAACCGGTCTGCTTCGGGTACCTAAGGGTTAGACTTAGATAAGGACTTAATCTCCACGATAAAAATTAACGAAAATGACACAAAAAAAATTCCACACTGCTAGATAGGTGGTCACCCAAGTACCTCTCATGGTGGGGCAGGGCTGAAACCCTGAAAATGATGGGGACGCCGCTGATTAATTATGCTACCAATGACTTTTACGGAAGACTTTTTAAATAAGGTCGATAACCTTTTTGGTACTTTACTCTGGCAAGGTAAGAAACCCAGGATATCAATGACAAAGCTACAGTTAGCTAAAGAAAAAGGCGGCCTGGGTCTCCCCAACTTCAGAAATTATCAGACAGTGTTCCTTTGCAAACAAGGAGCACACTGGGTGGCTGCGAACTCAGCCTATACCCCGCTATGGTTGGACATTGAGAAATCGCTCATCGATAATGTCCCCCCTCCCTGCCCTGCTTACTATGGACCTCTCCCACCTGGCTCATTCCAAATACATCCTGCTTAACACAAGACGCGCCCTTTTAAGACTTGATCAGTCCCACACATCCAACTTAAAAATCTACAATGGTGGCCTTGTGGCAGAATCCCTCCCTTAAGATTGAGGGGAAACCTCTTCACTGGAAATCTTTGTCCGAGAAAGGCATTAACCTGGTGAGTGACCTATTTGACCGGGCATGTCCTTGACCGTTCTCCTCGCTCCAGGCTCTACATAATCTAGCACCTATAGACTTTTATGACTTCCTGAAGTTGAAAGTCCTCTTGACGCGCCCTTTCAAACCCTATATTCCGTGGCTTCTGAATCAAATACCACGCATCATGACTGCTGGTCATTTTGTCTCTAAGGTGTATAAACTCCTCCTTCCTCTACCCAGGAAATCACATAAGCAAAACGAACTTAAATGGGAATCTGAGCCCAACTCTACGGGCTTAGCGTTTGATTGAGACATGATTCATAAAACTGCCTTCTTGAATAAAATCTCCCCAATCCTTTCCCAAACAAAGTACATGTTGCTAAATAGAATGTATTGGACGCCAAATAGGCTTTTTACACTCCGCTTGAGAGATAGTCCTAACTGCTGTAACTGTAACTCAGAAGTCGGGGATCTGACTCATATGCTTTTTAACTGTTCCTCTCTAAAGCTATACTGGGGAAAAATCTTTGATTGCATAAAACACATATTTAGCTTTAAACCTGCAAGGGAATTCATATATGTTATACTAGGCGTTCTCGATCCGAACCTACCCAATGCATATGACAGGCAACTGCTTGACCTATTGCTCACTGGCCTGTAAAGTAGTATTCTGTAGGTGGAAGAACGCCTCAGAAGTGTCTTTTAAAATCTGGCAAGATTGGTTATCCTTTTTAAGAGGAGCCGATAGCCCTGCATTGCATTCCTCCCCCTGGCGCACATCCCATAAGAAGCTCTGGAATTAATCTTGATGCATCATCATTCACATTTGATCCCCCGTGATGACGACGCCTACGTGCCTGCACTATCCTGCATTCTTGAGCCTTGTACTCTGAGCTCCCTTCGTGAATCATCAGCGGACCCGCCCGTCTGTCTCCCGCTGCCCGACTGCTCACCTGTCACCGGAGCAGGGGCCGCCGAGAGGAGACGGGCGAGGGGCGGACTTCAAGGTCCAGAGGCCCTTGCGGTGTTCCGCCTTCCGCCTCACGGAGAAGCGCCAGGCGGCGCTTAAATCTGCCATCAGCCCCGTTGAGTGGGGGAATCACCATTGTTCACGACCCCTACGTGCCTGCACTATCCTGTATTCTTGAGCCTTCTACTCTGAGCTCCCTTCGTGAATCATCAGAGGACCCGCCCGTCTGTCTCCCGCTGCCCGACTGCTCACCTGTCACCAGAGCAGGGGCCGCCGAGAGGAGACCGCGAGGGGCGGACTTCAAGGTCCAGAGGCCCTTGCGGTGTTCCGCCTTCCGGAGAAGCGCCAGGCGGCGCTTAAATCTGCCAACAGACCCGTCTAGCGGGACGCCGGGCGAAGCCCGGGCCAAGGGCGGGCCCGATGTTGCCCGTTAGTGACCGGCAGAGGCCGGACCGGGCCCCCCCACCCCCCTTGATCCTTACTGTGAAACCCAACGTGCTTCTGTTTAAAGGATTTCGCATTTATCCATCATGCCTGGAAGAACAAGAAGCAAAACTAAAACTGCACTGGCTGTAGCCCAGATTACCGGACCCATAGATCAATTCATTTCACGGACCAACGAGGCAATTGAACACAGTATATCCCTTTTGGAATGCAGACTTTCTTTGGACCTTATTAAAGCAAAACGCTCTTCAATGGGCCTCTTGGCAACTGTGGCATCCCCTATTCAACAACCCCCTATCACTTCCATCCTCCCCTTACCTGTGACTGCTGCTGACATCCATACTCAGTTGACTTATCAGTAACCCAATCAGAGTCTGATTCTCTTCTGTCAGCAGATTTGGAGGTTACTCCGGATCTAGAAGCCTGTCAGGTCCACGACAGATTGCAATCAACCCTAGATAAACAGCTTCGGGGAGTGAGGGAAGGAGCCATCCCCAAACGAGGAAACACTAACTCATGTGACAATGCAGCAATCCCTGATACCCCCATGGAACTCGGGAGGGAATCAGCGAGGGAACAACCCTTGCAGCCTACACAATCAAGTATAAATATTTCAACTGAAAATAATTTCATACCACCTGTTATCCTCATCGAGGATATAGACAATCAATGCAAATCTTGTAAAACCACATCGCAAATACTAATTACAATAAAAGAGCTATTATCCCAGCACCTAAAACCTATACAAATTAGTATAAGGAACCTGGAAGCTCAAATAGCGATTCTACTACGACCTCACCCCAGTGCGAAGAGTTCACACTTAGTTAGTCAAGGGAAGGGAAACCTTATCCATCCCCCAAAAGTTTCCCAACAACCACAACCTGCTGTAGTAACCAAGCAGCCTTTGCTGATCATTCCACCCCCATTAAAACGAACATCAAAGCATAATGTTTCATTAGCAAAACACCAACATTCCGTGGCAAATGCACAAAAGGCTAAAACATCTGCTGATGTGCCTCAGCTTACACCTGGAACAGGTCCTGTGAAAACAGTAAAAGCTGTAAACACAATAGCAGATACAACCATGAACCACGATACAAACAAACCGTCTATCACACCTTCTAGCCTGACGGTTACACAACCCCAGACGGTACCCAAAAAGGCACCAAGATTTAGGCGCCCAGTGCACCTCCCACCGGAGGCAACTCCATACACGGTTATTCTCACAGGCGTTCCCGAATTAACCGAAGGTATGGTCGAAACCGCCTGGTCACTCAAGAACAAGGTCCTGCAGTGGCTAAGTACAAACAGGCCATTAGAACCATACCACTCTGGCGGGATATCTACAGTCTGTAGAGTAATATGGATAGGCGATGAACATAAGTCGATCCACGGTGACTGCATTATAGTGACTTGCAGAGATCCAACTACCGTGGACCACATTTGCTCATGGCCATCCCTTGGGAAAAAAGGCGGAATAGACGCCCAACATCTTTCCTTTTATCCACCACTGAACACACACCAATATATTCCCTTTTCAAACTGGCAGCATCCCCATGAAGTTCAATGGAACCAGGTGGGAAATAGCTACAGCTATGGGAACAGAAGCAGAGATTGGCATAACCAGCCCTGGAAAAGCAGACCCCACAACCCACTGGAGGGCTGGCAGGGTCTTCCAACAAGAAATCGGTATGACTGCCTAGAGATGGTGGATTGACCGTTAAGGCACTTAAGAACCAAGACTGAGGCCGAACATACCACAGCCGCTTCGCTAAACTCTGGATCACAGTCATGCCCATTTGAACCCCAGGGACAAGTTAACCAAATCCCGCCCACTAATATAAACTCCCAGCCTGGGATTACTGTAGAAACCCGCAATGTCACATTGAATGAAACGACAACTAAAGTCCTGGTAACCTATATGGATACCATTGACATAAGTCTCCACCATTATAACGATGCGAGTAATCTTAGTAAATTTTCCACGTCTCAAACTGAGCACTTTCCACATAAACCCCTGGTCTCATCTACCTTCTGACTCTAACAACTTGAATTTCTCTATACTATATTGGAACGTTGCAGGACTGCGTTCCAAGTTGACTCTAGAGTCATGGCTTGAAACAGTGAGGGAACACCAGATACTCTGTTTTCAGGAAACATGGTCTATCATCCCAAATCATCTTGCGGGTTATAAAACCTTTCATACCCCAGCAATTCAGGGAGCTCTGGGTAGACCAAAGGGGGGTCTTGTGGTCTATGCTGCCAATACCCTCCCCTCTCTATCCATTAAGATAAGATGCTAAAAGAATTTTCAACTTACCAAATACTGCAAATAAATTTTATTAAAGACTGTACCTATATTTTAATAAACTATTACAAAACCACAATGGATTGCTTGACAACCTTAGCTGAAATTGCCACTTTTTTAACATCTCTGCAAAATGATTTTAATCTTAATCCAGTACACCTAATTTGGGGCGGCGATTTCAATCTCCCATTATTTTCAAATTACAAAACCGGTAATTGCGGTTTGCAAGATGAACATGGTAGTCCTTTGCCCCACTTTGTCCACTCAACATGTGGAAATAAACTAAACGACACCATATTTTCCCTAGATCTGAACTTTGCAAACGATCTAGTGGAGCCACAGAAAGATTTCTCAATAACTTTTCACGGAAGAGGCTTCTTAACCACCATAGATTTTATTCTGTCCTCCCAAACACTTAATGGACAAGTAACCAATTTCTCCACCGGGACAGATGCTAGTAGTGATCATTTTCCGATCAGTGTAAGAATTAATCCAAAATCGGTCAAGTCGTATCCTTCTACTTTGAGTCACTTAAAGCAAAACGCACTAACCATGAACAAATTGAATGGCTATACAGTCAAATGGGCCAAGGTTGACCCGGTAGTAGTAACAGAGAGGGTCCTCGAAAAATCTAAACCTTGGGTACTTGACTGTCTATCCCCAGATACCACTCCTCAGTTAATTATAGATAGTTTCCAGAATATCTTGAAAATAATTGGTAAAGAACTTTCTGGTAAACCCAGGATCAACAATCCCCCTATTACGAGGTGGTTTGATACAGCCTGCCGCAAGGCGCTTTCAAGTTTAAAAAAAAGCACTACACAGACCCACTAGGAACCCAGAGGAAATCTCCAGTTTAAGAAAACTCTATAATTTAGCTAGACAGGATCGTAAAAGAGAAATCAAGAAAGAACTTTGGGCACAACTCCATGACAGCTGCCAAAGTAAGGACAGTGCTCTATTCTGGCAAGTCATTAGATCCCCCTTTCTGGCTGATAGTGCAAAGGGGCAGCATCTAGATGTCGCAGTCACGGCAGATGATTGGGTCACACTTTTCTAAAATCTTTGGTCACTCCCCGCAAGACCTAGTAGGAATAGAACACAGTGAAGCCATGTATTGAAGAATAACATCTATCCGATAAACATCTCTTTTCATCATACGGAAGTCATCAAAGCACTCAAGGCGTCAACCAGACAAAGCTCCTGGCCCTGACGGACTTCCAATGGACATTTTTCTTCACAATACAGAATTGTGGTCACCAATAATTACCCAGGTTCTGACAGCAGTAACGTCTGTTGGGTTATTACAGTCATGGTCAATTCTTCTCCCAATTTTTAAAAAGGGCGATCGCAATGATCCCGGCCTGTTACAGGCCAATTTCCCTTCTGGATTCCATGGGCAAAATTGCAGGTAGAGTGCTCCTGGACCGTTTACAATCTTGGGCCCAGGAAAACAACATCATGACCGACCTGCAATATGGCTTCCAGAAGGGTCTTGGGACCGTGGAACAGGCCCTGAACCTCGCCCTCCTGACTGGAAAATATGTTGGTGCAAAAGGAGGTAACATCTTCCTCGTATATGTCGATCTTAGTGCGGCATTTGATTGCGTCCAACATGAAAAACTCTGGACAATACTTGGCGACCTCGGAGTGGATCCACCTCTAATAGTCTTCCTTCTGGAACTCTACTCGGATGCCACAGGGTCCGTCAGATTTGGTATCAACGCTGAGCTCTCTCGCTCCTTTTCGATAACAAAGGGAGTAAGACAAGGCTGTGTACTGGCTCCCTTCCTGTTCAATCTTTATACCAATGGACTAGAGCAGGCCATGCTGGAAGGGAGCCAGGATCTGCCCCAGATAAACCACCGCCCAATACCGACACTGCTATATGCAGATGACTCAGTCATTCTGGCCCGAACACTAAACCAACTCCAAAAACAACTGAATAAATACAGAAGCTTCATGGGTTCACTTGGCCTGAAAATTAATATAAAAAAGACCTTTATTATGCATATTGGCCCCAGGATCAAAACCCCTAAACCAATATTGGTGGACAATACAAGACTGGAAAAAACTTCTGTCTATCCATATTTGGGCATCCTCGTGGATGATGCTTTGAACTGGCGACCAGCAACGGCCAGTAGAAACCTTCTTTTTCAACGTGCAACATCGGCCATGGTCACTTTTTCGAGAAAATTGGGTAAACCAGCACCACCCGAACTCCTGAAAATATATTATGCTAAGTGTGGCTACTTACGGCGCAGGCGTGTGAGGGTACGGCCATATAGATCCTTTACAAGTAACAGAAAATGGTTTCATCAAATATCTGCTGGCCCTTCCGCAAAGCACCCCGAACTATGCTTCACACAACGAGCTTGGCATAGAATACATTATAGACACGGTTCGTTCCCAACCAATTTTATTGTGGCAACGTATATGGACAAAACCTGAATGCCACCTGACACGATCCTTGATTACAGATTGTATGGCTTTAACTAATTGGCATAAGATCCCTTGGCTGGTCTATGTACGGAACTTTTTTTACGACCTTGGCTGTAAGTCTTATTTTGACGACCCTCCTAGCTGTGAAGATATCTCTAGAAAACAGTTAAAGATGATGTGCTTGGTCCACCTGAGAGAGCTGCGCAATCAGGCGGAGATCATAAAAACCTCAAATAGTCAAATCTGTGCAATACAAACTGTCAAAGGTATGCAACCCTATCTGACCTACTACCTGTCCAATCAGGAGAAATATCTTCTGACAAGATTCCGTTTCAACACTTTCTTCCGTCTAATTTCCTTCCCCGGAGTTCAAAATTGGTCCCGCACACTTATGAACTGTCCATGTGATGGACTATGTTCACAATCAACAATCCACATTATTTTCTTTTGCAAATCACCACGAAAATCCTGGATACTCCCACTTCTTCAATCTTCAGGACACAGACTATGTTATCCAGCATTTCTTTATTTGCAGTGTTTAGACTCGCCACATGTTGCAAAATGTATAGCCACCTTTCTAAAAGTTACTATTAAGATACGTCAATTTATAAATAGACATGAATTTTTCACTGTAAATATGACACACGTATCTTTAATTTTTTAATCGTGTACTTTTTATGATTATTAACAAGTGGTAATCGAATAAAAGCTACTGAAACTGACTCGTATGCTCTTTAACTGTCCCTCTCTAAAGCTATACTGGGGAAAAATCTTTGATTGCATAAAACACATATTTAGCTTTAAACCTGCAAGGGAATTCATATATGTTATACTAGGCGTTCTCGATCCGAACCTACCCAATGCATATGACGGGCAACTGCTTGACCTATTGCTCACTCTGGCCTGTAAAGTAGTATTCTGTAGGTGGAAGAACGCCTCAGAAGTGTCTTTTAAAATCTGGCAAGATTGGTTATCCTTTTTAAGAGGAGCCGATAGCTCTGCATTGCATTCCTCCCCCTGGCGCACATCCCATAAGAAGCTCTGGAATTAATCTTGATGCATCATCATTCACATTTGATCCCCCGTGATGTGCTGTATGTCCCCAGAGTGCAATCAGATTGTGCATACTATTTTATTATGTTGTAGAATAGTATATATTATGTATATACTATCAATGTATCATTTATTGGCCTGCTGGACGTGACCACGCCCGTCCCCATGTAACAGTTTGCGCTTAATTACACATAGCACTGGACCTAACTAGAGATCTAGGGACCTCGACAAAGACAGCCTGTACTTAGCATTCATTCTAAATGTAACAACTGATCGAACCGTTTTTTCCTGGTGTGGGACCTACTGGATTGCTTTAGTAGGTCTCGCACCTGCGACCGGATCGCGAAGCAATCGTCGCTGCGAGACTCTATTGCAATCAGTTTTGCTTTCAAGGAGCCAAGAGATATGCATGTGTGCGTAAACGGATCAGGTCGCGCGCCCTTCCTGTCTCCCATGGCTCCTTGTAAGCAAGCAGACATACGCGTGCGCGCGCACACACACATAGAACACACATAGAACACACACACCACACACACACAGAACACACACACACACAGAACACACACACACAGAACACACACACACAGAACACACACACACACAGAACACACACACACACAGAACACACACACACACAGAACACACACACACACACACACACAGCACACACACACAGCACACACACACAGCACACACACACAGCACACACACACAGAACACACACACACACACACAGCACACACACACAGAACACACACACACACACACAGCACACACACACACACAGCACACACACACACAGCACACACACACACAGAACACACACACACACAGCACACACACACACACACACAGCACACACACAGCACACACACACAGCACACACACACATACACACAGCACACACACATAGAACGCACACACACATACACACATAGAACGCACACACACATAGAACGCACACACACAGAACGCACACACACAGAACGCACACACACAGAACGCACACACACATAGAACGCACACACACATAGAACGCACACACACATAGAACGCACACACACATAGAACGCACACACACATAGAACGCACACACACATAGAACACACACACACACACATAGAACACACACACATAGCACACACACATAGCACACACACACACACATAGAACACACACACATAGAACACACACACACACATAGAACACACACACACACACACACACAGAACACACACACATAGAACACACACACATAGAACACACACACATAGAACACACACACATAGAACGCACACACATAGAACGCACACACATAGAACGCACACACACATAGAACACACACACACATAGAACGCACACACACATAGAACACACACACACATAGAACACACACACATAGAACACACACACACACACACACATAGAACACACACACACACATAGAACACACACACACACATAGAACACACACACACACATAGAACACACACACACATAGAACACACACACACACACATAGAACACACACACACATAGAACACACACACACACATAGAACACACACACACACATAGAACACACATAGAACACACACACACACACACACATAGAACACACACACATAGAACACACACACACACACATAGAACACACACACACACACATAGAACACACACACACACATAGAACACACACACACACATAGAACACACACACACACATAGAACACACACACATAGCACACACACACATAGAACGCACACACACATAGAACGCACACACATAGAACACGCACACACATAGAACGCACACACACATAGAACACACACACACACACATAGAACACACACACACATAGAACACACACACACACACATAGAACACACACACACACATAGAACACACACACACACATAGAACACACACACACATAGAACACACACACACATAGAACACACACACACATAGAACACACACACATAGAACACACACACACACACACATAGAACACACACACACACATAGAACACACACACACACATAGAACACACACACACACATAGAACACACACACACACATAGAACACACACACATAGAACACACACACACACACATAGAACACACACACACACATAGAACACACATAGAACACACACACACACATAGAACACACACACACACATAGAACACACACACACACATAGCACACACACACATAGCACACACACACATATAGAACACACACACACATAGAACACACACACACACATAGAACACACATAGAACACACACACACACACATAGAACACACACACACACATAGAACACACACACACACATAGAACACACACACACACACATAGAACACACACACATAGAACACACACACACACACATAGAACACACACACACACATAGAACACACACACACACATAGAACACACACACACACATAGAACACACACACACACATAGAACACACACACATAGCACACACACACATAGAACGCACACACATAGAACGCACACACATAGAACGCACACACATAGAACGCACACACATAGAACGCACACACATAGAACGCACACACATAGAACGCACACACATAGAACGCACACACACATAGAACGCACACACACATAGAACGCACACACACATAGAACACACACACACACATAGAACACACACACACACATAGAACACACACACACACACATAGAACACACACACACACATAGAACACACACACACACACATAGAACACACACACACACATAGAACACACACACACACACATAGAACACACACACACACATAGAACACACACACATAGAACACACACACACACACATAGAACACACACACACACATAGAACACACACACACACACATAGAACACACACACATAGAACACACACACACACACATAGAACACACACACACACATAGAACACACACACACACATAGAACACACACACATAGAACACATAGAACACACACACACACATAGCACACACACACATAGCACACACACACATAGCACACACACACATAGAACGCACACACACACACATAGAACACACACACACACATAGAACACACACACACACATAGAACACACACACACACATAGAGCACACACACACACATAGAACACACACACACATAGAACACACACACACATCGAACACACACACACACATCGAACACACACACACACATCGAACACACACACACACATCGAACACACACACACACATCGAACACACACACACACATCGAACACACACACACACATCGAACACACACACACACATCGAACACACACACACACATCGAACACACACACACACATCGAACACACACACACACATCGAACACACACACACACATCGAACACACACACACACATCGAACACACACACACACATAGAACACACACACATAGAACACACACACACATAGAACACACACACACATAGAACACACACACACATAGAACACACACACACATAGAACACACACACACATAGAACACACACACACACACATAGAACACACACACACACACACATAGAACACACACACACACATAGAACGCACACACACACATAGAACGCACACACATAGAACGCACACACACACATAGAACGCACACACACACATAGAACGCACACACACATAGAACACACATAGAACACACACACACACATAGAACACACACACACACACATAGAACACACACACACACACATAGAACACACACACACACATAGAACGCACACACACACATAGAACGCACACACACACATAGAACACACACACACACACATAGAACACACACACACACATAGAACACACACACATAGAACACACACACACATAGAACACACACACACATAGAACACACACACACATAGAACACACACACATAGAACACACACACACACACACATAGAACACACACACACACATAGAACACACACACACACATAGAACACACACACACACATAGAACACACACACACACATAGAACACACACACATAGAACACACACACACACACATAGAACACACACACACACATAGAACACACATAGAACACACACACACACATAGAACACACACACACACATAGAACACACACACACACATAGCACACACACACATAGCACACACACACATATAGAACACACACACACATAGAACACACACACACACATAGAACACACATAGAACACACACACACACACATAGAACACACACACACACATAGAACACACACACACACATAGAACACACACACACACACATAGAACACACACACATAGAACACACACACACACACATAGAACACACACACACACATAGAACACACACACACACATAGAACACACACACACACATAGAACACACACACACACATAGAACACACACACATAGCACACACACACATAGAACGCACACACATAGAACGCACACACATAGAACGCACACACATAGAACGCACACACATAGAACGCACACACATAGAACGCACACACATAGAACGCACACACATAGAACGCACACACACATAGAACGCACACACACATAGAACGCACACACACATAGAACACACACACACACATAGAACACACACACACACATAGAACACACACACACACACATAGAACACACACACACACATAGAACACACACACACACACATAGAACACACACACACACATAGAACACACACACACACACATAGAACACACACACACACATAGAACACACACACATAGAACACACACACACACACATAGAACACACACACACACATAGAACACACACACACACACATAGAACACACACACATAGAACACACACACACACACATAGAACACACACACACACATAGAACACACACACACACATAGAACACACACACATAGAACACATAGAACACACACACACACATAGCACACACACACATAGCACACACACACATAGCACACACACACATAGAACGCACACACACACACATAGAACACACACACACACATAGAACACACACACACACATAGAACACACACACACACATAGAGCACACACACACACATAGAACACACACACACATAGAACACACACACACATCGAACACACACACACACATCGAACACACACACACACATCGAACACACACACACACATCGAACACACACACACACATCGAACACACACACACACATCGAACACACACACACACATCGAACACACACACACACATCGAACACACACACACACATCGAACACACACACACACATCGAACACACACACACACATCGAACACACACACACACATCGAACACACACACACACATCGAACACACACACACACATCGAACACACACACACACATAGAACACACACACATAGAACACACACACACACACATAGAACACACACACACACATAGAACACACACACACACATAGAACACACACACATAGAACACACATAGAACACACACACACATAGAACACACATAGAACACACACACACATAGAACACACACACATAGCACACACACACATAGAACGCACACACACACATATAGAACACACACACACATAGAACACACACACACACATAGAACACACATAGAACACACACACATAGAACACACACACACATAGAACACACACACACACAGAACACACACACACACATAGAACACACACACACACATAGAACACACACACACACATAGAACACACACACACACATAGAACACACACACACACATAGAGCACACACACACACATAGAACACACACACACATAGAACACACACACACACATAGAACACACACACATAGAACACACACACACATAGAACACACACACACATAGAACACACACACATAGAACACACACACACATAGAACACACACACACATAGAACACACACACACATAGAACACACACACACACACATAGAACACACACACACACACACACACATAGAACACACACACACACATAGAACGCACACACACACATAGAACGCACACACACACATAGAACGCACACACACACATAGAACGCACACACACATAGAACACACATAGAACACACACACACACATAGAACACACACACACACACATAGAACACACACACACACACATAGAACACACACACACACATAGAACGCACACACACACATAGAACGCACACACACACATAGAACGCACACACAACACAAGAACGCACACACACACAGAACACACACACACAGAACACACACACACACAGAACACACACACACACAGAACACACACACACAGAACACACACACACATCGAACACACACACACACATCGAACACACACACACACATCGAACACACACACACACATCGAACACACACACACACATCGAACACACACACACACATCGAACACACACACACACATCGAACACACACACACACATCGAACACACACACACACATCGAACACACACACACACATCGAACACACACACACACATCGAACACACACACACACATCGAACACACACACACACATCGAACACACACACACACATCGAACACACACACACACATCGAACACACACACACATCGAACACACACACACACATCGAACACACACACACATCGAACACACACACACATCGAACACACACACACATCGAACACACACACACATCGAACACACACACACATCGAACACACACACACATCGACACACACACACACATCGAACACACACACACACCCTTGCCCAGCAGACGGCCGCAGCACTTGTCGCTCACCACCACCTCCTCGATGCGCTGGGAGGACAGTGTTCAGGCTCAGCAGCCAGGGGCAGCAGCAGTCGAGCTTCAGCCGGGGGTCAAAGAGCAGCGGCGGCATCATGGCAAGAGGGAGCGGCTACGTGTCTGACGGTGGACGCGCGACTTCGGATTGAGTCGCGCGCGTGAGCTTGTAACGTAGCCAGCTCATGGCGCGACCCAAGGCGTGCGTCTGAATCTTCATCTGCCGTGCTAGTGAATACGCACGCCTTGTTTTGTATCCATTGAAGTAGAGACACCTGGAGCAATGTTAACGTGAGCGATTTAGCATTAATGGCTTAATTAGGTAAGAATTTCTGATCAGATAGCTCCTACTTTTGTTACAATGCTCCAACGTGTATTTTCATTTATCTCCCGCGCTTGGCAACCACGCAAACATTCACATTTTTTGTTTCGCCTTGATAAATTAAGCAATATAATTATATGGGGCTGTGATGCAGCCTTTCGCCAACAAAGCTCCAGAGGGGCGAAACAATAGGAAGTCTGTCAGTATGAATACATTCCACACGCCACAGATGCACGAGGATATCCGAAACAATGAGAGAAAATGCTGCCTGCAACCGAGCACAAAGCAAGAAGCTCTTAGCACGCAAATGAAATGAAATGAAAAGTAGATTTATAAAAGCGCAGTTGCTGCCCGGGGGCGTCCAAGCGCTAGGAACCAGAATAGAAATAACGTGACAGCAGTAGGTAGCTAAAATTACTGAGGGGGGTTAAACAGGAATGTCTTTAGCTGTTTTCGGAATAAAGAAAGGTTGGGGTTGGATCTAAGCTCGAGGGAGTGAAATCCAGGTCCTGGCGGCATTGTAGGTGAACGTCCTACCGCCTGACCTTACCTTTTTTATTCTCGGAGCTATAGCCATGAAGGCCTGGCTAGATCGGAGGTTTCTGCTGGGTTGATACTGTTTTACTAGGTCGCGGATGATCATAGGACCTGTGTCCCAAAAAGCCTGATGGGCAATACACATGGCCTTGAAGGTGATTCTCTGACGCACTGGTAGCCAATGCAGGCTAATCAGTCCAGCTTTGGCTGATGGTCTGCGTGGAAGCTGTAACAGTGTGCGGGCCGCACAGTTCTGCACTATTTGTAGTCTACGCAAGGTGTACTCCGGGGTGCCAAGGTAGAGGACATTGTTGAAGTCTAAGCGGGACTGTATCAAACCCTGAATGGCCACCTGCTTTGCCTCCATAGGTAGAAGAGGGAGGACTTTCTTTAACATCCTAAGAAGGCCAAAGCAGGTAGCCGAAAGTTTTGTAGCCTGGAGGTTAAATGAGAGGGTCTTATCCAGCCACACCCCAAGGCTCTTAATGTTGTCCTTAGGTACTGGACGGGTGCCTAGACAAGGGGGCCACAAGGAGTTGAAGAAGATGGGGTTTGAGGGCCCCAGGAGCATCAGCTCTGTTTTGTCCCCATTGAGCTTGTGGGATGACTAAGTCATCCAGCCCTTTACCTCCTCTAAGCACTTTATTAGCCCACCTGACAACGGCAGGTCGGCCTCCTGCGCCAATGAGACCACCAGCTGGGTGTCGTCCGCGTAAGAAATAATCTTAACCCCAAATGGACGAACAACCTCAGCCAGTGGTCTCATATAGATGTTGAAAAGCGCAGGGCTTAAGGAGGAGCCTTGTGGGACTCCACACCTCAAAGACCTATTCATGGACACTGTCTCTCCATCAAATACTTGAAATGATCTATCAGTCAAGCAGGATTTGAGCCAAAGCCAAGCGCCATCCCCTATTCCGACACTCGAAAGGCGGCTCAACAGGGTGTCATGGCTGACCGTATCGAATGCTGCGCTGAGGTCAAGGAGGATCACTGCCACTGATCCTCCCTGATTTAGGATTTTTCTGGATTCCTCGGTGACTACTAGGAGGGCGGACTCTGTTCCATGTCTGGGTCTAAAACCCGTCTGGGTGGCATCTAACAGCTGGTTGTTTTCCGAGAAAATTCACCAGCTGGAGGTTGATGTACCTCAAGGATTTTGCTCACCCAGTGGAGCAGAGAAATAGGCCGGTAGTTGCTAAAATCCGAGGGACTCAGATTCGTTTTTTTTAGCAGGGCTCGGACCATGGCCCGCTTCCAAGCGGGAGGGACAGTGCCAGAGGTGATGGATGCGTTCAAGAGGTCCATAATGGTTGGTAAAGTGACCTGGGATGCTAACATCATGACATCTGGAGGTGCCGGGTCGCCTGGAGACCCAGATTTTACCTTGCGGGCCACGGACTCCAAGGTTTCAAGATCTAGAAGGGGGAAGTGATCCAGTATAGTAGGGGTTCTGATAGTGTCTACCATATTTGTTTGGTCCTGAGCTAAAGGGGCAGTGGCTGTAGAGGGGAAGGATGAGTAGATTTTATTGACTTTTTGGTGGAAAAAGTCTGCCAAGTCATTGCAGTGGGCTGTTGTTTTTGCCTCGTGCAGGCTGGAAGATGGGAGTTTTGTAAGTTTTTTTCAGTATTTGAAAAATTTCTTTAGGTTTGGATTTAGCTAGTATAACTCTATCAGAGGTATACAGATTGGGCAGCTTTGACTTCGGCTTTGTAGGTATTAATTGCCTCTCGGTATCGAATGTTTACCTCCAAAGAGTAGTCTATTGCCAGAGACATACCGCCGGCTCCCTGGGACACAGATACCTCGTTAGACAACGGCCGGTCCGATAAGATTCATTTGGTGCTACGTTTTGCCCGTTGCATTACTTTAGAGCCTGACTGACGTTTTGGGATTGAAGAGACAGCTGTAAATTCATCTGCTTTCACCTCGCTTCTCACCCCCACCCCACTTCAGTACCCTTATTTCTTTCTCTCCTGTTTTCTCTTCTCACCACACCTCATCAAGCATTCTTCCTATTGGTCTTTCACGTATTGCCTCTTCTCTTTAATTCCTTTCTTCAGTGTTTCTGCGTTCCATTTCATTCCCCTCTTCTCTGTTCCTTTTCCTCTGTTTTATTTCCATTACCATTTCTCTAGTCGCCCCTCGTTTTGCATCATTTCCTTTCATTTTTTTTCTCTTTCCATCCACACTTCCCTAAACCGAACTCCCAGTCTCATTTCATTCTGGTAGGCGTTATCATATCTTCTCTCCTTTCATCTTTCTTCTGTCCACCCTCTTTTCATTCTTTCTTCCTCCCCAGCCCCCTTCTACACAACTCTTGCTTCGCGAACTCCTTCTACAACCTCAAGTGATTTCCTTGTGCACACACCAGTGATCTGGTCTTTCCTGTGCTAGAGGGGTTTTTGTGTAGAAATCGACTGAAAGCCCAGTGTCGTTCACAAGCAGGTGTTGGACTCCAGTGCCTGAGGACGTTTCGTATGTAGACGCTTTAGAAATCTATAAAGACGGTGTGCCAAGCATTTGACAGCCCCATGTCACCGGGGCACCTCCAGCCATGTCTGCTATGTTTTTCACCAATACGAAGCATGCTGGGACTTGTAGGTTTCTATTCAGAATGAGCGAAGCTAAGCACGAGAAGCGAGTGCACCATCAATAGCGGAGAGGTCGGTTGGCCACACAGGAACATGGACACAAGAGGTCACTATAAGCCCCTCCTATAGAGATAGGAGAAGCAGAGGAGCATAAGCACACAACCGCTAGGGTTATCCATTTCTCCAGTCCTAGTTTATAGCGACCAATACTTTTCATTCTGGGACTTGTAGTTTAGTTTTTAACACTACTTATAGGCCGAAAAATCTATCATGCCAAGCATAGTTGGTTTAAAGCCCAAGACCGACTAAAGATTTCACACAGCAGCTATATTTATCCTTCCAGTCTCAGTAATTGTGTAACCAGTTTGTAATTTCACCATTTCTGGGACTCAAACCGAAGATCTAGCCTTTTAAGTCTAGTTGTTTCTTATAAGTAAATGAAACACGAAGTGGGCTTTAGGGTGCAGGCATTCCGAGAGCGCCACTTCCACGCTGTTCCCTTACAATGGGCCAATTAACAAGTGTTACAAGTAAACAGACGAGCGGAGCCAGAAGAGCAATAACTAAACATTACTCCTCCTTTAATCTTGCATCCTTTCGGCGGGGCGCGTGACACACCCTTTCTCTGTTGCCAAACGCATGACACTTAGTAGGCAGACCACACCCTCCTCCCTATGCTCGCTCGAGTTGCAGGCAGCCCACCCCCTCCCTGTCCATATGGTCGCTCGACTTTACTTTTAGCTTCGCCGCGCGTTCTCACTGGCTTCTATTTGACCACGTTTTCCGCCTTTTACATTTACTTCCATGGCCCATAATTTACGGACAAAGTCTTTCTTATGTTTTGCTATGCTATTTTACAGGTGCTTTACATTTTGTTTACTTACAATACGTTTTTTAAAAAGTTGTAATTTACGCAACAAGAATAGTTTCTACTTGTTTATGTAAACATGCTCACATTCGGTCACCTTTTACAAATCACTTTCTCAACAAACATCACTCTGGGGCAACACTCATGGCCAACACCACATTACTTGGGCACACCCTAACCTCATTCATGGACACCCCAGCGTCACTCGGGGACACCCCCGCGTCACTCGGGGACACCCCCGCGTCACTCGGGGACACCCCCGCGTCACTCGGGGACACCCCCGCGTCACTCGGGGACACCCCCGCGTCACTCGGGGACACCCCCGCGTCACTCGGGGACACCCCCGCGCGTGTCACTCGGGGACACCACCGCCTCACTCGGGGACACGCCACCCCCCCCCCGCGCATATCACTCGGGGACACGCCACCCCCCCCCCCGCGCATATCACTCGGAGACACACACCCCCCCCCGCGCATATCACTCGGAGACACACACCCCCCCCCGCGCATATCACTCGGAGACACACACCCCCCCCGCGCATATCACTCGGAGACACACACCCCCCCCGCGCATATCACTCGGAGACACACCCCCCCCCGCGCATATCACTCGGAGACACCCCCCCCCCCCGCGCATATCACTCGGAGACACACCCCCCCCCCCCGCGCGCATATCACTCGGAGACAACCCCCCCCCCCCGCACCACATAAATAAAACATTTGTCATTTACAAGACCAATAGGTCAAACTTTCCTAATGCGAGACATTGCATTGCAAATGCTTGTTTGCTTTGTTCCCCCCTTCTTGTGTACATTATGTATCTCTCTGTAACATCATGTGATTGTGTATTATCCTGCCTTAGCTTCTTTTATTTTATGACCTCGCATGTAATTCTTTTTATGTATTTGTTGATTTTGTGTCTATTTCTTTGCATATTTTATGTTCTATAAAAATGATTTGAATAAAAAAAAATAATTATGGGATGCGCCCAGTATAACCTGTAATGAAAATGCCTTATGTTGTCGTCTTCAAAGCTAGAAATGAGCATGTTGATGACCAATGCCATCACTACAAGTGTGTACCAACCTATGATGTGTAAAAGTGTGGCTGTTCGAATACCACAAAAAAGGTTGTAGTGTACATAATTGATGGGTAAGAAGGAACGGCGGGATGGCCCGTCAGTTGCTTACACAGCTGGGGAAGGGGGGGGGGGGGTGTTAAGCTGTAAATTGGTGGGTTTTTTTACTCTCACACAACTGCATGTAAAGGAATTCTACAATGTTGTCAGAATATACCAATAATCAGAAAAGCACAAATAAAGCCCTTTATTGTAATTCGAAAGTGTGATGGAAACCCACATTTTAATAGGACTAGAACAAACACAGATGAAAAATTCAGTGACTCCAGATTACCACACATTATTATTTGCTCACACAGGGCCTTATTTATGAAGGCCTTGCGCCGCCGGTGCGTTACTTTTTCCAATTTAAAAGTGGCGCACCGGCGGCGCAAGGCCTTCATAAATAAGGCCCCAAGTAGCTTTAGCAGTAAAACTATTTTTGCGAACTGAGTGGTCATTACAATGGAAGAACGTGCTGCCTCTGACAGTGTGCTACCACACCATGCTTTAGTAATATTTTTGCAAATGTTTTGATTTAATTGATTGGTTCAGCATGTGAGATAGTATCACTCCCAAGTGTCACACATTTGGCTGTAGAACGTCACTCATAAGATCTGTGAAACCTTGGAAAAGTCACTGATAGGCACCTGTAAACTTGCCACCTATGCTTCGGGTCCACGAAAAACGCTAAAAAGTCAGGATGCAGGAAGACTTCTGCATTCAAAAAACTGTGGCTAACTACTGCATCCTTGTCATGGCTCAAAGGTTGAATGCTTCGTGACGCAACGGGATGCACAAAATCGCTGCCATCTTGATTAATGCGCAGGCCACGCCCTTCGTAATAAAGTTCTAAAGATGTGTTTGACGCATCATGCACCATTAGTTCATAGTATTGGCCCATGGAAGTTCAATGCTGTGTACCATAGCGATATAGTACTCATCTAAAATACAACAGGAACTACTCTCCTGAAACACGTACATCTGTTAACTGGAACTGAAGCATCACTTTTCAAAAGGCACTGAAAAGTTTATTAAGTTGTACCCCATCCCTGTTATTATGGAAACTTCTTACCCCTTATCTTCGCCATGCTAAAAGATATAAAAAGTTATTTAACCTTCAAAAAATATTAATAAAGACTAGGATTTTGATCTCGTATTTTCTGAGTGTGAAACCTTGGCCTCTGGGCCAAGGCCAGCACCCTCCCCAGCAGCTCCATCTGATCACAGCACTAGTACCAGCACAGCACAGCTCCCATCGGTCGAGCAGGGTTCATGCCACCTGCCTGTTCCAGCGCCTCCGGTCACTTGTGCCATCCGTCATCTCCCGCTCTCTGGCCATTCCCTCTGCTGCTGCTGCTGCTTATCTGTTATTGCTTCTGCCTATTTAAATTTACTTCTTCTGCTTACTTTATTTTTACACTGCTTCCCCCTCTCTACTGCTACCTAGTTCTGCTTGTGTTTTCCTGCTGCTCAGACGTGAGTCCCTTGCTCACTTTGCCACTGTATTCAAGCAAGCTGGGCTGAAGACGGCTGGAATGCCAGAAACCGGTCCTCGGAAGCTTGTTTCCGGTCCAGGGAAGGCATGGCTTTGCAGTTCGGGCTGGACTGTTCCTATGAGGCACAGGTTCAGAATGATTTGCATATAGCCCTGTCTGAACTAGGGTGGCAGAGTGGGCTAAAGAACGGTGATGGATTGACTGGGTGTGAGTGTTTGATTGGTTCAGATGCTCCGTCCATCACCACCCCCTTTTGTACCGTCTCCTCTGCTCAGGGCACCAATATTCTGTGCAATGCTCCTGCTCTGCAGAATGTGACGTCTCTGTTCTTAGCACATCAGAGAGTAGTGAAACTGACTTCCCACGGGTACTGTCCAGCTGTAAAAGGGATAGAGGGCTCTAGTTTTCAGGACGATGGATATACATTTAATGGGCCCCTGCACTAGAGTGACCAACTGGCATGGGTGCAAATTCAGGACAGTAAGTGTAAAAATTCAGGACAAAGGGTCAAAATTCAGGACAAAAATTCAGGACAAAACTTCTGGACAAAAGGTACGTTTTACAGACCCATCAGAGGAAGTTGCACAATAGTATAAAAGTGAGCAAATAAACAACCATTTAAGTAAGTCAAAATAAGTTTAGATTAGGTTTGAGACAATCGTGCACTTTATGGTTTTTTGGTATGCGTGCAGCTTTGAGCAACTGTGCTGTTTTTTTTTGTTGTACTTCAAATGATAGTAATCTATTTATATGGTTACTGCACTGGGTTGTCCAGTCCGATATTTTGTTTACAACTCATGGTCCTGAGCAGGCATGTTTGGTGAGAGAAGTGGCCAGGAAGATCTGCCCGGATTGTCTTTGTTACTAGCATCTCATATCCGAGTGACATTGTGAGATTTAATGCGGCACGCATAGGCCAACTAAAGGGAGGATTGCTGTGATGAACCCGCTATAGGGAACGCATTATGGGTGTTTCAGCAAGTGGAAATTAAGATATGGAATTTGACTTTGCTTATGGAGGCTTCCAGAGAGTTGCACTAGCTGACTAAGTCACAAAGGTGCTTTACCCTGCAGCTTTCTTAAAGAAGGCACTGTCGATACACTATTACATAGTTTATTTTTGACGCTTTGCCTTTTTGTACAAACACAATATACATCTCAAGCACAGCTCATGGCACTGAGGCTTTCCCTAAAACCTAAAACAAAACATGCAAACATTTACAATTATTAGTGTAACATTCAAGTAGCAGTTGGGTGTCACTCAAAATGTCAAATGTATGATGTATAGGTTCGAGGCATGTGGGCTGCTGAATTCATATCTATTGCATTAGATCGCCGCCTAGTGTTGGGTCCGGATGATTGCACATTGTTGTCCTGGAGTATCACGGGGTAGGTGTCTCCTCCCCTGGACTACAGTGCGCATGGGCATCCTCTCCATCCTCAGATTGTTTTTTTCCGCCATTGGGTTCGGATGTTAAAATCTTAGCTCAAGTTTGGAAACTTTTTCTCCAAGCCAAAAGGCTTTCGCGAGCGTCGGTATCGTTACGATCGGTATCGATAACATTTCTCTACAGGACATCGACTATCGGACGGCTTCATTCACCTCTCGCATTGAGTTTCATCGACGATGGGAAGTCGAGGCCTTTTCAAAAGGTGTCCGCTCTGTAACGCAAAATATGCCCACAACGACGTCCACCCTGTGTGCAACAAATGCTTGTCACCGGACCACAATGAAGACCAATGTATGGTCTGTGCCCGGTTCAGATCAAAGAAGACTCTTCGGACCCGACGCGCGGCTCGATTGCAATCGAAGAGGCCTGCACTGGAACCAGATAATATCTTCGGGACCGGAGACGAAGAAGTCGTCGAGATACCGGACCGAGATGAAGCATCGGAGCAGGGATTCGTGCATGGATCAGACTGAGGCCGATGAAGAGGAGTATCTGGAAGACGAGGAGAATTATGAAGTCGTCGACGAGGTAGGAGACGTCGACGTTCAGGCCCTTGGGGCTGAGGAAGATAGCTCAGAGTTGCTAGGCCCAACTGTCGATACAGGGGCCGATGGACATATTATCAATACGGCTCAGGTCGAGGGATCGCCACAAGGCCTTACCCAAGATCTACCTTCGAGTTCAACAGCCCCGCAACAAAGCCCGGCTTCGAACATTATCATTGAGCCATCCGTTTCGAAACCAACTTTGGTTGATCTCAGCAAAACGAAGCCAGCACAGTCGAAATCGAAACCGCAACTGGCTCGTCGGCGCCAAGGCCTCAAAACCCTCGGAGCTGACAAAACAAATGAGGGACTTCGATGCGGGGAGCTCGAGTAGCGGGGCGCCAAAGGCCACGGTGAAGATCTTCGAGTCGAAGACGTCGGCACCGAAGAGAGCCGCTACGCAGCTCGAATCGAGACAGAGCTCCACTCCTCGATCAATAACGGGACCGGAGTCGAGCGTTCTAAGTCAGATGCAGCCGCGGCGCATAAGGCTTAAGACATGACCCTACACGCCGGGGAGTCGATTCAAAGAAACAGAGACAAGGCTTTGTCGGCGGGACCGGCAAGTTGGTCACCGCTACGTCGGCGCCAATAAAATACGGTTTACCACAGCCAGTGAGGCCGAAGATGTTCGAGCCAAAACAAAGCGTTGACCCCATAAAAATACCTGAATTGACACAGGCCTGCATACGAGACGGAGGAACGAGAACCGAGGAGTTCATCGATTCGGAAACGGGGAGACTGTCTATCTACAAAAGGAAATTAGTCCCAGAAAAACCCATGGAGTCTTTCAGGATTCCTCTTAAGAAAAAGGATCACCTGCGTCACCAGTGATGGTCGAACACTTGCACACATATGAGCAGGAGCCTCAATCCTTTTCCCCTACATACTCGGATGCAGGGGCATGTGACGATGATAATGATGCTGATGACGATGTGATGGACACTGGTCGTGATGATCAGAACCACCAATGGGCAGACCCTGCTGACCCAGGCAACACACAGATTGACCCTGATACTAGGGTCTACAATGTCAAAACCTCACCAACTGAAGACACTACAGCTTTCAACGCTCTGATTGAAAGAGCTGCGTTAAATCATGACGATCTTCATAGTGATACTGTGGAAGTGGACTTCCTTGTGGACACGTTCTCAATTTCCGTAAGAACAGTAAAGACACTACCAATGCTCATGTGTGTTCTTAAACACGCCATGGACATTTTCAAAGAAAATACTAGAGTAAGGGTAGTTAACCCGAGGATAGAAAAGACGTATAGGCCGGCGCCCGTGGATCCTACCTATATTAAAGGTCAATTGCCTTTGGACTCTATGGTGGTTGCAAATGCAAGAGAGGGCAAACTCGCAGACAACGGGAGAGGCGCCTCCGCCTGATAAGGAGTCAAAAATACTGGAAACATCTGGCAAGAGTGGCAGCACAGGCTGCGAACATCTGGCGTATTGCTAATACTCAGGCGCTTCTGGCCAGATATGATGGGTCACACTACGATACTCTGGAGACATTATTACAGCACCTCCCAGAACAATTCAAGGAAGGAGCAGAGCTGTTGGTTCAGGAGGGGAAGCTGATCTCCAACGCTTCCATCAAGTGTGCACTAGACACAGCTGACACTGCAGCTAGGGCTATCAACACTAACGTCATGCTTGGTTGAGGATCTCTGGTTTAAAACCAGAAATACAGACCACCATTCTTAATCAGCCAGTTAACACTGACTTCTTGTTTGGCCCTGAAGTTGATGCCACCCTAGAAAAAATTAAAAGACACGGAAACTGAAAAATCCATGGGAGCTCTGCAGTCGCAGCCGTTTCGGGGTAGTTCCTTTCGTCGCTCCAATAACGGGGGACCCTCAAGGGGCCTAAACACCCAACAAACGCAGTATAACAAGGGAGGTACACAATCCACCTACAATAAAAATCCCAGGGGTGGATATAGAGGAAATAACATCAAGGGCAGAGGAAGAGGAAACAACCACTCCAGATCCTCTGCCAATACCAAACAGTGACGCCTTGTCACTGCCCCCGACCATCTAACACCTGTCGGGGGGGGAGACTACAACAGTTCCTGTCTGTATGGAAATCCACCTTACAGCAAGTCCTACCGCTTTTAAGTCGGAGATTTCCTCGCAACACTGGATCTCAAAGATGCGTACTTCCACATTCCCATGCACCCTTTCCACAGAGTATCTCAGGTTTACCATTCTGGATCAACACTACCAGTTCAAGGTCCTCCCCTTCGGAGTGACGACGGCACCCAGAGTATTCCAAGTGTCTGGCGACAGTGGCGGCACACCTAACGAGACAGCACATACATGTCTACCCTTATCTGGACGTGATGAGTTATAAAGGGGTAAACCCTACAAACTATCTGACCTGGTCAGTTAAACGGGTACGTATAGAGTGGTCAGTCTATTGCTTTACTTAGACATCAAATGTCACAAATAAACATTGCATAACTTAAATTATGAACAGTCCATAGATCCAGTGCGTATTTTATTTTCATACATGGTTAACTGGATACTTAGTATCAATCCATGGGTACCGAAGGTTGAGTTACAGAACCATATAAACAAGCATATCAATTAATTCATTGAATCAAGTAATCTTATAAACATAAATGGAAATCAATTAATTTGTAATTCCTCATAAAGATAGCTTGAGATTGTCAAACGTCACATGTTATTTACATAGTAATTTGACAATGCGCTCAGTGTGTACAGAAAAAGGAAGTAGTTAGGTGGGATAGGTGTGATGGAATGAGGTGGGGACTGGGTAAAGGTGTTGTGACCATAGAACAATCAGTGAGATTCAGTGCAACCTTTACAGTCTGATTTAGATCGATAGTGCCATAAAACTCTTTAACATAGGATCCGTATTACTCCATAGCTTTCTCCTATGTTTAGAGAAGTGGTGTGGTCTGGTCGTCTACGTTTCGACCCCTGGTGTAAGGGTTAATGGAAACCTCATGCTGGGGTCTTCATCAGGACACGAAAAGAACAGGAGCGCTTTACTTAAGGCCATCCAGTGGCTCTTAGGTTAGGACCATCACGGGTTCCTGTGTGTGAGGATAGACTGGGTCGTTGTAGCTTTCCAGTGGCTATTTCTTGTATTAACAAATACGTCTTGTTCAAACGATGGCCATGGGGGTGCGCCGTAAGTCACACTTCCCCGGTGGTTCTAAACTTCACCTAGAATTCCATATGTGCATCTCACATGGTCGGCTGCCGGACAGTGACTGGACGACTGGCTTATTCAAGCAAAGTTGGCCCAGCTGTGTGCCAGCCACGTGTCCCACACCATTCACCTCCTTGACGATCTGGGATTCTCACTGAATTACCCCAAGTCACATCTTCAACCCGCCCGCGTACGGCAGTACCTGGGCGCAACGATAGACACTCTGGCAGCCAAAGCTCAGCCAAATTCAGTGAGGATACACAGCATGCAATTGCTGATACAAAAATTCAGATCTCAACACTCGCTTCAGGCAAAAGTGTTCATGCAGTTGATAGGCATGATGGCCTCCTGCATCTTCATAGTCCTGCATGCGAGACTACATATGCGCTCGCTTCAGGAGTGCTTGGCACGTTAGTGGATCCAGGCTCAAGGGCAGTTAAAAGACCTAGTGTTGGTGAGTGGTTGGGCATACAATTCTCTGCATTGGTGGAATCCACAAAACCTTTGCAAGGGCCGACCGTTCCAGGAGCCTGTGCCACAGATTATACTGACAGCGGATGCATCTCTCCAGGGATGGGGAGCTCATGTACTCCATTACACAGTGCAGGGACTATGGACGACACAGCAGAAGAAGATGCACATCAACCTTCTAGAGCTGATGGCAATCTTCATGGCACTAAAAGCCTTCAAAGTACATCTGTGCAACAAAGTCGTGTTGATCCGGACGGACAACATGACTGCCATGTACTACATACAGAAGCAGGGAGGAACACACTCTCCACAGTTGTCTCACCTGGCTCAGAGCATGTGGAAGTGGGCCATTCAGAGGAACATCTTCCTCATGGCGGAACACCTCCCAGGCAAGGACAACCAAATGGCGGACCTGCTCAGCAGGCACAGCCACCAGATGCACGAGTGGGAGATACATCCATTAGTACTCCGGCCGTACTTCCATCAGTGGGGTCATCCAGAGATAGACCTATTCGCCACAAGGGAAAACGCAAAATGCCGAAGCTTCGTCGCCAGGTTTCCACATCCGCAGTCACAGGGCAATGCGATATAGATGAACTGGTCAGGCAGGTTTGCGTACACTTTTCCCCCAGCGCCATTGATTCCGCTACTGGCACGCAAACTGAGGCAACACTCGATGACACACATCCTGGTTGCCCCAACGTGGGCACGCCAACCGTGGTACACCACGCTCGTGGAACTTTCCGTGGTGCCTCATCAAAGGCTACAACTAACACCCAGACTTTTGACGCAGAGCCATGGCGAAATTCAGCACCCAGATCCGCATCAGCTCAACCTGGCGATCTGGCTCCTGAGGTCCTAGAATTTGGATACCTCCACTTGCCCCCAGACTGCATGAATATCATAAAGGAGGCAAGAAGACCCACGACTAGAGCATGTTATGCGGCGAAATGGAAAAGGTTTGTCATATATTGCAACAATAATAACATTAACCCACTTGATGCATATATTCAGAACATTATTTATCTGCTGCATTTATACAGATGTAATCTGGCTTACAGTTCCATCCGCATACATCTATCCGCACTAGCAGCCTACCTGCAAAACAGGCAGCATCTATCCCTATTCAGAGTACCTGCAATTAAAGCCTTTCTTGAGGGACTCAGGAGAGTAATCCCTCCAAGACTTCCACCTTCACCAGTCTGGAACCTCGACCTGGTTCTCACAAGACTCATGGGGCCACCCTTTGAACCTCTACATTCCTGTGAGATTCAATTTTTAACCTGGAAAGTGGCTTTCTTAGTAGCCAATACCTCACTCAGAAGAGTTAGTGAACTCCAGGCGCTAACCATTCAAGAGCCATTCATACAAGTTCACCCAAACAGAGTTGTTTTACGTACAAACCCCACTTTTATGCCCAAGGTGATTTCGCAGTTCCACATGAACCAAACCATAGCACTGCCGGTTTTCTACCCAAATCCAGAAAATGTTGCAGAGAGATGCCTACACACATTAGATGTGAAAAGGGCCCTCATGTATTATATAGACAGAACTAAAGATTTCAGAAAAACGAAACAACTGTTCGTCGCCTTCGCTCCACAGCATAAAGGCAATCCCATTTCAAAATCAGGAATAGCCAGATGGATCGTTAAGTGTATACAAATTTGCTATGAAAAAGCTAAACGCACTTTAACGATTCCTCCACGGGCACACTCCACACGCAAGTTAGGAGCATCCATGGCTTTCCTAGGGAACATTCCACTAGAGGAGATATGTAGAGCAGCCACATGGTCCACTATTCATACATTTACGAAACACTACTGCGTAGATGTACACTAGACAGCAGGCAGCTGTAGGACCGGCTGTTCTCAAAACTTTTTCAAACTGCTGCAGCTGGCACAGGCGGCGGCCGCCGCTAATGGAGGGACTGCTATGTATTCTATGCAATAGATATGAATTCAGCAGCCCACATGCCTCTAACCGAATATGCTACTTACCAGTATGCATCTGTTCTTGGCATGTAGGGTTGCTGACATTCATATTGCCCACCCTCCTCCCCGGCGCCTGTTGCAGCTGTAGCATTCAGAATTTCTATTTAGCATGGACATCACTCACTGTATTGCACTCAATCTCTGCCACAATGGCGAAAAACAATCTGAGGATGGAGAGGATGCCCATGCGCACTGTAGTCCAGGGGAGGAGCCACCTATCCCGTGATACTTCGAAGACTTCTCCAGGGCAACAATGTGCAATCATCCGGACCCAACACTAGGCGGCGATCTAATGCAATAGATATGAATGTCAGCAGCCCTACATGCCAAGAACAGATGCATACTGGTAAGTATCATATTCGAATCCCACACATAAGCACACAGCAAATACTGAATAGTAACATATAAGCAAGGGAGTAGCCAGAAAATTAAAATACCTCCCACTTTGAACTAAAGCTCCTATGGCACCAAGAAAGTCATCGCAGCACTCCCCAGAAGAGCTCTAGTCTAAAGATCTAGCCATCCATCCTTCCATCAAACTCCTGATATCCACCATTTCAAATTTACATTCTGTCCTCTATTAATTCTTTCATCCATAATTCAGGATTTCACCATTCATTCTGTCCTTCCATCTGTGTGCCGATCCATATCTAAACATTTGCAAACTTGTACATCATCCACCATCCCTCCATCATTTCACTCATCCATCCCTCCATCTACCATTTCACTGATCCATCCATCATCCATCCACCCTTTAACCCAATCCATCCTTTCACTCATCTATCCACTTTTCCACCCATCCATTTACCCTTTCATCCAAGCCAACCTTTCACTCACCCCTCCTTCCATCCACTCACCCATCCACTTACCCTTTCACCCATCCAGCCGTCCTTTCACTTACTTATCCATCACCCATTTATGCATTCTTTCACACATACATCTTTACATTCTTCCTTTCACTCGTCCAGACACCCATTCCCCATCCATTCTGCCAATCATTCATCCATGCTTTAACTCCTCCATCTATACTCCCTTTCTCGCTCCATTCCCCTTTCACTTAGCCAGTCATCCTTCCATCCTCCACATATCCACCCACTCATAAATCAATCCATTGACCCTATCTCTCATTCATCCACCCTTTCACTCATCTATCCATCCTTTTTTCTAATCTCCCTTTCACTCGCCCATGCATCCACTTGTCCACTCATCCATCCACTCACCCTTTCACCCGTCCAGACACCCAGTCACTCAGCCGTCTACCCATTCAACTTTTCAGTCATCCATCCTTTCTTCCAGCTTTCCAAACTCCCTTTCACTCATGTATGCTCCACATTCCAATGTTCTAATGTTTCTTCTGTAAGCATAAGCAATGTGGAAAAAATAGCAAACCTATTAAAAAGTAAAATAAAGGTGTTGCCTAGCAGCCCAGGTGCAAAGCCCAGGCACTGAAGGGCACCCCTTTTTGGGCTGTTGTGCACACATGATTTGTCACTTGCTGTGAAGAGACAGAGCCACTAAGGGTTCACTCACTATGTATTATTTCATGTTTATGATAAACTTTTGAGAAAGTATGAGTTGGGCCAAACCTAAAACTAACGCATCATTTAACGCGCAAGAGACAGCCAAGTCCAACAAAGGTGTTTACCAACCACAGCGTCCAGCAGAAGCACCAACTTCTCCCCAAAGCTTCCAATTGCCTTTAAGACCATACACTTCAAGAAAGTTAGGGAGCATCCTTCATCAGGGTTTATTAACTACGAGCCATTGATAGATTAATTCTAAAGCATCTGTGTATTGCAACTGGTGAGCACGGGGTCAACTGTTTACAAAGTGCAGAACAGTTTGGAGGGGCAGGGAAGTATGAATTAACATCTCTTAAATAACCATGAGGCCACAGATCACATCAGGCTTAAGGTGGTTTGAGTTGATTATAAAGTTATTAAAGCTAAAAACATGAGCGCATAATCTTCAAAGGAAAGAAATGCAGTTTTGGGATCGAGAAAGCGTGTTGGAGGCAAATCTGGACTTGGGTGACATGGTGAATCTGCAGCAGGCACCAATTGTGTGGGAGCAAGGTTTGATCAGCGCTGCTCCTGCGCCCTGGCAAGCCTGAGTCAACTTGTGTGAAACATTGGGCATTAAACAGATTGCTCCAGGGCAGTCTTCACAGCATGTGCATGATGAGCGTAATCGCGACCCTCACAGGAAGATCAAGGCAGACGAATGCGGGCAAAAGGACAGCTAAAGAGAGAGGGTGTAACCGCTTAAACTGGCCCATTGTCATTCTGTAATGGAGCAATCAGCCGCAGACAGAATGAGAATGGGTGGGTGGGGCTGCTCTTATCCTCGAGGAAGAGTTAGAGGTGCCCCATCAGGGGCCTGAGGCTTCTCGCAGGGAGCATGCTGCTCCCTGCAATGGCCAGAATTACGGACAAAAGGGGTCCGTAAAAAGGACTCTCACGGACAACGGACGTGAGGTCCAAATTACGGACGATCCGTGAAATTTACGGACGGTTGGTCACCCTACCCTGCACCCCTCTGCACATTTGCCGTTTTGATCTGATACACCCAAAATGTGTATCTCTATGGTTGAGAATTAAGCGTGGACTTTGGCAGGAAATGTGTGCCTGGGGAGTTGTCTGATCTCAGCCAGGGTTTTCCCTTTTTTCATTTTCAAGAAGTAATTATGCTAGTTTGAAAATAATGCATCGTGTAGTTTCCTGGATCTGTAATTAAAAATCAACTGCACGTTAGACCGGGCAACAGGGATATATTTACAGACTTAATTTGAACACATCTTATTTTCTAGCCTGTGTCACCTGTGCGCAAGAACTAAAAGGAGGATGCTGGCATTAATTTCACTCCATATTGTTTAGTTATATGCATATACCCTTGTTTATGTGATTGCCTCGCGCTGCCTCATCTGCTGCCCCGAGCCTCTCCATTCCTTTATGACGTCACAACATTCTGTACTGGAACTGGAGGCTCTGGTGACAGTTGCTGGCAACATCCTGATTTGGGCAGACGTACCCTCTGGTTTTAGGGCAACTTAATAAACTATATTGAACTTACATTAAGTCTTCGTTTCATCTCTACAATTTGGCGACGTTAGGAGCCCTGAAACCTGCCAGAACCCTCATTCAGCGTGCTGTTTAATCCTGCGATTTTTTTCTTTTTTTTTTTCTTGCTGAGGGTCGTCTAGTATTAAAGATTGTCAACTCTTCGGAGAGTAGCAGAAGTATTCTCCATCCTGCTGACTGCCCTGCCAGATCCTCAATCCTCGCATGTCATTGATGGTGGAAACCTGGCTGGCCATCCTCACAAGACGGAAACTGAAGTGAGCTGGTGTAAACAGCGGTCGCGTTTTTCCAGACTTCCACTGTGTCCGGTCCTTGAGCAGCGTATGCCCTCTAGCCGCTTCAAGACCACTTCGAAGACGGGTCAAAGAATCCATATCGTTAAGGAGGCAAGAGGGCTAATGAGGATCACTTCTGCGACGCTGTGACAGACCGTTGAGAGCGTTGCTTTACCTTCTTGCTGAAGGCAAATTGTACTTTCGGTGCACCTGAGCGAAATTTCGCCTCAGTGCGATTAATGCCTGCGCAATTCCCGCCCACCTGAAATCCTGTCAGGCTTTTCTCTGTGCGTCATTACGTCAGTGGAACGCAAACGCAGGTTCACGCAGGGCGGCCATTTTGAATACTGCACTTCTAGTGATATTGACGCGTGTTTCCTACCAGTGACACGCACACCACTTTCAATAACAGATTTTGACTAGCTTGTTGCTAGCGGTGACACGCACACCAAGTCCTTCTTTAAAAACGTCAGCGGACTTCTTCGGGGGGCATTGTCGTTTTACCGGTGACACGCACACCTTATTTCTTTGGCTACGCTTTTAGCAAGCGCAAAATATTGGCTATTAAATTAGAAAGCGTGTCGCTAACAGGGATACGCACACCTTATTCTACTGCAATTCTGATGAACTATTCCAATTATCTTTTCAAGATAAGCGTGTTTACAGCGGTGACACGCACACCTGGCAATTCACGCTTTTCGCATTGTGGGACATAGTGTAAAACCCCCTCCTTCTGACACACGCATTTTTCACCTCTACTGCAATTTATCTTATTTAGATAAAATAATCTTTGGAGACATATCTTTATTTTGTATAAGGTAAATTCCTTTAAGTACTCATGACTTCTGGTACAATATCGAACCTCTCTCATCCGCAACCTTTTATTCCATCAACAAGTGATGACTCCATCAAATGGGAAGATTGGAAGGAGTATTTTGAGAATTATATTTCAGCCATAGGGGAAGAAGAGCTATCACCTGAAAAGGAAGAAAAAAATACTTCTCCATTGTTTGGGGGCCAAGGCAATGAACATATACAATCGCATCAACAAAAACCAAGAGAAGGAGATGTTTATATTATTGCACTAAAAGACTTAACCATGTACTTCAAACCCACTATTTCTATTTCAGTCAACAGGTATAAGTTTTTACAACGCAAACAAGCTCCTGAGGAATCTATAGAGGATGTTGATGCCGCATTGAAGGGCTTAGCACTCACTTGCAGATTTGGCACATTACATGACAAATTAATTCGTGATCAGATAGTCATGAGATCTTCCAACAAACATGTCCAAGAGAAACTATGGGCAAAAGGGGAATTACCTCTAGATGAGGTTATTGAGATTGTGAAATGTACGGAATTGACAGGTAGATGTGCCAAAGCTGTGTTGCAAGAGGAAAAACCAATTACTGATGAGAAATCTACTGTTGCTAAAATAAGTTCTTCAATAAGTTACGTTCTAACAGTTTTCAAAAGAGAGATTCCATCACCAGAAACAAACTGTCGGATGATAGGAAATGCTACAGATGTGGCAGTAAATACCATTTGGCGAATGATAAAACATGTCCTGCTTTGAAGCAAAAATGTACTAAATGTGGCCTAATTGGGCATTTTTCATCTGTATGTAATAAGAAACAGAGGAAATAGTAATGTAAAAGTAGTGATACCTGAGGAACAAAGTGAAGCATGGTCTTCTGAAGATATGAATTTATTCGTATTGAACATCAATGTCAAGTTTAACAAAAAGAAAAAAACCTATGAGTCTTTTAAATATTGGAAGTGTAGATATCTCAATCTGTGCGGATTCGGGGTCTCCTTACACCATTGTAAATGAGAATGTGTGGTTAGAAAAATTTGTCCCTGTAATAGGCAGAGAATTAATGAGTCCTGATATATGTCCTAGAACGTACAATGGGGAACCTATTGAGATGTTAGGGTTCAGGCAGTTGCAATTTAACTTCAAATCACGCCAAATGCAGGGCAAATTATACGTCTCCAAAGTTGGTCCTTCCGTGTTAGGCTGGATCGTCCAAGGAGAATTGGGTATAATGTTGGACCCGAACAGCCCTGATCCCGTACTAGTTTTACAAACTGAAGATTACGAGAGCATCATAGTCAAAAGGTTTCCTAAGGATTTGTTCATGAAATAAAACTCAAGGAAAATGCGGTCCCTTGCATACACAAATCCAGAAACATCCCATTTCCAATCATAGGGGGAGTGGAAGAAGAGCTTATGAGACTACAGAAGGTAGGCATCATTGAACCAGTGGAATGGGTATTAGTTATCGCGAAGAAGCCCAATGGCAAACTTTGCCAATGTGTGGACCTTCGCGATCTAAATAAAAACATTTTGGTGGACCAATTCCCCTTGCCGAGAATCGGTGAAATGTTGGCCCACACTAATGGAGCTTAGTGGTTTTCCACAATTGATTTAAGTTCGGCCTACCACCAGGTGGCACTTCATCCCAAATGTAGGAATCTCACTACTTTTATAACCCCTTTGGGATGTTTTAGATTCAGAAGAGTACCATTTGGACTGGCCTCGGCTGCGGCCATGTTCCAAAGATTGATGAGCAAAATCTTTAAAGGAGAAAAACTTTTGATTTTTCAAGACGATATAATGGTGACCGGTGCAAACAAGAGAGCATGATGAGAAACTTAATAGTCCTAAGTACACTTGACCTTCGTGGTTTTACTGCTGATGTCCGCAAATGTAAATTTGCCACTAATGAGGTCACTTATTTGTGGCATGAAATTAATGGTAGTGGCATAAATCCAAAAAAAACTTCTTGCTGCCATTAGAGAAGCCCCTTCACCCAAAGAGGAAGTAAGAGCTTTCTTAGGCCTCTCTGAATTCTATGCCAAATTCGTACAACATTTTTCATCTAAAACCTTCCCTTTGAGAGAACTTATGAAACAAAATAACAAATTTGTGTGGGATACTGCCTGCGAGGAAGCATTTATAAAAATTAAGAACGATATCTGCATGGCCCCACCCCTCCAAGGTTTTAATCCTTCACTCCACAGCATTGTAACCACAGATGCTAGTGGAACTGGTTTAGGTGCTGTTCTGAGCCAGATTACTGAGGAGGGAAAGAGGTAACTGTAGCTTTTGCTTCACGTTCGATTACACCTACAGAAGGGAGGTACTCTGTGATCGAGCGTGAAGCACTTGCATGCGCTTGGGGTTTTGAGCACTTTAGACAATACATAAGGGGATTTAAGATTACTCTCAGAAGCGACCATAAGCCCTTAATCAAAGTGCTTTCCACCAAAGGCCTGCAGGGTGCCTCAACGTCTTGCAAGAATTTCAATGAGACTGTTGGATTTTAATTGACGTAGAATACCTTCTTGGCGCCAGGAACAGAGTGGCAGACTGTTTAAGTCGCTTACCCCTACCTAACACTAATGATCAAACCTCTGACATTGAAACATTTTGCATTTCAAACATCATTGACAAAGTACCTTGTATATCACATAATGATTGCTCTACTGCTATGGAAGGAGATGTTATTCTCCTTGAAGTACAGATGTATAAGAGAAGGCTGGCCTGCAGAAAGATGTATTCCCAAACACCTGTACACCTTTTGGGAACTCAAAGATGAGTTATCCATCGAAGGGGATTTGATACTGAGGAATAGTAAAGTCATTCCTCCCGCCTCCTTACACACAACTTCTTGAAATATGTCATGAGGGCCACCTTGGCATAGGAAAAACTAGGAGTCAGGAACTCGTATTCGTGGCCAGGGTTTGATGTAGAGATTGAAAAGTGTCAAACTGCGTGGCATGTGAAAATTCAGATAAATCACAACACACACTTAGACCACCCCTCCAGCCACTTTCTTGTCCCACCATGCCATGGGTCAGACTGGGCATTGATATCTGTGGTCCGATCTCGGAACATGGGGAATAAATGTATCTCATTGTCCTGATAGACCATTTTTCAAAAAGGCCGGAGGTGGAAATTGTCCAGAACACGGAGGCCAAGACAATCGCCCATTTTTTACAGAGACTATTCCTTAGAGAAGCCCTTCCTAAGTGTTTGGTTTCAGATAATGGCCCACAATTCTTATCTACATGCTTCAAAACATTCCTTAAAGAAAACGGAATTTCCCACAAGACCACTTCCGTGTACCATCCTGCTGGGAATGGGGCTGTAGAAAGATTGAACAGGGTAATTAAAGGGGTAATTCAATTAACCAACCAAAACAATCTTTCATGGAGGAAACAACTCATTAAGAATCTATGGGCGTTACGTGTTACACCTTGCGAATCCACAGGTACAAGTCCTTTTGTTTTACTTGGAGGTAGAACTCCTATCACCAAAGATACTGTGGGTTGGTCCACTCCTAAAGAGTTTGTTGGTCTCCTGCCAAGGTTAGAAAAAGCATTGTAATGTCTCAAACAGTCAACAAGAAATACTATGACTTAAAACATGCATGCAAAGAAAGTGTCATTCAAGTAGGTGACACTGTCCTTTACCAATGAGCTTTGATTTCTTAACTCCGACAAAGTCGTTTTTCACAACCTATGGAAGTTAAAGTTTATTTTACCTCTGCCCTATTGAGCGATGGCAAAATGTGGCATTTTTCATCATTATCATTGTGCAGGAAGGGGATGGGGTCTCGCCCTCCATTATCGCCAATGACCACCGCGGTGGTTCTTCTCGAGACTACGGGTGGATTCTGGATGGTGATGCCGGTGGGGGTTTCTTCTCACAGGGAACACATGGCGGTTCCTGAGGGGAAGAGCACTCCTGGCGACATTCCCAGCTTTGAGTACAGTGGTGGTGGCGGCACGAGTGAAGAACTATCTCAAGGTGGGGACAATGATCAGTGCACAAGAAATGCTAATGCTAGTCCTAATGTATCTGGAGAAGTAGAAGTAAGGTCCCAAAACAGTACAATGTGCAATGAACTCAAGGTGAGCAGATACAGTAGGGTTGTAAAGCCACCAGCTAAGTTGCAAGATTTCGAGTGTGCTTAGTGTCTGGTTTTGTTCCCTTCTGATCTGTCTCATCAGATATATGTTCTTTTGGCAGAAGTGTTTTATATGAATATACCCTTGTTTATGTCATTGCCTCGCGCTGCCTCATCTGCTGCCACGAGCCTCTCCATTCCTTTATGACGTCACAACATTCTGTACTGGAACTGGAGGCTCTGGTGACAGTTGTGACAGTTGCTGGCAGGATCGTGATTTGAGCAGACGTACCCTCTGGTGTTAGCGCAAATTAATAAACTATATTGAACTTACATTAAGTCTTCGATTCATCTCTACACGTGTGTCTTTTCAGCGATTTCTCAATGCTATCCGTGCATCTACATGTTGAATATCACTTCACATAAATATAAACCTATCATAGGAGACATGATTACCATACCTGCTGTGAGCTGCAGCTTACAATCAGTTTATTATCTTTGTGACATCACAACACCCACAGCTCCATTCCACAGCTCCCCTATGAGCTTTGAGGCCCCTTCTCACACCTTTAGAGGCTTGTCTATCAAAAGAAGTATTATTAAGGGAACTTTGTTGTAGAAAAAACACAGAAAACTAGTAAAGTTAGGGTCTTTTATGATGTCCCTTAAAGTCCCGTGGAACAAGCAATGCCTTGCATGTGTTTTTTGTTTGTTCTAGTGCCCCTCATAGTGTGTATCTGACAATAATTAATAACTGTTGCATATTTCTGTATATTATGGCTAATGTACTATGGCAATATGCCTTACATTCAGTGAGTTTTAAAAGTGTGCTTTTAGGTTTCATATTCCTACACATAGTTTGAACGGTGTTTCAGTATCAGTATAGACTAGCTGTAAGTGTAAAATGGGGAAATAATGCTCATGGGTTTTCTCACATTACATCACGAGTAACAATTATATTTTCTCACTGTGGTGTTGAAAATAAATAGAAAAGCAGCGTTTTCAGTCATTTCTAAAGACAACAGATCGACATCTGGGGAAACTTGAGATCTTTTTTATTAAAGTTGAAGTTTGGCGGCGGGGCGTGGCTAGCAGCTAAACATGGCGGTGGCATAGCCGTGAGTCTCCGAGAGTGAGGCGGCTTCCCCACAGAAATCCGTATAGTAATCCGCCTACTTGAAACCTTCACCCGGAGGAACCTGGGTCCAGGACTGAACCGGAGCCACCCAACGAAACCCCGGTTAAAATATGCGACGCTGTGAACTCAGTCAGCGGTGGGCCTACATCGAGGCTGCATCACCGAGCTCCAGTTCCTGTGGAGGCCGAACGGAAGTGAAGGTGAGGCGGCAGGAGGCGACCGGAAGTCCACGCTGCCTGAACACCCCCGAGGCGCCTCAGCAGAGTCAGAACCGGAATCCCCCCCCCCCCCCCCCCCCCCCCCCCCCCCAGGGAGACTCGTGCCCCGGGCATTCCACAACAGTGGCGGGGAAGTAAAACACAGCATCCGACCCACAGCATCCGACCCGGGGCAGGCTGTGCAGCATACTTTACCGATCGGGTCCCCATGGAAAGGGGACACAATAGAAAGCAGTCATCACTGACCCCGCCCCCTCCGGCAGCAACCGGAGACAACCATATCGCACCGCTGCAGGAGCGCAACGCTGCGCCCTTGGGTGGCGGAGCTTTACCCTCACACACGCCAAATGAGGAAAGGGCGCAGCAGGAGCCAGCAATAGTGAGGGCTCGGGGCAGAAGGGCACAATCGAACAAAACGGACCTAAGAGCGCCCAGAAGCAGAAAGAGCCTGCAGACCCACCCAGTGGTCGGAGTGGGTCAGAACTGGGAAAAATCACACTGGCAATGGGCTGTGCTGACAACATTGCTAAAAGAATTGGCCCTGGTCAACACAGGGGTGGCGTTAGACTGCAGCCAGAGGAAAAGGGGGAGAGGGGAAGCCTGCTGCCCCGGACGCCGACGACAGTCTGCTTTCCCAGTGATAGACAAGAATTCTCCGCATCGGGGGGGCAGGTGGAAATCACCGCAGCGGCACGGCCTGGACTCAAACTAGTGAATGCGCCCCCTGGAAAACACTGCGGATACAGCGACCGGCAGGCACAACTGGAAGAATTATGGCAGGCAGAGGCCCGAGAGGCAACTCATCGCAGTCCAAGTTGAAAAAATTCGCCTTTGACAAACAGGCCCCTTCTCAATCGTACCCTCGCACATCCACGGGGAAGGCACCGGAGAGCGAAGGAACCAAGACAGCAACGCTTGAAGACGTAATGAAGGCATTGGCGCAGGTACAGGCGACGGTGGGGTCCACGGCCACAGAAGTCTCCCTGCTGCGGGTGGACTTTCAAAAGATGGGCGAAAGAGTGAAGCAGGTCAAAATGGTCACAAAATCCCTAGTGGAGGACGTATCGGATCTACAAATAGCGATGGAGCGTGTGACGGTGGAGAATAAGGCACTAAAAGAGAAACTGGATGATCAGGAAGGGCGCTCCAGACAAAACAACGTAAGAATCATTAAGGTTCCGGAATCGGAAGGCACCAGAGCCATGGACTTGTATGTGGAGGAACTGATCAAGACGCAGCTCAAACCGAAGGGGCTATCGCAATTTTTCTCCGTGGAAAGAGCGCACCGAGTTCCCGGGGGAAAACGTAAGCCTGGAGCCCCCCCACCCCCCCCCCCCCCGACCAATACTGGCGAGACTCTTTAACTTTTGTGACCGCGATGCGATCCTACAAGCAGCGAGAGTAGCCACACCCATACAGATACAAAACTCCACGATCGACTTCTTTCCAGATTATACTGCCGAGGTGTCGCGCCGGAGGAGGACCTTCCTTGAAGTCAAGAAGAATCTGAGAGCCAAGGAATTACCGTACTCGTAGCTGTTTCCAGCACGGCTGAGAGTAGTAGCAGACAGCAAGGTTTCGTACGTTTGACACGCCAGAGTCGGCCCGTGACTGGCTGGAAGGATGGAGACCAGTAGGATTGCCCCACCGTTCTCATAGGACTAACCAGAACCAGCACCAGCGTGGAGACAGCCAACCGAGATCACAGGCTTCGGCCAGGGATGACTCGACACGGTCTCCTACACTGGAACACCTTAATGCAGAGGACGGAGTGGAATAATGAACTCCCGGCACAGTGCAAGATGAGCATTAAAGAGACTTTATCGGGAAAACCAGGCTTGGACACTGACCCGGGTGAGACCGGAGAGGGCAGGGGAATCGTCTGCTCCGGGGGACACTTCACCCCAGCAAGCAAGTAACCAGACCCACACAACAGTCACTGACGATGTGACGCGCTCCAAGGCGGTCCGTCCCCCCCCCCCTTCGGATACTCACATGGAATGTTAGAGGGCTGGGGGACAAAATAAAGAGGACTGGTCCTGCAAGCGATTAAACGCCAAGGCCCCGTGCTAATATTACTACCGGAAACACATCTCATGGGGACAGCGTGCCGTGCTCTCGACAGGCGGGGCTACAAAATGGCGGCGCATGCCGAGTTTACGGCGGGGTCCCGAAGGACAGGTATTTTGGTGAAAAACTCATCCCCCTTTATTGTGATATACCACAAGACAGACGATCAGGGCCGTTTTGCGGCGGTCCATGGGCAATGGGAGGGTAAACTCTGGAATGTAGTGTCAGTATATATTCCTCCAGCGCTCCACAACACTGCCGGCACTGGGGGAGTTCCTACTGAATCTCCCAGTGGGGAACACGATCATAGGGGGACTTTAATGCCATCATAGACCCCACACTAGACACGCTTCCCATCAGGACACGCGCATCGGGTTCCGCTGCCCTCCCAGGCTTCATATAGGCAATGGGGCTGAGAGATGCATGGCGCCATGTCCATCCCACGGCGAAGCAATACACATCACTCAGGTACATAATAGTCTCTCCCGTATAGTCTATTTTTTACTCCTCAGCGATGGGATAAGACGTGGACACCATAACCATACTGCCGAGAGGTATTGCAGACCATGCCCCAGTATTGCTATCTCTCACCACTAAAGAGAAGTAGCGCGCGCAAATCTATCCCATGTATCCCCACTATCTCACAATACCCCAGATCAAAAAAAGACCTCAAAACAGCAACCAGATACTACTTTGCTGAAAACACAACGTCCGTGTCCTCCCCCTCCATTCTGTGGGAGGCATATAAAACGGTCCTGCGGGGGCGCGCGATCGCAGCAGTAACAGGACATAAACAGGCGTACCAGCAGGAGCTCGCGGAGCTGGAGCTGGCACTCCAAGAGGCTAACATGACCAGTCCCACAACGGAAACGGCGCATGCACTGAAACTACGCCAACAACAATACCGAGCCCACCTCTAGTCGCAAGTCAGGGACAACATCTCGAGCACCGCACACAGGGTTTGACATCGGAGACAAGGCAGGGAAAATGCTGGCATGGCTAGACAGGAGGAGCAATGGTAATGGAGACATTCAACAGCTGTATAATCAGGAGAGGCAGCTGCAAACACACCCAGGAGATGTGGTGCACACTCTGGCGGAACATTTCCGTAAAGTGTAAACTCCAGAACGGGAAGTCACAGCACAGGCTGCTATAGAGTCCCTTAATGTAGAGATTCCCACTCTTCCGCCAGAGGCAATACAAGAACTTGAGGCGGATCGGACGGGATGTGCGATCCAGGAGATCCAATCCGGGAAAGCACTGGGCCCCAACGGGATACCCATTGAATGGTACAAAAGCATGCCGGAGACCCTTAGCGAGCCCCTACTGGCAATGTGCCTGGTCAGCCTGGATAGGACAGAACTCCCATTAGATCAACGTGCCATACCAAAACCCGGAAAACACCAGCGGAATGCTCCACATATCGCCCCATATCCCTACTTAACGTAGAAGCAAAGATTCTAGCGAAGCTATTGGCTAAAAGACTGGTAAACCACTTACATCTGTTCCACCCGGATCAATCTGGATTCATGCCCCACCGGAGTACGGCCCTAAATCTTAGACTGGTGCATGGAGCGATGCCCGAGCCCACTCCCTGCCGGAAGCCGCGGTGATCCTCTCACTAGATGCCAAGATGGCGTTTGATCTGGTGGAATGGGAATACCTATTTGCTGTCCTGTCCCGCATGGGCTTTGGCCCTAAGTACATTTCATGGGTCATCATATCGAGACGACTACGGTAATGCCCAGTACCTAGGTGCTCCGATAGCTGTGATTTAAAAACTTCAGCATGCCCAGAACGCCGCAGCAAGGCTACTCACTAGGACGAATTCAAGGTGCTCGGCTAAACCCGCCCTCAAGGCACTGCATTGGCTCCCCATTCAGGAGTGCATCACCTTTAAAGCCCTATGCATCTCTCATAAAATCTTACAGGGCAAAGGCCCACCCATTTTAAGACCACTCATCAATCCCTACAAACCCACCAGACAGCTCAGGTCAGATTCCCTATTTCTGGCCAGTGTCCCCAGGATAAGAGCACGCACGGGCGGTCGCCGATTTGCTTACAACGCCCCTAAGCTCTGGAACAGCCTTCCCATTAGCATCCGCAAAGAAAACAACCTGTTCTCATTCCGCAGACTACTGAAAACCTGGATGTCCGTCCCCCCCCCCCCCCCCCCAATAATCATTCCCCAGGAGCACTATTAGGCCGCTCACTATAGCGCTGGGACACCCGAGGGTAGCTATGCGCTCTATAAATTCAAAATCAAATCAGACTACTCTATACCAAACCGGTTGCTCAGGTAATTGCTAATGGTCACATTTCGCACACTTTCCTGCTAGCACGGGGAACCCGACAGGGTTGCCCCCTGTCCCCACTTGCTTTTTGCCTTAGTACTGGGACCATTGGCAATACTTATTAGAACGACACCATTGCTGAAAGGATAGGATAGGATGGGCAGAAGGCTGGGAGGACCGAGTGTCCCTCTATGCAGACATGCTTATCTACTTAACGGATCCCGTGAACAGCATCCCGGCGCTTTTAGCGCTATGCGACACGCACGTAAGGACGTTGGGGCTACACACTGAACTGGGCGAAGTCAGTGATTTATGTGCTGAAGGGTCCGGAGCCGGTGCTCACGCCAAACTGCCCCCTTGCAATAACGTCGGATTCCTTTAAATATCTCGGTATCTATATCACAGACAGCGCCTCAGACTTCTTCGACAAAAACCTGAAGCCCCTTTGGAGCATCTCCGTACAGACGTCAAGCACTGGGCAACCCTGCCATTGACCCTCGGACGCGCGGCGCTGTATAAAATGATGGCATTGCGGAGATTTTTATATGCCCTGGAAAATACACCATACCTGGTCCCGCTGCGTTAATTTAAGCAAATAAGAGCATTAGTGTCCAACTTGCTGTGGAGTAATGGCCCGGCACGCATCGCATATGATAGACTAGAAGCTGGTACGAGGGGTGCATTGCCTTACCGGACATACACTTATACTATTGGGCGGCGCAACTTAAAATTGTGAACCAGTGGATACACGTGCCAAGAAATGACCCTGCGTATGGAGCTGATTGGGTACAGCTGGGAACGGACAGTATGCTATCATCGTTGTACAATAAACAACAAATCTCACGACTGTTAGGACCTACAATACACACAATCACTTTATGGTATGCGGTGCAGGCGAAGCTGGGGTGGAAGGGGAAAATTACCAAGTTAACCCCTCTTTGGGACACGAAAGCCCTCGGGGAAATTGACACACAGTAAAGGATTTACACAGTGGGATTACATCGGTATTTCCACGGTGGGGGACTTATGGGGAAGAGACACTCTATTTACATCCACGCAACTACAACAACAATATGGACTAGGCCCGAACGAAACCTATAGGTACATTCAAATTAGGCACGCGCTACTACAGGCGATACCGTTAGGCACAGAAGTACCAGATTCCTCACCTCTGGAAGATAGGTTACTTACCGACTACATGCAGCAAGGAGCTACCTCACTTACATACAAGAAAATGATTAATAATCTGACAGACCCCACAATAGCGCTACGAGACAAATGGGAGAGAAATGTAGGAGATCTTGACTATTCTGAATGGAATGAAGCGCTAGCTTCCCAAAAGGAAGTGGGCATATCCGCGAAGTTCAGATTAGTACAGCTCAAAATCCTACACCGCATGTACTACACACGGTGCATGCTGCACAGGATACATAGAGCTGTCCACCCCTTCTTCTCCGCAGCCACGAAGACCGAAGGTACACTATACCACACACTTTGGGAATGTCCCCTCATAGTAGAATTTTGGCGACAAGTCATGCTTACCGTCTCCCAAACATTACAAATCTCCCTCATCCCTGAACCACGCAAATGCCTATTAAACATTTGGGAGCCGAATGACCTGAATAGATATGGACTCATTTGGGCCACATTAACTATCATGGTAGCAAAAAGACGTTGCGCAAAAATGGGGAGTCTCAGACATGTGGAGTAGGAACATGGACTTATTGATGTTTACGGAAAGAGCGGTATGTGCTCAGGGCCTGCCCCCGTAAATGGAACAAAGTGTGGTCAGACTGAAATAAGACCGAGGAGAACTGTGTGAACCTCTTCCTGAGATCGCCTATTTGAGTTCAGATGAGGAAGAGGAGGATGTATAGGGGGCGCGGATGAGCGACACACCGCATAGAGGACTTAAGAGACTAGCTGGGACTGTGCCAGACTGGTGGCTACAGCAAAGTGCATGAAGACATTCAGCAGTAGAGGGAGGCAGGCATGGAAATGGCCGTTAGGTGCAAATAACAATTTGAGCCGCAGTGTTGAGTTATGTTTAAGAGAAACAGACAACAAAACTTATAAAACTGACCAGACCGGCTAACAGAAAAACATGATTTAGAGCAGGATGGATAGGTAACAACCTTAATGATGCGCCGCCGGACACCAGGGTTGCCGGCCTTACGGCTGTGTACTACTGAACTGTTTGAACGTTGATTAAGTTTGTGGCGGCCGGCCCGGTGGGTTGTAGGCCCTGATAAGTACATATGTCCTCTGTAAGTTCATATAATAAGGGTCTTGATAAAAAACAATATTGTTTATCTAAATAATTTTTGTTTAATAAAAATTCGGTTCAGATGGGAAAAAACAAAAAAAAGTTGAAGTTTGAAAACATCCTGTATTCTCAATACTTTGAACTGGCTATTTGCCCCCAACATTCAGTTATGCGACAAATGCTTTGCACCACTTATGATGACAACCACTGAGACCTCCGCCCCCACGACCACCATACACACCAACCGCCTGCTCTACTGGACCAAAAATCGACGACGATGACACCATAAAGATCATGAACACCATCCACTCCGGATCTCCGTCAGATCCATGCCCACACCACATCTCCAACAAAGCCAGCACATCCATTGCACCCCATCTCCGGAAAATCAACCACACCTCCTTCGAGAGGGCAACCTTCCCGGAGAGCTGGAAGCACGCCAAGATAAACGCCTTACTCAAACCCAAGGCGGACCTCAAGAACTTCCGGCCCATCTCCCTGCTCCCGTTCCCGGCAAAGGTCATCGAGAAGACCATCAACGAACTGACCCGCTACCTCGAGGAGAACATCCTGGACCCTTCCCAGTCCGGGTTCCACAGCAACCACAGCACCGAGACTGCCCTCGCCGCAACAGATGACATCCAGTCCCTGCTGGACAACGGAGAAACGGCGGCCCTCATCCTCCTGGACCTGTTAGCCGCCTTCGACACGGTCTGTCACCACACACTACGTACACGCCTCCACAACGCTGGGATCCAAGAGCAGACCCTGGACTGGACCACCACCTCCTTCCTCTCCGGCAGAACACAGAGCGTCCGCCCTCTTCCACTCCGAAGCCACCGAGATTGTCTGCGGCGTACCCCAGGGCTCATCCCTCGGCCCAACCCTGTTTAACATCTACATGGCACCGCTCGCCCACGTCGTCCGTCGGCATGACCTCAACATCCTCCCCTACGCCGATGACACCCAGCTGATACTCTCCCTCACCAAGGATCACCAAAACCAACCTGAATGAAGGCCGTTGCTGAATGGATGAGGAACAGCCGACTGAAGATGAACTCTGAAAAGACTGAGGTCCTCATCCTCGGATCCAACCCTTCGGCCTGGGACGACTCCTGGTGGCCGACCGCTCCAACACCCACTGACCACGCACGCAACCTAGGGGTCATCCTTGACCCCACCCTCTCCATGACTAAACAGGTCAACGCCGTCTCCTCCTCCTGCTTCAACACCCTCCGCATTCTCCATAGGATTTACAAGTGGATCCCCACTGAAACGAGAAGAACAGTCACCCAGGCCCTTGACAGCAGCAGGTTGGACTATGGAAACGCCCTCTACGCAGGAGCCTCTGCCAAACTCCTCAGACTGCTCCAACGCATCCAGAACGTCTCTGCACGCCTGATCCTCGACATCCCTCGCCGCAGCCACATCACACCCCACCTGAGACCTGCACTGGCTTCCGGTCAACAAGAGGATAACCTTCAAGCTCCTCACCCACGCACACATGGCACTCCACAACACCGGACCAACGTACCTCAACAGACGACTCCGCTTCTACACCCCCACTCGCCAGCTCCGCTCTGCCGACCTCTCCCTCGCTACAGTCCCCCACTTCCGAAGAGCGACCTCAGGCGGCAGATCGTTCTCCTACCTCGCCGCCAAGACCTAAAACACCCACCCCATCCACCTACAGCAGACCCAAGACCTGCTGACCTTCAGAAAACTCCTCAAGACCTGGCTTTTCGAGCAGTAACAGCATCCCCCCTCACCGCCTTGAGACCCTCACGGGTGAGTAGTGCGCTTTACAAATGATTTGATTGATGATGGCAAAACCATCAGTGCTAAACACCATTGACCAGGATTTTCTAAATAGGGGATTCATTTAGTATATTATGTTGTCTGTAGTCATACATTTTACTCTTTGCACATTCACAATTGTACGTTTATTTTACTTTCAGAAATTATAATTGTACATATTTTATGCATTAGATTGAATTCAAATAAAGCCATATAAAAGAATTATTCCTATTTCTCGGATGTGGTCTTTTAGGGAAAAAATAAAGGAGTAAGTATTCTACCATAAACCGTATGTCTCATACAGGTACAATTACGATACTCTAAACACAAACTACCTCTAGGAAAGTACTGTCAAAACTCGTGGGCTACCACCTTAACATTTGGGGGAACGGGGCTCAAAATAGTTAGATCAACAAAACAAATCACCACCTATCTTAGCAAACAACTCTTGTCAGGTAAGTCAATGTCATACTGGAGAAGAGGAAATAGGCAAGAGGTGTCGAGCATCTACTTACTTAGTTTGTGGCAGAACATCACGTGAGGCCTCAGATCAACTTTACTACAATTCAGGAGAGAACTCCACGTCAAAGAAAACTACATCTTCACAACTTAGATGATTCTGTACTCTCTGGGAAGTACACTTATCCCCCATACCACCACAGCGCATAGCAATGGGAAATGTGTCAGCCCACTTTAGCCATTAGCTCCCTTCACTGTGGGTCATGGCATTCTGCTTGTGCACAAAGTGCATATCCTCTCAAAAATAGACCCATTTAATGCCCAGAACTGTGCTTTTAAAAGTATTTATTAAGGATTTATTTAATTTTACCTTGGCCTGGCAGCTCTCAGGACAATTCTACTTTCCACTTTTTGTCACTTGCCATGTGGGCACATCAAGTGTTTTTGAGGTTTCTTTAATGAGTTGTTAATTTGTTTATAGTTTTACTCTGTGCACATGTGTTTATATCCTCGTGCAAGCAGTCCTCTTTGATTAGACTTCCAACCCATTCAAAGAACCCTGTCCATGTGCTATAATGCATGGGTGTCAATCGTAGAATATTTCTATAAAACTTTGTCGTAGAAACATTCAAAGATGTTTCCATGGGTGGCCAGTTTCATTGACCGTCTTTGTAATGAAAATGTACACTTTTTAAAAAAAAAACAACAATGGCGTAGCCAATAGGCTGAATACCAAAACCTTAAAGTTTTGGCAATGCTGCTTTTGATTTTGGTTTTTACAGCATTCTATGTTTCTTCAACGATTCGAGGTTAACAAAAATTCTTCTGTGACCTCATTTTCAAATGCTGGAGGCCACTTCGCACAGTCAGTGTGATTTGGGTGTCATGGTCGTCAATGAGGGGTGCGGACTGACAAAGGTCACTCATTACACTACCAGTTTGATGCTCTATTCGTACATATTTTATGAGGATGAAAGTGAAATTGCTATACAGGTTCCATTCGGTACCAAAGGTGGCTATGGCGTGTAATGTTAGTACTCAACTACCTAAATATGTGCAAACCAGTGTTGCATATGGCAGGAATCAAGCCTAACTGTGCAAACCTCTTGTGATAAATACAATGTGTAGCTTTAATTCTGTCTGCCAGGTATGTCTTAAAATTTACTATTACTATTACATGCTCATCCTGTTATGCTTATGGGAGCACTGCCAGAAGCGTATGATGGATTCATTTTTTATCATGTAGGAGTCGCATCAAAACATTTTAAAATTAAAGGTATAAACCCTTTTACGAGATGCAGAATCTTTGGAGTTCTTGCAAACTTTCAAATTTTGAGTACCTTTTTGAAGTAATGCTTTTCTTAGATCAGTGACTGTGAAGTAAACCCGACGTAGAATAGAAATAATGAACTATTGTTTAGTACTATTTATTCAGTTTGAATCGCATGTAAATATGAGGTGTTTCAGACACGACCACCTCCCATCAGTGGCGTAACTAAACTTGAGGGGTCTGCCATGCAAAGAATATGGAGGGGGTCCCCCCACGGTCCGGGTTCAGTCAGGAGCTCTCAGTGCTCAGTCTCTAACAGCCACCCACTCTCGTCACAGCCTTTCCCACAGTATACAAGGGCACCCATATGTATGGGAGAGGTGTGGCGCCGCGGCCAGGGCGACCGACGCTGGAATCTGGGGATCACGGTTCGATCCCCGGCTCCGGCGGCAGGTTAGCCCAGCACCATGTGACTCTGGGCAATAGCTCGCTTAATCTTCCCGACGGCCCCCAGCGCCTAGAGACCCTTACGGGTGACTGTGCGCTTTACAAATGTGGATTATTATATGTCCCCTTCTACAGGTGAAATGCATATCAACCATCCTGGAATGGTTACTTAGGAAAGTATGGGAAGACATTTTAGAGAATAAAAATAGCTTGACCTATATGCGTTATGCAGGGTCTGTAATTGCCCTGTGTTAATTCATGGTCTGTCGTGCAACCTTATTTACCCCTGTAGTATTTCATTCTTATTCACCACTGTCCACCTACTGGATTTACACCCTGTATTTCATTGTTTCTCATACACCACTGCCCACCCACTGTATTTACACCCTGTAGTAATTCATTCTTATTCACCACTGTTCACCTACAGTATTTACACCCTTTCGTATTTCTGTCTCTCATACACCACTATCCATCTACTGTATTTACACCCTGTAGTATTTCATTGTTTCTCATACACCACTGTCCACCCACTGTATTTACACCGTGTATTTCACTTTCTCTCGTACATCGCTGTCCACCCACTGTATTTACACCCTGTAGTATTTCATTGTCTCTCGTACACCGCTGTCCACCCACTGTTTACACCCTGTAGTATTTCATTGTTTCTCGTACACCGCTGTCCACCCACTGTTTACACCCTGTAGTATTTCTTTGTCTCTCATACACCGCTGTCCACCCACTCTGTTTACACCCTGTAGTATTTCATTGTCTCTCATACACCGCTATCCATCTACTGTATTAACACCCTTTAGTATTTCATTCTTATTCACCACTGTTCACCTACGGTATTTACACCCTTTCGTATTACATTCTCTCATACACCGCTGTCCACCCACTGTATTTACACCCTTTTGTATTTCATTCTCATACACCGCTGTCCATATACTGTATTTACACCCTTTAGTATTTCATTGTCTCTTATTCACCACTGTTCACCCTACACTATTTACACCCTATATTTAATTGTCGCTCGTACATCGCTGTCCACCCACTGTCTTTACACCCTGTCGTATTTCATTGTCTCTCATACACCACTGCCCACCCACTGTATTTACACACTGTATTTCATTGACTCGTACACCACTGTCCACCCACTGTATTGACACCCTGTAGTATTTCATTCTCTCACACTGCTGTCCACCCACTGTATTTACACCCTGTAGTATTTTATGGTCTCTCATACACCACTGTCCACCCACTGTATTTACACCCTGTATTTCATTGTCTCTCATATACCACTGTCCACTCACTGTATACATCCTTCTGTATTTCAAAAATATCTTCATGTTTTTCTTCTACCAGCCTTCATTAGCCATCTTGGAACAATAAAGTCATAATAAACTACAGCAAAAGAAACATACTTTGGCACAGCCAATGGTTCTGCAACCAACATCAGAGCTATTGGCTTTGCCAACGCTTATTAGATATGACATTTTACATGGATTCTGTCCTTCCCTACTTATGTGTGTCCTACTCTCTCCCATATGACTCTGGTGATGGTTTGGTACACTCCAGTCCCATTTATTTCCCTGAATATATCTATTATTTTTGGCACTTTGTTGCTGTTCTGGGAGCTCATTCTATGCTTCATTAGACTTTAATTACCAACTTACAACATGCTCTTAATTGGATTCTTCAATAAAAAATTACCAATGTGACTAACAAGAAATAGAATTCATAGGAAAATAAAAAGTGCACAGCATGGGTGGAAACTGAATACCTAAAATGTATTTAAAAAAAAGAAAGTGAAGGTTCTGTGGAACCTGGGAATGACTTCCCCTAACACTATAGTTCTCCGGAGGCCACTAGAATGTGAGTTTTTCAGTTAAGCTGGAGTCAGTGGGGGTAGCGCGAGCCTCGCGCGCCCTGCTTTAAGGAGATGAAAATGGCCCCCAGGCTCCTGGTTAGGTAGTGAAAGACGGCTATAGTCGGTGTGCCCCTCCCATTCCTATGCCCCTGCACATGCTGCACCAATGGTACGTACGCCCATGACCAGAGTCTAAAAGTAAATAAAGGGCTGATGATAAAGCAAGTCAATAATACTAGGCATGTGCCTAGGGTGCCAGCACCAGACATTGACACCAAAAGCATCAAATATTATCAATTTGTTCCTAGGAGGGAGCAAAAACTTTTTTTAATTTTGTTGAATGCTCCAGATAGTCTTGCACTTGGTCTCAAATGTCGCTCAAAAATGTTCAAGAACCACATACATATTCTCCCTTCCTTTGCAACGGGAAATACCACTGATACAAATGAAATGTTGCATAATAGCCAGAGATGTTGACTTTGGAACTGGGGATCATGCTTGAGTCTCAGCGTTGGTTCAACATCCTGTGATTCTGGGCAAATCACTTAATATCCCCGTGCTTAAAAAATAAGTGTGGCCTTGTGTAATGTAATTGGTGCTCATGTAAAGCACTCCAATACCTTGGGGGAGCTTGTCCTATATTGAACTATTAAAAAAATACTGTCATGTACTAGACATCCATTTTCAAACATTCTTGAGACATTTATTTTTAAATCTCTTCTGTGGAGACCTGGGAACGTTTCCATGTTCACTATCAGCATCCGGGATACTGCAGGCCACTGAGGAAACACTCAGTGCCATCCAGGGAGACGCTCTAACTCAAATAAATACGAGGCCAATTGCATTTTCAATGCTAGCTTACCTTCCATGCGTCCCAGCAGAGTCCTGTTCCTGGAGCTGCAAACCTTCTCCTGGCCCTGTCAGCTCTGTGCTGCCTCATCCATTCTCAGAGAAGCAGTGCCTTGTGAGGGATGCTCTGAGTGCCCCCAGCCCCATCCTTGTTCCGGGCCTGGCTCTGACTGCAGAGAAACAATGTAAGTTGTTACTTTGTTTCTCTTCAGTCCTGGGTCAGAGCAAGGGCTCGGAGCAGGCTGCAGACTGCACCTGCTTTCTACAGCAAATCTTTCTCTCACACTCGCAGCTCTTTTCGGAAGAGCTAAGCGGACCTACTGAAGACTGGGAGGCCCAGCACCACAAGTGCTGCAGGGGTGTTTGTTACCCCCTTTTCCCCCATCAGATCAATCAGTTAAAGATATGGGGCCATATGTATCAAGCCTTTTTCCTGGTTGCAAACGGGCCAATTCTCAGAATTGGTCCGCTCATGAATTGGAACAAGCCTTTTGAGATGTATCATTCCAAAAGCCCATCGCAAAATAGAGAATTACAAAATTTGCAATTCTCTATTTTGCGAATGCAATTAAGGAATTGCAAATTGCGATTCCTTAACCCCTTCGATGCTTGTGACGGAACCGTTCCGTCATCAGTCATGGCTGAGCTGTGCTGTGCTGATGACGGAACGGTTCCGTCACGACCGCGCCCTGTTCTGGAATGTCCAGCTCAGGGGCGGAATCTGCGCCGCACGGAAGCGGTTAAATGCAATTCTGGAAGCTATTGCTATGTGGCCTTAAAGAATTGCAAATTACTACCAACTTCAAGTTGGTGGTAATTTGCAATTTTCTTTAAACAAGCACTTTTTTGATTTTTGTAAAGTGCCATATGTCGCACATGTGTGCGCGCAAAATGTGCACACCTGCATATTTCAAAGGTGCAACAGAGTGTCCTTTTGGCACCCTTGCAACCTTGAAATTGCATTCTCAATTTGCGATTCTCAAATTGGTAATCCCAAATTGAAAATGTCTTCCTACTCATTCATTTGGGCCTCCTTGCCCATAGTAATGAACGAGAAGGTATTCCTTAACTGCAAATCGATTCACAAATAAGGAATATGTAGGATTCGCAATTTTTTTTGCAAATCCTACATACATTGCATTTTGCGATTCTCTAATTGTGATTCGCTAAAAATCGCAAATTCAGAATCGCAAACAATTTTTTGATACATATGGCTCATGGACACCATGAAAGCAAAATGTTCACCTCTTCATTATGCCTGAGCATATCCTTCAAGGGGTAAAATGTGACCAGACTGTCAAGAGTTACTTTGTAGTTAATGAGCATTGTTTTTAGCAACGTTTCATCTTTTCAAATCCCTCAATATTTTATTCAAATCTGCAGATTATGGTAAATATTGCATATAATTTGGCAATATTAATATATGCACAATTACCTACATATCACAATGGCTGTGGAATATGGTAACAAATTAATATTGTGCGATTTTTAATTTAATAATTTAACTTTTATTGTTTGTTATATTTTTATTTAAGTTCCCCCAAAATAAAGGGTATATTTTTTATTTAATTCCCCCAAAATAATGTAACAGTGGTTACGTACGCTGCCACTACGTAACCACTGTTGCATTAGTTCACAAGTACATCAAGGTTATGGAATCCAGGTGACTATTACATCATCTGTTGTAACATCAGTAATAGTACTTCATATTGAAACACAAAGTAATTATAAAGGTGTTAAAATTAAGTTAACAGATAAAAAGGGAAATCATTAAGTTTAATGCAAATAAAATACAGAAAAAGGGGAGTAGGGGTTTACCCCCCAGGAAAACTCAAACAAAGACAAATATTTATAAATATTAACGTTTGAATACTTATTGCAGTACAATCGAACATTTTCATCATTAGCGAGAAAGAAAACATGCACAAGGGGAATAGGCCAGAATATTATTCATCTAATTAAAAATACAATATTATTTGAGGGTATTGGTAGGTACATGGGTTATATTTAAACCAATAAATTAAGTAAAATTATAAAAGGCTAAATAATTGAATCGGAACTGCACCTGTTACCAAAAATGCAAGAAACCATTAACATTTATTTCTGGGAGCTCTTCACTAAAATTTAAAATGTACTAGGACGGTGCATGAGGAGATTGGTATAAAAGAGAAACAAGAGCTATGATTTTAAGACCGAATCCATGAAAAGCTTAAGACTTTAGCATAAACTCCTAATGCCCTATCAAATGCTTCCTTTGACTCTATCATAATTTCTGCAAATGGAGTTTTGAAAAGAGAAGATTTACTAAGTACACAAAGGTACACTCTGTTTTCTGATGCTAGTCTACCTTTAATGAACCCCGACTGTTCTTTTCCAATAAGATGAGGAAGGAATGATTCTAAGCAAATTGCTAAAAGTATTGCAAAGATCTTGCAATCCACATTTACTAATGAGATGGGTCTATAATTTTTACAATGAGTGGGATCTTTTCCAACCTTATGTATTAGACTTATTGTGGCTTCTTGAAGTACTGGGAGGTGATTTGGAATCCATAAAGTGATGAAATAAGCATAATATGAGGGAGGGGAATGTTTGAGAGGTGTGAGTAAAATGCTACTGTAAAGCCGTCAGGCCCTTGTGTTTTCTATTTTTTAAGTGAGCTTAATTCCTAGGAATTTTCTTCAAGGGTAAGGTTTACTTCCAAAGATTCAAAGTCTAAATTAGAAGAAATAGTGAGGGGGTGGGATGTAGATAATCTGCAATGTGAGAATGGTTGTAGGGACTTCAGGAGCATATAGAGCTTGAAGTTAACATTTCCTATCTTGAAGATTAGTGACCAAATTTCCTGTGAATTAATGAATGAATCAACTGTACGATGTTCTTTCTGTCAAATAATTAGCTAGTAACTTAACCACTTTATTCTTTCCATCATAGTAAATAGCATTATTTTTAAGTCGGATGGAGCTAGTGTTGCTAGTGGATAGAGTATTAAACTATAGTTTAGCTTTAATCATATTTTGAAGATCCGTGTTAGATGTGGAAAAGAAAAACGCTTGTTCCGAAGGTTTGATGAAAGATAATAATGGAACCATTCTTCGGTGCCGAAATTCTGTTTTTATTTCGACACGTAGTCCATAATAAAGCCACAAGTAGTTGCTTTGAATCTATCCCATAGCAAAAGAGGCAAATTGTTTATTTTTCACTTTCATATAGCACATACTAGATCCAAGAGCATCAGAGAACCTTAAAATAATTACATACAACATGATTACAGGAATTATGACTATAGAATGAGGCTATAGAAGAGTAATATGTGCATCGTTTACATCATTTACATGAGGCATGGCAGAAGTGGAAGAGAAATGTAAACAATACAAAGCAGATTATGATAGTTGTTGAAATTTTTGAATGTTTTTATGTACACGATGGCAGTGGGACTATACAAATATTTGTTAAAGCTTTTTTCATTCTTTTTAATAAAACAAATCAATCTTTTAATCTCTAAAAATGACCGTGTGATAAAAAATTACTATCGATCCAAACAATATTTTTATGTATGTATTCGCAGTTAAATGATATAATAATATTAATACAGAATTTTGTAGAGCGCGTGCAGTTACCTCAACCAGAGGCGTCCCGGCGCTGAGTGAGCAGCGGAGAGGCAGCGAAAATAAGGAAAAAGGTGTTTATCCCTGGAAAAGCCAGGTTTTTAACAGCCTCCTAAAGATTGCTTCGGAAGTAGCCCATTGCAGGGCCGGTGGCAGCGTGTTCCGCAGCTTTGCCGTGCTGGCTAAAAAGGTCCTGCCCCCCAAACGAGCCCGTCTGACCCGTGGGACGCAAAGTTGTAGCAGGGAATTTGAGCGAAGGAGTCTCACCTGAGCGTATCTCGGGAGTCGAATTTTTAAGTAAAGAGGGCATGTTCCATGTAGGGCTCTGAAGGCCAGCGTCAGAGCCTTGAATTTAATCCTACTTGCTACCGGTAGCCAATGTAGCCTGTGCAGGTGTGGCGAGACATGCTGTTTAAACGGGATGTGCGTTATCCGCCTCGCCGCCGCGTTCTGAACGGTTTGGAGCCGTTGGATCAGGTATTTAGGAAGGCAAAGATAGAGGCCGTTGGCATAATCCAGCCTAGAGGTGACCGTAGCATGGATTACCGTTTTTCGGCATCCTTCCGTGAGGAGCCGGAGGAATTTCCGTAAATTCCTCAGTTTGCTTAAGCAACCTCCAACTACCTGTTGGATGTGGGGTAGAAAGGAAAGGCTGTCATCCCACTTCACCCCCAGATTTTTGGCCTTAGTGCTGGGGGTAGGTGCCGGGCCCATTTGTCGGCCACCAAAGATCCGCGGGGGGGGGCCTTCCCAAAGAAGATGACCTCTGTTTTCCCCGCGTTCAGCTTCAATTTATTAGTGTTCATCCAACTAGCTACATCGCGAAGGCACCCCTTAAAGTTAGCAAATGCTGCCTCTGACACCTTTGAGTAGGGGAAAACGAACTATATAATGAAATTATATATTTAAATGGCTTATTAACTAACATATAAATAACATGTTAAATGAACATATACACACAAATACACAAAGCTCTGTATTAATCATTACACTATACATAGTGCTCTTTTTCATTTGACTGCTTCGATATGTCTATACCACCAAAGTCATGTCATAATATATCAAAGTCTTTCATTCTTTTATCGAGTATTTGAATAACAATCTCAGTATAACAAAAAAATAGTCAACTGGCATTAAAAAAAACTTCACCTTCTTTCTCATACGACTAATCGTTAAATTGTTACTAATTTTTTTAAATGATTTTATTAACTTGATCGATTAAATATTTCTTTATTATGGAATATCAACATTTCTGAGTAATTGCATAATGCTACAACTAAAAATAAAAGAAAATTAATTGAATACCTATTATTGAAACACTGAGTAGAGGATTGAGAATATAACAATTAGGGGAGAGGAGTTGGCCTAACGGCTAGGGTGCTCGACCTCGGACCTGGGGATCTGGGTTTGAGTCTCGGTAACGACACCAAAAACCTCCTGTGATTCTGGGCAAAACACTTAATCTCCCTGTGCCTAAAAATGAATCCGTGTCCTCATGTAACGTAACTGGTGCTATGTAAAGCGCTCTGATACCTGATTCAGTTCGGGTCTAGTTCGCTATATAAAACTTTTTTTTTTTTTGCAATCAAAAAATAAATGTTAATATAAAATCATATATTTGCATGTAGATAAAAAAGAAATACGTAAAAAATGAATGTTGAAATGAAACCGAATAACACTTCAATTCTGTGAATATAATTATATTAAAAAAAATTCTGTCATAAATTAATTAAAAAAATTTATATTCCAAATTTTGTATCATTTAATACATTTCAAGCTTTTTTAATTCGCTCTATCATTTTAATATATAAAATCTTTATGGATGATTCGTTAAACAATCTACCTTAAATTAGTAAAACACATTTTTTTAAATATTTCATTTTTTTTTAAAATAAATATAACTTATCTATTTGTGATTTGTTAAAACTATAAAAGTACAAGAAATTATGAGTATGGGTTGGAATAATATACGTGTTCTTTTTTTCCCCTTATTATGGTCTATTATGCTTGTTTTTAACACCTTCACTGCGGCGGCTATTCCGCCGCAGTGCTAAGTATTTAAGGCGGCCGCATGCTGGTGACGGAGCCGCTCCGTCACCAGCTTCGGTTGAGCTGTGCTGATGACGGAGCGGCTCCGTCACGGCCCGCCCCGCTCAATAGAACCCTCAGCGCAGGCGCGGAATTCGCGCCGCGCATGAGCGTTCTATCGAGCTGGGCGGGCCATGACGGAGCCGCTCCGTCATCAGCACAGCTCAACCGACGCTGATGACGGAGCGGCTCCGTCATCAGCACCGAAGGGGTTAAAGTTGTCATTTCAATGTAAGCGCATGGATTCTTTGTTATTATTGTCGTTGTTTCCATCAAGACAAGCGAGAAATCAAAAGAATGGGAAATGTTCATGGACAGTCAAATTACGCTAGTTAAACAAAGTAATTACAATGAGCGGTACAGAAATCATCCACTTACAGCAAGAGAAAAAACAGATGTGAAATATATATCACTAACGAGTAATAGTTCCAAGGGTCTTTCAGAAGTAAACTCAAACAAAGATAAGGGTAAAGAGAAATTTTCTTCTTCCAAGGATCAGCCTACAATAGTAGACATGGAAGATGACTCTAAACCACCGATGTTAAAACAGTATAAACCGTATAAGTACAGGGAATAAATAAAAAATAATATATTTGAAAAATGTCTTTAAAATTATGTAATAAAGTAATACTTTTTTTTATTCTCGATTTTATAAATTCAATATTTTTAAACATACTTTGATCTTCTGACAGAAGATGATTTATATGATAGGTGCAAGCTTGGCATGTAATGATTATGAACAATAGTATTTCAATAACCTTTTTAGTCACGTTCTCATATTAAAATGAAATGAATGTTTTAAAGTTAACTGATTTATAAAATAGGACCATTCTATTACACATTCACAGCATTCTTCTTTCTTATTGAGCTGGTATCAACTGATCATATTTCTAATTACGACAGTCTATTTTTACGAAGCTATTGATTTATGTTTTTATCTATGGTTGAGGTATCAAATCTACTTTGATGTTAATGATTAGTTCTATACATAGGAGAAACCACGGTTTTTGTTGGCATCAAAAATCCAGTGGTTGAGTGATCAAACTAAATTGCATTTAAAGGCCCTAGGGTCATGTCCCTCTAAGCACAGTGTTTATGGAAATATGTTTAAAAGTATTATAAGAGGTTGTGTGGTAACATGCATACATAAATGATAACTGTCAACTTGTTTAGTGATGGCTGTAATAAAAGCTTATATTGTAATGGTATAACCTCAGGAGGTTTTCCAATGGACACGCGTGTTTAATGAAAATGAGCTACATGAAGCTATTTGGCCATAGCGGGTGCTAAAACAGAAGAAGACAAAATCGAGGAGAGGAAATAATAACAGTATAATGTGTGACGTAAATAAATCTTGCTTCGGATAAAGAGCTTGTATAATGTTTTTTCTCGTGTATGAATCTCACAGTAATTCAAAGAATCAATAAACGCTACTCTATCAGTGGTAGCCTCATGGACGTATAAATACAGCTTTTATACAATTAATTTATTTCTTTTTTTATGTTCACAAGTTTTTTATTGGGAGTTTAAGAGATGATCAGCATGTAAAACAATCTTAAGTGCAAAGTAATACATGTAAAGAAATCAGAAAGGGGTAAAAAGGTTACATAAAATTACAATATACATAAGTGATATGCAAGAAATCATATAAGAATAGAATACAATATCCGTGCATCACTACATTGGTGTGAAGGTAAGACAACAAGCAGGACTACAGGATATACATGAGCGTAGGCAGCCGTACATTAAGAACGCAAGTGTAAAAGGAGGTCATGGTGTTTGTGTAAATCAAAGTATTCATCCAGGGAAGTCCAGAGTTTCCTATGTGTGGGGCGCCATGGGGTGGAGGCAAGGGCTAAATTATCGGCTCCTCTGATGTGAGACCCAATTGAGCCAGTAGGGGAAGGAGGCTTTAGCAGTGTCCTTCCAATTGTTTAATATGATCTTAACCGCCGCCGTCAGTAGAAGGTCTAGAAGGGCTTTGTCGTTGTCATTGAGTGTTGGTTTTGGCAAACCCCAACACGAGAGTGAGACTTGTAAGACTTTGGTGACTAAGTCAAAGATTCTGTCCCAATAGGAAGTGACACATGGGCATGTAAGAATTGTGTTCGAGATCCCCGCTTTCTACCTTGCAATTCCAACAGATATCTTCCCTAATGTTGTGCAGGAATAGTCTTAGGCGTCCAGAAGGCTTTATGGAGAAGCCAGAACTTAGTTTGGGACAAAGTAGGGCTAATTTTGTGGCGTGTGGTGGATTCCTGAGTTCTGGCCCATTCTATGTCAGAAGTTGGTGTTGACGAATAAGAATCCCAGAACACCCTTAGAGAGTCAGTCAAGGTGGAAACTTGTGGGCGGATTAATTTGTAGATTCTCGAAGCTTGATGGCCGAGTCTGAGTGTATGGAGAAAGTCGGGGAGGGAGGGGATGCGATCACTTAGGTCTGCCTTTGTGAGTGCCACTTTGATGTTTAGGAAGTTATAGAATTCCGTGTGTTGAAGCTGATATCTGGTTTGCAGAGCGCTAAAAGAGAGTGGTGACAGACCCTCATAGAGTTGGTGCGGAAAGTGTATCCCTTTGGCTATCCAGGAGGCGAGGTGTAGTGGTTTCCCCTTGTATGTTAGTTTGTTCTGCCAGAGTGATTCCCATCTAGACTTCCGGAACTGGTTTGGCAGGTGTTTGCTCACTTGGAGCAAGCCCGTTTTGGTAGTTTTAAAAATGGGGCAGGAGCCTAGGGTTGGATTAATTTTAATGGTGAGGAGAGTGGCGGGATCAAGCCTTGGAGGAGGGATTTTTCCACAGATAACCACACCGGGGTGTAGTCCGACTGAGGCGTTAGCTAGTATGAGCCTTGTTTGGCTAGGAAGGCAGTTTGATATAGTTTAAAGTCTGCCAAATTAACGCCTCCTAGGTTTTTATCCAAACGTAGCTTTTTTAGGCTAATCTTGGCTTTTTTGCCTTGCCAGAGGAAAGATCAGTTTGTCCAGATTGTTGTGGAATTCTTTGGAAAGGACTAGGGGTAGCACCGTACTAAGATAGTTGACTAAGGGGGACACCATCATTTTTATGGTCTCTACACGACCCCACCAGGTGAAGAACTGGGGAGACCAACCATCGAGTAGGCGTTTAATTTTGGTAAGGGTGGTGGATTCATTGTGTCTAAGTGTGCCTAGAAGTGAGTCGGTAAACTCCAGTCCCAGGTGTTTAATAGCGTCCGTTTGCCATGTTAGTCCGGAGTCTCCTAGAACCTCCTTGTTGGTGTGGACATTTAGAGGCTTGACTTCGGATTTATCTCTATTTAATTTGTATCCCGAGAGGGCGGAGTATTTTCCTATGGAGACATGAGTCCAGAGATAGAATTAGCGGGGTCTTCTGTAGTAATTAAGATGTCGTCAGCGTAGGCTGCTAATTTTACCCGAGTGAGGCCGAAGGAGACACCAGCTATTTCTTCGTTGCGCATTATGTCAGTTAAAAGGGGTTCAAGGGCTAGGAGGAAAAGTGCAGGCGAGAGTGGGCAGCCTTGCCTGGTGCCCTGGTAGAGTCTGAACGAGCTGGAGAGGGTACCATTAATTGCTATTCTGGCAGATGGGGAGGAGTAAAGGGCCATCACCATTTTAATGAAGGATTGACCAAGGTTGAAGCTGTGCATACATTGTTGGAGGAAAGGCCATGAGACCTTATCGTAGGCCTTTTCTGCATCTATGGTTATCGCTACTAAAGGGGAGGTAGTGGTCTTGGCTTTTTCTAATAAGTGGCACAGTAATCTAGTGTTGTCATTCGACATTCGGTGTTTTAGGAAACCAACCTGCGCTGGGCCAATCCGTTTCGGAAGGAGAGTATTTAATCTATTCGCTAAGATTTTGGCATAAATCTTGCAATCAAGATTTATCAAAGATATGGGGCGGTAGTTCTTGGTGAGGAGAGGATCTTTACCCTCTTTGGGGATGACTATGATTGTGGCTTCACTCATCGAGGGGGAAACGCTACCGCTGATCGCTGTTGAGTTAAAAAGGGAGTGGAGTGCAGGGATGAGTTGGTTACTGAAGGCCTTATAAAAGGCTGTGGAAAAGCCATCCGGCCCGGGGGCCTTATTGCCTTTTAACTTTTTGATGGCTGCCGTGATCTCAGCGCGCGTGATGGGGGAATCCTAATTAAGATTTGTCATCCTACGATAGTTTAGGAAGATGTAGGGACTCGAGATATTCAGTGCAAGCTGTTATGTCTACTGATGCCTCGTTTTTGTATAGTTCTTCGTAAAAAGTTTTGAATGTCTCAAGAATTTTGGGCTGTTTTTGTATGGGTAAGGTTTGCAGAGTCTTTTATCGAGGATATAGTGGTTAGTCTCGGTTTGTGTTTGAGGTACGAGGCTAGGAGTTTGCCCGCTTTGTTACACTCACATAGTTTCAGGGCGTTGAAGCGGTTGATCCAAACACCCGCTCTCTTACTAGTGATATTATATTCATATTTTGTTTGGGTCAAAAGATCTAGAGAGTTTGAATTGAGGGGGTTGGATTTATGGCGGAATTCTAGGAGTCTGATCTTGTGTTCTAGATCTTTATTTAGAGCTTTGTTAGCTTTAGCTCTGATGTTGATAATGACCCCACGGATCGTAGCTTTCAGTGCGTCCCACAAGGTATTGGGTGATGTGTCTTGAACGACATTCAATAGTAGATATTCCTCGATGGCGTTAGCTATCACGAGTTTGTTAGAGGAATCGGACAGGGTTTCCTCGTTAAATCTCCATCTCTTAGGGAGAAGAATTGACCTGGAGCCAGCAAGTTTGGTGCGGATGCAGGCATGGTCGGATACCAATTTAGGGGCTATTTCTGTTTCCTTTATTAGGTGTGTGTAGGAGCTTGAAAGTAGGATGAAATCAATTCGAGAATAGGATTTATGTGGGGCAGAGAAGAAGGTATAGTCTCTGCCGTCTGGATTTTGGAGGCGCCAGGAATCTTTCAGGCAATATCGCTCACATAGGCGTAAGAGGGCTTCGTGTGATCGGGAGGTGTGAAACATGCATTTGGATTGTCTGTCTAGGATTGGGTCCAGAGGGAGGTTGAAATCGCCCCCCACTATTAGTAGGTCGTCTTGTGGGATGTGTTCTAACGAGCGAGAGACTGAGTCCCAGAATTCGGGGTCGTCAGAATTGGGGCCGTAGATATTCACCACATGGATGGGGTCATCTTCCCTTAAGAGGTGCGTCACCAGTAGTCTACCCATAGTATCTTGGGTGTGTGAGACTAGAGTGAAGTTGGCTTTTTTCGCTAGTAAAGTGATAACTCCTCCTTTTTTGTGCGTTGCGGGGGAGCTTAGTATGTGCGATGACCAATGTATGTTCAGAAAGCGCATATCTTCTGACAGCTTGGTTTCCTGGAGTAAGACGACATCCCCTTTTGTTTTAGCAAGGTAGTCAAAGATTTTCCGTCTTTTAACCGGATGGTTAAGCCCTTTGACATTCAGGGAAATGACGGTAAGGTTGTCAGCTAATGATTTGGCGCTAGCCATTATAGTGGGAATTATTCGATAAGGGGCAAACTGGTGGAAGGAGTGAATGGTTAGCGCGGCAACGTGCTTGCACTCGTGGGTCGAGTGGTGAATGTAGACCTTGACTTGTTGTATGTAGAAGGTGTAGCCTGTATATTTTAATGTTTGGAAGTACATCTTTAACTAAAGGGGCCAGGTTACAGCATGTGGACAACGATGATGAGTGTGTCGAAAGTTGGTGCTGTGCCTCCAAAGAACAAACATAAGCATAAAACAGTACAAAAAAAAGCTAGAAACTCTTGGATTCTGGATCATCTTAACTCTCTGAATCTTCCCCCCACCCGATTTCACCCAAGGATCACCCCTCCCCATACTCCCTCCCCACCACCCCACCCCCCAATACCTACGTAGGGAGTAAGACGACCGTACCCAGCTAGGTAGAACAGGAGTAATCTTAATACAACATAACATAACTACATTCCCAGTGATGAAGTAGTGTCAAACGATAAGCCCTCTAGGGCAGTAGCAAAGTCGGTCGGAGTGACTAAGTTGGGAGCCCGATGTGTGAGTACATTGGCTTAATATGATAACTAAACAAACCAACATAGGGTTGAGGAACCCCTAATTCAAGGAGAATAACAAGGATGTAAGCGAATTACAAGTCTGGGTATATAGAGACAGGCTGATTGCGGTAGAGGCAGCTTGTGGAAAAGAGTACATCACAATAGATCAGAGTGTGCTATGTAAGTGATAGTGGCAGACAACCCAGATCTTAGTCATAGATTATAAACTCATAGACCATGGGAACACTTAGGCAGGATGCAGCACTTCTTGAATGTAACAGCCTCAGTTTAGGAGTCCATACCGCCGAGCACATCTCGGGTCTGTCTATAGACAGCAAAACCCCAGATCTGGCAAAGCATGATGTCAGTGGAACGCAGAGGCTGCATCATTAGAGGTTGGAGTGGAAGTTTTCCTTTTGTTGGAAATCCCGGTAGATTGATCCATTTCTTGTGAAGAGTGATCTTCGAGTAGGTGTGCAAGTACCTTGGGATCCGTGAATCTGGGACGGCCGTCCAACACGATCTTGTATTTGGCGGGGCCTGCGAAGGAGAATGTGATGTGTTTGGATCTGAGCTTGTCACGCAGGTCTAGAAAACCCTTGCGCACTTCCACCGTGTCTTTCGAGTAGTCCTGTGTGAAGAGGATTCTCTGGCCCTCCCATATTATGGAGTGTTTTTTCCTTGCGTATTGAAGGATCATCTCAACGTGCTGAAACCTGAGTGGCTTACAGATCAGTGGCCTGGGTCCTTTGGAGACTTTGCTAGTGAAAGTGGGGATCCTGTGTGCCCTGTCTAATTCGAGGCCATGAGGGAAGACTAGTTTGGTGACCATGGGGATCCATGACTCCAGGAAGGCAATGCAGGAATCCGCATCTTTCTCAGTTCTCAGGCACGCCAAAAATTCTAATGTTCCCCGGTCTGTTCCGATCTTCTAATTCAGCGGTGTGGTGTCTAAGAGCATCAGTTGCAACTTCTAGTCGCTGGATTTTCTTCGTTGGTTGTCTCGATAGGTCCTCCACGTCGCTAATGCGTTGTTCGGCCGGTCCTAGACTCGTGTTCAGGGCGCTCATGTCTGCCCTAATCGCTGTCAATTCGAGTTACATTGATTCAGTGTTAGCTTTGGTAGATTTGGAGATCTAGTGGAGGTCCGCTAACTTCTTAAGGATCATGTCCATCGTGGCCGCCATGTCTGCATTGCTTTTTATAGGCGATTCTGAGATCGTTGGTTCCGGCTTAACCTTTTTAATAATGTTTCTATCTTCCCTGTTAGACATTATGGCAGAAAAGAGAGGCGACCAAAACGACAGGAAGTGCAGAAGGACTTGGCAGGAGAGCTCGGTATGATATAACAGTCGCAGCAATCACTTTGTGTGAGTGGTACAAGTACGTGGAAGGAGCCGGAGTTACAGGTCTCAGCTTATCATGTGGAAGTTAGCAGTGCCGGTCTCGAAGAGGAAGTGTGAATGAAGAGACCTAAGAGCTCTACTAAGAGCTCTACTAAGATATCGGTAGCCCTCCTCGAGGTGTGGGGACAAGGAGGGGCTTGGAGATCAGCACCTCTGGCAATGTATGGCAGCTCAGAGGTGCAGAAAACCCCTTACAATGCTGAACTTTGCTTTTGATGGGCACAGGTTTTCTTTCACCTTTGTAGGGCCTCACATAGAGAACAATTAATTTATTTCTTAAGTATTTTTAATCCTGCATGTGATCACAAGCTTTAGCACCTATCTTAACCATCAGCTTTGATTTTCTGCGTATCTTATTCTTATTAAAACCTGCTTTTAACGCAAATGTTACTATTGTTTTGTCATACACTGCTGTTGACTTTCATTCCAAATCTTAAACCGAGCATAAACGTAACACATTGACCAATTGAAACTAATATTAAGTTAGATCAAATACTAAAATGTTCATTAAATAGTAAACAATGTCTGTACTACAGTTACAATGCATCCTATACTGTGAAAATATTTTAATAAGCGTTATACTACAACCCATTAAGTCTCTATGATAAAGCATCCACTAAATTATCGATACAAAAACAATCAGAATGCACAGCAAGCATCTACACCAAACCCTTTTAATAAGGATTCATTCACCAAGGATACGTAAAAAAATGCCCTTTTTTACATTTAAGATAAACTGACCAGTACGCAATGAAAACACTTCTACTCCACATGCTGGCATTGGTATACTAGCCAGAATGGACAAAAAAGCAGCCTTTTCCATCTTAAAAATACGTTTTTTTTTTTGTCCTTTCATATGCTGTCATGAACCCTCCAATATATCCTATTCACGAATGGGCCCAGGTATAGAATAAGCAGTAAATTGTTGACCGAGAAGGCATTGAAATAATCCAAAATTAAACACTTTGCTACAAGGACCATGGGTTGCCTGTATTTTATGATGAGTGAGTATGCTGTTGCCGTGAAAGACTGCACTTTAGCACAAGCTTTTAAAATTACTGATCCTGTTTTTTATTCGAATTGAATACCACTTTTTTCTCGCCGTCTCCACTGAAAGAATGCATCGTATCAATAGCAGTTAAGTTATCACTGAGAGCAAAAGAACAACCGACCACCATGTTGTATATTTAGAAGCTCACGCCGTTGTTCTTACTATCAAGGCGAACATTGGAGCTGTTGCTCAAATCTCACTACGTACTTGTAGGGATGCTCCAATTTCAGTCTTTATTTTCACCAATAATAGGTCTTTCCTCATTACAGAAGTGGCTATCGATTAAATAAAAAATCATGGTAATACTGGCTCAGCTGGCCACATCAAAAGTGAACAGCAACAAGAACCAGGCGTTTACTGCCAGGTTATATTCTTTTTCCTACCAATGAGTCTATTTTTACAATCTGTGCATAATAAATCACCAAGTTTAGGAATATTGCTGTGCTGCAAATAGCCGCAGTGTTCAAAAATAGAAGTGCCATGGGCAATGCAATGTTAATGTCACTGACACGTGCATGAAAATTTACGACATTTAAAACGTTCCGTATGCTGTTACTGGCATAGAAACCATGCTTGTGATTTTCTAACACGTCAACTTTGGTGTTTTATACTGCTGATTGTCTAATTTTCAACAATTTCATTACCAGTGTCTCCTCCATGCTTTTTGCAGTAAAATGCATAAAAACATTACAAAATATTTTGCCTGTGTAATAAGGCGCACTGAGATACAGAAATGATTCTTCTACGTCCACTTTAAGATTGGACCAAAAATTACTAGCAAGAACAGACCATTTATAACTTTCACTCACATAGAAATAAGCAGCAGTACTCCCTTATAAAAACTAAGGGTAACATGCTTTTTTTAAGCAAGCTTTATTTAATCACACGCATCAACATCCTCCTTTCCTTCCTCCTCGGTCAATCCTATCTCCTTAAACCTGCCTCCTGGCGCGCTGGCACCTACCATAGCCAACTGGCCTCTGGTTCATGTAGCTTACTTTCATAAGTGTAAAGGCGTGTGTTTACTTGGGGTCCTCCTGAAATTATGCCATATAATGTTTTACTTTTACTACAAACGTCGCCACTCACTACCAGCTACCACGAGTTGACAGTTCTCATTCGTTGAACACAGCTCGCTACCACTAAATTTTTTTTTTTTATAAATCTTTTTATTAAACAGTCTCGTCACAACGGTACAAATCGCAGAATCATTTTGGTTTACAGTAGAATCAGGTAATGCACAATTAGTAAACAGTTAGTTGAAATTCACTGGGACGGGGAGTTATCTTCAGCAGCATCATGTGGAGGTATACAAATATCTCCCCAATAAGTGTTCCAGGAGGCCCCGACTATGGACCATTTGCGGGGACAGCCCGAGCCATACAAGACTGTCTTCTCCCTCAACATACACCAGTCTATATCCAAGCTACGACTGTGGGCGGATGCGGAGTTCCCAAAAGCTGTGCAATATTTCTCTTGGCAATCATGCATCCAAGTGTGACCCATTTCGTGGAATAGGTGTTGAGATCGGTAGGTTCCGAGATATTTTGGAGGCAACTAGGTGCTTCCGGTTGGAGATCTACCCCCAACACTTCACTCATGATCGTGTGAATTTTGCGCCAATATTCTTGGATGTGGGCACAGTGTCATAAGATGTGTATGAATGTGCCCAGGTGTTTGCATCCTCTCCTACAAGAGCCGTATGTTAGCCCACCCATGTGTATCAGTTGGGGACCAGTTATAGAAGTTCGACTGGTGCAATTAGAGATTCTTCATACAAGTCTCGCTGGGATAGCAACCGTTTTTGGGGAGGAGACAGCTTCTTGCTAGGTTTCATAATCTAATTCTATTACGTCCTCCGTCCATTTATTTCGTAGTTTTAGGAGGGGGTTGTCAGTACACACAACCTCTTGAGTAACACGTCTGAATCCCTAATATATATTTACAATCTCTGTGCTTAGAGGAATTCAACTCAAGACTTCAATTCCGTGGGGGTGTTAATTTAATCAATTACGCTATGTGTCCTTTAATATGTCATTTTTAAGTTTAATGCTAGAAATAACAAATTTCAGTTGTATCAATAAAAAGAAAACTCGCTAGTTAATTTTTTGGAAATTGAACTTACAATAGAGACCGACTATTATAAGAGTAAAATTTAGTCATTAGTTTTGGAATTAGGACAAATGAGTTTATCAATTACTGCCATGCATGGCTGGTTTTAGGTTGTATTTGTTGTTGATTATGAAGTAAATAAACATTTATACCTAGAGTTGAAGTGTTTGCCGCATTTTTCCATAAAATAAAATCGTGCAATATAAAATTGTATTTTTCTGGAACTTAACCATTTATTCTTTAAAAACTATTTAATTTACTTTTTTTTGTTCCACACACTGTTCAAAATTTTTTTATCCAATTTTTTGTATTCAGTTTTAAAAATTAAATAGCATCACTAGTCTACTGATAAAAAAACTATTTGGCATTTCTTCTTTTCATAGTACTTCATGTTTACTTTGTGACTAGTATTTAACAGAAAACTATACTCAATGCTGGCAGCAGTATATGGACCTTTTTCTTTATGGACCTTTTTCTTTATGGACCTTTTTCTTTATGGACCTTTTTCTTTATGGACCTTTTTCTTTATGGACCTTTTTCTTTATGGACCTTTTTCTTTATGGACCTATTTCTTTATGGACCTATTTCTTTATGGACCTATTTCTTTATGGACTATCGTCCGAAAGAAAGTTCAGATACCAGAAGAACATTGTAAATTTTGAAGTAAAAGCCAATAAGTTATATAATAATGCTGTTTTTTTTGTTATTTATAGGTAAAAAACAACAAATTATATCCTTAAGAACTAGAAGTTTTTCCTCCTAATACATGTAATGTATACATTTTTTATTATTGGACAAAACTATTTAGAATTGAAAAAAAGCAAATTTGACATAAATTAAGTAAATTGACTTTGAAAAGAGATAAGTAGCCTTTTTTTTATATAGACAACTTTTCGCCTTAAACGAGTGTAGCAGATAAATGTAGACTGGCCTCATTTTTTATAATTATACTCTTTGTGCTACTTCTACTTTAATTTTTTCTTTTCTTGGTCAAATTAAACCAATTGAATGTTTATGGGGAAAATGTTATACTTATTTTTTTTGTTTTGTTATCAGAAGAATTATACTTTTATTTTAGTCTTAAATTTTATTAATTACTAAATGTGTAAGGGATTACAGCTAACATTTATAGAACTATTCTTATAAATGATTATAATAACAAAAATGGCAGCTGAAATTCTACGTTTATTCAAGGGAAATAATTGACACTTTCATTTCACACCTAAATAAAAACATTTTTGAGTATTGTTTAAATCTATTAATGTGTAAAATATATAAGGATTGTAAAACCATAGGATGATTGAGTAAGGATGAATTGTAAGAATTTCAATGTTTACAACACCATCAGCGCGGCGCATTTTCCCGCTGTGCGCTGAAGTTTTTTTAAAAACCCGCGGTTCATGACGAGCTCAGCCTGTCATGAGCATACGAGAGGTGTACATCATGACGAGCTGACCTCGTCATGAGCGTCAAAAGGATTAAAGGAGAATGTATGACACTAAAATACTTTTTGGGACGGTAGGAGCTTATTTTCTACTAAATTTATTAAAACACTTTTAAATTGTATTCTTAATGCAATTTTTTAAATTGTTGTTAAATTTATTTTAGGACCAAGGTTAAAAATTAAAAGACTTGATGTTAAAAGCTTTAAAAAGCAAATTACATATTTTGTTAAATAAATCGTTCATTTGCTGTTTAAGGAACGATAAACTATTAAAAAAAAATTAAGCTTTGTTTTTTAATTTTGTACCAAAGTTTAGTACTGTTAGCGAATAAAAAAAAAAAAAAAAAAAAATGAAACTGATTATGTACTCCAAGCTAGCTTTTGCGAGGATATGACCGAAATTGATAGTTTAGTGTCTATTTATCTATTCAATGATGATAATACAAAAGTAGAAGAACCGGTTGATAGTTTTTGACGAGTACAGAATAGAAGAATTTGCTGGTATGTCCACAGACAGTTTAACCAGTACACTTTTTGATAGAAGTGTAGAAACAGAAAACACATCAGAAGAAGCACCTTATAAAATCAGGATGGTTTATGATGGCAATTCTGATACGTCTAATAAAACTGAATGTTATGGTTGATAGTTTGGAAGATGACAGTAGTTTAGGTTACTTTCTTGAATTACCGAAAATCCATTTAATGGGAAAGGGTAAAACTAGTGAGACAAAGTTTAATTGACTCAAAAACAACAAAAAATGAAGAGGAAAGCCTTGGAGGATTTTCTTTCAGCAATAGACTATTGAAATACCAACAGGAACTTTACAGGATGAAGGGTTTACACAAAAATCTAGAAAAAAGAAAGTTTTGGCTGGGCCTATATCAAATGAAGGAAATTATTGCAAAGGTATTGAAACTGATCAAGTTGGAGGTCAACACATGAGTTTTCAACGGAAAATTTAGATGAGTTTATGCCTCAAGACATAAGTTTAAATAAAAACTTATCCAATAAAATTTGCCTTGGCTTAGGAAATACTAGAAAGTCAACAAAGTATGAAATAAATTATAGTGGAAAAACTAGCTTAAAATCCTAAAGAATTAAAAAAGAATAAATATACAGTTAGTCAAAAACCTCTAGATAATAAGGGGGTAGAAAAAAATACGAGGAAAACTTCGACAAACACATCCTGTATTTTTAGTTGAGGATGAAGGGGAAAAAAATTGTCTTTCAAATTTCACTTTACGTGATGAAACTCAAGCAGGTTCAGCTGATAAAGCATTTACAGGTAATATGAAGGGTAGAAGACATTCATTAAACAAGAGGATTGAAATGGATTCTACAACCAATTTTCTCATAGCATCCTAATATATTATACGGCTAGTACTGATAAAAAAAAGTTGAGGAATAAATTTGAATTTAAAACTAAAATATGTTGATACATCTGCACGAAGTAACGATGAAGCAAGTACCTTGTATCAACAGAGCGATGGAGAATGCGTTTTATCAACAAATGTTATTTATAATTAGGTGATCCTACTGCGCAGAATACTGAAGATCAAAGCGTTACGTGAAATACTCTATTTCGATCAGATTGAGTCAATAAATGAGTATGTGGAGAATGTAGAAATAACTAATGAAGAACGGTTTACTGACAAATCATTATCAACAATTTCACTTGGTGGTTAATTATATGATGAGTTTTGAGATTTTCCTACAGTATAAAATCATTCTTAATTCACATTTCGAAGGTATATTCCTCATGAAATTTAGTTTTAGGATAAGGGTGATTGCATTATTTCAACAAGTTAATTGACATTTTCTTGCAAGATTAGGGAGAGTGGATGCCTAGAATAGAGTTTAAAAAAAATTAGTTTTAGGTTTCAGAGTGGATTCCTGGAAAATAAAAGTGAGTTACTGCAAAAAAAGTTGATTTAAATTTAGTTTTAGGATAATGGTAGTTGCATTATTTTAACAAGTTAATTCAAATTTTCTTTCAAGATTAGGGAGAGTGGATGTCTACAATGAAGTTTTTAAAAAGTTAGTTTTAGGTTTTGGTGAGTGGATTCCTGAAAAATAATTGTTAGTTTTATGGAAAAGGTCAGTGTGTTACTGTAAAAAAGTTGATTTAAATTTAGTTGTAGGATAAGAGTGATTGCATTATTTCAACAAGTTAATTAACATTTTCTTTTAGGATTAGGGAGAGCGGATTCCTGAAATAAGTTTCTTTAGGTGTAGTTTTGGGTTTCTGGAGAGTGAATTCCTGAAAAAAATGTGAGTTACTGCAAAAAGTTGATTTAAATTTAGTTTTAGGGTAGGGGTGATTGCATTTAAAAAACTTCATTCTATGCATCCGCTCTCCTTAATCTTGCACGCAACTTTCAATTAACTAGTTGAAATAATGCTAACACCCTTCCTATAAATAAATTTAAATCCAGATTTTGCAGTAACACTCACATTTTTCATAGAACTAACACATTTTTTTTTTCAGGCGTCCACTCTCTGAAACCTAAAACTAATTTTTTAAAAACTACATTCTAGTCATCCACTCTCCCTAATCTTGCAAGAAAATTTCAATTAACTTGTTGAAATAGGGCAATCACCCTTATCCTAAAACTAAATTTAAATCAACTTTTTTGCAGTAACACTCCCCTTTTTCATGAAATGAACACATTTTTCATCACAAATTCACTCTCCAGAAACCCAAATTTACACTAAATGAAAATATTTCAGGCATCCGCTCTCCCTAATCCTAAAAGCAAATGTTTATTAACTTGCTGAAATAATGCAATCACCCTTATACTAAAACTAAATTTAGGTCAACTTTTTTGCAGTATCACGCTGTCAGGGTTAACAAGGCATATATTGGTAGGAAATATCGAATCAATACCATACACTTCAAGACTGAGGCAAAGAAGGAATAAGCAGGGCAGACTGAAGGAGAGCCAGAACTCCAAGATGGCTGCAGAATGCTCCAGGAAAAGACTGCAGGAGAGGGTGCTAGTGTTTGCTGGCAATCGCGAAGAACCAAGTGTCGAGTGCACACTGTTGCTCTCTTCACCCAAGTTCTGAGGAGAAACAGTCGCTTCAGGAATTCGTTGCGAAGTTAGTTAGGGAAAGGCGTCACGTTTTATTTAAAGAGTTCATTTTTGGAGGCAGTGGATTACTCACAAAGTCGTTCCCTGCAAGTAAAACCGTCCCAATTTGATGGTAAAATTGTTTCAGAGTTCGGAGCATGCGCAATTTGAAAACCTGAGGGGCCGCCGAGAATAGTCATGCGCTAAGAATGGTGCACTTGATTCTGGGCATGCTGTTAGCGGTCACGAGTATCGAGCAAGGAGATATTTAGAGGTAGCACAAGTCTTAATTAGAGAATGTCTTGGAGTGTTAGTAAAGGACTTTCCCCAGGTTTAAGAAGTTGAAGGCAATATTAAAATCATTTACAGATACATAACCAGACGTAACAATTAGAGTGAAGTAACTCTTAGTAAAAAAGGCAGCAAGGAAAGGAGTGAGATGTTTCCAGGTGAAGCAAGAGAGAGAGTAGATTGTAAATAGTTGAACTTACTATTTCTGAATCCTAATAATAACCGCAGCAGTGCAGATAACAGGTGAAGCAGGAACCTGAAGGGCAAAGGAAAGAAAAGAAGATTAAGAGACAGAAAAAAGATTAGAAACTAATAAATCAAAATATTTAGTTTTCAGCACTGAAGGCAAACATTAATACTAGAAGACGAGCAAAGGTCACAACTGCATTGGGTAGATTTATACTAGAAGCACAAATAAATTGAGCTGAGGGAGTTGGGAAGAATTATATAATATGCTAATTAGAGTTCTTTTGCAGCTGAATACAAGACTAGAAACATAGAACAAACGACATTGTCTGAAACTGAAGAAAGAGTAGACTTCAGTGTAACGCAGTGTGGCTGTATCTTCTGTCCCATCCTCTACCCCCCTCTGGCCTTGTTGGCATTCAAGCAATCTAAGTTTGTTGCTGAAGGCTCGGGTGAGGCATTGGGAACTTGCGGCATTCTGCTCCTTTGCATTTGAAAGAAGAGCATCAACTCTGATTCATCTTGACCGAGTGAAGTGGCCACGTATAGATTAGCACCGAAGCAGAATCGCGGAAGGACTAGTTTTGAAGAAGTTAGGGGAGAGTTAATATCGGTTAGAGAGGAAAATGGAGAATTAAGAAAAGAGACTACAGATTTCACCGTAAAGATAAGTAATATGGCATCTAATACTAGTTTGAAATATTCAGCTTTTCAAAAAGGGAATCCTAGTGAAGCTTCTTCTCCTCAACCTAAGATCACTACCCAAGTTATCCATTCCTTGTCACCAATCATTCCTATAGCACCACTAGAACGATTTAATGGGGATCCACAGAAGGCCCTAGTATTTTTGGCACAGTGCACCTTACACTTCGTGTATCGCGCAGCAGTTTTCCCCGATGTGCAAACTCTAGTGGCGTTTATCTTATCATACTTAAGCGGTGACTCTGCATCGTGGTCCATGCCTTTGGTAACCAGAAACGATCCAATTTTGTATGATTTAGATGAATTTAAGAAAGAATTTCTGAGAATCTTTGATCGCTGGAGCGTTTCTCAAGCAACAGACAACAAATTATTGGAGATCAAACAAGGCAGTCGAGATCTGGTTGCTTACCTGGCTCAATTTAATAAGTTGGTAGTGGAAACCGAATGGCCAGAGAACTGGCCGCAGTGTTTTACCGAGGATTAAAGAATGAACTGAAAGATGCCTTGGCGCAAGTACAAAATAGACCCACAGAAATTTCAGCCTTAATAGATTTGGTATTAGAAATAGACTTTCGTCAGAGTGAAAGAAGAGGTGAAAAAGTGGGAATTTGATCCCAGTGTGGCTGGATTTGGTGAGAACAGAAGGCTACAAGGAAAATGATTCGAACCGTGGGTCAGAACCCATGCAAATTGGAACTATTCGGGGACCTCTCACTAAGGAAGAAAAGGAAAGACTGAAAGCCAATAAACAATGTCTATATTGTGGTGGGAATGGACATTTAGTTCGAAATTGTCTTAAGAAACCAAAACAGACGCTGGTGGAAAACTCCTTGCACCACCAGTAAGTCTAGTTGGACTGGTGGGTGCAGAATCTAAAACCGCTCCAAATGCACATATTAGAGTTAGAGTCCGAAGAAGGACACTTGGAAATACTGCAATTTAATCTTATTGATGCCCCACTGTTTCAATTAATATTAGGATTGCCGTGGCTAACTGAGCATAACCCTACCATTGACTGGGCAGCTCGAACAATAACTATGTATTCGGAGTATTGCAAAGAAAATTGCAATGAGAAACATAAGAGATTCAGAGAAGACCCCAGTATTTCACTTCAGTGAGATGTCTTTAGTGAGACCGAGACAGAAAAACTTTCCCCCATATCGGGAATTTGATTGTAAGATTGATCTGGAACCAGGAGCGAACCTTTCATGTAGCAGAATTTATGCTTTGACCAAACGAGAAGATGAACACCTGAAGAAATGCCTACAAAAAATACTTGGATAACGGATTCATAAGACCATCTCAGTCTCCTGTGTCTTCTCCACTTTTTTTTTATTCCAAAAAAGAATGGAGAATTAAAAACTTGTATAGACTATAGAGCAATTAATCGGATAACGATAAAGAATCGTTACCCCTTGTCTTTGATATCGGTATTATGAGATCAGCTAAAGGATGCACAAGTCTATACTAAGTTGGATTTGAAAGGGGCATACCATCTGGTTAGAATACGAGCAGGAGATGAATGGAAAACCGCTTTCCGAACCAAGCATGGGCTCTTAAAATACCTAGTCATGCCTATGGGTTGTGGAATGCCCGGGCAGCTTTTCAGCATTTTATTAATTATATACTGAAAGAGTTCATTTATCGAAATGCGATAGTATATATCGATGACATTCTGATTAACTCAGATACAGTGGAAGAACATGAGGAACATGTAAGGCAGGTGCTGCAAAGGCTACGAGAAAATAGTCTATTTGTCGAATTAGAGAAATGTGAATTTAACGTTTCTTCGGTGGAGTTTCTGGGATTTCTGCTAGCGCCAAGTGGTATAACCATGGATGAGAACAAAATAAGAGCAGTGATTGATTGGGAATCTGCCAAGTCAGTGAAGGAAATCCAAAGTTTCATTGGGTTGCTAATTTTTACAGGAGATTTATACAACACTTCTCCCAAAAGTTAATTCCATTAACCAGGTTGCTTAAAGGAGTCCAGTTTGAATGGACCAAAGAAGCGGAGGAGGCATTTAACCAATTGAAGAGACTTCACATCCGCACCAATATTACTACATCCAGATCCAGCTGAACACTTCTATGTGGAGACCGATGCTTCGAATTTGGCACTGGGAGGGGTGATATCTCAAAGACATAAGGTTACCGGACAGCTCCATCCATTGGCTTTTCGTTCAGGAAAATTATCCAGAACCGAAGTAAATTTATACTAGAACAGAGTGGTTGGCCCTAAAGGATGCCTTCAAGGAGTGGAGACACTATTTAATTGGAGCTAGGCATGTAGTCACAGTTTATACAGATCATCATAATCTGAAATTTCTGAAGTCAGCCCGAACTTTGACACCCAGACAATTACGTTGGTCTTTGTATTTTGCAGACTATGATTTTGTTATTACTTACCTACTAGGATCTCACAACCTAGCAGAGGCAGTTTTGAATGGTTAGACAAGCAAACACCTACTTTGTAAATGTGGTATTTGCAAACACAGAATATTAAAATAAACTTTACTAAAATATGTATTTTATTATTCTGAGTTCAGGCATACTACACTCTAATTTCTACCATGTTATCTCAGCCCGTTAGAATTATAAACTGTAACAATTCTAACAGCCCATTCTGGCCTATGGAGAACAGGTAGCCTTGCAATAGTGAAAAACGAAAATGGCTGTAATTCACTATTAGGACATGCCACACACATCATACTTACAATGCACCCTGCCATTGGGCCTACCATAGGGGTGACTGATATGAAGAAAAGGGAAGGTTTAGGGACTGGGAGGTGGGTGCACTTGCCCAGTCAGCATGACAGTACCAGACTGCACGCAGGCTCTGCAATGGCAGACCTTAGTCACATTTTACAAGGCTGCTTCTGTGGGTGGCACAACCAGTGCTGCTGGCCCACCAGCAGCATTAGGATTTACACGCCCTGGCACACTCAGTCTGACAAGTAAACGAAATAGCCAAACATGGAACCACTGATTGGTACATCAATTTACAGTAGGGAGCACTTGCACTGTGGCGCTGAATAGCAGTGGCACAGTGCCCAAAGCTTCCAACACAGTAAAAAATACATGAGGCAACAGCAAAAATGGAAGGGAGACCCATGCCAATGGTGCCAGGTGTAACACTTACGTTTTGGTGGGTTATCTGCACTGCGTATAAACTGGGACGAGTCCATTATTTTCCCACTAACTCCTGCCACGCAGCCAAACCCGCTGGACGAACCTCTACAGTGGTCCTCGTCCCCCTGTACGGTACTTGGGGATTCACGTTCACTTGGATGCTGACCAGGGTATTCGGTCTAATTACGGAGTTGCTATATCCAAGTTAAGCGATGACATTGACAGATGGATCAGACTTCCGCTCTCGCTGGTGGGCAGGGTTTCTCCTATGAAGATGGTGGTCCTCCCTCGCTTTCTTTCTCACTACCAACATCCATATAGTGGTCCCCAGACAACTATTCTGAGATCTTCGGTCTCTGCTGGTGTGGGCCGGTAAGACCCAGAGAGTTGCGTTTGGCACATTGACCTTGCCGTGCGCCAGAGGGGGACTTGGTGCTCCAGATCTCGAATTATTATATTACCGTATAGCACAGGCCTCTCACACGCACAGCTGGATACATGGCTCGAACGTGCTACCTCATTTACAAATAGAGGGAGTTGCAGCTATCCCTGATCCCCCTTCCTCGCTTTCTAACTACACTTCCAGATAGGCGTTGTGGGGTGCTGGATACGATTAACTCAACAGCCCACGCCTAGCGTGCAATCCTGCAAATGCATGCCGGAGCACATTTATATTCGCCTTCTAGGAAAATTGACTGGTGCCAGTGGTTTGCGCTCAGCTCGGAGTGGGGGACCCTGAGGTCCCTACAGAGCCTATAAAATACACGAGATGAGTGATCTCGTCACACATGGGAAGAGGTGGTTGCAGGGGTGATTAGTGTCACACCGCTAGCGTAGTTCCACTTCTTCAGGAGACAACATGCCCTGCACACTGTTCTGGGTGAGGTCTTGCTTGAGCCGCTGGAGATTTCACTCCTTTCCACACTATTGCACTCAGTCTCCATTTAAATAATGTAGCAGTAATACGCATCGGTGTCACTGGCTAAAACTTGTCCATACACTAAAGCACGGTAAGCCTGGCAATCTGATCTGGGAATGCCGCTTACGCATGATGTTTGCTTATACTGCTGTGAAGCCACTCGTAGGATATCTTAATGGGAGTCAGACTGGCACATTTTTAGTTCCTTAATAGGGTTCACTACACTCCTGAGCAGCTGCACCGTTATGGGCTGCGGGATACCAACGTATGCAAGAAGTGCGCAGGTACAGGTTTCTTTTGCCTGGCGTGGCAGTGACCGCCTGTGGCAATCTACTGGAATGCTGTCTTTGTAGAGATTAATGATACCACTGGGTAATCTCTCACGCCTGACCCTTGCCTGGTTCTACTAGGTTACACTAAGCCCTTGCGGAAACAAACCCTGAAACTAATTGCTATGGGATTACTATTGTCAAACGCAGGCTGGCCATGTGATTGATGCGGGGTCCGCTACCAACACTAGCAGAGTGGCAGAAAGACATGCTATACTGTAATACCCAATCTGAAGTGTAAAGGGATATTATGCCTCCCAGTAATAGACCAAAACATTTCTGGGGTCTCTACACACTATATAGATAAATATCCTAGGAACCCCCTGGTGATTAGGGTATTGAATTGTTCTCTGCTCTTTTTGTTGTAAACCAAGAATTCTACCAGAGGCAAGAAGCGTATAGTGCTGTGTAACACTTAATTGTCTATTTGCAATCTGGTTCAGTTGTATCTCCTCCGAGGCCTGAAAATGGTTCTATCTCGATTTCATGTATATTTATTTCACTTCCTTGCTTACTAATGGGTAAAATGTCCTACGTGATATGCTTCACACTGCACATCGGTCTTTGCTGTGTTCTGTTTGAAAACTAATAGACAATTAAAAAAAAATGTAAAAATGGATTGTTAAGCTGTGGTTGTCATTCAATTACGTTCTAAATTCTGATTAAGGGCTGATTTTTAAAAGAACCTTAATACAGGAAATATTAGCATTGATGGGCACGCACTTTTTTAGGACTTCAGTGAACAGCTGTTGCATTGTTTGTGGTAAAATCGGTGCAAGTAACTGTTTCTTGATTCATTGGATATAACATTGGTCTCTTCTTCAGACTCCCTGATTGGGTGGGAACAGCCACACTTTGATGATCACATGTCAGTCCTGCTGCCTTAAACATGGAAGATATGTTAAGCACGTTACAATATGCAAACCAGGCCCGGCATCTAAAGAACGAACCTGCTATCAACTTGGACCCGGAGTCTGCTGAACTCCCGCTCCTGAAGCTGGAGGTATACTTTGCTTCTCTTGGGGTGGGGTAAGAGCAGATCCTTCTCTGCTCCCATTTTGCTTATGCTGCTGCCTGTACTTCGTGATTTTTTAATCATTTTAATCATTTCGTATTTAAATCGTTTTTGTAACTGAATAATACTGCTGCTGTTTGTACCTGTCACTGTTCCTTTCCTTTGCTCTTTTGCACACGTTCCCTTTTCCTGACTGCTTTGCTGCCTGATTCTCCCCGGTCCACCACGGGTTTTACCTGATTGATGTGGAGGGAGCGCCTGATGTGTCTGACTTCCGGGCTAGAGGGGGGACGGGCCACAAATATCGGCAATGGCAGCTTCGCGCAGCGGACGCGTACAGTGGGCGCGCCAAAGGCAAGCCCGTCTGCGCCCGTCCGCGTCTGGCCCGTGCCTAGTGCCAAAATCCCTGCCCCTCCAATACCTTGTATCTTGTATTATGACTCGACAGCCCTCCTCAGTCTTAACACAGCAGTCCCAACGGCTGTAAACTGATACCAGGCAACCCAAATTCCGTATGCACCTGCGGTTTCTCCCTCCCAGAACCATTGAAAACCAGGGCATTTCAAACAACCCAGCACCCCAGAAATAGTAAGCCCACCCCCTCTGGGACTAATTCCACCTTAAAGGGAGGTCTAGTAAATGTTAGATCCCTAGCCAAACATAAATATGAAATATCACTACTTATTACTGATCACGACCTGGATGTACTGTGCCTGACCGAGACATGGGCTAATGCTGCATCTGAGCCTGACTTTGCAACTGCAGCCCCGACAGGCTACCAGGCAATTAGGGTAGACAGACCTATCAAACGCGGGGGAGGGGTGGCCATTATACTTAGGGACCATTTCCCTGTTAGGTTTTTCCCGACTTCTATATCCTTTTACGAGTCTTTACTTTTCATCATTGAACTGAATACTAAACAAACCTTCAAGGGTATCCTTTTATATCGACCTCCCGGATTTAGGAGCCATTTTATCTCCAACATTGACACCCTGTTAGAATCCAGTCTACAAAATCATGAATTCACCATCCTCGGAGACTTTAATTTCTATCTCGATGATCAAGCCAACAGGGAGACAGAAGCATTACTAAAGACCCTGGAGGCAGTAGGTCTCACTCAAAAAAATTCAGACCCCCACCCTGGCCACACCTTGGATGGTTTCTTTTCCTCTGTCAACAACCTTGCGCCAATGGAAACGCTTGCCCTGACGTGGTCAGACCATGCATTGATTACATTTGCCTTCCATTCACCCCCCTGGGACCGTCCAAGGTATCAAAGACCGCCACCACCACTAAAAGGAAGTGGGAGCTCATAGATAAGCAATCCCTTCGCTCCCTGTTAGAAGAGTCCTGTCTCTCTTTCCTAGGGTCCCCTGAAGTTTCAGCCCCAAAATACCTTAAATGGCTCAACGACTCATTTAACACTTCTGCCCCTTTAAAGAAAATCTCAGGAAATAGACAAAACCCCTCAGCTCCTTGGTTTTCTGAAGAGCTTCGGCTAGAAAAACAGCGCTGCCGGCAATTAGACGCTGGCGCGCCAAGTACTGCCCTAACCTGAGATCTATCTACAAAACTGCACTATCGCTTTATAAAGATCACCTAATAGCTAGTAAAAAGGATTTTTATACCAGACAAATCAAGGAAGCGAAAAACTCTTCTAAGGAACTCTTTCGAGTGGTTAACCGCATCGATGCTCGCAGATTTACAACCATGCGCTGGGATTTTCAAAAACCCATTATTCATGACGAGCTGGGCTCGTCATGAGCGTGTGAGCAGGCTCCTGCATGACGAGCCCAGCTCGTCATGAGCGTGGAAGGGGTTAACATACTTACATCGGCAAAAGGCCCACGATTTAAGTGTGACCAAGTACTATGCGATAATATTGCTGCAGCCTTCAAGATGAAAGTGTTGAACATTTTCAATACCTTTCAGAATTCCACCCCTTTCCCCTCGATAGATTTCACCTGTAGTGAGCATAACAAAAATACTTTGCTTGCCTTTTCTCCCATCTCCGTTGAGACTGTAGCCAGATACATCCAAGACTCTCAATCTGGATCCCCTTCTGATCCTTGCCCGCCGAAAATCCTTCAAGAAATTGGCGATGTGGTTAGCCCAGCTCTCACAGATATTTTCAATTCCATGTTTAAGACTGGCTGTTTTCCGTCAATTTGGAAAGATACCTCCATCCTCCCATTGCTTAAGAAACCCTCACTGGAGCCTACTGACCCAAATAATTATCGCCCCATTGCCAGGCTTCCTCTTCCAGCCAAAATAATAGATAAAATTATGAATTCTCAATTGACACAATTCATTAATGATAACAATTTGCTGGATCCATCTCAGTTTGGCTTTCGGCGTGAACATAGTACGGAGACAGCACTGATTAAGGCAACAGAAGAGATTAGGGTGGCGATGGATCGGGGTGGCACAGCCATGCTCATACTCCTCGATCTGTCAGCCGCATTTGATACGGTTGACCATTCTCTCTTGCATGAGCGGCTCGAGAGAATAGGGATCGGGGGTACAGCAGTTGCTCTGCTTTCCTCCTTCCTAAAAGACAGAAGACTCATGGTTGAGTTGGATGCCCACCGATCGGATATATACACCCTCCCTTGTGGAGTGCCTCAGGGCTCGTCCTTGAGCACGTCACTTTTTAACGTGTATGTCTCAGAGCTGGCCCCACTAATTCAGAACTCTGGGTTTTGCCTCACGTCCTATGCTGACGACACTCAGATTGCCATTACCATAAAAAAAAAGATTCATCTCCCGCTGCACAATTCCAAACCTGCATGCGTTCGGTCAATCACTGGATGAACACCCATTGCCTCAAGTTGAACTCCTCTAAAACCGAGATCCTGACTTTTGGCAATGTTCAACCATGCTGGGGCAACCTTTGGTGGCCAGTGGAGATGGGTGAACCCCCCCATACCAGCGGAAAAAGTTAAGAACTTGGGGGTGTGGTTGGATCCTAAACTTTCCTTAATCCACCACACCAATGCTACTGTGTCAGCAAGCCACTTTCTCATCAAAAAGATCAGAATAATTCTCCCATACATTCCAGTAGATGCCAGAAAAACTGTTGTCACAGCCCTGATCCAGTCCAAACTGGACTATTGCAATGGATTATTAGGAAATGCCCAAAAACAGTGTCTCAAAAAACTCCAGTGTGCAGAACTCGGCCGCTAGATTGCTTCTCAACATTCCCAGAACCCACTCGGTCACCGCCGAAATCCACAAGATGCACTGGCTTCCGGTGGAGAAACGGATTAAATTCAAAGCTCTGTCCATAGCTTATAAGGCCCTTAACAATAAAGGGCCGATCTTCTTTCAAAACTTGCTGGCCAGGTATGAACCTACCAGGAATGTCTGGTCCTCGGGCGCTAAACTTCTCCAGGTACCAAAAACCCGCACCGTCCAATGGGACATGCGTAGTTTTCATTTTTACACCTCCAAACTCTGGAACTCGCTCCCTCTTGAGCTTAGAGTCTCTCACTCTTATCGGCTTTCGGAAAGGCTTGAAGACCTGACTATTCCAGAATTAGCCGTCAGTGCAAACTTCCCCCACCCGTCCATAGCGCCAAGACACCCACGGGTAAACGCGCGCTCTACAAATTACAATAACATAACATATTGCAGCATTTTCAACAATGCAGTCTTCTAAGAATCCCAGTATTTTGAGAGCCGCACCAGGTAGACTTCCAAAGCCCTGTAAGAAAACTGTCTGAGAATAGAAATAACAGCCTCCTTCCACTGAGGTTTGAGTTTGTGGGATAGTGTTAAAATCAGACAAACTTCTGAGTACTTTTGCATTTGTACATATGCAGGTGATCTAGCAAAGTCTTGGTATGAGCCCAAAAATCAGTACAAACAGAATTTGGTGATTTACAATGGATTTGACTTTATGTACTTCTCTGGTAATCTCTTCAGAAATGAATCTATAGTTATACCAGAGTAATAAATAGGTTGCCTCTTTAATTCACCCCAACAAGGTGCTGGATGAGATGCTTGAATTCATCTCGGCTACTGACAATCGCTTGGGCCGCATCCCAATCCGTAGTATTTCTCCCTCAATGCCACCTCAGTTTGGACCCAGACAAATGTCGGTCAGCCTTGACCCTGCTCCTCATGAGAACAGTCCAGCCAGGCCCTCCAGAGTGTTGGCGCTAGATTTTCTAGTGATAGCACAGGTGAATTCCTGTCACTGAACTCTGAACAGTATCGGAGTATCCTAGTGTAGATCCAACAAAGATATTGCCAATCTTGATTTCAGGGTGAAGCTCTGCTCCCTCCATAGTTATGGTTTATTTTTACAGAGTGTTTGCAAAAGCCCATTCTACGTCCTCTTTGTAGATGCTGCTTTGCAAAGAGTAACTTGTTTCTCAGTCCTTTAGGAGATGCTCTGATTATGAACACAAGGATAGCTCTCAATCAGCACTGGCTCAAAATTCTTTCTGTTTTTCTAAACTGATGACCTACTGTGTATCACTAGTCGGTGAGTGATATCAATGAGCTAAATCATGAGGGTGGGTGTGCTTACAAATGTATTGTGCTGATTTGGAATGGAATAGTGGCCTCCTGTCCGCCTACGTCCCTGCATGGAGGTATTATTTGGAGTGTGGGATTTTTTTTTATTGTATGTAAATGTAGATACTACACTAATTGGAGTTCAGGAAACGAGATAGTGAACTTGAATGTTGGAGCCAGATGTATTGCTGGTTATTGAGCAGAGAACAATTTGTTAACCTGATTTTGAAAGCAACTTTAAACTACATTACTTATCCATGGAAGATATTTCGAGAGTGGTTACACATGTTCAGCGTATTTTTCCCATTTGGAATACCTAGTCATCAGTACCTATACATGCTGTGTTTGCACTTGTTTATTAATTGGATGCTAATGACAAGGGTAACTCGTCATGGAGTGCCCATTCATTTCAATGGAAATTACATTGAAGTGCCAGAAGATGCTTAGCATCCAAGTGGTTAAAAAGCTCTCTGTAAGATGTGTGTAATATTTAAGCGTATATCGTAGTATAGATGTTTGAATACTAGGTCGAGGAAAAAGGAAAGATTGTACTCTGCTTTTCCTCTTATTTTGTAAAAGTCTTGAAAAGACAACCAAAATCAACCCGTACCACAGCTGCTGCAAACCAGTCTTTTTAAAGAAAGTGACAGCGTTCAATTTGGTGAATCTTTCTGGTGCTTCTTCAACCAGTAGTGAAGAAGAGTTACGTTTCAAGTACAGCATAATCATGGATCAATTATCCTTTCTATAGCACTTCATTGTCATCCGTGTATTGTGGCTATGTTTTTTTGGGTTGGTGCAACCTCTTAAATCTCCCAAATGCTAAGTGTTCACTTTCTTGATTATCTTGAATGAGGGGCTGCTTCAAACCCAAAGTAAACATTGAGATTAGTTACTTTAATCTTTTTCATCTTTGGTTCAATAATGAAGTGGATAGGTTTAGTACTATATGGATGTTTAATGTTATTTCAATGCATATAATCACTGATGAGTCTCAGCCTGAGTTGGGATTAGAGTGTGTGAGTAAAGATACAAATGCTGAAGAACTAGAATTACATGTAAGTAAACATTCTCATTTAGGGGATTTCTGTATATAGTCAGAAGTTGTGAATAGTCCCGCCCACGTGCGGGGACCCCGGAGCACTTCATTATGCATATCCTCTTAAGTTGTCATCTTTCGCCTTTCTTCAGGAAGGCCTGTGTAGACACTTAAGAGATAGAAAGACAACAATGCAGCCTAATTAACTAGGCTACACTGGCCAATACTTTATCTTGAAGTCAAAGGTAGCCAGTATTTTTTTATTTTTTTTATTTATGGAGTTTACTATACACCGTAAACTCCCTTCACAAATCTCCTTTTTTCTGATAGATGAAATGGTAGGACAGAGGATCCCCATAGGCTGCCATTATGTCTGAAAATAGATACCTTGCCTCTAAGGGTCTCCAGAGACCACCAGTATCCCATGATGCATAGCCAGAGACCGTTACTTCAGTTCTTTTTATCAGGCACCTGTTAGCAGAACCCTGGAGCATTGAGCTCTACTTAATTTGGTGTTTTTTCATTAAATTTTTCTTCAGAATTCGTTTTTTCAACTTCACTAGACGTTTTTGGTCTGTCTCTTCTTTTGCCTGTTACTTTCAGTCAGAATTTTCAGTTCCTAGTCGGAATGCCTTCCCTCTTTAATAAGTGCCCTGACTGTGGAAGGAAGAACGCCAAATCTGACACCCACAGAGTGTATTCTGTGTCTGCCTGCCTCTCATGATCCTGAGAACTGTTCTACTTGCAAAACCTTTTCCAGCCGCACTCTAAGGGACAGAGAAAAGGCCAGGCTCCAAGGGCTGGAGGAGTGAAGAAAACAGAGCAGCAGTAGGTGGGACCTCTGGGCAAGGAGAGGGTCAGTCCTCTACCAAGTCCATTTCTTCCGCTTCTGGGGGCTCCCCAAGCGTAGAAGAGCAGAGAAACGTTCCCAGTTGACGTGTAAGACGGCGACGTCAAGGGCAGGCGTGGCGACAGTATGTTCGCCGGCGACTCAGGGCTCTGGGTCAAAGCGCCGTTGACAATCCACGTTGAGGGGGAGTACGGTAAGGTCTCGGCTGAGATCACCATCAAAGACTTTGTCCCCACGGTCTGCGTCGGTGCATGTCCGCCAATCAACGTCAACCCACCATCATTTGACGACGAAGAGTCTTCATTGTTCGACGTCGAGGCGGAACCGCCATTCAACGGCGAAGAGGGACCGACTGTCCACGTGGAAATGCCACCGGTAGAGGTCACGTGGACGCTTGACGTAGTCATCGGCGTTCTACGCCTCAACACCGTTCACTGACTCACTCTACATGGAGTGTATCTACGTCGAGAGAGTCCAAAGTCCAGATGATGTCTAAGGTCGACGTCTAGCAGTTGCTCGTCGTCGAGGGGAAGATCTAGTCATCGTTCCAGGGCTCGTTAATCTCCGAAGCAGGTTCAAACGCAGGAGAGTGGTGTACGCTTTAGACTGAGTAATCTCACTTATTCCCCGACAAGGACACCACCACGGCAAGATCCTCCGGAGCCTGCGGGACAGCCTTCCACTCTTCCGCCTCCACCGCTGCCGCCTCCTCCAATGCCGGTGCCTCCTCCACCGACCCTTAAAGACTCTCCCCTTCAACGAGTGTCACGGGTAGATGACATAACCACCTTTCAAGAGGTTCTTGTTAGAGGGGCTTCCAAGCTCAGTATTCCTCTGTCCACCACTGTTTCATCTACGTCCTTCATATTCGAGACCCTCCAGCAGAGACAAGCCTCTCGTCCCTTACTTCCTCTGGTGCCAGGTTTGCTGGAACCGGTGCTTGAACTGTTTTTAACACCTTAATCAATCAAATCGACTCATTCAAGGCTACTGAAAAATCGCCCTTCGGAGCAAGATCCAGCATTTCTTCGAACGGCCCCTTTCCCTGACTCTGTCATAGTGGTGGCAGCTAAGAAACTGAATGCTACGGCTCCCACATCAATGGTGCTTCCGGATAAAGAGTCAAACTAGATTCGGTGGCGAGAAAGGTCTGAAACACTGCAGCTACTTCAATGAAGGCAGCAAGCGCGACGGCCCTGTAGGGCAGATATGATCGTTCCCTGTGGGAGTCAATTCAACACTTCAGACCTCCTGTCCTGGAATAAATGAGAGGACTTCCAAGAGACGTTAAATGAAGGACTCGTGGTGTCCAACCAGATCATTAGTGGTGCGGCAGATGAGTCCCTTCTGTCCGCGCACGGTTACTGTCACGGAGTGGCACTCCGGCATTAATGGCTTGGCCTCACCTCCCTGAATCTCTAATAAAAGAGAGAGGGACCCCGAAACCAAAGGGATAGGGTTCCACAATTGACACAAGTCAAAATATAATTCCCTTTGGGCGAATTACCGTAGACTCACAGGTTCTTACAGACAAACACAGACTCACCAATATCAATTTATAACAAAGTATATCAAGGAAGCAATATAAACAATTTAAAAATTAATAGAAGTAAAACACTCTAATAAAAGTACATTTTAGACAATTTATTGACATACATTATATTTTGTTAAAAAATGGGAAACATATACAGGACGGAACATTATACAATAAATAAAATCAACATTCCAATAAAAAGGAGCTACGGAAAAGGACTAAATTCCAACAAAGCAGTTATTTAGAATTTTCCTTAATTTCTTATTCCAATTTTGCTCCTTTAAGCATCGACGCGTTTCGGCGGTATATTTAATGTCTGACCGCCTTCATCAGGACAATTGTAATAAGTGTTTCCCAATGATTCTGAAAATTCAAATAAAACCTATCTTAGTTGTTCATAATAACACCACATCACATTATTAAAAAAACATAATGTATACACTTCTAAATCCATAAACATATATCAAACATTGCTTCCAAGTTACACTAAACAAACAATACATTTGCTAGCAGCATCATAATATATATATATATATATATATATATATATATATATATATATATATATATATATATATATATATATATATATATATATATATATATATATATATATCAATACTTAGCAGGCAATAGAGGTTTGCTAAAAATATAAGAGGCACACGCGGAGTCTGGTTATCAAAGCAAGGATGCTTTATTCGGTGCTTAAGTGTCCTCTCCCCTCCAGTTCGACAGACTCGTTTCGCCTTCGGGGCTTTTTCAATGTCGATTAACCCACAGTGTGTCAATGGTTATAAACCCACCCTTCAATTTCATGGTCATGGAAACAAATGATGTACATATATTCAACCAACTTTACAACCGCAAAGCGGTGGCCATGTTATAGTGGGTGAAAAATACTGTTATTTTGTGATAAGTTTACACAAATAATGTAAAAGTGCAAGTGCAAAAACAATAATAATACAATATTGAGTTAAAAAGGAGTCAACATCCACTCCTACCGTTAATTCATAATGAACAGGTCTGTTAATGAAAATAATACAATTATGTATTTCACTGATTAAATGACCTGTGTTATTTACAAGATCTTAGTAGATACCATAACTGTGAGGCGGAAAAAATTCCAAAATTCATGGGAACATAATGACCCTCACACAATCATGTTTAACTATCTACTCAGTTGTCAGAATTGAGCCCTGTATGGGCATGAGGCTCCCAGCATAATGCTTATAGTTATGTCCAAATATACATTCAGTTATTCTGGGGTGACCCTTGTATCCCGGATTTTTTTAGGGAGATTAATTTAGAGGAAAAAGAAGAGTGAAATGCTAAGTGTACATGTCAGTTCATGCTGGACCAAATTCCTATATGTGTCATACTGACTATGTAGACCTTCACTTCAAAATCCACAGTTTCATGCTAGATTGATACTAATACAAGTCATTTTAACAGGATACTTTATACGAAAGTGTACTAGTCTAGGTGTGCCCAAAGCTCTTCATCATTGTTGAGTCCAGCCGGGCTCATGCTTTGGAGTTCTATAATGTACCGGGACTCTTTGGCTCTGAGATTTTTCAATCTGTCTCCCCCTCTCTCATGTTTGTCCACCCCGTCAATGCAATAAAACTGCAATAGATCCCTATTGCTCTGATGATATAACTCAAAGTGTCTTGCAACGGGGTAGGTGGGGTCTTTATTAGAGATGGCCCGCATGTGTTCTAATATGCGTTTCTTTGTGGGATTTTTGGTGCTACCAATGTATCTCTTTTTGCAAGGACAGATGAGACAATAAACCGTATATTCGGAATTACAATTGTAAAACTTATTGATCGTTTTCATGGGCCTATTAGTTCCTGGAGCACCCTCAAACTGTCACTTTCTTACTAAATTTACAAGCCTTGCATTTCTTGCAAGGAAAAAAGCCATTTATTCCCAGTTTGATTTTGGTGGCTGTTGGTTTGGTAAAATGACTATGTATGAGGTGGTCGCCAATTGATAAACGTCTTTTATAGGTGATAGGTGGGCGATCTGGTATATGCTTCTTCAAGACAGAATCAGTCTGAAGAATGTGCCAATTCTTTCTAAAGATTTGGACAATTTGTGCAGATTTCTCATTGTATGTTGTGATCATACGTACAGTATTGTCCTCCTGTTTGGTTTTGTTTTTACTTGTTGAGGACAGTAAAGTTCTTCTTTCAATTTGTTGTACTTTGAGTTCTGCACTTTGCAAGTGTCCTCTCTTGTAGCCCCTGTTTGTGAAACGTTGCAGAGCCTGTTTTTTTGCCGTATCATAACTTTCATTGGTAGAGCAATTGCGCTTAAGGCGCAAAAGCTCACCATACGGTATGCTCTTAATGAGGCTACTTGGATGGTGGCTATCGGCGTGTAGTACTGCATTCCCCGCCGTGGGTTTCCTGAAGAGGCGAGTAGCTAGGACGTTGTCTTCAATATATACCTGTAGATCTAAGTAATTGACAGTGGTGTCACTGATGTTTCCTGTGAACCTTAAATTGAGGTCATTATTATTCAGAGTGGCAACATACTCCTCAGCCGAAGAGCGGTCGCCTCTCCAAATAATAAAAAGATCATCAATGTATCTTGTCCAAAGTACTATGTTCTCTAGCCAATGATCGTTATGATCTCCCCAGGCCACGTGCTTCTCCCACCAGCCTACGAAGAGGTTCGCGTAGCTGGGGGCGAAGCACGTTCCCATCGCTGTACCCCGTTTTTGTAGGTACAGTTGTCCATCAAAGATAAAGATGTTATTATTTAGACAATAGGTTACCATCTGTACAAGCATGTTATTGTGTTGTGCAAACTTGGGATGCTTCTGTCCCAAAAACCATCTGATTGCCTTCAGACCATCCGCGTGACAGATGCAGGTGTATAAACTAGTGATATCTAGTGTTATCAACAACAGATTATCTTCCCAACAGATTCCCTCTACATGTTTTAGGAAATCCTGTGTATCCTGTATATAGGATGGTAAGTTCTTTACAAAGGGAGATAAAAAAGAGTCTACATAAATTGCAGTGTTCTCTAAGAGACTGTTGTTAGAAGCAACTATTGGACTTCCAGGAGGATTGCTATAGTGTTTATGGACTTTGGGCAAATGGTAGAATGTAGGCAGCGTTGGTTCTTCGCAAAGTAGGAAGAGATGTTCATCATGATTCAGCATGCCTTCTTCTTTCCATTGACCTAGTAGTTGATGGTATTGCATAATACTTTCCACATAAACACCACGTTGGATTTTGATGTAACATTCCATGTCATCTAGTTGTCTCATTGCTTCTTTTTGATACTGTTCTTTACTAAAAATCACCATGTTACCACCTTTATCAGAAGGTTTTATTTCTATGGTTTTGTCATTTTTCAGGGTTTGTAAAGCTTCCCAATATTTCCTCGGAATGTTAAAGTGATCGATCTTTTTCTGGTTTCTATCGGCCAAACTTTTTAGGTCATCACTGACTGCTTCGTTAAAGACATCGATCGCGTCGAAGGGAGTCTGAGGAATCTTTCTAGATTTTCTCTTGAAGTTGCTCTTGCCTCCAACTTGAGTTATTCCTGCTTGCTGTAGGTATTGCTGAGTGTTCGGGCCGTTGATTCACCAGCACGAAGACACTCTAATGCCTGTAGTGTAGACATAGCCTGGAATGTGTTAACAGTTGGTGAGGCCTCTTCTATGTTCTCATCCTCCGAGATAGTGGGAGGTATGGATAAAGGGTCCTGAGGATTGATTAGAAACATTTTTTGAAATTTTAATTTTCTAATAAATTTAAACAAATCGATGCGGGTGTTTGCATAGTCAAATCCTGAGGTTGGACAAAAAGTGGGACCTAGTTCCAAAACCTTGAGTTCATCATGTGTCCATGTTCTTTCAGATAAATTGACCACAATGCGTGCTGGTTGGTCCTTTAATTTTTGTTCTTCTTTTGCCGCTGACTCCTGGTTTCTCTCTGGGTTGGTGGTTCTGCCACCTTGTTTCCTACTCCGCCTTGTTTTCCTTTTGGATTTTTCGATTTTTGTTGAACAGGAACATGGGGTTGTTGCGTTTTTCTTTGACGGCTCTCTGTGATGATTTTGTATTCCCGAAAAAAGGGGGGATCATTTCCATTGCCAACTTCCGCTGGTCCTCCATCCCTTTTGGTGGCTGTAGATTCCTCATCCGAGACTTCTACTTCCGACTCGGAAGTTTCCCGACCATCCGTGGCTGTTGTTCCTGTCTTATTTAACCTTGTTCTTACTTTATCGTATTTTTTGCGAAGGTTAATACTCGCCCCGTAACGTAGTCCTGCTCGTCGCGATCAAATTTGTTCTGTTTTCTTCTCCTGATCGTCATCTCATAACTCTTAAGTCTCTTAAGCATATTGTCTTTGAGATCTAGTATAGCCGTGGAATCTTGTTCTTTGCTTATCAGGTCCTCCAGTCTAGCTATTTCATCTAGAGCTTTCTTTCTGTCGCTCCATGCGTAGTGTACCAGCATTTTTACCAGACCTTTGTCTGACTCAGCTGTATATGCTGCCCAATCTTTTAACAGTTGAGGGTCCGGATTTTCATAGGCTGGCACAGTGTATGTTCTGAGGCCTCTTGGGATGCGGTCCCAATCCACATATCCCTGTAGCGAGGTGGCCTCCCACCACTTTCTCAGTTCCCTCTCATGGGCTTTCTCTAGATTCTGAAATAGGATCGTTAAGTTGTTGGCAGGACTCGCCGCGGCAGATGTATTCTCATTTGTTTTAGGTCGTGCGCCAGAATTAGGCTTAAACATTCCTGTGGCCACTTCCTCGCGTTCTTTGACGCTCGACATAATGAATTAGCAAGGGAGTCTCTGATGTTTTACTTATATAGAGGCGATATTGAATGGCGCCCTTAATAGTACTTGCACTTATCGTACGGGTAAGGGAGGGAAGAGGACAACACCGCACCGTGATTTGACCCCTCGAAATAAAAACTTAGAGCTTGTTTGTAATGGTGCAGTCCGTTCGACACATGCAGGGACAGTGACTCACCTTCCGTCGAGGGCTGTGTCGCGTTCCGAGGATCCGTCACCGCCTGACCACGGTCTTCGTATCTGCCATTTCCGTCTTGATTTCTCCGACAGACAGCGCTCTCTTGATGCCGCACACTTTCACTCCGATGTATCTCTCGGCGTCGCAGTGTGTTTAGAAGCTTCCGGGCAGACGGCCATATTGATTTCTGGAACAGGGCTTCACCGCCGTCGCTCCTTTCTTCCGGGTGCCCTCTGACGTTGGTGAATCGTTCAGTATAGCAATACTTAGCAGGCAATAGAGGTTTGCTAAAAATATAAGAGGCACACGCGGAGTCTGGTTATCAAAGCAAGGATGCTTTATTCGGTGCTTAAGTGTCCTCTCCCCTCCAGTTCGACAGACGCGTTTCGCCTTCGCGGCTTTTTCAATGTCGATTAACCCACAGTGTGTCAATGGTTATAAACCCACCCTTCAATTTCATGGTCATGGAAACAAATGACGTACATATATTCAACCAACTTTACATCCGCAAAGCGGTGGCCATGTTATAGTGGGTAAAAAATACTGTTATTTTGTGATAAGTTTACACAAACAATGTAAAAGTGCAAGTGCAAAAACAATACAATATTGACTTAAAAAGGAGTCAACATCCACTCCTACCGTTAATTCATAATGAACAGGTCTGTTAATGAAAATAATACAATTATGTATTTCACTGATTAAATGACCTGTTATTTACAAGATCTTAGTAGATACCATAACTGTGAGAAAGGGGGAAAAAATTCCAAAATTCATGGGAACATAATGACCACACAATCATGTTTAACTATCTACTCAGTTGACAGAAAAAAAAAACAAATATATATATATATATATATATATATATATATATATATATATATATATATATATATATATATATATATATATATATATATATACATAAATCCAAGTCATAAACAGTGTACTTCATTTCATTTGATTACATGGGTGTGTTCCTCGTGATACCTATATCTAATACAGCCTATTTTCATAATACACTATGCTGTATTCACAGAGCCAGCAGTATAGCTCTACATTGATACTATCAATAAGGGCAAAATAGGGTCTATTTTGGACCAAAGAGGTGGTTATTGCGACGAACATGATACATCACCTACCTCAACCGATAAAAATCTCTCGTATATGATAAGGGGTACTCTGCCTCCTTCTCACTTGTAGGCGGTATTCGTCCAGCGAATTATCTTCACAACGTTTTAAAATCCGACTCGTCCTATGTACAATATTTAAACACTTGGTTTAGTAGTAGCTGAGCCCGATATTTTTTAATGAGTAAAGCTAGTATACAGATTCCATAACCTAATACCCCAGTCGCTAGAAATTTGTTCACTCTCTTATAGTCGTTCCATGAGATTAGCGACTTGAATATTAGGTAGGACATTGACAATATGTTGTATTGAGATCAATGTCAATATGGCTATACCCACAGCCTGACTAGAGTCTAATGTATAGACCGCATGGGGTATTAGGTTATGGAATCTGTATACTAGCTTTACTCATTAAAAAATATCGGGCTCGGCTACTACTAAACCAAGTGTTTAATTATTGTACATAGGACGAGTCTGATTTTAAAACGTTGTGAAGATAATTCGCTGGACGAATATCGCCTACAAGTGAGAAGGAGGCAGAGTACCCCTTATCATATACTGAGCGATTTTTATCGGTTGAGGTAGGTGATGTATCATGTTCGTCGCAATAACCACCTCTTTGGTCCAAAATAGACCCTATTTTGCCCTTATTGATAGTATCAATGTAGAGCTATACAGCTGGCTCTGTGAATACAGCATAGTATATTATGAAAATAGGCTGTATTAGATATAGGTATCACGAGGAACACACCCATGTGATCAAATGAAATGAAGTACACTGTTTATGACTTGGATTTGTGTGTATATATATATATATATATAATATGATGCTGCTAGTAAATGTATTGTTTGTTTAGTGTAACTTGGAAGCAATGTTTGATATATGTTTATGGATATAGAAATGTGTATACATTATGTTTTTTTTAATAATGTGATGTGGTGTTATGAACTACTAAGATTGGTTTTATTTGAATTTTCAGAATCATTGGGAAACACTTATTACAATTGTCCTGATGAAGGCGGTCAGACATTAAATATACCGCCGAAACGCGTCGATGCTTAAAGGAGCACAATAGGAATAAGAAATTAAGGAAAATTCTAAATAACTGTTTTGTTGGAATTTAGTCCTTTTCCGTAGCTCTTTTTTATTGGAATGTTGATTTTTATTTATTGTATAATGTTCCGTCCTGTATATGTTTCCCATTTTTTAACAAAATATAATGTATGTCAATAAATTGTCTAAAATGTACTTTTATTAGTGTTTTACTTCTATTAATTTTTAAATTGTTTATATTGCTTCCTTGATATACTTTGTTATAAATTGATATTGGTGAGTCTATGTGTTTGTCTGTAAGAACCTGTGAGTCTACGGTAATTCGCCCAAAGGGAATTATATTTTTACTTGTCTCACCTCCCTGAAGCCAGAAGCACATCAGCGTATTAAAAATCTGCCATTCTCTGGCACAACCTTTTTTGGGCTCTCATGCCGATGAGATGGCCCGCTTGAAGGCAGAAATGGAGACATTACAAGCAGTAGGCCTGGAGAAGTCAATGAAGCAACTCAAACCGTTCCAACTGCAGTATTCCTCCCAGAGGTACCAGCTATCTCAGGGCAGGCAATCCAATCAACAGCAATTCCAGAGATCCTTTCAGCCGTACCAGAGACGTCTATCTCGGACGGAACAACCAGCAGCCTACACAAGGGAACAAGGCGCCTGCTGGTCCTAAACCCTGAACCCTTACTTACCCCTCTTCTGTTACCCACTCTAGAGGGGAGGGAAGTGTTAAAATGTTCATCAGAGTGGCAAAAAATAACTCGGGACAGTTGGGTGCAGAATATTCGCAATGGATACTCTCTACGTTTCACGAGCACTCCTCCTTCAGTTTCTCCAACACACTCCCGCTACCAACCGCTACTGGATATCCTAGTCCCTCCCAACTACTGTATCATTAGACTTGACAGGGCCATAAAGACAGGCGGTGGAATTGCCTGCATCTACAGAAGCAACCTCTCAGTCTCCAAAGTGGCCGTCCCCTCTCTTACTTCCTGTGAATACCTCTGCCTCGATATCATCAGCGAAAGCAAACCGGTATGCTCACTCCACATTATATACCACCCACCTGGGGACAATCTCTCCTTCGTCCAACAACTCATGGATACAATATCAGCCAACTCAGGACGGCAGCACACCCAAATTTTCCTTGGCGACTACAATCTCCACTGGAATGACAGCAGGGACACAGTGGTAAACAGCCTCAAAAGCTTTCTCAGCGCACTTGATCTCAACCAAATATGCAATCACCCGACCCATAAGAGAGGTTCAACCCTTGACCTTATCATCTCCAAAGAGGGCGCTATTCAACTGGAATCAATCCAACCTTGTGACTGGTCAGATCACTACATTGTCTCCTTCCTCATCAAGGAAAAAATCAGACTTAACTCAGTTCAACCCCCTAAGCACAAAGTGTGGAAAAGAGACTTGAAGAAAATCAATCCAAACTCCCTACCGCCTAACAGCTGCAATCGCCTACTTCCCCCTCCCGGCGTTTCAGACGTTCAACTTCTGACTGACTACCTCAATACTATGTCCACAATAATCAATGAGGCGGCGCCCATGCAACTGAAAAGAGTCTCGTCCAAGAAGACTTCCAACCCATGGTATGACGGTAGCCTCAATGAGGATAGACGGGCCATGCGATTGGCAGAGCGTACCTGGAGATCAGCCCCTTCTGCAGTGCACCTAAAAAGTCTAAAGATACAGAGAAACGCCTACTTCAGGAAAATAAAACGCTCAAAAAGAAACTTCTTCAGCCTCCAACTCGCCCAAGCTAAAAACCGTCCAAAAAAACTGTTTGAGTTAGTCAGAACACAATCCAAAGAGCAACCCCAGACACCCAGCTCCACGGGCGATACTCCTTCCTGCGAAGACTTCTCTGCCTTCTTTATCCAAAAAACTGAGAGAATAAGAAGCGATCTCCTCAATGACGCTATCCTGTACTCCAACCCCCGACACACAGCAGTGCCTCAACCAAAGAACAATGCTACTTGGTCAGCCTTTGACACCTACTCCGAAGAAGAAATTGGCAGACTTCTCAACACCTTGAAACCTTCCAATCACCTCTCTGACCCCCTTCCTGCTAACGCTGTAAAAGACTTTTCCCCCTGGCTTCTCCCACTGTTCTTTGTGCTGGACGTACATTTGCCTCCACCATTTTGTACTTAATCACCCGTTATGGTGTTCAAGTTCTGAAGCAAATGTCACCACAGGACAACCTCTGCCACCACCTGAGCCCTCTGTACTCCATCTCAGCACTACAACTTCCTATAGTGATGGTTGCACTGCTGGTATAAACATTCTAAGAGAGCATGCCAGTGTATGCAAGTTCGATTGTACTGCTTATGCGGGCACACAGCTGTCTGAAAAGGGGTACATTTTTATACTGCACACATTAGCTCGGGGGCGGTTTAAATGCTTTACAAGAAGTTATACAAGAAGGATAGAAGCTGTTTGAATTCGAAGAACTAGTCTTGCTGTCATCTTAATTTGAAGCTAGTCCTGACCTCTCCCTCACTTGGGACTCCATTCTGCAGCCACTGAAATGCTGGCAGGGTCGCTCTGTCAGGGGAACCATTTTCACCCTCCATCTTGAACTATTCTAAACCAGTTTATCCTTAATGGATCCCGCTGACTTCAGTACTCCTACCGTATCAGACGTCACATGCTCGCTGATCACGAGCACTCTGCATGCACACTGAAAGCCAGGCTCTGGGTTTTATATAATAGCAGAACTGTACACAAGAGAAGTCAGCAACCCCATTCTGATGTTATTGTTAATGCTGATCAGAATATTTACAATTTCTAGTGCCCGACAGAAGTATCTAATATAGGAGCTTCACATTCAGATAGTCTTTCATTCTCCAGTTTTGCATTCTGAGTTTGCATGCCAACACAAAAGGCTTACCCTATTTCTAAAAACCCTGCATGAAAAGTTAACCTTAACTTGTAACTTTTGAGAGTTTTCTTTCAAATGCTCTTCTCCCCGCAGTACATCTTCCGTATCCCTTCTCTCGGAGTACAGTCTACTCTAAAACGTATACATGTTTACCTTAATCGCTATTGTATTTCTCCAAAATACACACATTATTTCATAGATCACTTTGTCTTTGAAACATCCAACCATACCCAATTTCCTCGAGCTTATCTGTTCATACCACCCGTTATTTGCATAAACTCACACCCAACTCTAATTATGATTATCTATCGATTTAATCTATCAAACATAAATTGGAGCACATGCGTGGAATATTCTCCTTAAGAGCACAGAACTAATTCCAATAACCCTGAAATTAACCACTAACTTTGCGATCTTGCACAACATAATACCTGATGTAATGCACTCCAGTGCTTTTCTGGGCTAGCACGCACTATACGTGTACTTACAATACAAGAATGTACTTGGGTTTGTTTAAGACCCTTTTTAAAATGCTTAATTACGCCATCTAGAAGATCAAACGTATGTGTGTGGATATTGAGTACCAGCACAGTACAAGAGGAAAAGTGATCAGTAGAGCTTGGGAGGTAATTGGCACGAGCAACATCTACCTGGTGGTGGTGGGGGTCTCAAGTTGGATGCAGCTTTGCCATCCATTTATATGTTGAGCATGCAAATAACTAGCACTTCACTAAAAGTTGCTGGCCCAAGTACAGCTACAAGCTTTTTCTGGTGAGTGGTCCTTCCTTCTGAATCGCCACACCTCCAGCTGAGGTATTGATAATCTGATGTCCAGTGGTTGTTATAAGAGGAGGGCACGTCAGGGATGTGTGGGAGTGGTGGCGGAGGCTCATGGAGGGTAATAGAGTGTCTGCCTAGTGCCATCTGCAAGGTGCTTCTATGCTGAGACTTCAGAGAAGTGAACTTAACATATGTGAGTTGGGACCAGAACATTTAATTTGCCTCTCTAACTTGTTGACTTTGTTCCTTATCACGTGAACTTGCACAGGTCCTTTTTTAGGTCAAGAATAGTGTGATGTCTATTTGTTTGCCCAATGTGTCTCAGCACTTGTTTTTTTTTTTTTTTTTGAAACGACAGGGCCCCCTCTGAAAACCTCCAGGCCTTGAGTGAGCGGAACGAGCGCTTGGAGGAGGATAATGGCATTTTGTACCGTGAACCGAGTGACGCTGCTGGGCAGACGCCCACATGCAGGAGCGGGACATTATGGTGAGCCTGATACAGCTTCCTCAACCGCTGCATGTTGGATATTCTTGGGTAGTCTGGATGTGGGCAAAAAAATGACAATACTTGGTCTCTGATATCTTTTATCAATTGGTTGTGGTTTTTAGGTCTTGCCCAATAGACCGCGTGTAATCTGTCTATTGCACTATAATGGCTCCATTTGTGAAACCAGTACTTCATTTTTAATGAAAAGGGGCCCTATGATTTTATTAAAAGCCCACTGCCACTGCTGTCAAGTAGCAACATAAAAATGGTGCATAGTCTTGAATCTACACTTAATGCCTATCTCGTTCTTCCAGGTTTTTTTATCCCTGCTACCTTGCGTGTCAGTCTTAGTTTCTCTTACTTCTCCTTCCATCATTTGCCCAGAAAGGTAATTATATGTTCGAGGCATGTTAGTAGCAGAATTTATCCAGTATTAGGGGTGTCTTTCATAGATTCACATGCTTGAATATCCCCCGTCATCGAAGTGGGAGTCCCACGGTACATAAAATAGCAGTCATATATGCATGTATACATGAAAAATTATAACGAATAAAAAATATACATACATATAGTGCAATAAATTGTAAATTCTAAAAGTACCATAGAACATAATAGGCCCATTGAGAAGCCTAAGGGAGAACTCACTTTAGTAGCATATCAGTGTCATTATGTGTTGGATCACATTCCAGCCAATCAGGCTGTAGCCTCCTCTAGAACCTTCTCCTCAGAAGCCCAAGTCCTCAGATTTTCTACCGCACGTCGTGTGAAGGGAGTCTCCCTGAGCTCTGCTCAGTTTTCTTCAACTTTACCTGTTTTTTCTTCAAGAAAATGTCTTCAAACAAGAAATCTGTTTAAAGCCTGCACTTCATGTGGTAAACTGCGTCTTTTCCACGAGGATCCACACAGTAAATGCATTTACTGTCTCTACCCAGACCATGAGGTGAAAAACTGTAAGTACTGTCGCACTTTCCCTCCTAAGACTCTGAGATAGAGAGGCCCGTCTCCTTCTGTGGCTACAGAAGTTGAAGACTTCGGAGTCTGTGGTTTCTGATGTGGAGAGCCTGTCATCTTTTACTTCCAAGTCCTCTCAGAAGCGTGGGTCTGAGACCGAGGTTCCTTCTCCTTTTCTCAAGAAGAGTAGACTGTTGGAGTCCTCTAGGATTGTCTCCCCACAGGATTCGCTTCAGGTCACGTCTACGGGACCTGGTACTGACGTCTGCGCCCAAAGCCTTACCTACCAGTAAGAAATCTGGTTTTGGCTCGTCGACTGGCTCATCGACGCGCCCGTCGACGTCTTAAGCGTCGACGAAATCCGTATCTGCCACCTCCACGTCGACGACATGTTCCATGTCCACCAGCGCTACGTCGACGACGACCACCTCGTCGACGGCGACCACGAAGGTGAGACCCATCTCTTCAGTGGTGAAGATCTCGTCGACGACCGTCAAGGATAAACCGTCGACGACGAAGCCGTCGACGCATACACCGTCGACGAAGACCAAGCCTCCACCCAGCGCCCCGTCGACGGCGCCTCCGTCGACCAGCACTACATCGTCGACGACTCTCATCCCGTCGACGCCTTCGTCGTCGACGGCCAAAGCTCCACTCTCGTCGACGAACAAAGCCCCACTTTCGTCGACGGCCCCGTCGACGGACAAGAAATCCTCGTCGACGAAGAAAATTCCGTTCAAGTCGACGCCGATGGCCTCTTTGTCGACGATGCACCCGCCTCAGGGTGTTGCTGACAGTGCCGCATTTACGCCAACAGGCTCGTTGGCGTCGCACCAACCTCTACCAAAAACAGCTTCCGTCTACACAGTGGTTACTGCTTCTTCTTTGCGGACCATACCACTCATCCAACTGAGTCCTGTGAGGAGTGGCACTCGTCTTCCAGACAAATTATTCCAGTCTGGTGAGGAGGAATCCGGAAACAATTCAGAAGTGGAAGGATTTTTTAAACAGGCAACCAGTCCTTCGGATTTAAACATTAAGTGCCAGGAATATAGTGACGAGGGTGATGTGGTGGACAATGTCGAAGATGGGACTGAATTGTTTCCTGTTGATACGTCCGAACCGGTGCCTTCAGAACCTGTTACTCAGATACCTCTATCTTTGGTAATGAACCTTCAGCACATGCTGGATGATTATAACCGCAGGTTTCCTTCTTCTACTCCTGCTTCTCCAGCACCACTGCCTCCTCCGCAGCCTCAACCACAACTTCCTCAGGCACCTACACCAGTTTCACCTGCTTCACCGGATGGTGCTCGTCCTGACACTGGCGACGAGGATCCGGATCCTCGCAATACTGATGACGACGACAATGACGCCGACATGGCTGAGTGGGACAATTATAGGGCTCAAACACCTTCCACTCTGCCCGCCTCGCCTCTACATTCCCCCCTAGTGGACATGGCACATTTCCACAATTTGATGATCCGTTCTACAAAACGGTTTCATCTCAAAGTCGAACAACAGCATGAAAGTGACTGCTTTCTATATGACTTTAAAGACATATCATAAAGGCAATCCCACACTATACCAATCGTGGACTATATTTGGAAGGAAGGCCTTAAATTGATGGAACGTCCCAATTCTGTTCCTGCGGTTTTACCCAGATTGGACAGGAAATACAAAGCTCCGGCGTCTTCTCCGGCCTGCTTGGTGTCTCAACCGAAAGCAGATTCGGTAATTACTCAGGCTGCACAAAAAAGATCGCGCAATCCGGCAACGCCACTCACGTCTCCTCCTGATCAGGAAGGCCGCAAATTGGATTCCATAGGAAAGAAATTCACGACCATGGCGGCTACTACGGTGAGGGCGGCAAACACTCTGGCTATACTGAGCCGTTATGACCGCCAGATGTGGTCCGAGGTTGCTGCATTGATTCCTCAGCTGCCTGAGGCAATCCGGACAGAAGCACAGGCGATTATTCACGAGGGAGAGTGGATTTCTTCCGAAATCATTGATTGTGCACTCGATATTTCCTCCACGGGGTTTCGACAATTGGCGGGGGCTGCAGTCTTGAGGCGTCAAGGCTGGCTGCGATCTACCACTTTCCGTCCAGAAGTACAGGCAAGAGTCCTAGATTTACCGTATGACGGAGAATTATTGTTTGGCAAACATGTGGATGATGCCCTTGAGGCGATCAAAAAGGACACTGACACTGCGAAATCTTTGGCGACCCTACAATACAAGAAACGGCCCTTTCGGGGTGCACGGGGTAGCGGCGGAGGCTCCTCTACTTTTCGTGGCTCAAGTCAATATCGTTCATACAACACCTACAACGATAACAGACAGAGGGGTGCCTATCAATCTCTACAATCCACCTCCAGACCTTACCAAAGGAAATCCACTTATAGAGGTGGATCAAACACCAAAAAGCAGTGACTGCCTCAGACCCTTCCTTTTGCCGACCGTCAATCTTGGAGGTCGCATCTCGAAGTACTTTTACAAATGGTCCACAATCACCTCCGACCAATGGGTCCTGGACGTTATATCCAAAGGACATACCCTGGAATTCACAAAATTTCCACCCACTCATCCACCTTTGGGGCCACCACCTCCTCATTTCAAGGACCTTCTGGCCCAGGTAAAATTAATGATCAAAAAAGGAGCCATCGAACTAGTGCCGCAAGGTCAACGCGGCAAGGGGTTATATTCCCGCTTTTTCTTAGTCAAGAAGTCGGGGGAATGGCATCCAATATTGGATCTACGAGCTCTAAACAAATTTCTAATTTCAAAAACTTTTCAGATGTTAACTCTGATCCAAATTCTGAATTTTCTCAATCCAAGAGTTCTATTCCACAATCGACCTTCAGGACGCTTACTTCCATGTGCCAATCCACCCCAGACACAGGAAGTATCTCCGCTTCACGGTCGGGCAGCTACACTTCCAATTCAAAGTCCTGCCATTCGGCCTCCGCTCAGCACCAAGGGTTTTTACCAAGATCTTGGCCCCCGTAGCTGCCTTCCTACGTCTCCAAGGTATCCAATTTTACCCATACCTGGACGACTGCCTCATCAAGGCAAGCACTTTTCACCTGACGGAGCAGCACACTCCAGTTTGCGTCTCCCTTTTCCACGCCTTGGGGCTTTCAATCAATTGCCAGAAGTCACACTTTCAACCATCGCAACGGAGAAATTTTCTCGGAGCCTTGCTAGATTCTCGGCAGGGAAAGGTGTTCGTTTCCCAAGAAAGACAGGACCGCATGATAAAGATGGTGCGCTCCCTCCAATCAAAACTGTCCGTTTCTGTCCGAATGTTCAAATCATTCCTTGGCATGGCCTCCTCGTGCATCCACCTCATTCCAAATTGCAGATTGCACATGAGGACTCTACAAGAGGAACTGGACAGGCAGTGGAAACAGGTGTCGGGGTCCTTCGAGGACAAGGTCCTTTTAACACCTCGCATACAGAAAGCGCTGGAGTGGTGGGCTCACCCTCCACACATCTGCGGGCCGTTCATTCCAGGACGAACCCCCAACTCTGACGCTTACGACAGACGCGTCTCTCGAAGGCTGGGGAGCGCATCTCGACGGCATGTCTGTGAAAGGGAAGTGGACGGCAATACAACGAACTTGGCACATCAATCGTCTGGAACTCTTGGCGATTTTCTTAGCCCTCAAATCTTTCCAGAGGTTAGTGCGGGGACACACTTTGCTGGTGAGGACGGACAACACCACCAGCATGCACTACCTCAACCAGCAGGGCGGCACGAGGTCTCTTCCACTTTTCTCAACTGGCACAAGAAATATGGGATTGGGCGATTCAACGTCAAATTCATCTCAGTCATTCACGTGCCAGGTGTGGCCAATGTTCTGGCGGATTCACTCAGCCGAGCATCATCAGACAATCACGAGTGGGAACTCAACCAGCCCACGGTCGAGTTCATCTTCCGGCGGTGGGGCCAGCCACGGATGGATCTTTTCGCGACTGCTGTCAACAGGAAATGCCCACGCTTTGCAAGTCGGCATCCCCACAGAGTCGAGCGGGAATGCATTTTTGATCGATTGGTCGAACGACTTCATCTATGCTTTCCCTCCACTTCCTCTGATCCCTCGATTGTTACACAGGATGAGGTTCCAACCTTGTCGCATCATCCTGATCGCACCCAAGTGGCCGAGACGTCCATGGTTCACGGACCTGCTCCCCTTCTCGCAGTCCGATCCGTTGCCACTCCATCCTCTACCGCACCTCCTTACGATGCAGCAGGGAGTAATTTGTCATCCGGATCCAGCATACCTTCAACTCCATGCCTGGAACCTGAGTACAATGAATTTGCACGTTTAACTATTGACAGGGACTGCAGGGAGGTGTTAGCGCGGGCTCGCGCACCCTCCACCATAAAAACGTACCAACTCAAGTGGAAGTGTTTCTGTGTCTGGTGCCGCACCAAGGATTTGGACCCAATGACTGCAAAACCTGAACAAATTTTACCTTTCTTTTTATCCCTGGCAAAATCAGGTCTGTCCCACTCAACTCTTAAAGTGTTTCTGGCGGCGATTTCCCGTTTCCGCCATGATGGTTCCACATCTTTATGTTCTTCAAGGATCATTAAGCAATTTTACAAGGGCCTTTTTAGGATGTTGCCACCTATCCGTCGCCCTCCGCCTGCCTGGCGCTTGAATTTGGTCTTGTCTCAACTACTTCTACCACCATTTGAGCCTATTCACTCGGCAACTCTTAAATTTCTCACGTGGAAAGTTGCTCTCTTACTCGCCTTAACGTCCTCAAGACGTGTCAGTGACATCCAGGCGTTTACCATACATACAGCCTCCTTTCCTAAAATTCTCCAACGAGGCCGTGACATTACGAACTAATCCTAAGTTCATCCCAAAGGTTCCCAGTGACTCATCTCAACGAACCTGTAATTCTGAAGACTTTCTTTCCTGCTCCGCAAACTCCAGCTGAGCGGTCATTGCATTCATTAGATGTTAAACGTTGTCTCAAATTCTACATTCAACGAACTGCACCTATCAGAAAATCGGATCAATTGTTTGTGGCATATGGTCCAACTTGCAAAGGACAACCTGTTACCAAGCAGACTATAACCAGGTGGATATCCTCTACCATATCCTTCTGCCACCAACGGGCTGGAAAGCCCCTTCCTGCTCCTGTTCGAGCTCATTCAACTAGAGCAGTGTCTACTTCGGCAGCCCTTTTTGCGGGGGTACCCTTACGACAGATCTGCAGAGCTGCTACTTGGTCGAGCAGCCATACTTTTACTAAGCACTACTGCCTGCAATCAACAGACGCAGCGGATGCGGCAGTGGGTCAAGCGGTGCTGCGGTATCTTTTCCAATAAAGGTGAGCCTCTGTTGCTACCCACCTCCAGTCGTAAAGGTTTTTTCCTAATTATGTTTTGGTATTTAGTGCATATTGCCATATATATTTACCTTCTTTGCTTGATGTATTACCTTTATGACTCCTGTGATGTTTTACTGCTTTCTACTCTATTCAAGCATGTGAATCTATGAAAGACACCCCTAATACTGGAGAAGAACTATAGTTACTTACCTGTAAACTGTGGTTCTCCAGTATTGGTGTCTTTCATAGATTCACATGCGACCCTCCCATCCTCCCCTCAGAGGCTCTCTTCTCCTTAGGCACTTTTACTTCCTCTGTGCTACGAAAATCTGAGGACTTGGGCTTCTGAGGAGAAGGTTCTAGAGGAGGCTACAGCCTGATTGGCTGGAATGTGATCCAACACATAATGACACTGATATGCTACTAAAGTGAGTTCTCCCTTAGGCTTTTCAATGGGCCTATTATGTTCTATGGTACTTTTAGAATTTACAATTTATTGCACTATATGTATGTATATTTTTTATTCGTTATAATTTTTCATGTATACATGCATATATGACTGCTATTTTATGTACCGTGGGACTCCCACTTCGACGACGGGGGATATTCAAGCATGTGAATCTATGAAAGACACCAATACTGGAGAACCACAGTTTACAGGTAAGTAACTATAGTTCTTATATTGTTGCATTAGATCGCTGCCTAGTGTTGGGCTTGGATGCTTGCACTTTGTTGTTGTCTTGGAAGAGTCTTTGTAGTCACGAGATTGGTAACTCATCCCTTGGACGATAATGCGCATGGACTTTAACTCCATCTTCAGATTGTTTTTTTCCGCCATCGGGTTCAGATGCAACTTCGGCGCTCCACTTCGGGACCATAGTTACTGAACTTCTTGACGCGAAAATATAGCTATAACTCAACAGTATTGTTTCCGTTTTCGGTACACACTACACCAAAACAAGAAACTCTATTCCGGTCGTCGACGCAGGCTCCTGGGACTCTCCACGCCATCCGGGACTGCAGCTCATGGAAAGGACTCCATTCAAAAGATGTCTTCAGTGGGGAGCTCGGTACGTAGTATGCAATCCGTGCCGATCTCCTGAACATAGAGGAGGACTGTCCAGCTTTCACCTTATTCCGGTCCAAGAAGACCATCCGAGATCGTCGGGCTCAACAAGTCATGGCGCAACGGTCCCCACCAGTTTCAGAAGACCTCTTCGAAGCCGAACCAAAATTCTGAGGCAGAAGACTCAGACGAGCTCCAGATCGTCACCGAGGCAGACCAGTCCGACACAGATGACCAGCTGACACCGGGTCAACGTGTGAGTACTGATGCCCCTGCACCAGACCTAATTCCCAAAGTCTCTGGTCAAGACATCCCCTCATGGCCTTAGTCGAGATCATCACAAGACTTCAGAAGCCCCACCCTCTGGCTCGGCTCCGAAGACCAAAGAGAAGCCTTCTGGTGGCTCGGGACTGAGCAAACCGCACATCTCTACACCCAAAACTCCATCGGCACCAAAATAAAATCGCTGCCATACAAAAAAGGCCTCCACTTCGACCACTCCGCACCGAAGAAGGCCGTCTATCTGAAACTCCAACAAAAGGGTTTGCGACCGAAGAGACTTTCCATCTCTACACCAAAAGAGGCAACAACTCCGATGGTTTCACAAAAGACAGTCAGTTTCTGTCCCCAAAATTTTGATGACGAAACCAAAAATTGTCACACTTTTCCACCCGGATCCCATTGGTCCAAAACAGAAATTAATGCACATAGACCCTAACACTGCTCATGTGGTGACTGTAAAGATTAATAAAAGAAAAATGGACTCACCAGCACATACTGAAGTGCCTCCAAAGAAGAAAGATTTTGCCATTTCATCTGCAAGACCTTTTTCTCCTATTCTCCCTCCTATTATTCCACCTAACACTTTCTCTCCTACTCGAAAGTCTCCCATCCTTGTTCCACACTCGCCACTACCACCAGATGATGATGATGATGATGAGGATATAGGGGGGACCCACAGGACCACACATACACAGATCTTGATGATTATGCACCACTGGATACATGGGATGACTATAATGACCCAGCAGATATGCTAGATGTCCCTGAGCCACAACCATACCCCACAAAACCATCTCCTCCAGATGATACCATTGGTTTTAACCAGTTAATAGATAGGGCTGCAAAATATCAGAGTTAATATGCACTTCGTAGAAGAGGATTTCTCTTTGATACTTTTGCTCAGTCAGAACGGACAGTACGTACACTTATGTTAAAAGGGGTCATAAAACGCGCAAAGGACATCTTTAAGGACCCTTTAAGAGCTAGAATTCTTAACCCTAGAATTGAAAAGTACAGAGCAGCCCCTGTTGATCCTACATACATCAAAGGGCAACTACCCCTAGGTTCACTAGTGGTTTCAAACGCCTGGAGAAGAGCGAATTCTCAAACATCAGGTGATGCTCCCCCTCCTGATAAAGAATCTTCGACGCCTCTGGTAAAAGTTGCGTCACAAGCAGCTAATAACTGGAGGATAGCAAACATAAAGGCATTACTTGCCAGATATGATAGAGCTCATTACAACGAGCTAGAGAGCCTTTTAAAACACCTTCCGGAACCAAAGAAGGCTAAGGCAAACTATTTGATACAAGAGGGAAAAACTATAACAAATGCATCCATTAAATTACGACCTAGATGCAGCTGACACCGCATCCAGGTCCACAAACACCAGTGTGCTATTAAGAAGACATGCGTGGCTGCGTATCTCAGGTTTTAAAAATCGAGGTACATACCACTATTTTAAACCAGCCCTTTAATGAGGAACATTTGTTTGGTCCTGCACTGGACCCCACACTGGAAAAACTGAAGAAATAATAATCCACATTTGTAAAGCGCACAATCACCCGTAAGGGTCTCTAGGCGCTGGGGGCCGTCTGGAAGATTAAGCGAGCTATTGCCCAGAGTCGCATGGTGCTGGGCTAACCTGCCGCCGGAGCCGGGGATCGAACCCTGATCCCCAGATTCCAACGTCAGTCGCCCTGGCCGCGTCGCCACACCTCTCCACTGAAACAGCAAGATCTATGGGAGCACTACAGTTTCAGTCCCCAAGTAGCTCCTTTCGTCGCTCCTCCTATAGAGGCGTCACAACTGAGACAGCCTCTTCCTCATATAAAAGTCCCAAGCAAACATCCTTTAATAGGGGATCATTTAGAGAATACATAGGAAACAATAACAAAGGTAGAGGGCGAGGAAACAATAACACTTGCGCTTCCACCATCCCTAAACAATGACTCTCCACCCAAACACCGTCCAATGTCAGAAGAACACCTAACCCTCCTCAAACAGGAGGTTCTTGCATTGTTTCAAAACAGCACAATAGAACTAGTTCCCATATAACACCAGGGGACATGGGTGTACTCTCTCTAATTTCTAATTCCCAAAAAGGACTTTACCCTCAGACCAATACTAGATCTCTGGCCTCTCAATCATTACATACAATCAGATCATTTTCACATGATCACTCCAAGTCCTCCCACTACTTCAACAGGGCGATTTCCTCCCCACCCTGGATCTCAAAGACTCATATTTTCACATTCTCATACATCCAGCTCACAGAAAATATCTAAGATTCACAGTGGATGGACAGCATTACCAGTTCAAGGTTCTCCCATTCGGGGTAACAGCACCAAGAGTGTTTACAAAGTGCCTAGCGGTAGTAGCCGCACACCTCAGAAGGCAAGAAATACACATGTTCCCTTACCTAGACGACTGGCTGATAAAGGCCAGCGCTCACACCCAATGTGTCCAAAACACATACCAGACCATTCAGTTACTACACTATCTAGGATTCCCTTTGTACTATGCCCAAGTTTCATCTACAACTCTCCCACATACATCAGTATCTAGGAGCCACAAGTGCATACCCCAATCCAGCAAGGATAGCCAGAATGCAAACCCCAATTTAAAAATTTCAACCCCCAACACTTTGCCAGCACGAGTGTTCATGCAGCTCATAGGCATGATGGCCTCTTGCATTTTCATAGTTCCTCGTGCAAGGTTTCAAATGCGTTCTCTACAGGAATGCTTAGCATGCTAGTGGAACCAGCCTCCAGGTCAACTGACAGACCTAGTGTTGGTAGAAAGCCATGCTCATCGCTCTCTGCAATGGTGAAACAAACCCTTTCCAAGGGACTGCTGTTCCTAGAGCCAGCTCCATAGGTAGTGCTAATAACGGACTTATCACTGACAGGTTGGAGAGCCCATCTCCTACATCGCACAGTGCAGGGTTTATGGACAACTCAAGACATTACACATCAACTACCTAGAACTACTGGCCACATTTCTAGCGTTAAAGCCCTTCAGCAACAAGTATGCAACAAGACTGTCCTAGTCTGTACAGACAACATGACAGCCATGTATTACATTACAATAAACGGGGGGGGGCACTCACTTTTTGCAGCTCTCCCAACTAGCACAAAGCATTTGGGGACAGGATATTCCTCAGAACTTTTATCTCTTGGCAGAACATCTCCCAGGAGTAAACCATCAGATAGCAGATCTGCTAAGTCGACATAACCAACAAATACACAAATGGGAACTTCATCTCCAAGTTATTCAACCATTCTTCCAAGCGTGGGGTCATCCAGACATAGATCTGTTTGCAACACACAAACGCAAAATGCCCATCCTTTGCTGCCAGGTTTCCACACCCGCTGTCAAAGGGCAATGGGATATGGATGAACTGGTCAGGCAGATTTGCGTACGCTTTTCAGCCACTCCCACTGGTTCCATTGCTAGTATGCAAAATCAAGCAACAATCAATGAAGATGATCCTAATTGCTCCCACATGGGCACGTCCACTACGGTATACAACATTCCTCGAGCTCTCAGTAGTTCCTCACCAAAAGCTATGCCTCTCCCCAAAACTGTTAACACAGAACTATGGAGAGATAAGACACCCAGATCCAGCTCAAATGAACCTAGCAATCTGGCTCCTGAAGACTTAGAGTTTGTGTTTGAACCTCCCTCCAGACCTATGAATATCATTAAAGAGGTTAGATGACCTACTACTAGAGCCTGTTATGCAGCAAAATGGAAAAGATTTTTATATGCTGTAACAATCAAATCGATCCATTGGATGCTTCCATCCAGAACATCATTTATCTGCTGCATTTACTAAGCTATAATCTTGCATATTCATCTATAAGACTACATCTAGCAGCTATTGCCGCATATCTCCAAAACAGACAACACTTTTCTCTATTCAGGATACCACTGAATAAAGCTTTTCTGGAGGGGCTTAAAAGGATAATCCCTCCTAGACTGCCACCCTCTCCAGTATGGAATTTAAGCATAGTCCTTACCAGACTCATGGGACCACCATTTGAACCACTACACAAATGTGGATTGCAATTTCTAACCTGGAAAGTAGCTTTCCTAGTTGCAATCACTTCCCTCAGGAGAGTAAGTGAGATCCAAGCTTTAACCATACCAGAACTATCTTTACAAATAAATGAAAATAAAGTGGTATACAAAAACAAAAAGGAAGGTGCACTCCAATGAAGTCGATAAGGCGAAGGATATTTTTTTAAAGTCTCTTTATTCAAAATCTTAATTTTCTGTGATTGAAGGCACAGCCAACACGTTTCGTTCCTCTAGTGCCACTGGAACTTCGTCAGGGCATGAGTAAAAATCGTGCAAAACTGATCAAGAATGCAGAGGAAAGGTCTATCCCGGTAGTAGACGTCTCAATTGAAGAGAACTCAGACACATCTGAACATTTATCCGGACTGTAGGGAGGTCCTCGCCAACGCTAGGTCCCCCTCTACTACAAAAACCTACAAATTAAAGTGGAAGCGCTTCTGCATCTGGTGCAGATCTGTTAACATCGATCCCATGCTTGCTACGCCCGAGCAAATCTTATCTTCCTCCTCCTGGCTAAGTCAGGCCTTTCTCACTCCACCTTGAAGGTCTTCCTGGCTGCGCTTTCTCGCTTTCGCCACGATGGCTCCAAGTCTCTCTACTCCTCCCGGATCATTCGCCAGTTCTTTAAAGGACTTTTCCGGATGTTCCCGCCCATCCAGCGTCCCCCGCCTCCTTGGCGTCTCAAAAGTATTTAAAATTTTAAACCTCCATTTGAACCGATCCACACAGCGGATTTGAAATTCCTCTTTTGGAAAGTTTCCCTCCTACTTGCTCTCACGTCATCCCGACGTGTGAGCGACATTAAAGTCTTCACTATTTAACCTCCTTTTCTCCAGTTTTCTAAGGATGCCGTAATGCTGCGGACCAACCCAGCATTTATACCAAAAGTTCCATCTAACTTTCACCTTAATGAACCTGTAATTCTCAACTTTCTTTCCTGACCCTCGATCTCCGGCTGAGCGTAGTCTCCATTCACTTGATCTGAAGCGATGTCTCAAGTTCTACATCCAGCGTACTGCAGCCTTACGAAAATCACACCAACTTTTCATGACTTATGGGCGGATGCGCAAAGGGCATCCAGTCACCAAGCAGACCATCGCTCGTTGGATTTCTTCTGCCATCAAAGAGCTGGCAAGCCTCTACCTGCCCCAATGAGGGCCCACTCTCCAAGAGCAGTGTCATCCTCCACTCCCCTGTTTGCGGGAGTGCCTCTCCACCAAATCTGCAGGGCAGCAACTTGGTCCAGCAAGCACACGTTCACGAGACACTACTGTCTGGAGGCAATTAACGCCGACCCTGCTGTGGGTTAGGCGGTGCTACGAAATCTCTTCAAATAAAGGTGAGCCTCTGTTGCTTCATCCTCCACCCATAAAAGGTTTTTTCCTTGTTACTGTAATGTATTATTCTTAACATGCTTGTCTTAAATGCAATGTCTTCTACATTACAGTTCTTACCTTTTATGGTTACTATTTGTTACTGCTTTCTATTCTTATTCAAGTATGTGAATCTAGGAAAGACACCCCAATACTGGAGAAGAACAAAAGTTACTTACCTGTAAACTGTGGTTCTCCAGTATTGGTGTCTTTCATAGATTCACATGCGACCCACCCTTCCTCCCCTCAGAGGCTCTCTTCTCTTCATCTACTCTTTTGTCACTCTTGTGCTACAAAAATCTGAGGGCCTCCGCTTCTGAGGAGAAGGTTCTAGAGTGCGGCAGCCTGATTGGCTGGAATTTGGACTATAACAATGACCTGGATAAGTTAGTAAAGTGAGCTCTCCCTCAATGCTTCCCTATGTGTAAATAATGTTCTCTTCCAGGGGATCCTCCTCAATAGTCATGAACGATTCAGAAAAGGGGGTGGTGATGAACAGAGTGTCTGAATTAAGCAGACCACTCTTACCCAGTCCAAAGATCAGGGCTTGATCCATCACCGTTATTTAGCTCACTGCCCCATCCCAGCTCAGAACCTGGCTATATGCAAATTAGTCTGTCCCTGGCCCAGTGCATCATGGGAACAGGGCAGACCAAACTACCAAGCCAATTCTTCACCAGAAAGGAGACAAGCTACCGGGGACCGGTTTCTGGCATTTCAGCCTCGTCGGCCCGGCTTGCTTGAATCCTGATGGAGCAGTGAGCAAGGGACTCATGTCTGAGTATACCCTGCCACACCTATAGTGGCCAAAAACGATTCAGAAAAGGGGGTGGTGATGAACAGTGTGTCTGAATTAAGCAGACCACTCTTACCCAGTCCAAAGATCAGGGCTTGATCCATCACCGTTATTTAGCTCACTGCCCCATCCCAGCTCAGAACCTGGCTATATGCAAATTAGTCTGTCCCTGGCCCAGTGCATCATGGGAACAGGGCAGACCAAACTACCAAGCCAATGCCAGAAACCAGTCCCCGGTAGCTTGTTTCCTTCCCAGTATAAGAATTGGCTTGGTAGTTTGGTTTGCCCTGTTCCCATCATGCACTGGGACAGGAACAGACTAATTTGCATATAGCCAAGTTCTGAGCTGGGATGGTGCAGTGAGCTAAAAAACGGTGATGGATCAACCCCTGATCTTTGGACTGGGTAAGAGTGGTCTGCTTAATTCAGGCAGTCTGTTCATCACCACACCCGTTTCTGAATCCTCAATAGTCATAAGCACTGAATATTCCCGCCCATGTGCGGGATCCCGGAAACAATATAAAAATATATATGTAAAACACATATCTCGCTCCACATATATGTATGTACATATATTATGTTTCTCACACCAATGCAGCTCCATAACTGAGGCTAAAACAATGTAAACACATACATGCACTGCAATTAGTAAGGAAGCAAAAGAAACACATTAGGTCAAATAACCTTTGAACTTTGTGTTTTAATGAGTAGACCACTCATAAATCCTGAAAATTGCTTGTAAATAGACCTGGTTAGCCCTTAGGCTGCATTGCAAAACAATAGCATAGAAAATGAAACCATTTTCAACAAAAACTGGCACCGTGCCTTTAAGGCAGCCATGACCCCAGGCTTCCCATCATGCCTCAGGGGTGACAGTTAGGTCAGTTGTTCTTTACGGCTCCTTCAGTCAGGACCCTGGTGAAACAGCTCCTTTTCTTTTTGACTTTCTGTCAAAAAATAATTTTGTTAATCTAAAATTTCTGCTTTCACTCGACGTCTTTTTGACCTAGGGTGCTACTTCTACCTTTTTTAGGCTTAAAAGTTTTTTCTGTCAAAATGCCTTCCCTTTTTGACAAATGTCCTTCATGTGGAAGGAAGATGGCAAAGACTGACACTCATTCAGTGTGTATCCTGTGCTTGCCAACTTCTCATTCTTCAAAAACCTGTGAACACTGCCAGGTTTTATCATCCAGGACTCTCAAAGAACGAGAGAATTCGTATTCATGGACTTTCTGAGAGAGGAAGATCTCCCAAGAAGCAGAAAAGTCGGAAGGCGCGGTCGACGTCGAAAGAAGCCCCGACTTGTTCACCTTCGGCGTCTGGATCGGCGTCGAAGAAGCAGTCGACGGCGACGAAGATGTCTTCAGCGTCTACATCCAAGGTACCTCCACTACAGACAGCGTCGAGGGATAGGTCACCATCGAAGCATAAAAGCTCGACGGCGAGCCAACTGACGTCGAAGCAGCATCGTCATGCTGTGACGTCGAGGCATTCTCCATCAACGCCGGGCCATCGGCGTTCGGCGTCGAGACAACCTCCGTCGACGACTAGTCGTGGTCGTTCGGCGTCGAGGGAACCTATGCCTACACATCGATCGACGTCTAAGCAGCCAACGTCGACGCCCGGTCATCGGCGTTCGACGTCGATGCAGCCTCCGTCGCATTCAGACAAGCGGCATTCGACGTCGAGACATCTTTCGTCGCCGACAGAGCACCGGCGATCGGCGTCGAAGCAGCCCCCTTCTCCGTCGAGCAGGCATCCTTCAACGGCGAGACGCTCTATGGCGAATGACAGTCTCTCGACGTCGAAACAGCCACCGTTGACGGATCAGCGGACATCCAGGGAGCGGGGATATTCGCAGCCAGTGAACATCTCTCCTTCAAGATCGCAGGAGAGGTCACCTTTCGGGCAAGTGGTGCAGGAGATGGAGAGCGAGCCAGTGGACCAGTCTCAAATCATAAAGTCTCAACTGGGTTCCCCAGGATCAGCATCGGCTGCGGAGGTGGAACAATCTCCATTACAGGATCCTCCTGCCAAGAGAAAGAGGGTCTCAGAAGAGAGGTCGGTCGAGGTCTTCCTCTAGACGGTCTCTAGTTAGCCTATCCTCATCAGCATCTCGAAGTAGCAGATCCTCGGATGGGGGAGACAGCGATTCGAATAGGGAGAGGTCAAACTCCCCTTCAAGGTCGCAGCAGGATCAGGCGGATCAACCTCCTCCACGAGCACGTTCGCCAGAGAGGTCGCACCCAAAAGTCTCCTACTGTTCGTCTTTCCCCAAGGTGGTATAGACCTCATCACCACTGGGCCAAGGACAAGGAGGCGGCAGATCGGTTGAAGGCGTATCGAGATCAAGCCTCCCGCCGCAAAGACCGGTCTCGTTCTAGAGGACATTCAAGTAAAGCAAGATCTGGTCACAGAGGACGATCTCATTCTAGAACGCGCTCAACTAGAAGATCTAGGTCCAGGCGAACTCATAGCTCTTCAAGTTCCTCAAGGACCCGATCTCACAGGAATTACTCTCCGACTCTAACAGTCCACGCTCGAATATCTCCAACTGAGGATATTTTCTCGTTTCAAGACATTTTGGGCAGGGGAGCCCTGAAGTTAGGAGTGCCTATGTCGGCTCCGCAGATTAAGACGACGGTCATCTTCGAAACCCTGCAGCACAGAACGGCACCCAAACCCTTATTGCCGATGGTCCCGGGCATAATGGATACAGTAAATGAGGTCTTCCTGACTCCAGCGACGGTGAAGTCAGTCCCAGCGAGGATTCTCAAGAAATATCGTCCTCCTGAAGAGGATCCTCTGTTCCTCAAGTCCGATCCCCCGCCAGATTCAGTAATCATTGCGGCGGCTAGGAAATCCAATGCGGTGGCTTCCTCATCCACGGTACCGCCGGATAAGGACAGCAAAGTACAAGACTCATGGGGGAGAAGAGTTTGGAACGCATCAGCTTCTGTCCTCAAGGTCTCCAATGCAGAAGCTCTCTGGGCAGATATGACATATCTCTGTGGGACTCTCTTCAGAGATTTTCTGATAAACTTCCTCAGGAAGATAGAAAGGACTTTGAGGAGATTCTGTTGGAGGGCGGTCAAGTCTCCAATCAGATTATAGGAGCGGCGGCAGATGGAGCAACGCTGGCTGCGCATGGTTATGCGCATGGAATCGCAGCGAGGAGATCCTCATGGTTGTGCCTTACAGCATTAAAACCCGAGGCTCAATCCAGAATACTAAATCTTCCTTTTCCAGGAGCATCCCTCTTTGGGGCGAGTGCTGATGAGGAGATGCAGCGGATGAAAACAGAGTTAGACACCCTCAAAGCTGTTGGACTTGAAAAGAAAAAGGAATTCCGGAAGAAGTTCCGTTCTGACAACAAGGGCTCTTCGTAGCAGAGGGTTCAAACCCCTCACTGGCAGAAGGGCCAGAACCAGCAAGGCCAACAAAAATCGCAATACAAAGGCAAGCGCAATTCCAAAGGAAATGGAAATCAGTGCCAAGGCAACAACTTCAGTAAGCCTCAGCAGAAGCAATGAGTCTTCACTTCCCCCAGCGCCATTATCCACTCCAGTGGGGGGGAGCATTGCACATCACAGGACAGAGTGGCAGGCCATTACAAGAGATCAATGGGTGTTGTCTACGCTGCAGAATGGGTACTGTCTTTGTTTCCATCGTCTACCGCCACCCGTTCCTCCGATGTCAACGTCAAGCCACCAGCTACAAATGTTAAAGAAAGAAGTAGCGACACTCCTCGAGAAATCCACCATCGAGAGGGTGCCGGTGGCTCAAAGGGGGAAAGGAGTATACTCGAGGTATTTTCTGGTCCGAAAAAAGGGCCAGAAGGCGGAATACAGGCCTATTCTGGACTTGAGAACACTCAATCTACATGTACGAAAAGAAAAATTTCGCATGTTGGCACTTCACCAAATCTATCCACATCTCAGGAAGGGGATTGGATGTGTTCGGTGGACCTTCAAGACGCATATTTTCATGTCCCGATACGGTCCGATCACAGAAGATTCCTTCGATTTCGGGTGGGGACCTCTCACTACCAGTTCAAAGTCCTTCCGTTTGGGTTGAAGTCGGACCCCAGGGTGTTCACGAAGTGTGTCGCAGTGGTGGCGGCAGCTCTACGCCGCAGGGGAGTCTTCGTATACCCATACTTAGACGATTGGCTGTTGAAAGGTCCAACTCCAGACCATGTAAGGAATCAATTCCAGACATGCGTAGAACTTTGTCAACGTCTCGGCCTGCATGTCAACTACAAGAAGTCAGTCTCCCAACCCACTCAGAAGATTCACTTCCTAGGAGCTCTGCTAGACTCCGAGGTAGGAAAAGTGTTTCCTTCGGAGGAGAGACAGTTTTCAGTAGCGCTCAAGTGCCAGCAAGTTCTTCGCCACAGGACTCCGAAAGTACGAAAGATAGCCTCCCTCTTAGGATCGATGGCTTCCTGCATATTCTTGGTACCGAACGCCAGACTTCGGATGCGTCCTCTGCAGCAAGATCTGGAGGACAAATGGGACCAGCAATCAGATCGCTGGGACGATCAGATCACTTTGTCTGAGGTAGCGCTATCTTCCATCCCGTGGTGGACAAAGAAGCAGAACATGCAAGTGGGAGTTCTCTTCCATCAGCCTCCTCCTACACAAACGATCATCACAGACGCGTCGTTGCAAGGCTGGGGGGCGCACATGGGTCCTCTGCAGGTGCAGGGTCTGTGGTCGTCCAAAGAAAGCACCTACCACATCAACTTGCTGGAGTTGAGAGCAGTCCACCTGGCTCTCAAAGCGTTCCTTCCCTCGCTTCAGAAAGAGGTGGTTCTACAAACGGACAACACCACCACTATGTACTATTTAAACAAGCAGGGAGGAACCCGCTCAAGGACTCTGTCACTAGAAGCCCAGTACATCTGGCATTGGCTTCTGGCTCGCAAGTTGTCTGTTCAAGCAGTCCACCTCCCAGGAGAGCAGAACGTGAGGGCGGACGCACTAAGTCGGCACTTCGAAGACAGAGAAGACTGGGTCCTCAACGACGAAGTGCTAGAAGGCATTTTCCAGTCTTGGGGTCGTCCTTCCATAGATCTCTTCGCGGACGACGTAAACAGCAAATGCCTAAGCTTCGCCTCAAGGTTCTATCGACCAGGAACGAGGGGGAATGCTTTTTTGATAGATTGGTCAGGGGAATTTGTGTACGCCTTTCCACCCCTTCCTCTGATCCCTAAGGTGGTGAGCAAGCTGACCCACTCGTGCACAACAATGATCCTGATTGCCCCCGACTGGCCGAGGCAATGGTGGTACACGGACCTACTTCACCTGTCAGTGTCTCCTCACAAGAGGCTCCCATGCAGGCCGGACCTGTTGTCTAAGATGAGCGGGAGGATTCACCATCCCAACCTTCCATCACTGAACTTGGCAGCATGGCTCCTGAGGTCATTCAGTACGGCCATCTAGGACTGCCACAAGACTGCATGTCCATTCTGAGAGAAGCACGGCGTCCTTCCACAAGACATTCTTACGCATGCAAGTGGAAGAAATTCTATATGTGGTGCATGCAGAATGGTCACAATCCGGTGAAGAGTCAGGAAGAAGCAGTTCTTCCATACTTGTTGTACCTGGCTAAGGCAGGTTTGAAGTTTAATTCCATTAAGGTGCATTTAGCCGCTATAACTGCTTATCGGCGATCACCGTCACAAACCTCTTTTTTCCAGTTGCCAGCAGTAAAAGATTTCCTGCAAGGTCTGAAAAAGGTGTATCCTCCTGTACGGCCTTCTCCTCCCTGGGAGCTGAACCTAGTACTATCAAAATTGATGGGCCCTCCTTTTGAGCCCATTCATAAAGCTACTTTACAGCATATTTCCTGGAAAGCGGCTTTTTTGGTAGCGATTACGTCAGCCCGTAGGGTCAGCGAGATTCAGGCCCTCTGTACCAAAGAGCCTTATACAGTGTTTCATTTGGATAGAGTGGTGCTCAGGACGCACCCCTCTTTCCTGCCGAAATTGGTGTCAGATTTTCATGTTAATCAGTCGATCTCTCTGCCCACTTTCTTCCCTAATCCCTCTACTCCAGCTGAGAGGGCTTTACACTCTTTGGACCTGAAAAGGGTTTTAAAGTTCTATCTGGACAGGTCCAAGTCTGTTAGACATTATGATCAATTATTTATTAACTACGGATCGATCAGAACTGGTCATGCAGCATCGAAACGTTCCATTTCCAGGTGGATCGTTTCGTGTATTAAACTTGCTTACCAATTGGCGCAGAAACCTCTGGGGTTTACCCCTAAAGCGCATTCCACTAGAGGTAGAGCTGCTACGGCAGCTTACCTGCATAATGTGCCCATGTCTGAGATTTGTAAAGCGGCGACCTCGAGGTCTGTCCATACATTTACCAGACATTACTGTCTAGATTGACACGAGAGCAGATACCCAGGTGGGCCAGGCCTCCCTGAGGAATCTGTTTAACAGCGGAGTTATTTGGCTGTTATGGCTTGGTTGGGTCATGTACTTCTCATTTACCTGCAGGTGGTTGATGGGCTTGCTATTCTATTCAGTGCTTATGACTATTGATGAGGATCCCCTGGAAGAGAAGAATAAGTTACTTACCTGTAATCCTAGTTCTCTTCCAGGGGTATCCTCATCAAAGTCATAAGCAACTCACCCGCCTCCCCAGGTAAATGAGATTTGGTACTATTTCAATCTTGTGGTTGAGCCCTGCCTTCAGGGTTATGCAAAGAACTGACCCAACTGTCACCCCTGAGGCATGATGGGAAGCCTGGGGTCATGGCTGCCTTAAAAGCACGGTGCCAGTTTTTGTTGAAAATTGTTTCATTTTCTATGCTATTGTTTTGCAATGCAGCCTGAGGGCTAACAAGGTCTATTTACAAGCAATTTTCAGGATTTATGAGTGGTCTACTCAAAACACAAAGTTCAAAGGTTATTTGACCTAATGTGTTTTTCTTTTGCTTCCTTACTAATTGCAATGCATGTATGTGTTTACATTGTTTTAGCCTCAGTTATGGAGCTGCATTGGTGTGAGAAATAATATATGTACATACATATATGTGGAGCGAGATATGTGTTTTTTACATATATATTTTTATATTGTTTCCGGGGTCCCGCACATGGGCGGGAATATTCAGTGCTTATGACTTTGATGAGGATACCCCTGGAAGAGAACTAGGATTACAGGTAAGTAACTTATCCTTCTATGGTACTGTACTGTTATTAAAATGTTATCTTCATTTATATTATTTATATATATATTTATATATTTTATGTGTATATATTTGATATTGTACAACTATTTTATGTACCGTGGGACTCCCACTTCGACAACGGGGGATATTCAAGCAAGTGAATATATATATGAAAGACCCCATTACTGGAGAACCACAGTTTACAGGTAAGTAACTTTTGTTCTTCATGCACGAGCGGCCATTGCAAGCAATGGCCTGTATGCAGGAATGTGCTGGAATGTGAAGGGTGGCGGCAAAAGGCCGTTCCTTGCATGGCAGCTTCGCGCACTGCGCAAGGCTCGACCTAACCGCATTTGCAGTGCAATCTGTCTCGCATTTACACAATTTTAAGCTATTGGCATTGTAAATGCAATGCCTTTTTATTTATGTTTTAAAACCCAATAAATAAAAAGCATTGTCATTTACAATGCGAATAGCTCAAACTCTAGTAAATGCGAGCGCCATTGCATTGCAAATGTTTTTTTGTTTTGTGTTGCAGTTTTACATACTGTGAAGTTGTGAACTCGACCCGAAAATAGGAGTGCTTTACACGAGCACCAGTTGCATTACAGACAGACAAATTTCTTTTTAGGCAAAGGGATATTAAGTGATTTGCCCAGAATACGAGGATGCTTCTAGCCAGCTTCCTCAGCTTCAAAGTCTGCCGCTCGCGCCGTTAAGCCACATCCTCTATTTCTATACCAGTTGACGTTAGCAGTTATTTTCAAAACCTTTTCAACATGTTTTAGAGTGAAAGTCCTTTGGTTATATGTCCTGCCACGACTAATCTTCATTTGGTGTGGTGCTAATAAAAAATCCATACGGGAATCTAATTGATATGCACCTTTTACAACCCTTCCCTGACATGTCATGGCTCTCCCTCTGTCCTGCAAACCCACCCACTTGCAAACCATGCACGCACCACTCCTGGGCTTGTCCGCTGCTCACTTTCACTGCCATCTGCAGCCCCACCCCTCCTTTCTGCCTAGTTTTCCTTAGTGTAACAAGCAAAGAAGTCTCCTTTTACTGGAGCAGTAAAATGTCCACCCCTCAACTCCAACTTCCCACCAGATTTACAACTGGTGCCTGTGCCGACTCTGAATAAGAAGACTCTGTATTATGACTACAGACGGACCAGGCGGAACTCCTTTCATCTACCTCGGAAGGAGCCAGCTTGGATGCAGAGGCGAGACTGTACTGTTGAATACACAGTATCTGAGCAGCAGTTCAGTGGGTACAGTTCCTGATGAAAAGCTTTGTTATGTGATGTGCAGACCTTGGGCACGTATAGACTGGGGACACATGAAGTACCGGCGGGCAGGCACGGCTTGCATCTCACCTATCCGGATGGTAGGGCTAGAGAGAATCAGCCACATGGAGGGCTGAGACTCAGTCACATACTTCAAGACAGGTTGATGCAGGAGTGACATACACGACTCAGGCCTTGACATCTGAAAGATGAGTCGGGCTGGGGCGAGGCCAGTTACACGGCGGCCTGTACATTTGAAGAAAATGCAGCTGTGGCAGGGGAAAAGTCAGTCGCGTGTCGGACATCTCTGCCCCTGTAAAACCCGTGAGATTTAACAACTTCTGAAGCATGTCTCAGAGTGGTACGTGCTCTTTAAAGGTTGATAGTGTCCTGAGTTCCGACCGGAGCTTTCAATCAATCATAGCATTTGTATCGTGCGCTACTCACCCGGAAGGGTCTCAAGGCGCTTGGGGGAGGGGCCGCTACTGCTCGAACAGCCAGGTCTGGAGTTGTTTCCTGAAGGCGAGATGGTCCTGTGTCAGCCGGAGGTGGATGGGGAGTGAGTGCCATGTCTTGGCTGCCAGGTAGGAGAAGGATCTTCCGGCGGTGGCTCTTCGGATGCGTGGTGCGAGGGCGAGGCTTGAAGAGCGTAGCTGGCGGGTGGGTGTGTAGAAGGTCAGGCGGTCGTTGAGGTACTTGGGGCCCAGGTCGTGGAGAGACTTGTGTGCGTGGGTAAGGAGCCTGAACGTGATCCTCTTGCTGACGGGAAGCCAATGCAGGTCCCTCAGGTGGCCGGAGATGTGGCTGCATCGGGGGATGTCCAAGATGAGTCGGGCGGAGGCGTTCTGTATGCTCTGGAGACTTTTCTGTACTTTGGCTGTGGTTCCCGCGTAGAGGGCGTTCGCGTAGTCCAGACGGCTGGTGACGAGTGCCTGGGTGACCGTCTTCCTGTTTTCGGTCGGGATCCAGCAGAAGATTTTTCGGAGCATACGCAGGGTGTTGAAGCACGATGAGGAGACGGCGTTGACTTGTCTGGTCATCGAGAGGGAAGAGTCCAGGATGAAGCCCAGGTTGCGTGCGTGGTCTGTTGGCTTGGGAGCGGTGCCCAGGGCGGGTGGCCACCAGGAGTTGTCCCAGGCGGAGGGCGATGGTCCCAGGATGAGGACTTCCGTCTTGTCTAAGTTCAGTTTCAGGCGGCTGTTCTTCATCCACTCTGCAACGTCTTTCATCCCTTCGTGTAGGCGCGTTCTGGCGGTGGCGGGGTCTCTGGTGAGGGAGAGGATTAGTTGGGTGTCGTCAGCGTAGTAGATGATGTTGAGGTTGTGTTGGCGTGCGATGGCTGCAAGAGGTCTCATGTAGACGTTGAAGTGGGTTGGGCTTAGCGATGATCCTTGTGGTATGCCGCAGATGACTTCGGTGGCCTCGGATCCGAACGGGGGGAGGCGGACTCTTTGTGTTCTTCCGGCGAGGAACGAGACGATCCACTCCAGTGCCTTTTCTTGGATACCGATGTTGCTGAGGCGTTGCACTAGGGTGCGGTGGCAGACAGTGTCTAACGCTGCGGAGAGGTCCAGAAGGATGAGGGCCGCTGTTTCCCCATTGTCGAGCAGGGCTCGGATGTCGTCGGTGGCTGCGATGAGGACGGTCTCAGTGCTGTGGTTGGCTCGGAAACCCGTTGGGTCGAGGGATCCGTTCGTCTCGAGGAAGGCTGCAAGCTGTCTGACTGTCTTCTCGATGACTTTGGCAGGAAAAGGGAGAAGCCAGATGGGGCGGAAGTTCTTGAGGTCGGTGGGGTCCGCTGTTGGTTTCTTCAGTAGGGCGCTGAGCTCGGCATGCTTCCAGCTCTCCGGGAAGGTGGCGGTGTTGAAGGAGGTGTTGATGACGTCCCGGAGTTGGGGTTCGATGATGGAGTCGGCCTTGTTGAAGACGTGGTGGGGGCAGGGTTGGGGATCCGGAATGGATGATGTTCATCGTGCGGGCTGTGTCTTCGCTGGTCACCGTGGTCCAGGTGCGGAGGGTGGTGGTGGGGGGCGTTGGTTCGACGGTTGGGTGCGCCGAAGCTGTTGTGGATGTCGGCGATCTTGCGGTGGGAGTACGAGGCGAGAGAGTCGCAGAGATCTTGTGAAGGAGTGATGTCGTTGTTGCCGGTGCTGGGATTGGAGAACTCCTTGACGATGCTGAAGAGTTCCCTGCTGTCGTAGGCGTTGTTGTACAGTTGTTCCTTCGGTGATTTCTTCTTGGTGGTGCGGATAGGCTGGTGGTGCTTGCGGGTGGCGTCTTTGAGGGCGGTCATGTTGTCGGTCTGGTCGAGGAGCCAGGCTTTCTCGAGAGTGCGGCAGTTCTTCTTAGAATTCTTGAGTTAGTCAGTGAACCAGGAGGCTTTCTTGCTTCTGGGTCTGCTGGGCGGGTTCTTTAGTGGCGCGAGGTCGTCGGCGCAGGCGGTCAGCCACTGTGTGAAGTTGCGGGCTGCTACGTTTGGGTCCGTTGTACTGGCGGGTGGGTTCTGGCTGAGGGAGGTGGTGAGCTGCTTGGCGGTGATCTTGCTCCAGCTCCTGCGAGGAACCTGTTGTGGGTGGTGGGTCGTAGTTTTTCTGAAGCGGAAGTGGATGCAGCTGTGGTCGGTCCAGTGAAGTCCGGTAGACTGGTTGAAGGTGATGTGCTTGCTGGATGAGAAGACGGGATCCAGCGTGTGGCCGGCATAGTGGGTGGGGGTGTTGACCAGTTGCTTAAGTCCGAGGTTGGTGAGGTTGTCCAGCAGGGCGGTGGTGTTGCGGTCCTTGTTGTTCTCCAGGTGGAATTTGAGGTCCCCTAGGAGGATGTAGTCAGCGGAGCGGAGGGCGCGTGGGCTGATGAAGTCCGTGATGTCTTCGCTGAATTGTGTACGTGGTCCTGGGGGTCTGTAGATGAGGGTGCCTCTGAGGGTCGTCTTTGGGTCGGTTTGTGTATCTGGAAGTGGAGATACTCTGCGGTGGTGTAGGTGTCGTTGGGAGTCGGTCGTGATGCGGATGGTGTTCTTGTGTACGATGGCGATGCCTCCTCCAGTCTTGTTGACGCGGTCTCTCCGGATGATCTTGTATCCGTCTGGGATGGCGATGTCGGGTGCTGAGGAAGCGTTCATCCAGGTTTCTGAAAGGAAGGCGACGTCTGGTGAGGTTGTGTCGAGCAGATTCCAGAGTTTGACGGCGTGTCTGTGGACGGAGCGGGTGTTGAGCAGGATGCACTTGAGGTGGTTGGTGCTCGGCTTGGAGGCTGTGGTGTAGGTCCGGATGCAGGTGAACTTGCAGGCTTGGCAGGTGATGGGTCCGTGGGTGCGTCTCGGAGTGGCTCGATGGCAGGCTCTTGTGTGGTCGGGTTTGAGTGTGATGAGGGTTGCGGCAACGTAGGTCCGTCGTGTGGGCTGGCATCGTCGGGGACCAGGGGTCCTGGCGCTGGGCGCGGACCGGCTTGCCTTTGGCGCACATTCGGTGCGCCCACTGCGCGTGAAAGGGGGCGTCATAAGAAGGGAGCCGGGAGGGAGGGTCCGCTGGGTGGCGGGAGCGTGGGAGCCAATCGGCTGTTGGGGGGGCGGGGCCGCAGGGAGGCAGCGGGGGGAAAATCGAGTGCGGGCTGGCAGGCTGCTCAGCGGCGGCTGGGGCGCCTGCAGGGGATAGTCAGCGTCAAAACCAGGAAGCAGAGCAGGAGGCAAGAGGAGCGTGGGGGCGACCAGGCCTAGGAATGCGCAGTGGTCGGTCTGTAGGGCCGTGACCCGCTCAGTCAAAACAGACATTCTTCTATAATCCCAAGTAGTTATTGACTAGTCTGATGTCAGAGGGCCTGAAAATAATTCAAAGATCTGACTTCTGCCCGTGTGCCTCAAAGCAGGGCTTTAAGTGGGCCGGGTCTTGCCGATGCTCAGTACCGGGAGTTCTTAAAACCAGACTCGGAGACAGGGCCCTATCGGGCTCTCCCTTTTTGCCCTAAATATGAAAAGAAAATCTCAACTCTACAGCAGCACTACTCCATACTGCCTCTGATCTAAATTCAGAGACTCGTTATAGTTCCTTCACAGCCCCACCATTTCAGAACTGAAACCTTCTCGACACAAGCAGGTCAGTACAATTTATACTTTGGATTTCAAGCACCGACTACGAAGGCTTGGTTGTTGCTTATTTATCTTATGCAACTAACAACCATTGACCAAATCAATAGTACTGACTTGTTTTAATTTATTTGAAAGGTTTTATAACGCGCGAACAAGACCCAGAGCGGGTATCGAGCGCTGTACAGAGAGGACAATTAGAATTGGTGTTTCCATTGGGGGGGTTAGGGGGGGCAGTAAAATTACAATACAAACAAAGGAAGCCTAGGAAGGACCAAGTGAAGGCCCTACTAGCTGAGGTCATGCGGTTTAAGAAGAGCACTGCACCCTGTGGAAAAATACAGTACATTTCAAATCAAGTACAATTTTAAACTATATTAGAGAGAAAGATGGTGAACCGGAATTACTCACTTACTGGGTCTCGGCGGCGGGGGAACCGCCCTAGTCTTCCATACTTAGTAAAAGGAGACACAGGAGACTTCGTCTGCAGGAGGAAGTATGATTTATTCAATAGCCTGGGCTATGGCACAGAGTCCCAAGCTAGTCTGAGACAAGACAGAGGAGGCTGCTACTTCACTCTGTAGCTTACAAGCCTTTTATACCTTTTCATCCCAGTCTGTTGGCTGTTAGTTCATTGTTTAATCAGGACAGTGTTTGCAGTTGATAACCAGATCCAGATGACGTTTGTAGATGGTGACCTGGTCAAGGCTTGGTACACAAATCATTGTTCACTGGGCTTTGATCAAGGCGGTCTTTTCAGGTCATTGTTCAATTGCCCTGATCAAATCCTGGTCTTTCAAGTCATTGTTCAATCACCCAGATGAAGGTCCAGCAGTCAGACCATTGTCCAGATGTCAGACCATTGTCCAGATAACATGATCATGGTGTCCAGGATGTTTACCAGGCTGGGAGCAGGAGATGGAAAATAAATCCTTTACTCAGGGTGTGAGTGTCTCGTGGCTTTCTGGAGAACTGCAGAGAACAGGGGGGTTGGGTGTGTGACCGTTCCTGGGCAGATATGCAGGCTGCAAGATGGTTTTTGTCGTGTCAGTTAGAATTTCCTCGGGCATCAGCAGAAATGACCAGGTGGATCGTGTGGAAGTGTTTGACACGAGATGGCAATGAAAAAGCAATGGAGTCCCGGTACAAATGATGCCATTCAGAAGAACACTTTTCCTCAGACCCTCCTTTTGCCATTGAGTGACCAATACTTTAAGAAATGTCAATGTTCATAAGGCCATCCGTTTCTTGTTGGAGCACCATCATATTGGTGTTGTGATTGTTAGAGGGTGGAGGCTTGATGGTCTGGACACACATTGTACAGAGCACTGGCAGACGCTGAAAGCACAAACAGCAGGAGACCGGGACAGTTACTCCCAAGGCAAGGAAGATGAGGATTTTCCACCCCCACTGGGAAAGGAGGCCCCAGATCCAGCCTGTGAGGGACCAGTTGCCTTCATCCAGATGAATTTCGGAAGAGGTGATGCAGACGCTGGATGGCATAGTACACTGTAGGTGCGTTGTCTGAGATGTACACGCAGCAGCTGATCAGTTTACACACACCACCACGATCAGCAAGGATGACGTCTACGACCATCCTGTTCTGAAGCGTTATGAGGCGGTGCGCCTGTAGCTCTGCTGTGATGTTGGAGAGGGCACCAGCTGTCACTGTTGATGGTGGCTTCAAGGACCCTGGTCAGTCCTCGTACAGCCCGACTGTTGGCCATGGGGCCCCAGAAAGGAAGGAAACCTTTAAAGAAGTCCCCGGTTTCCTGGCCTGCTGTATCCTCGGCTGATACGACACCCCTACGTGAGCGGCGCAGAGCGTCCTTCATTGACGGGTGGTAACCTCCATGGGTAGAATATGTTCGTGGACGGAGGAAGGCTAGATCCAGAGTAGCCAAGTGTAGGCAGCAGTGCCACAGATGAAATAGGTGTTGAGGGATGCCACTAGCGTGGGAGGAGATGTAGAGTTTTTTTTTGTTTTTTTTTGATGATCAACATTTTTAAAACGGGGAAAAGATTTCATTGGTTTCAGCTCACGAAAAGTTGGGTACATTGAGATGAAGACCTCATTACATATGGGTAAAGGTATATCAATCCAGTCCGACGACATATTTAACGTGGTGACAACCAGTCCAGTGTACACATCTGGGTTTACGGTGGAATCGTGTTAAACCATTTCCCCCATATTTTAGGGAACATATCTGGGGCACCTCGGGATTCAAAGAGGGCCTCCTCTTGGGTCCCACACCAGTCCATCCCCCTCCTCCACCCCCCCCACCGCGGGGCGGATTCTCGCAGCCAGTTGCATGCGATCTCTCCCTTGGCCAAGGCCACCATAGTCCCCAGCAGGCGTTTGGCTGATCTATTGCCATCTAGGCCATCAAAGATACCCAGCAACGGGTCGTGGGGGACCTCCCAGCCCAGAGCCTGTGAGTTCCCTCTCCACCCCATCCAAAACCTCGCAAGCCCCAGGCACATCCACACCATATGATAGAAATCGGCTGGGGAGTGCCCACATCTAGGACAGTCCGGGGAGGATCGGATGTGGGCTCAGAAAAGCCTCTCTAGAGAGGTAGGACTTGTGTAGGTAAGGCGTTTGCTGCAGCTTGGAGGACGTGGTTAGGGTACGCGGGGCCATCAGGGCATCTCTCCAGTCTGCTTCCTCAAGGGGTCCCACCCAACCCTCCCAGCGGGTGCGCAGGTGGTCGAGGGACGAGGGGCTATTGTTGACCAGGACACAGTAAATGCGGGACACTCCTCCGCTACCCAGGTCCCCCATCATCACTTTGGCTTCTAGCGGGCTAAACTCTGGAAGGGTGGATAGTGCAGGGAGGTGTGCATACAGGGCGTGGCTCAGCTGCAAGTATCGAAAGTGCTTGGCGTGAGGAAGGGCGTACTGCGGTTGTAAGTCAGCGAAAGCTCCCATGTGGTCCCCCACCCAGATGTCCCCCATCACCGACACCCCAATGAGAACCCAGCGCCCGAGACCTCCTGGAGCCAGTTCCCATGCCAGAGTGGCGTCTGTCTGGTAAGTTTGCTGTCCCATCCTGTGTGGCTTAGGGCGGTGCGCCAAGCCATCAAGACCGTTCTAGTGATTGGGGCCATGGTTTGTGAGACAGTGCATCCATAGAGGAACGCTTGGAGCTGAGAAAAGTCCGTCTCCACTCGGTAAGCCGGATCGGACTAGCCGCCCGCGTACCAGTCGTGGATGACGATCAGCCTGGAGGCAAGGTAGTAGAGGTAAAGATAAGTCACCACTATGCCCCCATCAAAGGGGGGAATGCGACTGTGTGCAAGGGAGATACGCGATCGCCCTCCACTCCAGAGGAACCTGGAGAGGGCTCCGTCCAGCTCTCGGAACCAGGAGCGTGGGAGGGGGGTGGAAATATTTTGTAGAATGTATAGGAAACTGGGGAGGACCATCATTTTGAACAGTGCACTCCTTCTCAGGGGATTGAGGGGGAGTGATTGCCATTTCTTCAGGTCGGAGCGCATTCGGGTGACTAGGGGCGTAACGTTTAGTGCCCATTCCAACTCCGGCAACAGTCACCCGTATTTGACCGAATGACGTCTGAGAGGAATGGATGACTGCCAGTCAAAACATTCCCGGGAGGGGTGCAGCGGAACCAGGGTGGATTTGGTCGCATTAAGCCGGAGTCCGGAGACTTGTTCAAAGTCCAAAAGGAGCTGCAGGAACCTAGGCCCGAGGATCCTCCAAATATAGGAGCACATCGTCGGCGAAGAGAACTATCTTCTCGATGTGACTCTCATTCCAGGCCCACCCCTGGACGAGGCTGTAGTGTTGGATGAGTGTCGCCAGGGGCTTCATCACTAACGCTAACAGGAGTGGAGATAGGGGGACACCCGTGGCGCATGCCTCTACATATCAGGAATACCTCAGAGTCCCATTGATCAACACTCTGGCCCTGAGACTAGTTTAAAGGACCCCAACATAGCTGCGGAACCGCGGGCCGAAGCCCATCTCCTCCAGGACATCTTGTAAATAATCCCAGCCCACCGTATAGAAAGCTTTCTCAAAGTCGAGAGAGTAGGGCCAGATAGGGCGACAGACGGGAGCAGTGGGCCAGGGCCAAATGGAGGCGTCAGATACAGTGGCTGGTACCTCAGGCCGGCATGAAACCGCACTGGTCCGGAGGAACCAGGTCCTTCAGTAAGGGTTTGAGCCGCTGGGCCAGTATGGTGGCAAAAAGCTTGATTTCTGTGTTGATGAGGGAGATGGGGCGGAAGTCCGCGCAGTTCACGGAGGGCGGGTGGGTCTTGGGGATAACCACAATCGTGGCCAGGTCCGACCCATGGAGGGGGTTATGGGGGGGAGGGAGCCCCGCTCATGCACGTGATGGAAGAGTCATCAGATGGGGGGGCCAGAGTGTCTTGGAAGGCCGCATAGAACTCCTGGGGAATCAGTCTGGGCCGGGCGTCTTGCCACTGTTCAGTAGAGGGATAGCCTCCAGGACTTCCTCCTGTGTGAAGGGCCTCTCCAGGGCCTCCATAGCAAGGGAGGGTAGCCGGGCGCCGGTCCTGCCCAGGAGGGTAGTCAGACGTGCGTCGGGTGGGCGCGCCGTATAAAGACGGGTGTAGAAGTCGGCGAAGGCTCCTGCTATAGCCCCAGAGGACATCAAGACGGTGCCGTCCGGCGCACGAATCTCCGGGATAACGCGGTGAACCAGAGGGTAGTACACAAAGTTGTGTAGTAGTGAACCGTTTTTGTCCCCCAGCCGTAGATCCGCGCCACCGACAGCCACAGTTGTTGGGCTGAGTCCAGCGAAACTTGACTGGGTTCCTCCCGGATCAGCGCCAGTTGCCGGGTGGGGTCATCTAGATCCAGTGCAGCTTGCTCAGCTTCTAGCCGGGCGGACCGGGACTCCAACTCCGCAAGCCGGGCCAGCCGGTCCGCTCGTTTGGCATGTACAAGACCTCTAGCCACTCCGCGGATCACTGCCTTACCGGCCTCCCATATGGTCCCCAGCGATGGAACCAAGCCCTCGTTGGCCGTGAAGTAAAGGGTTAGTTCTTGTCTTAGTTCATACACCATCGCCTGGTCCTACAGGAACCATGCATTGAAGCGCCATACCGCCCGCGGACCTCCCGGTGGGGAGCCCATGCGGAGGGAGACTGGGGGAATGGTCCGACAGTCCCCCTCTGTAGGATAGTGACTCCAGAGACCGAATGGCAATCTGTGGCCGGGAGCAGGAGAAGACGGTCAATAAGGGAGTGACTGTGGTGTGAGGCTGAGGTATGAGTGCATTGTCTTGCGCGGGTTCCAGACCCGCCAAGCGTCGCATAGCCCCAAGGTCGAAACCCAGCCCGACAGGACCGCCGCGGAGGAGGAACGGGTCGCCGAAGGGGCACCGTTTGATCGCGCCCCGGTTGCATCACGGCGTTTAAGTCACTTCCTATAATTGTAAGGCCAAGCGGGAAGGTGGGGATGATCTGAGAGGCATCGAAGCGTCGGGGACTAGAGGGCCGGCGGGGCAGACATTCAGGGGGCAGCCCTCCATCACGCCCAAGATAGCAACGTAGCGTCCTAATGGGTCATTGTGGGCTCTAAGCAGGGTAAAGGGGAGACCTCTCCGGAGCAGGACCGCCATCCCTCGGGACCCCCGTTGGAACCCAGAGTGCCATACCATCGCGAACCCGTAGCGGGCCAGGAAAGTGCATTGGGTCCCTAAAAGGTGGGTCTCCTGGAGAAGGAGCAAGTCCGCCGAGCAGCAATGTGCCGCTCGAAGGACCGCAGCGCGCTTAATACGGTCAAGGAGACCGGTGACGTTCCAGGAGAGAACGTGGAGGGGCCTACTTGGAGTGGAAGCCATGCAGGGGGGAGGAAGACATGGGAGAGCGCGTGGGCAGCTGGGGACGCGCCTCTATGGGGGAAGGGCCCACAGTATCGCGTCAGGTCAGAGGAGTTGGGCAATAGGAGCAGGCCAACGGGGTGTGGGCGTCCTGGGTGGGTTTGGGAGACAGGGGGAGGGGGCAGCCGCCCGCAGTCCGCCCCCATGGTAGACCGTGGGGACCCAGAGTGGCCGAGGGATCAGGTCATATAGTTATGCTTTGCCTATATACTGTGTTAAGTTAGCATTAGCTTATTAGGGGTTTAAACGCCATTTTTACCTTTCTGCTGCTTCTGCACACGACACAACTGTTATTGTAGCTCTGAGCCTAGTAGAGTGTTTTGATTCACACACGAATATGTTGGTACTCTATCAGCTTTACTTAGTGAACCGTGTCTGTACAGTGAGTGCTGAAGCCTTCAAGGATATTTCGACAGTTGTTGTGAGGTCTGATCTTCGCACCTTCCTAGACATAACATATATGCAGCTGCGGCCAAATTCAGGCTTTAGGCACGTTTTATATTGCTTTGCAAAGAGCATACACACGGACTTGATGGTGTTTCGCATGCAGAGAGCTGGTGGAAGATGTGACCCCTTCCCACTAGGATCCGAGGTATGGGCCCGCCCTGCTAAAACCCAGAGACCTTCTTAGATATAATATAATATCCTAGCTAGGGAGGGTGTGAATTAGGTGTTTAACCCTATTCATTTCAGCATTTTAGCATGCTGTCACCTTTTGCATTCTATGGACTAGTAACTATGCTGATAACTTTGCTTCTAATAATATGTTTGCTTGTATTAGTTGAGATACTGCGTTTGAGAACACTGCATTAGTTAATAAATCAAATATGCACGCATCATTTACTCCTTGTTCTGGATTGAAATGATTGTATAACGAAAGAGTGTTCATGTGTTCCACGTTACCTGAGGTATTTTAAGTCCATGTTCTGGTTTGTCTAAGCTTTGGGAGTTTGTAATGACCAATGAGACACTGTAGCTAGTCTGGTAGGGGATTTTGGGTACTAAGGTGAGTTTTGGCAAACCCTAATTCACTGAGGTTCCAAGTCTCTATGCACAGTTCTGTACGAGAACGGAATCCCTGCAACATGGCGCCCAACGTTTTGGTGGTCTTATTACATGACACTTGAGTAGTACATCATTCAATCCTTAACCCCTTCACTATTGTTTCTGGATAACAGTGGTGTCGGACAAACCTACCTATTTTTTAATAGGTCTTTTCAAGCTTGAATCTTTCTAAAAACGGTTTCCTTGAATAACTACTCAGTTGTGCTACAAAGTTTGCTTTATACCTCTTTCCTTCTGTTTCGCTATGGCCGCGGTGAACATTCCGCAACATAGTCGTATTGCGGTGCACAATCATTTGCAGCATTTTAATGTTCCCTTGGATGGCATGGCCGTGATTATGGTGGTGAGTGCAGAGGTGGCTTACCCTTACGAAATCTTTTACTCGTGGGTAACCTTTCCGGCTGCGAATGCAAATACTACTGTATTGCTCAGAGCGCCAAGACGCCTCGGCATTAGTGCGCTCTATAAATACCATCACTCACTCACTGTGTTCGACACCTACACTATCACGGCTGTGCCACTGGAATATACTCCATATAGGGCACAGGAAGTTCCTGTTGATGCTTGGCAGCACTGCGTTTGGTTTGATGGCGCCCTACCCCACTCTTTAACAGCTCCGAGGTTAGGTCCTTTGTCCATTCCAGGCGCAAATTGGCCTGTTTGGCTGGATTTACACCTCATCCTCAACACGGCGCATGTACCGTGGTTGAGTTAAGCAGACTTCATTTAGTAGCTATTAGCGTGATTCGGTCGTTAGTGCAATACTTAACCCGTAATCTCCCGGGCGGGCCCCAGGAGGTGCGGCGCTTCCAGCAGGACAGGGCGGTATGAATCTCAGTCCCGTGATGGTCAATGTTGTGATGGGGAAGCGCCCCCAGGTTAGGGATTTTCCTTTCTGGCTTGCCGAAAAGTTTGACCAGCTGGAAGCAATGTTTCCTAACACGACTCCTGGTGAGAAATACAGGATTCTGACTATTAGCATGCCGAAAGACTTGATCCCTGAAATCGGTGACTGTGGGACCTGGGGTATAACATTTGCGGCAGTCTATGCGAGGTGTTGTGGCACACCATCTATGACTGTTTTGCCGACGGTCCTTAAGCGTGTTCAGGATGAGCACGGACATAAGGCTGCTGTTGAATTGGGTATGCGCCTTTGTGGCTCCTTTGATGTAGTTTACGATCTCATACTTGCTAATAACAAGGGGGATGCGGTGAACTTTCAGGTAGCCAATGCTTTGCAGGCAATTCCCGATGTCGATAAACCCCGATAGTTAGCACGTATGACCGAAGAGACCCAGTTTTGGAAATAAAGTCGCCGCTTTAACAGCGAGATATGCCACCGATAGTGAGAACGCAGCATCGGAATCAGACATGGACGCTGACCTTGCTGACAGCGCGGCGGAGATCACCATAGTACGATAGGCGCTCCGTCCACTACTGAAGGTGACAGCGACTGACCGTTATGTTGTTGTAGAAACCGCTGACACTAGGGTTGCTCCCCCTGACAGACTTTATGAAATAGTCCTGTTCATTGAAGGTGAAATACAACGTACCATACAAGGGGTATTTTGGGAAAATCCTACGACTACCTATGACATTTTGTTAGCGGAAGCTGACTGGCCCCCACCTTTTGTTCTCGCAGCTCCGAGAGGGGAGGTGATCCTCCCCAGTTTCGCGCACACAGTCTCCAAGGTGCATGCGCTGAATTTTGCAGAAGAGTGGGCTAAGGCTCTGGCGCCTGCTCTGTCCTGTACCCACTGTGGTTGGGATACATTTTCCCTTCACCACGAGATTCCTTTGCGGTCTCAGCCACAGCCTCAACCTCAATATCCCATTAGACGTGAAGCTAAGGCTTCAGTTTCAGAGATCCTTGAACAAGTTTTGGGTTTTTTTGTCCTCATACATGCCACCAGAAGATATATGCTCTAGATGGGATCTCTGAGCCTTTCGCACACAAACTTCGGTTCCGCCCCTGGAGAATGTGCACGGCCTTCAGAATTCACCCAGAGGTAGGCTGTCTCCTCGTCCGACTCCCAGTCTCCTCTTTAACCGGGCGGACAGGGCCACAAACCTCTGGCCTAATCATTGGACTTGGGTTACTTTTCTGACCAATCTTTTAGCGCAGACCAAACCTTAGTGGCATTCTCTCCACCACACATCCTGTCTGACTGATCATCATGATGTTCTTTAGACAGTCAGCAAACTTTGGGGGGCCCTCGACTTCCACTCTCTGCATATTTCTCTCCTAGCGATAACAATCACATATAAGAAACTTTGTGGCATAATTATTTAGCGAGTATTCCTGTGGTAGACCAAAAAAAATCAATCTAGTGCTACAGGAAATTGATGTTAATAAAACCTCCTCCAAAAAAAACGCACACCTGCCTCCAGTAGTTGATAATTTCTGGGCAATCCATAAACATGTGTGAATCGTCAGCTGCCAAAAGGTTACATCTCGGGCAGTTGTTTGGAGAGTTAAATATGGCGCTGTAAGGGAATATTCCTTCTACAGCAAAAAATATAAACAATATACAAGAATAGATTATTTTTTGGTAGATCGTACGTTAATGCCAGACAGTATCCCATATTCCAGCTGGTCTCTCCGATTACTCGGTGGAATTAGTAATGAATGTTAAGATCAGGCCCATAGAGGTAAGATGGACGTTGGATAGAACACTCCTATTAGATCAAATCAAGTTTAAGATCAAAGAAAGTATTAATGAGTCTTTTCATTTTAAACATAGGTACAGGCACTGAGCAATTGGTCTGGGAATCTTTTAAGGCCTGTCTAAGAGGTACATTGAGCTCGCAGATGATTTTATAAGAGGAAATCTATTAAGAAAAGAGATATCGAAGATCTCGAAGCCATAAAGAGAGAATCACAACTACAACAAGCTGACCTCTTAGACGGGGATAACATCCCAAGGTTAGAAAAAGAACTCTTAGAACTTCAATCCGCATTCAAAGCGAGAAACGATAAAGTAATTAAAGATAGGTGGGAGGTTAGCAGATTGAAGAATTTTGAGTACGGGAGAACCGTGACTTAAAGCAATCATTGACAGCTCGAGTTATAGGCACTGGCAGGAACTGGCTGGCCCATCTCAATGGCGTGCAGCGTGCTCTTAATAATCTCCCTAGAAGGTCTCTGGGTGGGCGGACCCCATACGAATTGCTCTTTGGTATCAAGATGTATGTACCGGACCTTGACGGTCTAGACTCGGTGGCTGATGCTACCTCCTTTGACGTAAATGAACATTGCAATGTTTTACAGACTCTACAAAAGACAAGAGACAGTCTTGCAAAGGAACATTTGCCCTCCACTTCGGATGCTGCGTTGCAGATCCCGGTAGTTGGCTGGCTACCCCAAGTTGGAGGTTTGGTTCGGGAGAAGATCAAAAACAAAAAAATTTGGTCCATCTTACCGTGCTCCAGTTCCTGTGCTTGGTGTGAAGGGCACAAGAACAGTCATTTTACCACCACTTCCAGGTCGTACAGAAAACAGGTATATCTCCATTGACCATGTCAATATACACAGAGTGGCCGATTCTTCTTAGTATGACACCGGCAGTCTCCTGTCCTTCGATTGTGAGAAATTCGGTTTTGGCCACTGCTTCGAATCCTGAGTCTGAGTTGGCCCTCGAGATTCCTGCAATTTCTAGTCCTTTATTGAGTACTTTGCCTGGTGCTCAACTTGATGAAACAGACTACACTTACCCAACTGACTTATCGATGCCTGATTTGCAAACTTGTTTGGCCACAGAATCCAGATTCTCATTTGACACTCTCACACACATCAGGAAAGCCCTCACGGATTGCAGTCTATACAAGTTTATTTAAAAAACATTTTTTGATTCCTCCTTGGACATATATTTGGCTGTTGCTTTTTTCAATTTACCTTTTTATGTCAATTGGTTTTATTTTTTCCGATTCGTCAATGGACACTATGTCTAAGAGAACATGCATTCGACATCTCAATGGAACATTGGCGCCCCTTTCCTCCTCGCATTCTGACCACAGACTGAAGAGAGACTTGGAATTTGTTAACGTCACTGCTTGGCCTGTCCTAGATGGGATTGTATGGGATGCTGTTAAGTTTCAAATCCATGGCCCAACTGAAGTTATTAATGTTCCTAATGTGCTTAGAGTAAACATGGGGGATGTGGTGAAACAAAACATACGTTCTGATGATTGGGATGTTCAGGCCGTAGAGGCATCGTTTTCTGATTTGAAATATTATGCTACTTTTGATGCTGAAGATTTGTATTTAGACTCTGCTAATTATGGTAATTTATTTTGCTTCCAACATTTTGGCAACCACTATTTACATAAAACTAATTCCAGGAGGAGTACTGTAAATTATACACAGTGGGAGCATTGCCCAGCTCAGTTACAAGACAGTTCAAGTAAATTTTTGAAAAAGTACACTTATTTTACTGACTTCAATCAGTCCAATCCCACTTCATTTTATTTTAAATTGACAGAAAAGTCCATGTACAAGGTTCGACTTACCGATACTAAGTTACTGTACTCTAAGTCCTTTCTAGATCAGTTAGCTGTTAGAGGCTACGAGTTGTGGAAGGAAACAATTGACCTTAAATCTGTTTGAGGTTCTAAAAGCTGGCAGGTACAAGGCACTGAGGCTTTGCACCGTGCATGTCTCATCCCAAATCATGTTATTTTTTAACACTACCATTTCTCAAACAATATGCTTTAGATTGGCTACTGCTAAAAAATTAAATACTCCTTCCGTCCCTGATTTAGAAGAATATTCAGGTTGGAGTAATATTACAAAATTTTCCATTAGGGAATTGCAAACTCTATTGCAAAATTCGTCCTTTAACATATCCAGTTTGGATCCCAATAGTTGGCTGATGTGGCACAGAGGTGCTGATTCGTGCCAACATCGTTTTCTGGGTTTAGCTGATGGCTTTACAAAAATCAGGACCGATCCCCTTTTTGGGAGTGACCATTCTGTCACCACTTATTCAGTAGGCAAATTATGTCCGAATTGGCTCAAACATTCTACCTTGGCAGCTGTTAAACTGCATCTATCTAATCTGTCTGATGTTGATTTAAATGATTTTATAAAAGGCCCGGCTAGCGGTAGATCTAAAAGATGGATATATGCAGTTTACAATGAAATCTGGAAAACCTCGCAGATTGAGGCGGCCACACGCCTTAGAGCTATCGATCAAGCTAACCTTTTGAAAGTGCTTGCAGTTGTAGATAACCGCATTAACACGCTTTCTTCTCGCATTTACACATTGGATAATGTCATCTGTTGTTGATATTGTGCAAGATGGAGGTGTCTGTTATACCATGGTCAAAATCAATTGCGTTCCATTATGCAGTTTGCGTGGACCCTGCAGACGCTTAAGGCCGGAAAAGTGCCTTGGACTTGCATGAATGTCTCCTCTCTTTGCCCCGTTTAATTTGACTGACAAGCAGCGTTTGCTTTCAATGAGAGATGCTTTTCCATGTTACACATTGAACGATTGGAGTCTTTACCATTCTCTGTGGCAGAGGCCACTGCTGCAACGTGGCTTATCCACGGGTTAATTACCTTACCATTTTGCTCTATTTAAATTTACAAATTGTATGAAATATTTTGCCATTGGTAGATACGAACCCCTAGGTAGTTCATGTCTCCATGAAGCCTGGTCCCTTCCTTTTACATACAGATGCCTAAGGGAAGGGAGGGAAGTCTGTCTCAAAGGTGAGGAGTGCACAGAAACACCAGATCACTCATTAATCTGTAAACCTATCCAATTACACGGATCTTGCAACCAAGAACAGCCTATTTCAGCCTGTGTTTTGAAAGGTACCCCTGTTCCCGCAATCGTCCCCACATTCACATTACTGGCAAACGGCAGCTATTTACTTTTAAATAATAAAGATTGTTGTGGGTTAATAAAAGGCATCGCTTATGTGGTTACAGTCAGTGAACGTGTGGTTTGCTGTAAAAAAAAATTGTATCCGCCCCCGCATGGGAATTTGGATGTTTCCATCTGGCCGAGAATTCCAACCTTGAAGGCAGAGTTCAATGGAATGAGTAGAATAAGAGCCCTATTGTCACAAAAAGAAGTTGCCCTGACTTCAGCTCGTGAAACATTTGTCCTTCACGTAGCCAACACCTGCACAGAGGTGCAAGCTTTATTAAATACTGACTTACCCTTGCATTTCAATGAACTGAGTCATACAATCTTTAACGCATCCTCCACATCGGGGCTGGCGCATTTTTTCAAAATAGTTAGCAGCGGTCTTGTGACTTCATTTGAAAAGATATTTGGAGTCAATCCTGCTTTCTTCCATTCAATCTTTACCAGCCTATTTGGTGGGTTTCCCGTTATTCTGGCGCTGGCTGCAGGCGTTCTTTTTTTTTTTTTTTTTTTTTTTTTTTTTTGAAAACTTTTTATTGGTTTTAAAACAAGAAAACAAAAGAACAATACAAAACAAGGCAGTACATTAAAACGTGTCATCACGTGGTCCGTGGGGGGGGGGGGTACATAGAGGAATCAAGCAGTAGTGCAATCAATAATTGGGGGGTGGGGGGGAGACCAAAATATATACAAATCAACTATAGTCCTGCGGAGGAAACGTCAGGTTGGGAGGAAGACAAATCAGCATCAAATTCCGACATTGGGGGGGGAGTACATATATCTCCACGGTATGCGTTCCATTGGGTCCACACTTTCCCCCACTTGCCTGGTCTGCCACGGGAAACATACACAGTTTTTTCTCGAAACATGCACCAATCCATGTTTTGTGTCCACCCTAGAAGTGTCGGAGGCTTCTGAGCGCCCCACAGTTGGGCAATATCACGCTTGGCTACCATGTTGCCCAAGGTCGCCCAGCGGAGCTGCGCTTGATTGTAGTCATTCGGCTCCCAGACATTCAACAAGCATCTACGCGCTTCAGGCATTAATCGCACTCCCGTGACCTCACTCATTACTTCATGCACGCGGTTCCAATATCGTATCACAGCAGGGCATTCCCAGATAATATGAAGGAACGTAGCCACCAGACCGCATCCGCACCTGCACAATCCATCCATCCATCGAAAATCCCATTCGAACCAGACGTGGGCCAGTCACATACACCCTATGCAAAATTTTCAGTTGGCCGAACCGAAGACGTGCCGGGATAGCCACTTCCTTCGGGGAAGAGATAGCGGACTGCCAGTCCTCATCATAGTTCTAGACCATCTCTGGTCCTCAACCCTCGAAGACTATCTAGTAGATCAGTCCTGGTATTGATCAACTTTTTATAAATTAGCGAGATCGTGCTATCAGGAACGTGACCATCCAGAATCCGATCCTCGAGCGGGGATGCCTCCGGCACGTCCGAGCCTAGTGGAAAAACAGACAAGACCGCGTGCCGGACTTGCGCATATCTGAAGAATTCCTTATCATTCAGCCCATACTCCACTTTCAATTCCTCAAACGTCTTGACCCTGCCCTTGATCCATACGTCATCTACCCTACTGATCCCGATCATGTCCCACCGATCAAATCCCTTCGATTGCCAAAGGGAGCCCAGTTTATCCGAAGCATACAGTGGGGTGGTCGGCCTATCGGCCCATCCCGTGGCCGCCGTAGCTCTACGCCACACCTGCACTGCTGTTTTGGTGGGGCCCGTAAGAGTTTCGCCAGCTGATTTCGCATATAGAGCCCTATTGTAGTCCCCACCGGGTAGCAACCATCTGTCCATCGCAAAGGCCGGGTTTAGTGGGGTAGTGTAGGTGCCATGGTTGATGGCCCCCAATTGAGAGGCCCAGTAATAGCGACGAATGTCCGGGAGAGCGATGCCGCCATCGTACCAAGGGAGTGTAAGCTTCGAGAGGGCAATGCGAGGACGGCCCCCCCATAACAATTGCCGCTGTAGACTCTCAATCTCACAAATATTCCGCTGGCACTACATCAAGCGTGTTTTGAAGCGCATAAAGGAATCAGGGGAGCGACATCTTAAACAACGCAGCTCGTCCCAAGGGAGAAAGGGGGAGTCTGCTCCAAGTCCCGACATCCGCCCGAAGGCGTCTGAGAGGGGGCAGCAGATTGCGCTTATACCGAAGTGTGGGGTCCAAGGTGACAAAGATTCCCAGATATTTTAAACCATCTAGTACCACCGGAATAGGACAATCACGGGGCAGGAGAGGAGTATCACCGGAGAGAACATAAACGCAAGATTTAGACCAATTTATAACTAAGCCGGAATTTTTACGGAAAGAAGTCAAAACGTCAAAGGACGATTAACGACTTTCGGGGCGATGTGAGGTACAAAAGGATATAATCTGCATACAGAGATACACGGTCTTCAAATTCCGGAGACCATCGAATGCCCTTCATGGAAGGTTCCCATCGCAGCCAAGCCGCCAGTGGCTCTAAAGCAAGGGCAAACAAGAGTGGGGACAGAGGACCGCCCTGGCGCGTACCGAGAGCAAAGGAGGCCGAGACACATCCATTCACCACTACCTGAGCTAAGGGATCAGCATAAAGCAGTCGAACCCAACGGATAAAGGTGGGCCCAAACCCAAATTTGGAAAGGACCGCCCAAAGATAAGGCCATTCAATCGTGTCAAACGCCATGGTGGCGTCCAAAGACGCCAAGATGGCCGACTCTCTGTGTCCCCGCTCGCGCGAGGACTCCATGCAAGCGCCGTATTGCGATGTGGTATAAATCCGGACTGGTCCGGATGAACCAGATCGCCTATGACAGCCACCAGACGATTAGCAAGAACTTTGGCCAGGATCTTGGGTTCAGCATTTATTAGGGAAATAGGCCTGTACGATTCGCAGCGGTCACGTGGCTTACCCTCTTTATGTATAACCACTATGGAAGCCAATCTCTGGTCAGGAGGAAGAAACCCTTCCGCCAGTGATTCCAAAAACATAGATCGCATATATGGTGCCAGCACATCAGGACGGAGCTTGTAAAGTTCTATAGGGAGTCCATTAGGGCCCGAGGCCTTCCCCGAGCGGATCGAACGGATAGCGGTCGCAACCTCATCCGCCGTAGGCGGAGCTTCCAGTAGGTCCCTCTCGGATTCAGACAAGCATGGTAGCGAGATATTGCGTAAAAGCATGTGGGAGTCCTGCTCCGGTCTATCGGACACAGGGGAGTACACTACCCGAAAATAATCGGCGAACCTCTCAACAATCCCAGCAGGGTCCGCGATACTTTCGCCATTCGCGTCAACTATAACAGGAACCACTCGACTCGCGCATTCTCTCCTATCCAACCAACCAAGCAAGCAACTTCCCAGCCTTATCTCCCACATCATAAAGACGTCCCTGCTGTTCACGACTCATCTCCTTCGCTGCATCAGTCACCAGAGCTCTGTACTAATGTTGTTTTAGGTCCAACAAATGAAGCCTCTCAGGGGAGACTCCAGCATCAAGCTCTCCCTCAAGAACGGTAATTTCAGTCTCAAGACTAACAACCTCCTCTCGTCTACATCTCTTAACATTGCCAATCGACGAGAGGGCCTGCCCACGAATTAGTTTTGTACGCCTCCCACAAGGAGACAGAAGAGGATACTGACCCCACATTTTCGGCAAAGTATTGATCACTTGTCTTAAGTAGTTCCGCTCTAATCTTAGGATCACGGAGGTACCATGGGTTGATTGGGGCCACTCGACCCTCCGATCCCCCATGTGCGTTCACAACCAACCACAGTGGGGAATGATCCGAAATACCCCTGGCAAGATGTTTCACCTCCCCTATACGGGAAGTCTGGGAGGAGGGCATCAAAACATAATCCAATCTCGAAAGGCTGCTGTGGGCCCCAGAGTGGAAGGTATACTGTTGTTGCCCAGGATGATGTAAGCGCCAACAATCGGTCAGCCCCAGCGCCTCCATGAAGTCCCCAAGCCAGGATTGGAACTTAGCGAGAACTCGGGGAGGGTAACGATCACACATCCCAGATACTACTGAATTAAAGTCTCCCCCGACTACAAGCAAACCCTCGGGGACTCCCAGAATCACTCTTCCCAGATCTGCATAGGTCGTAGTTTGAAGACCTGGGGGTATGTAAACAGAAAATAATGTAACCACCCTACCCTCCCAACGCCCCACAATGGCGGCGTACCGCCCTCTATCATCAAGTATAATGTCGTCAACAGCGAGGGGGAGGGAGGTCCGGATTAGAATGCCCACCCCTCTGGAGCCAGAAGTGAAACCTGAGTGTGCAATGAGACGATAGCCACGCCTATTCATGGCGTGGCACGTATTACCCAGCAAGTACGTCTCCTGAAGCAAAACCAGATCAGGGGACAAGCGTCTCAGTAACTGCAAGACCACTCCCCGTTTAATTCTGTCTCCCAGACCATTTACGTTCCAACACAGTATCTGTAGTCCCCTACCCCCCATCCCAGAGTCCACTCCAAGTCCCCCCCCACACCAGCCGCGACACCACAACACAGAAGATCATCAGCATTATGCCTTGAAAAAAACAAAGAAACACATCCCTGAACTTCCCAACCCCCCAGAACATCATACCCCCACCCCGCACCCCTGCGTTAGACTCAAAAGCCACCCCAACTCGCAGCGTGCCTGTCGCCCTAACATACAACTAATCTACGAAAAGAACCCCAGAGGAGGAAGTCTCACCCGCCCCTCACCCACACCCCAGTAAGACAATGGAGTAGTAATCATTATCAGTATAGCATCGAACCACTGCCGAAAGTCAAAATGTTGGTCCGGGAGCCGATGTCGCTCCCTATTCCTGCTCCATCGGGCCGCCCTCCGCTCCACCGGAAAGTTCTGATTTTTCCAATCGCCCTCGTCCCGTAGGCAGCAAGTCCAACCAGTCATTAGCCGCTTCAGGATGGTCAAAGAAAAATATTCTATCGTTGTGGACGATACGCAATCGAGCCGGGAAAAGTATGGCATATTTAATGTCCCTGTCTCTTCTTCACTCCTTGAAATCCCAGCCGTTGCTTCTGGACTTTTTGGGTGAAGTCCGGGTAAAAGCTGACCGCAGCGTTCTCATATTCCGTGGGGCCTGACGTGCGGGAAGCCTGCAGTATCACATCCCTGTCGCGAAAGTTGAAAATCCGCGCAATGATGGGGCGCGGAGAGGCACCCAGCTTGGGCGGGCCATCCGGGACACGGTGGGCCCGTTCTACTGCAAAAAACTTGCTCAGGCCCTTGGGCGCTAAATGATTTAGGACAAGGTCCTCCACCAGTAGGTCCACAGCTGACGATTCAGTCTTCTCCGGGACACCGACCAGTCGGACGTTGTTCCCTCGTGCTCGGCCCTCAAAATCGTCCAAGCGACGGGAGAGATAGTCACGGGCGGTTCTCAGATTACCGACCTCCGTCTGTAGGTCAGGGACGTCGGTGATAAGACTAGTAGTCTTCAGGTCGAGAGACTTGACCTTTTCGTTGGTTTTAGCAAGATCCGCCCTGATTAGATTGACATCTATGGCAACAGTGTCCAGCTTGTGGGTTAGGGCCTCATACTGTTGTCCCATCGCGGCCTTCATCCCAGCAATGGTGCACATGACGTCTTTCAACGACGGGTCATCACCCAGCAGGGATTCGTCCTCAATGCCGGCCGGGGGTTTAGCCATTCCGCTCGGAGAGCTCTTAGTGAGGGTATATCGGTCCATGACGTTGGATTGGACAGAACCTCCTCGAGCTGCCGGTCTGGTCTTGCGCCTCTCTGCTTCAGGCTTGGTGGTCATCGTAGGACGTGTGCCCCGGAGGGTATTCTGAGACCTAGTGAAAATGGCTACACTCGATGTGCCCGCAGAAGCTCAGAGAATAAAGTGAGGACCAATCACTAGGCAAAGAGCAAGAAAGTCCGGATCTCCAAGCGACGTTGCGAATAGATGAGTGAAGCAAGCAACCAGGGCGACCAAGGCAAGGTCAATGACGCAGGATCGTCAAAACCGAAAGTAGAAGACCGGGCAAGGGAGGTTAGCGCAGGCCGTTGTTATTCAATTACTACCCGGCTGGCAGAGTAGGCAAGCCCGGGGCAGTGCCATGGAGCAGGCCGCAAATATTCAAAAAGTCATATCTTCGGTTCCCGGAGACCAAATCGAAAATCGCAAACTGATAAGTGATCAGCAGGTTCTCGACCACAAAAGCCCGTCGTCCAAATCAGGATTAGTTGCAGGATAGTCTATGGAGGTGGCGAAGGTCCGGGAGCTCTGAGCTCACGCGACCATCTTGGGTGCGCGCTAAGCTCCTCCGGCTGCAGGCGTTCTTGTACTATTTTGTTTTATTAAAAATGGATGCACGTCCTGTGTTCCAAGACGAGCAGTCGCTACTGGCACTGTTTCGCAACAGGATGCTTGAATACTATGGCACGCTGACGCTCGCAACCTTAAGCGCGGTGTATGGATTATCGTTTCGATTTTCCTATTTTACATGCGTCCAGCCTGTATTTCATTGCCTGAGCTGCGAATTCGATTGGGCCCTGGATTTGTCTCTCTGCAATATGGTGTCTCCTAACGTGGATTTTAATCGACTAATGAGTCCCTTAGTTGCTCATGAGTTGCTTTGTTCTGACGGAGGGATTATGGCCTTGGCAGCGATGCACGGAGTACTGGGTTGATGGAATATATTCGAAGCTGCGCAAGATTTCTTGGCACACAGCTTCATTGAGAACCCACTGAGTTGTCCTCTGATGGTGCTAGAGGCTCCGGTAATTAAAGAGCATGAATGTTCTTTCCCGCTATTAAATTGGATGGCTGAATTATTTGTGGATGATAACAGTGACTTCCTTTTGGAAGCTGTTGCTGCTTATTTTGCATATTCAGTCCTGGGCTGACATTGGACTTTTTTGATATGTTTTTTTTTTTTTTTAAATTATGACTCACTTTTCATGTCCCAGACCTATTGACTTTGCTCAATTTCAACACTAAATTATCATTATCATGCGTTTTTTGTTTGGTTTTTTTTGTTTTGTTTTATGGGTGATAAATATTTTTTTCTCACTTCCTCAAATTTGAACTGACTCTCAGTCTTGAACTCTGCATTTAAAAAATGAGCCCCTTCTCTTTTCTTATCCCTGCTCGGATCATGGGGGGTGTCATAGTTATGCTTTGCCTATATACTGTTAATTAGGAGTTTAAAGGCAATTTTTACCTTTCTGCTGCTTCTGCACACGGCACAACTGTTATTGTAGCTTTGAGCCTAGTAGAGTGTTTTGATTCACACATGAATAATGTTACTCTGATATCAGCTTTACTTATTGAAACGTGGCTGTACAGTGAGTGCTGAAGCCTTCAAGGATATCTCGACAGTTGTTGTGAAGTCTGATCTTCGCACCTTCCTAGACATAACATACAGGCAGCTGCGGCCAAATTCAGGCTTTAGGCGCGTTTTATATTGCTTTGCAAAGAGCATACACACACTTGATGGTGTTTCGCATGCAGAGAGCTGGTGGATCCCTTACTACTAGGATCTGAGGTATGGGCCCGCCCTGCTTAAACCCAAAGAGACCTTCTTAGATATAATATAATATCCTAGCTAGGGAGGGTGAGAATTAGGTGTTTAACCCTATTCATTTCAGCATTTTAGCATGCTGTCACCTTTTGCATTCTATGGACTAGTAACTATGCTTATTACTTTGCTTCTAATAATGTTTGCTTGTATTAGCTAAGATACTGCGTTATAGAACACTGCATTAGTAAATAAATATTTCAAATATGCACGCATCCTCATTTACTCCTTGTTCTGGATTGAATGATTGTATAACGAAAGTGTGTTCATGTGTTCCACGTTACCTGAGTTATTTTAAGTCAATGTTCTGGTTTGTCTAAGCATTGGGAGTTTGTAATGACCAATGAGACACTGTAGCTAGTCTGGTAGGAGATTTTGGGTACTAAGGTGAGTTTTGGCACACCCTAATTCACGGAGGTTCCAAGTTTGTATGCACAGTTCTGTAGGAGAACGGAATCCCTGCAACAATCAGTGAGCCGGAACTGTGTATCGGACAGGGATGTACCCACAATTGGATAGCGAGGTAGGAAGCTGCAACCATCTGCTCACAAGCAGCAACAACAAAGACCGAGGAGCGGCCAAACCATATGAAACCTGAAAGCAGCCCGTAGGCGGCGATGAACAAGAAACAGTTGGGAGACAATGCCTTCTCCCCCCCCCCCCCCCCCCCCTCTGGGTGGGGGAGGGCCCTCGCCCAGGTAGAAGGGGACGCTCCTCCGTTAGCCAGGTCCAGGCTGCCTGTGGAGAATCAAAGAAAAAGGACTTGCCCTGAAAGAGGACTTTGAGCCGAGCGGGGAAAAGGAGACAGTACCGCAGGCCCAGCGCCCTGAGCTTTTGCTTGACTTCGTCGTAGGATCGTCTTTGGGACTGGACCTCCCTCGAGTAATCCGGTAAGACCATAATTTTAGAGTTCTCAAAGAGCAGGGGTCCCTGGTCTCGGGCCGCACCCAGGATGGCGTCCCGGTCTCTGAAGTTAAAGATGCGGAAGATGAAGGTTCGGGCTGGGCCTCGGGGGGGGGGGGGGGGGGCGGGGCGGCGCCAATGATCGAGTTCTATGGCAAACCAGGGGGAGAGCCTCTCAGTCTGCATCCAGGATCGTAACCAGGTTTCAAGGAATTCGGCCACCGGTCCCTTTTCCACCCCCTCCGGAAAACCCAGGAGGCGCAGGCTGTTCCGTCGGGCCCGGTTTTTGGCATCCTCTGCCCAATGGTGAAGATCCGACGTCCGTGTTTGGAGACTGGCCACCTGGGTCATCCTCCGCCGTGGATATGCGAGACTCTGCTTCGGTGATGCGCGGTGTGGCGTTCCTGAGGTCTTGGTGGATAAGGGCCACATCCACGCGCACCTCCCCGATTTTCGCCTCAACCGACGTTTGGGAGGCGCTGATCGTTGAAATGTCCCCTCCCCCCCGTCCCCGAGGGAGGCGGGGGGCCCCGCACCGGAGGCATGGTCCGTCTTGGCGAACTGGTCCATACGGAGCTGGGAGGAGGGGACCGGAGTCTGTGTGTTCTTACCCCTGACCATGGCTTCACCAGGCGGTCGTGGGCCGGGGGGGAGGGGGAGGAATATCACAGCTCCAGGGACGCAGTCCAGCGGGCTACGCCGCCTGGTCACTCAGTAGAACCGAACCCGTTTTGGTCTTTTTATTTGCTAGTTATTTTTTGCACTTTTCCCCTGTTTTTAAATATCTGGCCACGCACACCCCCACCTTTTGTCATCTCATCCACAGTCTCGACGGCGGCCATACTGGGGAGGGGCAGATTTTGCGCGTCCCAGTCCGCTCTCTGTGTCTAAAGGCGAGTATATATGCAGGTAAACTGCATGGCGCGCTCTTACTTGCTCCCGCGCTTCACTGGTTGCAGCGCCCTCATTCGTAGCGCTTGTCTATTTTAAAATACCCGTTTTGGTCTTTTTATTTGCTAAAGTTATTTTTTGCACTTTTCTCCCGTTTTTAAATACCTGGCCACGCACACCCCCACCTCCGTCATCTCACCTGCAACATAATTTTAAACTCACCGCATTTCGCGGGTCCTTTCCACAGTCTCGACGGCGGCCATACTGGGGCGGGGCAGATTTTGCGCGTCCCAGTCCGCTCTGTGTCTAAAGGCGCGTATATAGGCAGCCATGTCTGCGCGCAGCGGTAACGCGCAGCGGGGACGCCGTACTGAAGCCGGAGTTACGCCAGAGTTCAGCCCGTCTGCGCCCGTCCGTGCTGAGGACGGGCTGCAGGTCGGGCTGGACTCTGTTTCTACTCCTTCCCCTCCTGACAGGATAACTAGGCGACTCCTTCCCCTCCTGACAGGATAACTAGGCGATATTCAAGATCTGATTTTCTGTCACTTAGACCTGTATCCCAGCCCTGTCTACACCGTTATTCGCCTGAGGGGATCCTGCACTATTATTGGTGCAGGGCCTGTACGGCCCCTTTTGCTTTTTCCGGCACTGGTTGTGTAACATCTTCTCTTCCGCTTAAACAACCTGATGCTCCCTCTAGATCTTGCTTTCTGATTAATGCCCGTTTGCTTATTAAGCACAACGTCGCCTTTCACGATTTCGTGGATGAGCGACAGCCGGATTGGGTGTTTATCACGGAGACTTGGGCCTCCGATACCTCAGGACATGACCTGATTCTGGCCATTCCTGATGGTTATTCTCTTTATAGACAGGACAGATCCCTTCGCAGAGGAGGTGGCATTGCCATCCTTCTTAAATCCTCTTTATTGCTGCACTAAATCTCTATCGACGCCGTCGGATCGATTCGAAGCCCTATATTTTTGTATTACCCTCTCTCCATCAGCCTCTTTCACTGGTATTTTGATTTATAGGCCTCCCGGTCCCAGAGCTAGTTTCCCTTCTGAACTATTGACACTATTGTAACCTTACTTTGGGAAAACGGCTTTCACTATTTTGGGTGACTTTAATTTTCACTTGGATGAGGTTTACTCAAAGGATACAATCTCGCTGGTTGATTCTCTAGGTGCATGTGACCTAGCCCAACTTGTGAGTAGTCCCACCCATAAGGCTGGGCACATACTTGACTGAGTATTTTCCAACGACGTCAGGATTTCTACTGGCCCTCCGTTACCACTGGTTTGGTCTGATCACTGTGCTGTGCCATTAGAACTTTCCCTTCCTGCCCTAGGGATTATTAATATGGGAACTTCCCCATTTATCCTTAGGAGAAACATCAGGACGATATCGGATGAGGCCCTTATCCCGCTTGTCTCCACCCCCGAATCTCTATCATCTAAAGACGTAGCGGTGGCAGCTCAACACCTGACTGATTCTATATCTAGGGCAGTGGAACAACTTGCTCCTCCTTCTCTGCGCTATGTCGCACGTCGAAAGCCTACAGCACCTTGGTTTACTGATCAGCTGCGTCTCATGAGGCAGAGATGTAGGAGTAGTGAGAGAAATTGGAGGAAATCTTGGGACGCCAATGATCGGGAGGCTCACAAGTTCGCACTGCGGGAGTATAAACTGAGTGTAGTGATAGTGAAGCAGGACTATTATTCCAACCTTACCAGCTCACTCTCCTCCTCCAGGGAGCTTTTTAAAATTGCTGACACCTTATGCTCCCTGCAACTCCCAGACCCCGTAGTCAGTTCGCAAGAACTCTGCGACAATATCTCTGACTTCTTCCACAATAAAATTCTTGGCATTCACTTATCCTTGGAAGCTCACTGTCATGACCTGGATCAAAGCGTATGTTCTGCTATTTCTAGTCTTGATTCCTTAGGTACAGTTCCCTCCTGCTTTCTTATGGATTTTCTATCTTTATCCCTGGAAGGACTGAACCTGTTGCTTGACAGGACTAAATCTGCTTCCCCTCTGGACCCCCTACCTCTGAAAAAACTTAGAGTGTAGGAATAGCCTTCTTCCTCCTATACTTGAGGTAATGAACATGGCTATTACTCAGGGTTCCTTCCCTGCTGTGTGGAAGAAGGCGATTGTAAAACCGCTACTCAAGAAGCCGTCCCTAGATCCGGCCTTATTGAATAATTTTAGGCCTATCTCCCTCCTCCCTGCCCCTGCCAAGATGCTTGAGGCGCATCTGAATTTTCATCTGTCCTCCTTCCTTGAATCATCCAAATACCTTGACAACACGCTACATGGCTTCAGAAAGCACCACAGCACTGAGTCCGCTCTCACTTGTGTGGTCAATAACATCCGACTTAAAGTGGACTCAGGTCAAACCACGGTCCTGGTTTTGTTGGACCTCACGGCCGCGTTCGACACCCTCTCCCCGGCCATTCTGACATCTCGGCTTAGGGAAGTTGGTGTCAGGGGAACGGCCCTGAGTCTCCTCAACTCTTTTCTGTTGGACAGGGAGCAGAGAGTGATGCTGGGGAACCACCTCTCCCCTGCCAAGTCATTGCAGTGTGGGGTGCCACAAGGGTCGGCTTTAAATCCGACCCTATTCAACATCTATGTGGCTCCCTTGGCAAGACTAGTAAGATCGCAGGGGATGGAGGTGGTATCCTATGCAGATGACACTCAGATCATGGTGTCACTGGCTCACTCTTCTGTTAGGACATCTGCCGCCTGTTTCAGGGTATGCATACAGTATGTGGCAGACTGGATTACTATAAATTCCCTGAAACTGAACGGCGAAAAGACGGAGGTGTTGATTTTTGGGAAGGACCAAGATGTTTGGTCAAGTGAGTGGTGGCCATCTTCTCTTGGCATCTGCCCCACCCCCTCCCAATCTGCCAGAAACCTTGGCGTAATTTTCGACACCTCGCTTTCCCTTTCCCTCCAAGTCAACAGGACCGTGGCCACTTGCTGGGGTGTGATTAGGATACTCAATAAAATCCGTGGGTATCTTTCCCTTCAGGCTCGTAAGCAGGTTGCAGTTGCCTTGGTAGGATCGAGATTGGATTATTGCAATTCCCTTTATACGGAAGTCAATAAAAGCCTTTTGCATCGATTGCAGGTTGTGCAGAACGCTGCAGCTAGTTTTGTTTTGGCCCTTCCTAAAACCTCCTCTGCCACTAGGAAAGAACTCCACTGGCTACCGGTGCAGCACAGAATCTCTTTGAAAATTCTGCGCTAAGCCTACACAGCTGTGACGGAAGGTTCCTCCAGTGCCATTGGCTCTCTCCTTACGCTCTACGTCCCTACAAGAGGCCTTCGGTCTGCGGGACTCTGTCAATTGGTTGTTCCGCGTTTCAAACTAGCCAGATGGGGAGCCAGAGCGTTTTCCGTGGTTGCCCCTCAGCTTTGGAATTCTATCCCTCTTGATATAAAAACCCTTCCCACAATTGAGCTATTTAAAAAAGCTCTTAAAACCTGTCTCTTTAAGAGGGCCTACCAATGAGAGCATGCTGCTGAGTGTTACTGTAGGGGGCTTAGCTGATATATTTGATTTAGGCGCCTTGACGCCCTTGGGGCTAAGTCTGCGCAAGATAAGATCCTTTTCATTCATTCAGAGCTCCAGGGCCTTCGATGTAGGGAGCCCAGCCGATATTGGGCCCCCCAGGTGGGCCCCCTAGTCCTCGCATCGTGCCGCAGCGGGCCCGGCCCGGGTAGAGCAGAGTCCTGGCAGCGCAGCCCTGGGTCAAAGACTTCTCAACCGAGCCGCTCGCGCCTCGCGGAGGAGCTGTGACAATGCCTGGGTGGGTGCTGGGGTAGGCAAGTCGTGTCCGGGCTCCCACTCCCGTGGCAGGTGGCGACGGCGGGCGGGAGGGGTCAGCAAGGGGGTAGGCGGCGATCAGGGGATACTGGCTGACAGGCCGGGGCTCCTGAGGGCAATGGTGCAGTGGGGGGGGCCGAGACCCAGCGGGGGGCAGATAGCGCCCAGGGGCGCTCAGTCTTCTAGTTCAAGTAGCAGTCCGCAGGTGAGGACCGCTGGGGGCCCCAACCCCCGCCCCAGCCCCCTCCTTACCTCGGTTCCAGATGCGCCGGGTCCACAGCAGAGGCCCCCAGTTGACTGTTTCCTCACAGGCCGGCCAGATGGGGTCACACGGGGCGTCCGGGAGGCAGGGGGGGCCGCCTTTGGGGGCAGTCCGTGGGGGCCCCAGAACCACCTTCAATTGCTGCGGGCCCGCTGGAGCTCCAAGACCCCAAGGGCACCCACTGTGTCGCAGCGGCCCCAGCTTCTACGTGGATGCAGACGGGGGCTGAGTAGGTGGGCTCTAATGGGCAGCAATGCGGGGAGAATCGGGGTGGGAGTCACGCAGTCGCGGAGGTGGGCCCGAGCGGCCGCCCCGCAAAAACGATCCCCTCAGGCCTCCAGGCCCAGGCAGGCAGGCACCACACATCACTAGAGTCCAGGGGAGGAGCCCCGAGTCGCCGGCAGGCCTCTCCTCTTGGCCACCAGGCCCGCCACAGCAATCAGGGGACCGGATGAGTCCGCAGCACAGGAAGGGCCCACAAATGGGCGCGGCAGGGGTCCCCCTCAGCCCCCGCCTCCCGGACAGTCCCCCGTAGTGTCCACCAGCTTCCTCGCTTGGCCGCCGTGCCTCCGAGACAGGCGGGGGGGGCACATAGCGGCCCCTGGCGGGATATCTGGGTCAGTGGAGGGTGCAGATGTCTCGCCTCCGTCTCCGCCCGCCCGGCACAGACAAAGTCCGCGGGGCTGCAAGAGGGCTACCGCCGCCGAGGGGGATCTGGCCGCTTCAGGGATTAGTAGGGGGCCGCCATCTTGCCGTCCCCGCGGCCTGGCAGGATCCGGCCAGCGGAGGCGTCCAGAGACCCCCCGGGAGACCCCAAACTCTGCCGGGAGGTGCCCACCGGCCAGGACAGTGCAGCAGTGCCAGGTGGATCCGGTAATAAAGGGTGCTGCTGGCAGATGCATGGCGGTTGGGGGGGTCCGGAGCACTCTTGGAGTGCAACCGCCATCTTGACGCCCTTGGCCACGCCTCAAGATGTAGAGATAAAGTTTTTGTGATATCACACGTACTGGTACCAACTTTCTTAGTCCCTAGGCCATGAATGCAGACACGTCCTTGCACATTTGACATTCAGTGTCTCGTTCATCAGGCAGTATCCTTCTTGTCCGGAATCTGGAAAATGTACTTCGATTAGTACTACCATCTCACCGAGTTCATCTGGTGGTAGTAACTTTGTGGATGAGCTGGTCGGGCAAAAAGGAGCATTGGCATGGCCGGATCAGTTTCTTCAGAAGTCATCCCGATATGTTACAAGGGCAGAATTGGCAGTACCATTGACCGTGTAGGCCCCCTCCATCAACATCCACCATGCAAGGCAAGACCCAGAGATGGAAAAGGGGTATGGAAAGAATGGGACAGGGTGTATCATGGAATGCGGCATCAGTCCACACACCCAGTAGTTGGAAGTGTTCATGATTAGCTGGTGATGATGCAATATTTGGATGAAGGTGTTGTTGAATTCTGCACCGCGGGGTAACTCGTGGGCTGGTAACGTGTGTAATACTGGTGTTCTGCAGGAGTTGGGGTAGGAGTTGGTGAGGTAACAGGATGGTAGATTAGTAACAGCCAACCAAGGATAGACCGGATGAAGGAGACAAACCGCGTCCCCACGGTGAACATGAAGCATTTACTATGTCGGAGGCTGACATCTTGTTTCTGGATACGGGTGTATTGGACGGCAGCCATTGTGCTAAGCCAGGGACCTCTAGTGGCTGTCTGTGATGGTGGTTGCTTCACTGGGTGCAGGTGCCAAGAGCCCTTATGGCTTACCTTAGTCTGACATACCAGCATTACTCTCAGCCGGGGAAGATTACAGCCTGTAGGTACTTGGCGAAGTCAAGGGCAAGCCTTCCCTCTGTGGCGCAAGTTGTATCAGTCGGAAGTAGGGACAGTATGGTCGGAAAACAATTATTCCTTCCTTTCAGTATGCTGTCACTCTGCTTCCGTAGATGTAAAATGCAGTCTGGCATCGCTGAATGGGACAAACGTCTGGACTGTTTCTGGTACTGAGTCTCCTAGTCCTTCCCTCACCCACTGGACTTAGGGGAGGGGTAGAGGCACACGCCTGCAGTGTAATCAATGCACCCAATACTTCCAACCTTCTACTTTCATGTCGGTACGGGTGGCCAGTAATGCCTGTCGGGGTTGTGTCCAGCGGGGCTCGAGGCTCTTAGTCCGTTGAAAATTCCGGATCCGGATCTAGTCACCAGGTTGGATAAGATATACTGGGCCCTCGCTTTTGTCAGGTATGGCCTCATGCACCTGGTGATAAAGAGTACGGAAGGTATTAGTTAGACTGTACAGGTCATCAGTTAATAAAGGGTATTCAACGTCCAACAGTTTCTTGGGCCGCGAGACACCCCGTACATTGGCAGGCCTCCCGAACACAATTTCATGGGGAGACAGGCCGATTCTGGTGTGGGCCGTTCTTGTGGACAGTAGGTCTAAGGGCAGAGTATCAACCCAAGTGACACCTGGCTCGGCTACTATTTTGGCCATTTTAGTTTTTAGGATGCCATTGTACACCTCCACTAGACCTGTTGACTGGGGGTGGTTAGCTGCATGAAATTTCTGTTTTATACCCAATGCTGTACAGACCTATTCCATAATTTGGGCCCTAAAGTGTCCCATTGTCACTCCAGACCAAGCGGGGCAAACCAAATCGTGGGAGGTATTCTTTTAATAATACTTTGGCGGTAGTGATAGCGGTGCAGTCTTTGACGGGGTAGGCCTCCACCCATCAGTGGGTATAGACCACCACTAGGACATATTTCAAATTGTTAAATTGGTCCATCTGGATGTAATCCATTTGGAGGACTTCAAAAGGGAAGGTAGGAGGAGAGAATCCTCCCTTAGGAGTAACTGTGCCTTTTCCTGGGTTATACATTAGGCAAATCATGCATGTTTTAACCAGTCTGTCAGCATATGCTGGTATCTTAGAGTTGTACTATGTAGGTTCCAACAGTTTACATATCCCTTTTGCGCTGATGTGAGCAGGACCATGGGCCATCGTAACTACTGGTGGCACGTGACTGTCGGGTAACATCCATTGTCTTTCCTTAGTCGTACGGACCCAACAACCATCGATTCCCTCCTTTGCTAATTACTCCTTCCACACCCTTTAGTTCCTCTGGAGTAGTATGGGACTGAATATCAATCACACTCTGTACTGTGTTTTCAACCATGCCCTTGTCTGCCACCCACCTAGCGGGACCTCCTACAGACATTCCTTCCCTTTTTCTAAGAGCTGTTTGTCTGGCCGTCTGGTCAGCCAGGGCATTGCCTTTCCCAACATCTGTCACTTTCTTATGGGCCTTACATTTTATAATGGCCACCTTTCTGGGGAGTGTCAGGGAGTCTAACAATCTGTGAATTAAGGGGCCATGTTGAGTTTTGGTCCCATGGGAAGTAAGGAAATTCCTTTCTTTCCCCAACCTCCCGAAGTTGTGGGCCACCCCGTAGGAATATTGGCTGTCAGTAAAATTCTCTTCCAGGGGATCCTCATCAATAGTCATAAGCATTAGAATATTCCCGCCCATGCGCGGGACCCCGGAAACACTATATTATATGTGCCCCACATATATATATATATATACTCATATATATATTCACTGAAAAAACCATAGGTTTCACACCAGTTATAGTTAGCTGGAAATTTTACTGACCTAAAACCATTGAAATTCCCACGTTATAGTTAGTTGGACTCACTAACTTGCGCGCCTGCAATGCACTGCTGATGACGTCACATATTACATCACTCATGACATGGTCAGTGACATCACTCATGACATGTTATGTTAATGGTTGGTTTGAGCGCACAGCTGCCCCAGCTAAGGGGCGTCCCGGCGCTGACCGTAACATGATACCAGAAAAGGAAACTACAAGAGAGGAAACCTAAGTTGAAGGAAAAAGAAAAGTCTTAATGGCTTTCCGAAAAGGGAGAAGCTCATTGATTCCACGAATAGAAACAGGCAAGGAATTCCACAGTTTGGCCGCCAGCAGTCGAAAGGAGCGACCTCCGACGCGGCAGAGTCTGAACTTAGGTATATTTACCAGATGTTGCCCTAAAGAGCGCAAATTATGTTGAGGAGTGTACGGAGTTAAGAGTGGATGAAGTAACTCCGGGCTGGTACCTTTCAAGATTTTAAACGCTAAACAAAGCGTCTTAAACTGGATTCTGGCTTGAATCGGTAACCAGTGTAAGGCTCTGATGGTGGCTCTAACAGAGCATCTGCGAGGCAGCCCGACAAGAGCTCGGGCTGCTGAGTTCTGTACTCGCTGAAGACGCAGAATCTCAGCTTTATTAGCACCCAAAAATAACGCGCTGGCATAGTCCAAGCGCGATAGAATTGTCGCTTGGATAATAAGCTGCCGAACAGGCGCTGAGAAACTTCAAAATAGGGCGAAGGCCCCTCAACAGGCCCACACAAGTCGCTGCCACCTTCTTCGTGTGGCACTGGAAATTAAGATCTGCATCCAGCCATACTCCCAAGTTCTTGACCACTGGCTTGGTGGAAGGCATAATGCCTAAGGAGGCTGGCCACCAATGTTCGTTCCAAAGAGGTGTTTTTCCCTGCCAACATCACCTCAGTTTTAGTGGCATTTAATTGAAGGCAGTTTTCAGCCATCCATTGGGCAACAGCAGTCATACCATCTCGGAACCTCGAGGCCGTGGCCGAGGGACCTTCAGCCAGGGTAACAATCAGCTGAGTATTGTCAGCGTGCGAACCTAACGTTAGGCCCCATTCTCTAGCCACAGCCGCGAGGGGTTGAACATACAGATTGAACAACGTCGGGCTCAACGCAGAACCCAGCGGAACCCCTTGACAGATGGCATGAACTTGAGACTGAAACGGTGGTGCTGAGACCCGGAAGGATCTATCCGTCAAGAATGCACGGAACCATTCCAGGGCCTGATCCATGATCCCAATAGCCTCCAGACGGTACAACAAGATGTCATGGGACACCGTATCAAAGGCAGCGCTAAGATCTAATAGTATAAGCACTGCACTCTGACCGGCGTCAAGGGTATATCTTAAGTACTCCGTGGAGGCCAACAGGGCTGACTCGGTACTATGACCCGCTCTGAAGCCGTTTTGAGACGGGTCCAGAATGTTATTAAGGGTCATATGGCGAGCCAACATCTCGTTCACATGAGCTTCAGCTATTTTAGCCACCCATGGAAGCAGGGAGATTGGCCTAAAATTCTCAGGCAAAGAGGGATCAAGTGTGGGTTTTTTAATAATAGGGGAGACAGAGCCTGTTTCCAAGCCAAAGGTACTATCGAAGTGGTAAAAGACAAGTTAAGTATCCGCTGGAGAGGTTTCAGAACAAGATGCATAGAATCCAAAAACTGTGCTGGCCTCATTAGGTCAGATGGAGACCCTGATTTAAGCCGTTTTGAGACGGGTCCAGAATGTTATTAAGGGTCATATGGCGAGCCAACATCTCGTTCACATGAGCTTCAGCTATTTTAGCCACCCATGGAAGCAGGGAGATTGGCCTAAAATTCTCAGGCAAAGAGGGATCAAGTGTGGGTTTTTTAATAGGGGAGACAGAGCCTGTTTCCAAGCCAAAGGTACTATCGAAGTGGTAAAAGACAAGTTAAGTATCCGCTGGAGAGGTTTCAGAACAAGATGCATAGAATCCAAAAACTGTGCTGGCCTCATTAGGTCAGATGGAGACCCTGATTTAAGCTTTTTACAAAGTCTCATAAGTTCGTCACACGAGAGCTCAGGTATCATGGTGAGAGTAGATGTCTTCTCCCTGACCATGACAGGACCTGAAGCAGAGAAATGCTGAGGGAAGGTAGCGTAGATTTTCTGCACTTTGCTCAAGAAGAAAAGAGCAAGGTCCTCGCATTGCTGTGCTGAATTTACATGTGAGACTGAAGTTTTGGTGTTTTTTAGCTCCTGAACAATTTTAAAGATGTATCACTGATGACACCATCCAGTGAATGTGTGTCTTTCTGAAAAATAAATGTTTTATATATGTATATATAAAGGTCGATGGAAGAATATATGTTAAAATAAGTGTCTAAATGGCTGTTTAAAAAAAATGATTGGTTAACTGGCTTATTAAGTGTATCTTAGTGAATACATATATTGGCGAGTAATGTTTAAATATTTAAATATATGTATCTGTGTTTCACTTTGTATAAGTGGCTGCATGGGTTGGTGAGTAGCTACATGTGTGTATATGGGTTATTTTTTTTAGTATCAGTATGAGTGTCTTTATGGTTTGGTGGGGGTATTACTTAGCACATAAATGCATCAATGACTGACTCACTATGTGTTTTGAAGACCGCATATGTGCAGGACTGTATGGGTGGATGAGTGTGTATATGTGTTAGTGAATGACTGGCTCACTAGTGTCTTTATCAGTAACTACATATGTTTTAATCTAGTATATGTGAGTATTGATGTATATAAGTGAGTATATGTGAGTGAGAGATTGTAAGAGTTCCTGTTTAAATTAGTATGTGTTTCTATAAGTGATTGTTTAAGAGTAAGTATGTGTAAGTTTCCTTGGAAGTAAAGTGGTAGTGTGTGTATAGCTGTTTATGCAAATAAATGGATGTTCAATAGTTTATTTGCATGTGTGAGTATGTGTGGGAGTAACTTTTGGATGACTGTCGGTGTGTAACAGGATGTATAGGTATATCACTACATATGATGAGTGGGTATATGTAGGAGTGACTATATAGAACTGTTGGTGAATGAGTGGATATGTATATAGATGGTGAAATTACTGAATTGTTTGTTGTAACTGGTATGGGTATCTCCATTTTTTGTAAATTTTTGTTTATATTTTTGAATGTGTTTCAAGGGTTACATTATACTGAAAGGAGGTCTGTCACAAGGATGGTGTCATCAGTGATGTCATGAGTGATGTCACTGACCATGTCATGAGTGATGTTATATGTGACGTCATCAGCAGTGCATTGCAGGCACGCAAGTTATAGTGAGTCCAACTAACTATAACGTTGGAATTTCAATGGTTTTATGCCAGTAAATGTCCAGCTAACTATAACTGGTGTGAAACCTATGGTTTTTTCAGTGAATTTCATAGGTTTTGTAAATGCTAATTCCTAACTATATATAGGGCCTCAAACCTGTTTTTTTCAGTGAATTTCAAAGGTTTTTTAATAGCAAATCTCTATAGGTATGAAATATAATATTTGTTAGAATGAATTTTATATTGTATATTTATGTAATACTATTTTTTATGTATACTTTTTGTTATTTTTTTTTGTTGCTTTGGGGCGCTCCCTGTTATAGTTATAGATTCAGATAGGCTTCTCTGTTATAGTTATGAAATTACTTAGGCTTCCACACATACACTTTTTTATATTTCTACTTCCTGCCTGATACCAGACACTGCCCAAACACACCTTCACTGCTAAAAACTCAGAAGTACCTGTCTGAACTTAAACCCAACAGTGCCCTAACTCTACTGATATAGTTATTTTGTATGCAATTTACAGCAAGAAAATGGAAGATAAAGAGGAGACCAATAAAATTTCTTTTGAAATTATGGATAAGGACATTCTTAAAGAAGACTTGGATTTCATGGATGAGTCTCTGGACCAAGAACTAATTGACTGTCTTGAAGCAATTTAATCATGTAATGAAAATTTGTAGGAGATTCCAGATAATCTGATGTTAGAAGTTCTATTAAATTATGAAAAATCTCAACAATAAATTTATATTTAATAATTAAAAATTGTTTGAGACATTCCAGATAATCTGATGTTGAAGGTTCTATGAAATTATGAGATCTCAATAATAAATTTATATTTAATAATTAAAAATAGTTTGAGACATTATTCATTTTTATATGTAATTCATGAAGTCGTACCAAAATGATTATTTTATAAAGTGACTTGTACTATACTGTGCAATTTTTTTGAGTTACATAGTAAGTTTGCTTATAGTTACTTCCTTTCTCCCACTATATTATCTCCAATGTGTATTTGAAATCTGTTTTTCATCTCCTGCCTCCTTTCTCTCACTGTCTGTCTCTAATGCACCATATCTCCGCCAATTTTGTGTAGATTCAGAAGAGAGTAAAATGTAATACTGGAAAACATCATAAGGGAGCAGGATAGACTACCCATGACCCCCCTAGACCTTCTCAGGGTGTGCTTAAAGGATCGGTTTCTGCTTTCCTGACAGACTATGCTATGGATTCCATATACCACAATAACTTCTGTAACAACATGCAAATTATTTACATTGAATTTAAGACTCTGCATTGGTACCTACATGTTGGTACTTAAATCACCCACACAACGCTATTCAGAGCTACCCTACCTCTAAGCACTTTCAATTATTTTACTGTTTCACTGAGTTTTCCCCATGGTACGCTCCCCAGTGCGCATACCGGGCGCTCCCCCCCTCTGAAAATCGAAAAGAGAAAAAAAAAATGTTTTGCCCCGCCAAGCCCTTTTATGGCCCCCACATCAAACCTAGGGGGTCAGGGGGGGTCTACCCTGCCCCCTTTTGGTCATTTCCCCCTTTATTTTTGCCACCTCTTGTGTCTCGATCCTACAGAGACACAAGATGGCGGCCGCTCCGGACTGTTTAGAATGTTGACAGACACCCGAGAGCCAATCAGCTTTCTGCTCGCGTACCACGCTGGTACGCGCCCCGGTGCGTGTACCAGGACGCGCTTATAGATATCTATCTATCTATATATATATATATATATATATATATATATATATATATATATATATATATATATATATATATATATAAATTTTTTTTTTAACCTAAATTACTCAAAATCCACTGGAGCACATATCTTGAGACATAGCAAAGGCACATCGGCTACCAGTCCCTACAATTTTGCCAAGTTTGGTGGAAATCCATTTAGCCGTTCGGGCTAAAAGTGAGTCCAACCGCCCTATGGAAATTAACATGGGGGAAACATGTTTTGGGACCCCCTTTTATCTCAGCCCCCGCTTGACAAATCCCCCCCAAACTTTCAGGGAAGGAGCGGAGCTGGCCATTTTCTTGGAGAAATTCAGCCAATTCCGTCCAACGCCAAAGTAATTCCCAATAGAATGTTGCGGATTTCCAGTAGGTTATATATATATATATATATATATATATATACACTTTATCCCATTTCGAAGAGCCACACGCAGAAAGGTTTTACTTCGTTTAATTGTGCAAGTTAACAACGCAATGGAGGGAAAACAGCCCAATTGTTCAAAACAACCTGACTCGTTTCATGCTCCCATGGCATTTCTTCAGAGGCTTAGTCCAACACAGCATGTAGCAAACGGCATCATTTATAACTCTCTCCACCTGCTCCAGTGGGCGTAGGCTCTCACAGCCTGATGGTAATTGTAGTGCCACAATTTTGTACTCCAGTGAGCTGCTTTCATGCCATGCGAAATACAGGAAATTAAAACCCGAGTGGGTCTGGAAAGTGTCCCGTTACCATTGGACTGCTGAATGCCAGCTTGCACACACCGACCTTTCTGCCCTTTACACTGCTCGACGATTTGACTGCAGCTTGGTCCACATTCTTTTGGCAGAGCTCTTCCACAACCGGGACCAGCCGTGTAAAATTCATCAACACACTTTTTCCCATTTCGAAGAGCCACACGGAGAAAGGTTTTACTTTGTTTAATTGTGCAAGTTAACAACGCACTTGTGTTTAATGACTTCAAGCACCAGTATGCTCTGGGGGAGCCAACGCCCACTGGGGCACGTGACCATAGTTTAAAAGACTTTTGCTCCAAACAGTGTTTAATACAGCCTCTGAGGAAGTGCTCAGTCGAGCAGGAAACGCCTCATTCTGCACTACGAAAACTGGACTTTGTTTTCGATTCCCTGCAATGAATATCTGTTTATTAAAACCGAAATTGGAACCTATCCGCTTGTGGGCTCTGCTAAGCAAGGGACGACTCTTGTGTTGGATATATATATATATATATATATATATATATATATATATATATATATATATATATATATCAGCCAAATCACACCAGAGCTGAAATATGCTGTGAAGAATTTCCACCATACATGAATAATATGCATTAGAAACATGAGAAACACCAAAGATTGTTTAGAAACTGTTTTAATGCTTAGGCAGCAGTAGAAATTCTTATAACTCACTGAAAGCATAGAAAGCTCCCAGGCTGCATTGCAAACAGTCTAAAAAGGCTGAAAAGCTAACCTGTAGCTGTATACAAAAAAACTGACACCGTGCCTTTAAGGCACCCATGACCCCCGGTATCCCATCATGCCTCAGGGGTGACAGTTAGGTCAGTTCTTTCCGGCTCCTTCAGGAAGGATCCTGGTTACACAGCTCAACTAATTTCTGTTTTCTGACAGAAAATTACTTCTTTTTGAACAACTTTTTCTACTTACTTTGACATTTTACATCTAGTCAAGTAAGAAACTGTCTTAAGTCAGTTTGGTGAGCATTTTCAGCTGAGAATGCCTTCACTTTTTGACAAATGTCCTTCGTGTGGAAACAAGAAAGCAAAATCAGACCATCACGACGTTTGTATCCTGTCTGCCTGAAGAACATGATCCAGGCACCTGTCCTCACTGCGAGCACCTGTCAGGAAGAACTCAAAGACAGGGAAAGAATTTGCATCTATGGCCTTGCTCACAGGTCATCCAGAGGAAGGTCTCCGGTGAAGAAGGGTTCCAAGAAGGCTAGAACATCTTCAAAAGAGAAATCTTCCCACCCTTCAGCGGCAGGCTTGGCGCTGAGGAAAGAACCACCGATGGGTCGTTTGCCTTCAAATCTACCGTCAAAGAACAGGTACGTCGACGACGTCTAAGGATCCAGCTCCGTCGAAATCCCCTCCGCCGTCGTCAACCGGGCAACGATCAGCGTCGGAAGGTAACGCCGCCGCCGTCAACCAGGCGACAGTTGGCGTTGAGATCCAAGGCCCCTCCCCCGTCGTCAACCTGGCGACGATCGGCGTCTAGGGAGGTCACTCCTCCGCCGTCGTCATGCAAACGGCGACCGGTGTCGAAGTGTGACCCCTCCGCCGTCGTCTAAGAAACGAGGTCCAAGACCCCTCTGCCGTCGACCGAAAAACGGTCGACGTCGAGGAAGCAGTCTCCGTCGGCGTTTCGTCTGCGTCGAGGGTGACCAATACCCCTCCGCCGTCGTCGCACAGACATTCGCCGTCGAGACAGAGGGCTCCGTCGACGGCTGGTCACCACCGTTCGACGTCGAGGGAGAAGGCTCCGGCGACGGCTGGTCATCGCCATTCGACGTCGAGAGAGGGCTCCGTCGACGGCTGGTCATCACCGTTCGACGTCGAGACCATAGATCCTCGCATCGATCGCCGTTGAGGCATTCATAGTTGAGATTGTTGGACCGGCCGACTCCCCAGAGGCGTTCGACGTCGATAGAAAAACATACGACGCCGGAACGCTCGACGTCGAGGCCTTCAGAAAGGGCTCGATCGTCGTCAAACTCTGTGATCATGGTAACAGAGTCCGCTTCCTGTCATTCTACTTCGCAGTCTTCTGGCTCCTCAACATCTTCAAGGTCCAGAAGTCCTGTCCCCAGGTCTCCTCTCCCAGATCCTTCGGCGGCGCAGGTCAGACTATCACCCAGATGGTACAAATCATTGGACCATTGGCGAGAGTCAGGGGCTACCAAACGGATGCAAGAGTACGTCCGTCCGCAGCACAGATCTCCTCTCCAGAGACTAGTAGATGAGGTGGACAGGTGTAGTCCTCCCAGGCGCCAGGCAGACAAATCACCTGTGAGAAGACCAACCAGATCTCACTCTCCCAGAAGGGAAAATCCGGTGAGATCCTGATCTCCCAGAGAAGATCCTGTCAGATCTCGTTCACCAAGAAGACAGGATCCGGTCAAATCTCGCTCTCCTAGAAAGGAAGAGCATCCAAGAAGATCACGGGAGAGGAGGCACGGTGCTCACCGTAGACATCGAAGAACTCCGCCTACTTACTCTACCTCTTCGACCAGGTCTTCCAAGAGGGATTACTCTCCCACGTTGACGGACAGTCCTACCTCCAGATCCTCTCCAGTGGATGACATCGGAACTTATCTGGATGTCCTGCAAAGAGGAGCTCAAACTGAGCATTGAAATGTCTGCCCCCCAGGTTACTACGACAGTGATTTTTGAAACTTTGCACAAAAAATCTATCTCTCGTCCATTGCTGCCTTTAGTCCCGGAGATTATGGATCCGGTCAAGGACGTTTTCCTAACCCCAGCAGCCATCAGAGCGGTGCCAGCCCGCATACAGAAGAAATACAAGCCGGCTTCTTCTGACCCAGTTTTTGTAAAATCTGACCCTCCAGCAGACTCTGCTTTCTCTTCAGTCCCACCAGATAAAGACAGCAAATCTCAGGATTCGTGGGGTCGCAAAGTTTGCAATTCAGCTGCCTCCTCGCTGAAGGTCTCCAATGCGGCCGCACTGCTGGGTAGGTACGACAGAGCCTTATGGGACTCCATGGAGAGGTTCAAGTCCAAACTGCCAAAGGAAGACCAGAAGACTTCGAAGAAACTGTGACAGAAAGATGTCTGGTGGCGAACCAGTTGATAAGCACAGCAGCGGACGGTGCAGTGCTTGCGGCACATTCCTACTCACATGGGGTTTGTGCCAGGAGGTCGGCTTGGTTGTGCCTCACAGGACTGAAGCCGGATGCTCAGCATCGCATCCTTAATCTTCCTTTTTTGGGTTCCTCTCTTCGTGGAACATGCGGACGAAGAGATGACCCGTATGAAGACGGAACTGGATACGGTAAAAGCGGTGGGTTTGGAGAAGAAAAAAGAATTCAAACCCGCTTTAAAACCAACAGAGGGAGAGGGGCTCAACAGAGGGTTCAAACCCCTCAGTGGTCCCAGAATAAGAACCAAGGAATCCCCCAGTTCCGAGGCAAATCCAACAGAGGGAGAGGAGGTCACCAGCAGTCCTCTACCACCACTAGAGGAGGAAAGGCTTGATCAGTGGCTTCCTCTGGCGCCGTTGCCCACTCCAGTGGGAGGAAGTGCTTCACAACACCTGACAGAGTGGGTCAGCATCACAAAAGATCAGTGGGTGCTGAATATACTGCGCAATGGATACAGGCTATGTTTCCGTGTGCTCCCGAAAAGCATTTCTCCAAAGACCTCTTGCCCTCACCAGCTGAGCTTGCTCCGCAGAGAAGTGTCAGTCCTACTACAAAAAAGAGCTATAGAGGAAGTTCCTCCCTCTCAAAGAGGAAAGAGTCTACTCAAGATACTTTCTTATCCCCAAAAAAGATCAGGGGGGCAAGTTCAGGTCTATACTAGATCTGCGTCTCCTAAACAAGTCCTCTTCAGAGAAAAGTTCGGCGTGTTAGCTCTTCACCAAATATGCCCACGTCTTCAAGCCGGAGATTGGATGTGTTCGGTGGATCTGCAAGATGCATACTTTCACATTCCGATTGCTCTTCAGCATCGCAAGTACTTGAGGTTTGTCGTAGGAAGCAAACACTACCAGTACAAGGTGCTACCCTTCGGACTCAAGTCCGCACCACGAGTCTTTACCAAATGCATGGCAGTGGTGGCGGCTTTTCTTCACAAAAAGGGACTCTTCATTTACCCATACCTGGACGACTGGCTCCTAAAGGGCCCGTCTCCGGTTCAGGTGAAGCACGATCTGCAACTTTGCCTACACCAGTTGCACAGGCTCGATCTCCATGTGAACCTGGAGAAGTCAGTCCAGCGGCCGACACAGTCCATCCACTACCTAGGCTCCGTTCTGGACACAAAATTGGGAAAAGCGTTTCCTTCGGAGGAGAGACTTTTTTCCATGAGGCAGAAGTGCGGGATTCTATTGGAGTCTCGGCTTCCAACAGTCCGACAGGTAGCCTCCCTGCTGGGTTCCATGGCGTCCTGCATTTTTCTCATCCCGAACGCCAGGCTGAGAATGCGCCCTCTACAACAGGCTCTCGAAGACCAGTGGGACCAGGCGACAGGGCGTTGGGAAGATCGGATCACTCTTTCCCAAACAGCGAAGGATGCCATCAAATGGTGGACTCGGACGAGGAATGTGCTGGTGGGAGTACCTTTTCAGCAGCCACTGCCCACCCAGTCAATAGTAACAGATGCCTCTCTACAAGGCTGGGGAGCGCACATGGGTCCCCTTCAGATTCAGGGTCAGTAGTCTGCACAGGAGCAGACGTACCACATAAACATGCTGGAGCTCAGAGCGGTGTTTCTAGCTCTCAAAGCTTTTCTTCCAGCGATCGAGTCCAATTCATTCTTAGTTCAGACAATACAACCACTATGTTCTATCTGAACAAACAAGGAGGCACACGATCTCGCCCTCTCTCCTGGGAGGCTCAAACTATCTGGCACTGGCTTCTCTCTCTCAACCTGTCAGTGGTGGCGGTGCACCCTCCAGGCGAGTTAAACATCAAAGCAGACGCACTCAGCAGGCACTTCGAAGATCAGCCAGACTGGGTGCTCAACGACGAAGTGGTAGACTTGTTTGCGGACGAAGAAAACGCAAAATGCCACGCCTTCGCGTCCAGATTCCACCGGCCAGGGACGCAGGGGAACGCTCTCCTGATGGATTGGTCGGAAACTTTTGCCTACGCGTTTCCTCCCCTGGCTCTGATTCCGAAGGTAGTTTCCAAGCTCCTCAGGTCGGACATGGAAATGATCTTGATAGCTCCGGATTGGCCACGACAGTGGTGGTACCCGGACCTACTGCATCTGTCTGTGTCCACACAGACATCTTCCTTGCAAACCGGACCTGTTGAGCAAGATGAACGGGAGGATACTACATCCCAACCTCTCATCACTGAACCTGACAGCATGGCACCTGAGGTCCTGCAATATGGGCATTTGAATCTGCCTCCCGAATGTATGCACATTTTAAAGGAGGCTAGGAGACCTTCCACGAGAGCGTCTTATGCGTTCAAGTGGAAAAGGTTCTACATATGGTGTAGGGATCATCACTTAGATCTGACTAAAGAGCAGGAGGAGGTAATCCTGCCATACCTCCTTTCCTTGGCAACTTCTGGTTTGAAATATGCTTCCATTAGAATGCATTTGTCAGCCATAGTAGCATACAGGAAATCACCAGATCCGATTTCTTTCAGGTTCCGGTGGTTAAGGACTTCCTCCAGGGGTTTAAAAAAGTGTATCCCCTTTGCGCAATCCTTCTCCCCCTTGGGAATTTAACCTGGTTCTATCCAGGTTAATGTCACCTCCTTTTGAGCCCATCCACAAGGCCTCCTTGCAACATCTCTCTTGGAAGGCGGCTTTTTTGGTGGCGATTACCTCAGCGCGCAGAGTGAGCGAGATACACGCGCTCTGTGCGAAAAAACGATATACTGTTTTCCACCACAATGGAGTAGTCCTGAGGGCTCCTCCATCTTTCTTGCCTAAAGTGGTTTCTGATTTTCATATAAATCAGTCCATTTCCCTCCCTTCGTTTTTTCCAAATCCTACGACCCCAGCCAAGCGGTCACTGCACTCCTTGGATCTTAAAGAGTGCTCCAGTTCTATTTGGAAAAGACTAAAGGGATCAGGAAAACAGATCAACTGCTTGTGAACTATGGTTCAATGAGAACGGGCTTTCCAGCGGCCAAGAGGTCCATCTCCAGATGGATTGTCTCTTCCATTAAATTGGCCTATCAGCTTGCAGGCAAGCCTTTATTGGTGTCACCCAAAGCGCATTCCACTAGAGGGAAAGCTGCTACCGTAGCTTTCTTACATGACATTCCAATGCCAGAAATATGCAAGGCTGCAACCTGGAAATCGGTTCATACCTTTACGAGGCATTACTGTCTCGAATCTGATTCCAGGGCCGATACTCAAGTAGGGCAAGCCTCCTTGAGAAATCTGTTTGGGTAGCCTATAGCCTGCTCAGGCTTGTTGATAAGATTACTGTCTTGTTGTTCCTTTGCCCGAAGGATGAGGAGAGGCTCGCTATTCTAATGCTTATGACTATTGATGAGGATCCCCTGGAAGAGAAGGATTAGTTACTTACCTGTAATCCTAGTTCTGTAGTAGGGGATCTCTGTGTATAGTCATAATCTAGTGAATAGTCCCGCCCATGTGCGTGGACCCCGGAGCAATCAAAAATCTCTTAGAGTGTCGAAAAATGCAGAAATGCACAGACACTTAAGAGAGAATTTAAAGACAGATAATGCAGCTTAAAAAAGCTACACTGTCCAGTACTTCAACTAGAAATTCCACCAAAAAACTCCACAAAACAGCAAAGTCTGTACAGATTTCCCTTGCCTAAACAGCAAAAACCCTCTGGAATGATAGAGAGGAGGACCTGGACAGACAAGCCCCATAGGCTGCCATTATGTGGCTCAGAACAGGATACTGTGCCTTTAAGAGAACTTTCCAGAACTTCACAGTATCCCAGAATGCACTGCAGGTCCCAGTTACTTTCAGTTCTTTTTTCCGGCTCCTGCAAGCAGGACCCTGGAGCATTGAGCTCTCCCTTTTCAAGGGTTTTCTTGGTGTTTTTCACTTTAAATTCGATTTGAGTACTTTTGTTCTTTTCTTCTTGGTTTTTGCTCCTTTTTGATGTCAAATATGCCTGCATTATTTGACAAATGCCCGGAGTGGTCCAGGAAGAAGGCAAAATCAGACCCCCATGAGGTGTTTATCCTCTGTCTTCCCTCTTCCCACATCCCAGAGGAGTGAGATTTGTCAAGGCTTCTCTGGCAGGACCCTGAAGGACAGAATGAAGATCAGACTTCAGGGCCTCGAGGAAAGAAGGCTGAAGGCTCAAGGTGGGCCTGGAGGGGCTTCATCTGCCCATGCTGAGGCCTCTGGGGGGGCTCCCCAGGGGCAGGAAGTCCAGCAAACGCCCCCGTTCTCCGTCTGGATCAGTGGCTCTGACCACGATGTCGAGGGAGGTCCACGGCCGTCTCCCCAGGGCTCTGGGTCGAGGAAATGTCGCCCGTCGACGAGGGAGTTGCACAGGCCGCCGTCGAACCCTTTGACGGTTTCGTTGTCTACGACGTCGACGAGCCCGGCGTCGGCGCTCGCCCTCGAGGCGACATCGCCGTCGACTGAAAGGACGCTATCGTCGTCGAAGGGATCTTCGTTGTCGAGGCCGCCTTCGAGAAGGAAGAGGTCGAGGCAGAAGAGATCGCCGTCGAGATACAAGGATCGTCGTCGAGATGGTCGGGATCGACGTCGAGGCGTGGAAGACAGTCGACGCCAAAGCATGGAAGACGGTCGCCGCCGAAGGGGCGCTCAACGTCGAGGGACCTACGTTCGCCGTCTGGTCACCGTTCTTCGACGTCGAGGGATCGTGATGCATGGCCTAAGACTGTGGGGGGCTCCCCTCAGTCCGGAAAGGATGGCGGGTCACCGGGATCGGTGTACTCGGTGGTGTATACTCCGAAGACTGTTACACCTCCGCTTCTGTTGCCAAGAGGTCTCCCTCCGAGGGCTCCGATCCCTCCTACGTTACCACCTCTGCCGCCACTTCCACGGCTTCCTGTGCCTGACAAACCGCCACCGGTGCCGCCGAGGTCGGTCTCGTTGCCACGGCTTCCGACTCCTCCCAAAAAGACTCCTAAGTTTAAGGAACCGCCCAAGACGTCCGCCCCGGGGAAACCGGCAGGAAGTCCCAGACCTAGGAGATCAAGGTCGCGCTCCAGACGGAGAGACAGATCGAGGAGTAGACACAGATCCTCCACTAGATCTAGGCATCCCCATAGGAGGCATAGGTCCAGGTCCCGTACGGCATCCTCTAGGACTCGTTCCTATTCGCCTACTTTATCGGACTCCCCGACTAGGGTGTCTCCGGTAGACGACATCGGCACGTTCCAGGAGGTTCTCCTGAGGGGGGCTGCAAAGTTGGGTATCACGGTGACGGCTCCTACACCTACGACGTCCGTGATATTCGAGACTCTTCACAAGAAGCACATGTCTCGCCCTCTGCTGCCGTTGGTACCAGGACTGGTCGAACCTGCGGAGGTGCTGTACCTTACACCGGCTGTGGTGAAGGCTGCCCCCTCCAGACTTCTGAAGAAGTACAGAGCACCTGATTCGGACCCGGCCTTCCTAAGAATGGACCTAGTGCCCGATTCTGTGATAGTAACGGCGGCCAGGAAGTTGCATTCTACCTCCCCGTCCTCCACCGTGCCACCGGATAAAGAGCCGCTGGATTGATTCGGCTGGAAGGAAGGCCTGTGGGACTTCCACTACCATGAAGGCCTCCAGCGATTCAGCTTTCCTGGGGCGGTACGGCCGTGCACTGTGGGACTCCCTGGAACAGTTCGCGGACCTTCTACCACGCGACAGGAGGGAGGACTTCCTAGAAATTGTCTATAAAGGATGCTGGTTTCCAACCAGGCCATCAGTGCCGCTGCGGATATCGCACTGTTGGCCGTGCATGGCTACTGTCACGGGGTCAACCAGCGCCGCCATGCTTGGCTCAGGCTTACGTCACTCAAGCCGGAGGCGCAACAGCGAGTGGCCAATCTGCCGTTTTCCGGTGAAACACTATTCGGGAAACATGCCGATGATGAAATGGCCCGCATGAAGGCCGAAGCTGAAACCCCGACGGCTGTGGGTCTGGAGAAGCCCAAGGACAAAAAGCCTTACCGCCAGTTCCAACGGCGGTTCGGCTCGCAGGGGAAAGGACGAGGACAATCTTCGGGACAACAGCAGCAGTCCCGGAGACCCTTCCAAAAACGGCAGAGGGGTAGAGGTGGACTGCAGTCCTCTACCGCGACCAATGGCCCGGCCGGGTCTCGACCCTGAGCTGTTACTTCCCCTTCATCCGTTACCCGCTCCGGTGGGGGGGAAGCGTTCAATTTTTTTCTGGCAGAGTGGAGAAAAATGACTCGGGACAAGTGGGTGCTGAATATTGTTTACAATGGATACAGTCTTCGGTTCATCAGCCCTCCTCCATCGATTGCTCCGGTCAGCTCACAGTATCAGCTGCGCGAGCTCCAGGCGGAGGCCGATATCCTGTTAAGGAAAAGGGCGATAGAAGATGTACCTCTGTCTCAAAGAGGAAAAGGTCTGTACTCCCGGTTCTTTCTTGTCCGCAAGGACAAAAACGAGTTCAGGCCCATTCTGGACTTGCGGCAGGCAAACAAGTTGATTTTGCAGAGAAAAGTTTTGCATGCTGTCGTTGCATCAGATTTATCCTAAGTTGCAACAGGGGGACTGGCTTTGTGCCATAGACCTACAGGATGCATACTTCCATGTGCCTATTGAAACACAAGCACAGGAAGTTCCTGCGATTTCAAGTCTGCACCAATCACTATCAGTACACGGTACTTCCGTTCGGGTTGAAGTCTGCGCCCAGGACGTTCTCGAAGTGCATGGCATTGGTAGCGGCACACCTGAGGAAGAACAAGTTGTTTGTCTACCCATACCTGGACGACTGGTTGATCAAGGCCTCCTCCTTCTCGGAAGCTCAAGCACACTTCCAGAAGAAGTGCGTTCTATTGAACAAGCTGGGGTTGCACATCAACATGTCCAAGTCTGTCCAGACTCCGGTCCAGTGCATTCAGTACTTGGGAGCCTCCATCAATACGCTGCCAGCAAGCGTGTCTCCTTCGGAGAAGCGACGATTATCACTCCTTCGGAAGGCTCAGGCTCTCATGTCCACTCCATCTACGACAGTGAGGACGGTGTCTTCTCTACTGGGATCGATGGCCTCTTGTATCTTCCTGACGCCACATGCGCGGCTGCACATGAGACCGCTGCAGGAGTGCTTAGAAGATCAGTGGGACCAGAGGAGAGGATCTTGGGACGACAAAATACGACTGTCTCTGCGTGCTCTTCAGTCTCTGAAGTGGTGGTGTTCAGCGGAGAATCTCCTCAGAGGGGTTCCCTTCCACAAGTACATTCCCACACAGACTGTCGTGATGGATGCTTCTCTCCAGGGATGGGGAGCGCACTCCGGAGACTTACAGATTCAAGGGACGTGGTCCCCGACTGAGTCCACGTACCACATCAATTTCCTGGAACTCAGAGCTGTTCACTTAGCGCTGAAGGCTTTTCACCCGTCCTTCCGGACCAACTCTCTGCTTGTACAGACTGACAATACGACTACAATGTATTACCTCAACAAGCAGGGGGGCTCGAGATCCCGCACTCTGTCGCAGGAGGCGCAGGCGATCTGGCACTGGCTTCTGGCCCGAGGACTGTCGATAACTGCCACTCATCTGCCAGGTGTGCAGAATGTTCAGGCAGACGAGCTGAGCAGACTGATTCAGGAAAACCACGAATGGGTCATAAACGACGAAGTACTAGGAGAAGTCTACGCAAGGTGGGGAACTCCAGACGTGGATCTGTTCGCCACCGCCAAAACAGCAAATGCCGAGACTTCGCCTCCAGGTACTACCAGCCAGGGACGCTGGGGAACGCGTTATGGATCAACTGGTCGAACAGCTTTCTGTACGCTTTTCCACCCATTCCCCTGATCCCGACGGTTCTCATCAAGCTGTCCCAATCCAGGGCGAAGATGATTCTGATTGCCCCGGAGTGGCCCAGACAGTGGTGGTTCACGGACCTGCTTCACCGGTCTCTCCTTCCTCACATGAAGCTGCTGTGCAAGCCGGACCTTCTCATGAAGTTCGGGGGGTGGATGTTGCACCCCAACCTCTCGTCTTTGAGTTTGGCGGCATGGCTCCTGAAATAGTGCAAAATGGCCATCTGAATCTCCCAGAGGATTGTATGGACATACTGAAGGAGGCTAAGCGACCTTCCACTAGGACTTCTTATGCTTACAAGTGGAAGAGGTTTTGCATCTAGTGCAAGTCTAAGAACTATGACCCTACGACAAGCAAAGAGGATGTCATCCTTCCATATCTGCTACATCTGGCGCAGTCTGGCCTTAATGTCCATTCCATTAAGGTTCATCTGGCTGCTTTGACTGCCTACAGGAAATGCCCTTCACAGACTTCCTTCTTAAAGATCCCTGTGATCAAAGATTTTCTGGAAGGCTTGAAGAAAGTGTTCCCTCCTGTCAGGCTTCCTTCGCCTTCATGGGACTTGAATGTGGTGCTGTCCAGGTTGATGAAGGAGCCTTTTGAACCTATTCATAAGGCTTTGTTGCAGCACCTGTCCTGGAAGGCGGCGTTCCTCGTGGCCATTACATCGGCCCACAGGGTGAGTGAAATTCAGGCGTTGTGTTGCCAAGAACCTTATACAGTATTTCATGCTGCTAAGGTTGTTATGCCTACTCACCCTAAGTTTCTTCCCAAGGTTATTTCTGATTTTTCATATCAACCAGACTATAACTTTACCTACGTTCTTTCAGAATCCTTCATCTCCAGCGGAAAGGTCTCTGCATTCCCTGGATGTTAGGAGGGTGCTGAAATTTTATCTGGATAAAACCAAAGATATTCGTAGGTCAGACCAATTGTTCATCAATTATGGATCCGTCAGGACGGGTCTTGCTACCTCTAAACAGTCCATCTCGAGGTGGATTGTGTCCTGCATACAATTGTGTTACCAGAAAGCTAATAAGACCTTAGGGGGCAAACCTAAGGCTCTTTCCACCAGGGGCAAAGCTGCCACGACCGCTTTGCTTCGTAACGTGCCTATTGCTGAAATCTGCAAGTCGGCCACTTGGAAGTCAGTCCATACCTTTGCTAAGCATTACGGCCTGGACTCTGATGCCAGGGCAGACGCTCAGTTTGGGCAGGCTTCGCTGCGAAATCTGTTTGCTCAATAGTGGTGTTATTTCTCGGTTCTCCACCGCCGCTTTGGTGTGGGGATGGGCTTGCCATTCTATTCACTAGATTATGACTATACACAGAGATCCCCTACTACAGAAGGAGTAGTTTGTTCTGTAACTCCAGTTCTGTAGTAGGGGTATCTCTGTTATAGTCATAAGCGCCCGCCCTCCTCCCCGGTGGAGAGAGATATTCATGTACGGAATGCTACAGGTCTGGCGTGTTACGCCTTCAAAAAGAACTGAAAGTAACTGGGACCTGCAGTGCATTCTGGGATACTGTGAAGTTCTGGAAAGTTCTCTTAAAGGCACAGTATCCTGTTCTGAGCCACATAATGGCAGCCTATGGGGCTTGTCTGTCCAGGTCCTCCTCTCTATCATTCCAGTGGGTTTTTGCTGTTTAAGCAAGGGACATCTGTACAGACTTTGCTGTTTTGTGGATTTTTTTGGTGGAATTTCTAGTTGAAGTACTGGACAGTGTAGCCTTTTTTAGGCTGCATTATCGGTCTTTAAATTCTCTCTTAAGTGTCTGTACATTTCTGCATTTTTCGACACTCTAAGATTATTTTTGATTGCTCCGGGGTCCACGCACATGGGCGGGACTAATCACTAGATTATGACTATAACAGAGATACCCCTACTACAGAACTGGAGTTACAGGACAGAAACTACTCCTTCTCTTCCAGGGGTATCCTCATCAAAGTGATAAGCAACCCTCTCGCCTCCCCGGGCAAAGGATATTCTTTAATGAGATATTGTTAACCTATTTTGTTATTGGGTTTGTTTCAATCTCCGAAAAGAACTGACCTAACTGTCACCCCTGAGGCATGATGGGATACCAGTGGTCATGGGTGCCTTAAAGGCACGGTGTCAGGTTTTTTTGTATACAGCTACAGGTTAGCTTTTCAGTCTTTTTAGACTGTGTGTTTGCAATGCAGCCTGGGAGCTTTCTATGCTTTCAGTGAGTTATAAGAATTTCTACTGCTGCCTAAGCATTAAAACAGTTTCTAAACAATCCTTGGTGTTGTTTCTCATGTTTCTAATGCATATTATTCATGTATGGTGGAAATTCTTTACAGCATATTTCAGCTCTGGTGTGATTTGGCTGCTATTGCATGTGTTTATATATATATATATATATTACCTACTGGCGGTCGCCAGTAGGTAGTTATAGTTAGGATTGTTTTCCATAGGGAAATCGCAACATTCTATTGGGAATAACTTTGGCGCCGGTTAAGGAATCTGCCTGAAATTTTCCTCAAATTTGCCTCGCGGCTCTCCGCTCCTTCCCTGAAAGTTTGGGGGGATTCGTCAATCGGGGGCCGAGATAAAAGGGGGGTCCCAAAACGTGTTTTCCCCGTGTTAATTTCCATAGGGCGGTCAAACTCACTTTTAGCTCGAACGGCTGAATGGATTTTCACCAAACTTGGCAAAATTGTAGGGACTGGTAGCCCGATGTGCCTTTGCTATGTCTCAAGTTATGTGCTCCAGAGGATTTTGAGTAATTTGGGTTTAAAAACTCATAGATTTCACTGCGTCACTATTACGAGGCTTTTTGCGGGGAATGCCCCCTCTGTACATTACACCTGACAGAGGTATAATGTGGCGCAGAGGTTTAAAAAGTGACGCATCTACCTACATGTGTCACTTTTTAAATATGGCGCAACAAGGCACATGTTTTATGCCGCCGATGCGTCACAAAAAGTGACGCATCAGTGCAAAACTGACACAGGGCCTCATAAATGAGGCTCATCTTTTTTTGCACACTACTCCAGTTTAGTCCTGTCCACTGCACTCTTGGACACAAGCCTCACCTTTTGTGCTCCCCAGAACAGACTTCATCACATCTGCACTCCTTCTTAGGCCTCAATCTTTTTTTAGAATAATATTTGAAAAACAGATAAAAGGTCATATGTATAAGCTTTTCATTATACTAGTAAAACATTTTTGGGGCAAATTAATGAGTTTTACATTTTTGAGAAAATAAATAGTAGGACCTGCACTGTGTTTCTAAAATGTTATTGAAAAATCGATTTTGGGACAAATCAATGTCTTCTACATTTTTGAGAGAGAATAAATAGTGTGTGTATGATTACATAAATTTTTTTTAACTTTTCACAATCATGTCACCTGTGTTACCTCAGATTAGGAAGGACACTGAGCTTCTTTGCTGTTGGTTTGTGTAATTTTTTTGGTAATGCTTGGTAGGATTGTTTGCAAGAGAGGAAATGTAATTTGTAAAATAGTGAGTTTTCAGTACTGAAATGGAATGCTTGTACTCCAGCAATGCATCCTTTCACATGTGGAAAGCTCCATGTGAAAGCGTTTGCCTTAGTCTTATATCTGCTGTGAGGCAGGCGCAAGATTTTGACGTAACAGTGTCCTAAAAGTGACGCAGTGAAATCTCATAGATTTCACTGCGTCACTATTACGAGGCTTTTTGCGGAGAAATGACCCCTCTGTGTACATTACACCTGACAGAGGTATAACGTGGCGCAGAGGTTTAAAAAGTGACGCATCTACCTACATGCATCACTTTTTAAATATGGCGCAACAAGGCACATGTTTTATGCCGCCGATGCATCACAAAAAGTGACGCATCAGTAGCGCAAAACTGACGCAGGGCTTTATAAATGCGGCTCATCTTTTTTTTTTTTTTTTTTTTTTTGGCACACTACTCCAGTTTATTCCTGTCCACTGCACTCTTGGACATAAGCCTCTTTTGTGCTCCCCTGGACAGGCTTTATAACATCTGCACTCCTGCTTAGGCCTCATAATCTTTTTTTACAATAACATTTGAAAAACTGAGAAAAGGTCATATGTATAAGGTTTTCATTACACTACTGAAACATTTTTGGGGCAAATTAATGTCTTTTACATTTTTGAGAAAGAATAAATAGTGTGTGCATTATTACATAAAAAAATTTGACCTTTTCACAATCATGTCACCTGTGTTACCTCAGATTAGGAAGTAGATTGTGCAGATGAGGTGAGGCATGTCCAGAGGGACAGAGAAGGTGAGGCCTGTGTTCAAGACTGTAGTTGAAGAGAGGCTTTTCTTGGAGAGCGTAGGTGGTGAGACCTGTGTCTAAGAGTGCAGTGGACTAGACTTCATGAAGCCTATCCCCCACTGCACTCTTAGACACCGGTCTCAAGTTCTTTGCACCCGTGGACAGACCTCTCTTCTACTACATTCTGCAATAGAGGCCATACCTCTTGTGCACCCCTAGACAATCCTTACCTCATTTGCAACCCTGAATAGACTTCAACTAATTGGCATGCTTAGACAAGCCTCAGCTTATTTAAACCCTTGGACATGCGTCACCTAATCTGCACCTACTTACTATCAATTATACTCAATACATTGAGGCCTTTTCAGAGGACAGAGATGAGGTAAGGCTTGTCCAAGGGTGAGAGGAGGTTAATCCTCTCCACTGTAGTCCTGGAAACTGAATGCTTGTACATAGGACCTGCACTGTGTGTCTAAAATGTTATTTAAAAAACTATTTTGGTGAAAAATAATGACTTTTAGTTTTTTGAGAAGGAATAAATAGTGTCTGCATGATTAAATACATATGTGTGATCCTTTCATAATGTCACCTGTGTTACCTTATATTAGGAAGTAGATTGTGTAGATGAGGTGAGGCATGTCCAGAGGGACAGACGAGCTGAGGCCTGTGTTCAAGACTGTAGTGGGAGAGAGGCCTTTCCTGGAGAACATAGGTGGTGAAGCCTGTGTGTAAGAGTGCAGTGGACTAGACTTCATGAAGCTTCTCTCCTACTGCACTCTTCGACACAGGTCTCACTTTCTTTGTACCTGTGGACATACCTCTCTTCCACTACCTCTTCTGCACCCCTGGAGAATCCTCACTTGATCTGTAACCCTGAATAGACCATTTGCGTTTTGTCATTGCTTTGTTGTTTGATAATAGTGGTCTATAATGTGCTATTTTTTTTCTTTAACATAGATTGAAATCAAGATTTCAAGAGTAAGGAAAGATGCCCTCAAGGCAAAGAAGGAAAAATGAAATACGGTTACAAACAAAAACCGCATCGGAATTACAGCAGTCCTCCACAACAAAGACTTCAAAAAACAGGAAAGAAGCTCCTGGTAAGATAACTAAGTCTTTCTTACTTAACATATGTTGGACAGCATGTAGAAAAAGAGGAGAGAGTAAGTTTGAAAAGGAAGGACAGGCCCTCAAAAAATCTTACAACTGGAGCAGGAGAGAATATGTATCGGAATAGAAGGCAGAATAATTTTAGAGACATTCGTAAACTAATGTTTCGCAATAGGGTGGGTGGTTTTAAATTTGTTAAACATTAGGAAAGGAAAACGGAGCTGCTTTTTATAAGAAAAAGAAAAATGTAGAGAAGATTGTTGATCAGGCTTTTGAAGTTAAGAAAAAATTATTTATTTTAATCAATAGAATTAGGACACTTAACAACACAATTGATGTTTTTAAATCAAACAGTAGATGGAAAAGAGTAATTAATCTGACTAATTTTTGTAAAGTTTTTTCAGGAGAATGGATGCACAGTTCAAGTTGTGAGCCATTTTTTAATGAGGAGTTACTTTCAGGAGAATGATTTAGTGCATGCAGTTGACACTAGTGGTCGAGCATATGAGGTGAAAGACGGTTGTCCGATTGAAAAAGAGAAACTTGTGCCTAGAGAACCAGAAGAGGTGTTAACTGATGAAGTTTTAGGGAGACGTACTAAGGGTCCAGTGTACACTTGGAAGTGTAGTCGTATTTGTAGTGTGCGACAGGAATCAATTGATTTGTTTTGTAATTTCTTACGTACATATAGTAAGAAAAGACTGAAGCAGAAAATGAAATTGTTGCAATATTTAGATCCTTGCAGAGTGAGAAAAGACAGGTTTGCAAGGCCATTCACTGGCTTGTCTTTCTAGAAAAGTCTGTCAAAGTGTTTTTCATCATTTTAGAATGTTAGCAGTGCTTCATACCAAAATGAGGAAATTAGTGAGAATGTTGTATTATGCAAAAAGTCCAGCACTTAAGCTTAAACAATTAAACAGTGCTCTTTTGCATGGAACTGAATTCGATGTGAAGATTTGTGAAGAAATTGAGATTTCTTATTTTGGTGAAAAAGAGGACAGTGTAGAAATTGACACAGAAATTCAAGGTATTGTGGAAGACAATGTACAGATTTTAAGTACAGAAAAGTTTGACCAGGAAATTACCAGGTTTAAGGTGAAATCAAGTGAAAGGCCGAATTTTACTTGTGTGTTGTCGACGAACTCATTATAAGCATCAAACTAGATTAGTTGGTTTATACGTAAAAAGTGAAAAGATAAATAATTATGAGTGGAAGGATTTTGCTACTTATTTGTGGGTGGAGAATTGTTTTGATTTGAGTTCTTATCAGCGTATTTGTAAATATTGTTATGATAAATTAAATCAAAACAGAATGCCTGCTAGAGCTGTTCATAATAATCTGGAGTTGGTAGACATTCCTCCTGAATTGATGGATTTAAATACATATGAGTCTATTTTGATTCAATGTGTCCATCCTTTTCTGGCTATTGTTCGCATGGAGCCTAAGATAGGGAAATTGCCTCCTTCAGATTTACAGAGGATAAATGGAAGAGTTGTTTATTTGCCTCTAGATTTCAAGAAAAATATTGATACCATTGGTGTAGAGAAAGTGGAAGAGGAACCTCTGGTTATTCTAGTTAATGGGGTTCCGACAAAGTAAGAAAATCTGGCAAGATTTAGTGGATGTTAGGAAAGTCAAAAAGGCAACATTGTATTTGGTCAAAAACAATGAGTACTACAAACATGTATGTGTTGAAGCAGAGGAAACCGCTGCAGATGAAGACAGTGATTGTTCAGCTGGCCAAATTGAAAAAGTTGATGTATCAAGAAGTGAAGAAATATATGAACATTATACTGTTCATCCTTTGCATTCCAAAGAAGTGATGGGAAATGCAATTGACTTGTTTCAAATGAAAGCAGCAAAAAGAAGTCCCATTAGTGTATGGGAAGAAAGTTTGGAAGCTCGTTGTTTTCCACATTTATTTCCAACAGGTCGAGGTGGACAATGACGATCGACCACTTCAAATTCCTGCATCTGAATACCGAACTGTAAGATTATATGCTGAAGATCCAAGGTTTCGTCAATGCATTCCCCATTTGTTGCATCTACTGTATGAAAGTGACTTGTCTGGGCTTTCTTATGCAGTAAACCATATACTGAAAAGTGGAGCACATTTGCAAAATGTTTCGGCGAGGGACTTTATGGAGAAAGTGAATCTGCAAGATAATATTGTGGAATCCCATTTAATCAATCTCATGACTTGTCAGCGTGGTACAAACGAGTATTGCTTCTGTCGTCATGGGGAATTGAAATGTATGCTAAGAAACTTAGGAACTCCTACATGGTTCCTCACTCTTAGCTGTGCCGAGTATGCATGGGACGACTTACTTCAATTTCTACGAGAGGCAAATGCAAATATTCAAAATATAGAATTCAAAACTGCTGGAGAAGTGTGTTCTTTGGATCCAGTGAATGTATGCAGATATTTCAATCATAGATTGGAAGCTATGATGTCTTTTATTACCAACAAAAAAATCCTCCCCTTGGAGAGGTTTTGGATTGCTTTTGGAGAAAGGAGTATCAAGCAAGAGGTGCTCCTCATATACATATGTTGTTGTGGATTAAAGATGCAACCAAATTTGGAACAGATTCGGATGAGACCGTGATGAGCTTCATTGAAGAGTATTCAACATGTGCTGTTCCGAAAACATCCGAAGAAAACAGTTTAAGGCAACAAGTTTTACGCTTTCAATCCCATCGTTGTGGAAAGTACTGTCGTCAAATTCAGAAACAAGGACAAGTTCTACACAATGTCGTTTCGGCTTTCCACGACCAGTGATTTCTAAAGGAAGAGTAAATAATTTGATGTCTTCTCTGTGACATACTGTGACGAGGAAATCACCAAAAAATACATACAATTTAAAAGGAAACGAAGACTCCAAGTACATCAATAACTACAACCCAGTGATTTTGTCCATGTCGAATGCTAACATGGATATTCAATTCATTGCTGACAACTCTATTGCTGTGGCTCGATATGTGACGTCTTACATCACAAAAAAAGAAAAGACAGAACTGAAGGAAATGTGGGAGGACATTTCACATGAAAAGAGTCTAAGTAAGAAATTATATAGTTAGTCTGAAGTTGTCGCATCGAGAAATTGGAGCATATGAATGTTCTGATCGATTGTCATCAGCAAGTCTCTATGCCAAATCTAGAACCATCATTTGGATAAATCTAGGTCTTGCTGCAACACGAAACAGAGTTTTGAAATCTGTACAAGAGAGAGTATTTGGCAGAGAAAGAACCAGAAAGCAGATATTTTGAAGACAAACATGTTGGATACATACTATCCAAATAGAAGTCCTCACCTTGAACGCTTGTCTCTATGAAGTTCTGCAAAGATATGTTTATAAGTGGAACATCAGAGAAGATATCAATAATGGAATATATGCTGTCATTGGATGTGAAGGATGTTTAGTGAAACAGAGAAAAGGTCATTTGAGCATCGAAAATTGAGTTGTGAAATTCCAGATAAAAGAATTTTACTATTTGGCTCTTTTGCAACTCTTTAAACCATGGCGTAAAGAAGAGGAACTACTTGGAGATTTTCTGTTATGAAGACTCTTTTAATGCAACCAAGGATACCATAGAATGTCCTGTTCTTCCAAATTATCTGCAAATGTTGAATGAAGAAATAGAGCAAGAAGCAACAATTGCTGCAGAGATTGCGAGAGACAGTTCTCAAGACAGTCAGAGTTCTGCTTCATTGAGTCAGGATCCACTAGGAGGACCAATTATCCAAAATGAAGCTGCCACTGCCATGGATGAGGTGGAAAGAGCTATGGAGCAAGCTCAAGAGGATGTAATTAATTTAGAAGATTTGGTGAAACAATTAAACCTTGAGCAGAAACAGATATATGACGAAGTCACAGAAGAGGTTGAACATGGATTAAGTCATGAGAAGAAAGAGTGCTCATGTACATCATTTAAGCCTGTCCGACTGTACGTGAGTGGAGAAGTGGGAACTGGAAAAAGTTTTCTGATTAAAGCAATTGCAACTTATCTGCAGAAAAGGACTGAATCACCGCTGTCTTGTGTTATTACCGCTCCAACTGGGCTGGCAGCACATAATATTAAAGGGATTACTTTACATCGTTTACTGATGCTGCCAGTGGAGCATGATAAATTGCAATACCACAAGCTATCTGGAGATGCGTGTTGTGAAGTTTCAAGAATCCTGAAGAAAATGAAACTTCTTATCATTGATGAAGTAAGCATGGTCTCAAATCTAATGCTTGCTTTTGTGCATTTGAGAATGCAAGAAATTCTTAGAACAGACTATGATGTCTTATTTGGAGGAAAACACATTATTGTTTTTGGAGATCTACTGCAGTTGACTCCAGTGAAAGGTCAACCAGTGTTTAAAATGTGTTTAAAATGGTCACGCATGAAGATACCAGGAAGTGCCTAGGAAGCATTGGAAACGTTAATATATGGTTACATTTCAAATATGCAGAACTACTCCAAAATATGCGGCAGGCAAAGGATGAAGATTATAAAAATATTCTACAAGATGTAAGAATCGGAAAAATAAGTCCGCATGGGAAAGAAGCTTTACATGGACGATTAATTTCTAATTTGTACGCAAATGAAAACATTCTTCCAGAGAATATTTTTAAGAAAATTAACTCGAAGAAATCTGGCATATGTTTGATGCCTACTCTGAAAGAATGTTCCATGTTCAACAACAAAATGTTAAAGTTAGAAAATGAAGAGATAGTGAAACTGGAAGCTATAGATAAAATAGAGCATATGGGAGCAACAATTATTTTGTCAGAAAATTTGAAATCAAAATTGGATTCATTAGAGAAGACTATCTAAAACTGCTGGTTTTGAAAAGACTCTGAATGTGTGTTTAAAATGTTGAAAGAGGTCTGGTAAATGGAGCCATGGGTCATGTTGTTGGTTTTGTGAATTACAAAAATAGAGATGGAATTACAAATTTAAAAATTAAATTTGATGGCATTGACGAAATAGAACAAATTTGTCGTTCAGCTAGATTTTTGCTTGTGAAAGACTTGTATGTTCGCCGAAAACAGTTTCCTGTTTGGCATATGCAGTGACAATTCATAAATCTCAATCTTTAAGTGTAGATAGTGCTTTGGTGAACATTGGAAGTTCTGTATTTAAAGAGGGTCTGGCATATGTGGCATTATCACGAGTCAGAACTTTATCAGGATTGTACTTGATTGAGTGTGATGAAACAAAGATTTGTGCTGATCTAGATTGTGTTAAAGAATACAATAGGTTAAGAGTATGCTCCACATTTGCCTCAATATCCTCAGTGATAGAGCAAAAATAGAAAGTGTTTCAGAAATTAGAAATCTTCTAGACATGTTCTGGGTCAAAATCAATTTTCGCAGGATTGTCAGGAATTTTTAATGTATATGTTTGATGTATTGGAAGATGAAGGAGTAGATATAAAAAATCTTTTTAACCTTTCTTATCAATGGCAACATGACTGTGATAACTGTACTTTATCAAGTACTATTAGAATAGACACTGAAAGATTTATATATTTGACTTTACCATACTGCAAATCAGTGTCTTTCAATAATCTAGTTAAAGCAGCTGATCACAATATGGTGTACCCAATGTAAGTCTGCAATGCTGTCCACATTATTTCTACAAAGTTATGGTCACTATGTCATTTTAATGTTCCAACGATGTAGACCTGATGGAACGAAATTGACAACTTCTATTAAAAATTTTGTGGCTTCTCAGTTATCAATTTCAGGAAGAACGTTTGGAACTGTAGCTATTATTTATCATGACGGTCCTTCAACAACATCAGGGCATTACACATGCTATTTAAAAAGTTGCAAAGGTTGGACCCTTTGTAACGATACTCATTTGACTTTTAAACGTTTGCCTTTTGACTTAAAAAATTCATATCTAGTGTTTTTAGAACCGAAATTTAAGTAAAGGTAATTGGCCTATGAAGACTGGAGCAGTTAATAAAGGTTAGTTTGCTATTTAAAAACGGTAATATCTGAAAGAAACAGGTTAGTATTAGATTCCTTACCTTAGAATATCCCCAGGCGTCAGTCTGGATCCGGAAACTTTTGCGTAGCAGTACCCCTGCGCGTCGGTAGGCGTCGTCTGCAGGCGTCCCCTGCGGCTCCGCGTCGTCGGCGTCGTGCGCCGTGATGACGTCGCTGGAGTATATAGACGCCGCCTCCGCGCGCTGACGTCAGTTCTTCTTTTTTTCCGCGCCAGTTAGCGCAGATCCGAAGAGCAGTACTCCGGTCTTTGACCAAGTGTTTGTAAAACTAATTCTTTCTACGGTGCCGGTAGGATGCCTGGGTTTAAGAGCTGCGACGAGTGCGACCGCATGATATCGGTCACCGACCACCATCGACTCTGCCTCCGGTGTCTGGGCGCGGACCACGACGTGGAGTCCTGCGTCGACTGTCGGGCCTTGACTGGAAAAGCTAGGCGGGAGCGGTCCCGCAAGCTTCTCGAGCTCCGGGTGTCGGCCCCGCATCGAGAGCGGTCCCGGTCCGGTCGGAGGTCGAGGGAGCGGTCGAGGGAACGATCCCGGAGCCGCCATGGGCGCTCCGGGAGTCGCCACCATTCCTCCGGCTCGTCAGGTAAGCACAAGAAGTCGGGGCGTCGCCATCGCACCCCCGACTCCCCCCGACGCCCGCGTGATGCGGCCGGGGGCTCGGGTGGCCCCACCCCCGCGTGGGTCGCCGACGCTGTCTACCCCCTACCCGTCGGTCCCTGGGGAAGGCGCGTCGCGTGAGGAGATCGAGGCCTTTCCTCATTGCTATGAGGGCGAGGTCTCCTCCGGCGGGGCCTTCGGCGCCTGCGGGCCCGTCTGGGGGCCCGAGCGGTTCGGGTGCTCCTGCCCCGGCGCCGCCGGTGGCTCCGGCCCCGGCGCCGCTGGTTCCCTCTGGTTCGTCGCCGGCTGGTCTCCCGGCCTCTCCGGCGTCGGTTCCTGTGGGCCAACCCGTGGTACCGCCCCCGCGTGGTGCAGCGACTCCGCCGTCGGCTCCGGCCGGCGTCGGGTCCCCAGCGCCGTGCGGCGCCACCCCCCTTTCCTCCCCGACTCCGGACGCGGAGTCGGACCGGCGTCGGCCGACGCCGGATCCGACGCCGATGGGGCCCGTTGACCCCGATGTCTATATCGTCGACCCAGAATATGGGTATGATGAAGATGAGTATGGAGAGGGTTGGGAGGGGTCTGAGGACCCTCTATCCCGTGCCTTCCAGTATGATGTGGACTGGGTAGGTGATCTGGGTGATGCCAGTGGCCTCGACGAGTCGCCCAACCCTGGGTTTGTCTCTCCGTCCCCTGTGGCGTCTGAGGCAGGTGCTGCCTATTCGGTGGTCCTGATGAGGGCTGCCAAGGCCTTGCACCTTGAGCTCCCCGTCGCGAAGGTCAAACCGAACATTCTGACCGAAGTGTTTAAACCGCAGTCATGCCCCCAGGAGCCTCTGCTGCCGTTTAATGAGGCCCTGTCGGATGTCCTTTTGGGCACCTGGTCCAGGCCCGCTTCTGGTGCGCCGGTTGACCGGAATGTCGCAAGGCGTCACCGTCCATGCTCGGACGACCCTGCCTTTTTATCCACCCATCCCTCCCCGGAGAGTCTGGTGATCCAGGCCTCCACTTCGCAGTCCGCATTTCCGTCGGCTCCGCCCGATAGGGAATCAAAGCGGTATGACCAATTTGGTAAAAAGGTCTTTTCCTCTTTGAGCGCTGGACTGCGGTCTTGTAATACCGCGTGCCTCTTGGGCCGCTACACCCACTCCCTGTGGGATACGGTCGAGGAGTGTCTGCCGCAATGTCCCCAGGAGGTGCGGGACAAGCTCACCCGGGCCTTAGTTGAAGGCCGGGATGCGGCGCGGTACTCGATCCGTTGTGGTCTCGACACGACCGACTCGCTGGGACGGGCGATGTCCACAACGGTGGCGATTCGTCGCCATGCTTGGCTGAGATCTGCCAACTTCTCGCCAGACGTCCAAAATTCACTCATGGACATGCCATTTGATGGCAGTCGCCTGTTTGGTGACAAAGCGGACCACGCGCTGGAGCGCTTCAAGGACTCCAGGGTCACGGCCAAGTCCTTGGGTCTTTCGACCCAGCGCCAGCAGACGGGTTCGTTTCGGCCCTTTCGTGGCCAAGGGAGGGGAGGTCCCACACGTGCTGCCAGCCACGCGACGCAGAACGCTCCCCAGCGCGGTGGCGGCCGTGGTTTCCGCCGTGGTGGCGGTAGAGGCCAGCGGCGTGGTCAGTCCACGCCTCCCTCCGCTGCTGCATCCAAGCCTTCCTAGTCCGAGCTTTCGGGCTCACGTGACGCCAGTGGGTGGCAGGGTTCGCCATCACCACTCCCGCTGGCGCGCGATAACATCGGACAGGTGGGTGCTGCAGCTTGTCCGAAGGGGCTATGCCCTCCCCTTCGAGTCCACTCCTCCAGCCATGCCACCGCAGAACCACCGTGTGTCGGGGGACCACTTGACACTTCTGCAGGAGGAAGTTACGGCCCTCTTGGCCAAGGGGGCCATCGAGCGCGTTCCTGGGCCAGAAGTAGGGTGTGGTTGCTACTCCCACTACTTTCTGGTACCCAAGAAGGACAAGGGAGGCCTGCGTCCTATCTTGGATCTACGGAACGTCAACGGCTTCCTCCGGAAGGAGAAGTTCAAGATGTTGACTTTGGCTCAGGTCTTGGCTGCTCTAGACCCACAAGACTGGATGGTAGCGTTGGACTTGCAGGATGCGTATTTTCACATCCCCGTCCTGCCGGCCCACCGGCGTTACCTGCGGTTCACGGTAGGCCACGAGCACTTTCAGTTTATCGTGCTCCCATTCGGCCTTACCAGCGCCCCACGGGTGTTCACGAAAGTGATGGCGGTGGTCGCAGCTCATCTGCGCCGGTTAGGGGTTTCGGTCTTCCCCTACCTCGACGACTGGCTGTTGAAGGCGGGCTCGCCCCAGACAGTCGTCCACCACCCTCAGATGACGGCAGACCTCCTGCACGAGCTGGGGTTTTCCATCAATGTGCCGAAATTACACCTGTGTCCCTCTCAAAAGCTCCTTTTCATCGGAGCGGTTCTCGACTCGGCGCAGTTTCGGGTTTATCCTCCGGAACGGCGGGTCCGGGATATTCAGGCTCTGATTCCCATCTTTCAGCCGTTATCCCGGGTTTCGGTCAGGTTGACGCTGCGGCTTCTGGGGCTGATGGCCTCCTGCATCCTTCTGGTGCATCACGCCAGATGGCGGATGCGGGCTCTGCAGTGGGACCTGAAGTTTCAGTGGGCCCAGCATCAGGGCAACCTATCCGACCATGTCCTGATCTCGGAGGGCACTGCGAGACAGTTGCAGTGGTGGCTTACGGACCGCGATTGGGTCAGGGGCAGATCCCTCTCCCTTCCCCAACCGGAGCACGTGGTTGTGACGGACGCGTCCCTCCAAGGCTGGGGTGGCCACTTGGGAGAGGCGGAGATCAGAGGCCTCTGGTCTCCGGCGGAGTCCCGGCTCCATATCAACATGTTGGAGCTGCGGGCGATTCGCCTAGCACTGAAGGCATTCCTCCCCTTTGTCAACGGGAGTGTAGTGCAGGTGTTCACGGACAACACCACCGCCATGTGGTACTGCAACAAACAGGGCGGTGTGGGGTCGTGGACCCTTTGCCAGGAGGCTCTGCGCCTCTGGCAATGGCTGGAACGTCAGGGCGTGACTCTGACGGTTCAACACCTGGCAGGTTCTCTGAACGCCAGGGCGGACGAACTCAGCCGTCGGTGCTCGGTGGATCACGAATGGCGTCTGAACTCGGATGTGGCGAGAGGCCTCTTTCAGCAATGGGGAGAGCCTTGGTTAGATCTATTCGCCACAGAAGAGAACGCGCAATGTCATCAGTTCTGCGCGTTGGAGTTTCCAAGACGGCACTCGCTCGGCGACGCCTTTCGGCGCGAGTGGAGTTGCGGTCTGTTGTACGCCTTTCCGCCTATACCACTTCTGCCCAGAGTGCTGAAGAAGATCAGGCGCGACCGGGCCCAAGTTATCCTTGTGGCTCCGGACTGGGCTCGAAGGTACTGGTATCCCGAGCTACTCAGCATGACAGTCGGTCCCTCGATCCGCCTGCCCCTTCAGGAGGACCTTCTGTCGCAGCAGCAGGGGACGGTCCTCCACCCGAACCTGTCCAGTCTCCACCTCCATGCGTGGAGATTGAGCGGCGACAGTTGAGGCCATTTGACTTGCCTCCTGAAGTCTGTGATGTCATTCTGGCAGCCAGGCGTCCCTCCACAAAGTCGGTATACGCCTGCCGGTGGAACAGATTTGTGGCATGGTGCACAGCAAAGGCTGTGGATCCCCTTTCTGCCCCTCTGTCTGAGGTTCTCCTCTTCCTCCTTTCCCTTGCCCAGCAGGGCTCTGCTCTGGGCACTATCAAGGGCTATCTTCTGCCCTTTCCGCCTTCTTGAGGCTACCTGATCAGCCATCTTTGTTCAAGTCCCCTATTGTGTTAAGATTCTTGAAGGGCATCACGCACATGTATCCTCCAACTCCGTTCGTGATGCCTCAGTGGGACTTGAACCTGGTTTTGACTTTCCTGATGTGCGCTCCCTTTGAGCCCCTTCATTCCTGTCCTCTCCGTCTTCTCACCTTAAAGACGGCCTTCCTGGTAGCCATCACCTCTGCCAGGAGAGTGAGTGAGCTCCAGGCTCTTTCTATTCAACCTCCTTTCTTGTCTGTTCATCCTGATAAGGTGGTTCTTCGGACTAGACCTTCTTTCCTGCCCAAGGTAGTCTCTGCTTTTCACATTGGGCAGTCCATCACCTTGCCCTCCTTCTTCCCGCCTCCGCATCCTTCAAAGGATGAAGAGCGGCTCCATCGTCTGGACCCAAAACGTGCGCTTTCATTCTATATGGATCGCACACGCCAGTTCCGGGTGGATGACCAACTGTTTGTTGGCTACGTGGGTGAGAAGAAGGGAAGGGCGGTACAGAAACGGACCATCTCTCGGTGGGTCGTCCTGTGCATCAAAGCATGCTACTCTTTGGCTCGGAAGGAGCCTCCTGTTGGGCTGCGGGCCCATTCCACTCGGGCCACGGCGGCTACTACTGCCCTGGGCCGGGGAGTCCCTTTGCAGGACATTTGCCAGGCGGCCACGTGGGCCTCGCTGCACACCTTTGCGAGGCACTACTGCCTGGACAGTCAAGTCCGGAGGGATGGCTTCTTTGGCCGTTCGGTCCTCCAGGACTTTCTGGTGTAGGTTGTATTGGTTCGCAGACCCACCACCGGGGTTGGTATTGCTGGGGTATCTATTCTAAGGTAAGGAATCTAATACTAACCTGTTTCTTTCAGATGAACAAGTTACTTACCTTCGGTAACGATATATCTGTAAGAAACAGTAGTTAGTATTAGATTCCTTACCGCCCCACCCATCCTCCCCGTTCTGCGAACTGATACCTAGGGTTAAGGACATCCCTTTCAGGGCCCTAGTTTTCAAATGGCACCAGTGTTGGTTCTCACATGGCTCTGCGTGTTCTGGCGCGGAAAAGCTGTGTGCAAAGAACTGACGTCAGCGCGCTGAGGCGGCGTCTATATACTCCAGCGACGTCATCACGGCGCAC